>NC_058414.1:48347316-48968108 GCF_002201575.2 Neomonachus schauinslandi | reverse complement strand
TGTGTGTGTGTGTGTGTGTGTGTGTGTGTGTGTGTGTGTGTGTGTGTGTGAGAGAGAGAGAGAGAGAGAGAGAGAGGGAGAGACTGAGACAGAGTGAGAGAGAGATTACGAGAGATTGAGGATTTATTAATGATGATAGCATACAGTGTCCAGGTACAACAGTGCCCAGCCATGATATTATTTTTTTTTAATTTTTTTATTGTTATGTTAATCACCATACATTACATCATTAGTTTTCGATGGAGTGTTCCATGATTCATTGTTTGTGCTTAACACCCAGTGCTCCATGCAGAACGTGCCCTCTTTAACACCCATCACCAGGCTAACCCATCCCCCGACCCCCTCCCCTCTAGAACCCTCAGTTTGTTTCTCAGAGTCCACCGTCTCTCATGGTTCTTTGCCCCCTCCGATTCCCCCCCTTCCCAACTGTCCTATAAGACTCTGCCTATTCTTCCTGCCGCCTAGTATCTTTTGCTTTTGACCTATATATTTCAGCCTTGTTATCAAGATATGCTGATGATTCTGTGAGCTACCCAATATAGTGCTGCACATATTAGCTAGAATCTGTTTCTGTTGATTGTAATCAATAACCTTAACAGAGAAAGCAGTACAAAATTAGAGGCTCTGCAGTGGTACAAGTTAACATTTATTGAAGGCTTGAGATAATGTTTGGTTCTTTACTTTTACTATCACATTTAATCTTCCCAAGAAACCTAGGAAATAGATATTATTTGTATTTTGTCAAGGAAAATCTGAAGTTAAGACTGATTGGTTAACTTGCCGAATGTAGCTGACAACTGATGGAAATGGGGTTTTAACCTAGGAAGTTCAACTTCAGAGACCAAGCACTTGACCACCACACAAGAGCCAGGTGTCTACTGAAAAAACATCTAACTCGATGCATAAAACCAGAGCATGGAGAACTGTGAACATCATGGTTTGAAAATGGATGTCTTAATAGAATGATAGAGAGTATCTAAGCTGTGAAAATGGTATGAAAAAAGGCCATTTAACGGACTAAATTATGACTAGTTCAAAATGTGGAAAAGGTGTCATTTTTAGGTGTTACATTACCATCACTTTAGCAATTGTGAAAGAATACCAAAGTGCATGGGACTGTTGGTCTTGATTATTATCAATGACAGACTTCCGAGTTCATAACCATACCTGTTCATCAGGTGAAGACCAATCAACTAATGTTTATCACAGGCAGAGAGCACAGAGATCTAATCAATCCTTGGACCTCACCTACCCAGCAACCCCTTCCCACAACAGTCATTTAAAAGGTCTGGCTGGATGCCTTTAACAGGCCTTTGAGCTTTGTTCTAATTATATTATAGTTAATTGACTATTCCAGAGAATGTGTAGTTCATGGTCATTATTTTCAATATTTACTGAAGTTTTCCCTCTGGACTTTCAAGGGAATAATGATGTACTCTCCCAGAACATAGAAAGAAGACTAATTTTATTTTTTCTTCACATCTTATATACAGCTCTATCTAGATTTCCTGTACTACTGCCTATTTTATATGCCTTTTAGAAAAGACATAAATATGGAAAACTATATGCAGTTAAAAAAAATGTCTTTATCACATCGTAAGAGAGGCAGATGGCAATCTGTTCTATGTTTAATCATGTTCAAGGGAAAGCGTCCACACAAAGGTCATAAACAAATGCCTAACAGGAAAAGGTCAGGAACGTAAATGAGTGGAGTAGGCTAAGTAGGAACTATGGCAAACTAGACATGGCAACAAAAGGCAGCCATACACAGCTTTGGCTAATTGTTGTCATGTGGGAAGGCCAGCCTACTGTTACCAAATCTACCAATTTTTCTTTTTCTTTTTTTTTTTAAAGATTTTATTTATTTATTTGTCAGAGAGAGATAGAGCACAGGCAGGGGGAGCGGCAGACAGAGGCCAAGGGAGAAGCAGGCTCCCCATTGAGCAAGGGGCCCGATGTGGGACTCGATCCCAGGACCCCGGGATCATGACCTGAGCTGAAGGCAGACGCTTAACCAACTGAGCCACTCAGGTGTCCCATTCCAATTTTTCAAAAGAAGCCAGAAATCCAGATTTTTAGGTAAAATATTTGTCCTTTTTAAAGGTTAGCAGCTGATTAATATATTTTTTAATATTGTGAGCCAAACAAAATATTTATGGATTCTGAAATTAGCCTGGAGCTGCTAGTTTAAGACCACTAATCTACAGATGTACATAAAATCAGATGAGGTATTTCCTCTCAAATCTTTCTCAAATAGAAGTCCCACTTGATCTTTTCTCTTTAAATTAGAAATCAGGGCACCTGCGTGGCTCAGGCAGTTAAGCATCTGCCTTCAGCTCAGGTCATGATCCCAGGGTCCTAGGATTGAGCCCCATGTTGTGGGCTCCCTGCTCAGCGGGGAGTCTGCTTCTCCCTCTCCCTCTGCCCCTCCCTCTGCTTGTGCTTTCTTTGTCTCTCTTTCTCAAATAAATAAATAAAATCTTAAAAAAAACAAATTAGAAATCAGTCTTCACCTCCTATAATGTTCTAAAGGAAACTTCACCTATTCCAGAGACTTCTCTCAAAGTATACTATCAGTCATAAAGATATGTGACTAAGGAAGGACCCTAAGCCAGAATATCAGGGAGGCAACATAAAATATTAGAATCAGTTTAAGTTTGGAGTCAAGTAGATCTGTGTTTATACTCTAGTCTTCATGTTTAGTTTCCATATTTTCTCTGAGTTTAAGTATTGTTATCCACAGTTAGAGCTTTGTACCATCTGTGAAGATTAAGTATGAGAACACAAATGTAAAATACCTACAACATGTGTAATTTATGGAACATGATGGAAAGCTGTTTCTTGCCTCCTGTGAAAGCTGAGGAACAGATGAAAATTCTGAGAGTTAGAAATAGATGTAATTTGCCTTTAGCCTTCCTACAAAGTGGGCAATATTGTTGGGAGTATGCATACTATTAAAGATTTTTTAAAAAGCTAATATTACTTGAGGACAAACTTTGCATTCTCCTCTCACATCAAAGGTCTAAAGGAAGGCAATCTAGGATGCTATGGGAGCTCAGTTTCATGATTTCTTCAGGCACCCAGGCTCTTTCCAGCCACCATTCTCCCACACCGAGGTATGACACTTGTCCACAAAGTCCAAGACAGCAGCATCTGGATTCCAGAGAGCAAGAGAGAGGAGGGGCAAAGGGGGCACATTAGCTGTTTCTTAAGGAAGGTTCCACAAAGCTGCCAAAGGATAGTCAGCTTACATCTGATTGGCCCAAACCTAGACACATGACATTTTGCTGCAAGGAAGTCCGGGATACGTAGTCTTTATTCTGAGTGGCCATAAGCTAAGCTGAAATTTGTCACTATGGCCAAAGGAAAGATAAATTATTGTGGGGGCCAAATTGCAGTTTGTGCTTCAGAGGCCTTTTTGCCTAAGGAGGGTGAAGGGGTGACTTCATTTTTTTACATTTTTATCTTATGGGTTGTCCCCACTGCAAACAAACAAACTGTTGTCTACAATGCCTTTCTGTACTATTACCTTTCATTCTTTTGGAAGATATGACTGGAAGGGACAACTGGACATGGGTACCCATGTTTAAATGCTTTCCCTAATTTATTGTCCATCTTTTGTTGTTCGTGGGGGTGCCTTGTTACTTCTAGCAACATATTAAGATGTATAGTTAATGGAAAAACGACTCCATTTTCTTTTAAAAATTAGTTTTTGAAGCAGCATTGCTAGTTTTTTTTTTTTTTAAGATTTTATTTATTTGACAGAGTCAGAGATAGCGAGAGCAGGAACACAAGCAGGGGGAGTTGGAGAGGGAGAAACAGGCTACCTGCTGAGCAGGGAGCCCAATGCTGGGCTCAATCCCAGGACCCCGGGATCATGACCTGAACTGAAGGCAGACACTTAAACTGAGCCACCCAGGCGCCCCAGCATTGCTAGTTTTATCAGCTTTCATGTGTTCTAAAATTCTCAGGTAGTTGAAAGGAATAAAAGAAGCCTGGAGCACTGAGCATTTCTTTCCTCACATAACTGATGGTTAATTCTCAATTACAGACCTTTAGATTAAGAAGCAAAACATCTAACACAACACAGGAATTTAATACATGTGCGATGAATGAGTGTGAAGAGGGGAGAAGGGAAGGGAGGAGGAAAAAAGAAGGAACAGATGACAGAGAAAACAGAAGAGAAGAAAGGAAAGAAGGCCTCTAGCAATACAATAATTTCTTCTTTGACGCCCCTAAAATCCAAGAGATCACGAACTTTCTCCATCATGAACAGGAGTTCAGTGGCTAGGTATTGCCAAGCTCTTCCTCGGATGGAGCAAAAATCTACATCCATATACTTCCCCCTTGCACGTGTCCCACCCTACCCTTACCAGAACCAGAAGTTTAATTTCCATATCAGGGTATATTCATTTTAGGCAAGTATTTTCAGACTAGAACAAGGATCACTTCATTGGTAGGTATCTGGTTTTTAAGTGGTGAACATGTTTATGCATTTTACAAATAGAGACAGTAATGCGCACAAGTTGCTGAGCAAGGCTCAGAGGACAAAAACGGGTCACAGGAAAGCTCTCTACCTCCTTGAAACACACATAATAAGTGAAGAGTTAGGTTACAAAAACATAACAGTATGTTAGTATATGCAAAGATCTAAAAAAAGAAAGTAAATAAAAATAACCTAATTTTGGTTAAGGGGCTCATAAAGCTGAAATTCTTCACTGAAACATCAGGTCAATGTTTGGATCTTAACTGCCATTCTCCAAACCTCTCATGACTGCCAGATCGGCTCAGAGATTTCCATCCTGCCCTCGTCAGCATGCACTCATATTGTCAGCGCAGGATGTAGGGACGTGGGTTTGGAGAAACTATTCCAGGAAGAGTCATGAATGCAATTTATACGCAGACATTTGTTCTAACAAAAGAAGCCAGCATTACAAAACTAGGCTTTATTTACGTGCAGTACAGCTAAGAGTAAATTACACTCAAAGTGAACACCCGCAGGGGTAGCCAGAGCTATTTACTGCTTTGTCACGATGAGATATGAAAACAGAGTTTCTGTGACTTTCCCCAGAGTAACTAAGGCCAGAGTTAATTTGAAAGTAATTGTACACTTTCCTCATAGGGAGAGTCAAAATGGACCAAATAATAATAATAAACTAGGCTTTGAAATCTCTTTCCCAAAATGTTTCACAGCTATAAAATTATTTATTATTCTTTCTATATTTGGCAAATATGCATTTCTTTTTGTTAGCCCTCCCCATGCATGTGCAATTTTTATTTAAAATAAACTTTTTAGAGTAATGCACTTTCTAGACGTGTAAATAAGATTGCAGGGAAAGAAAACAAAGCCTGCCTGCCACTCCAGGAAGGAAAAACAGACCTTCAGGACCAATGATCTTACACAGACAAACGTCAAGCTGTCAAAAGAAACCAAGAGTGTCTGCCAGTAAATCCAAGGTTTGCATGGAACCAAAATGTTGGCTCCTTTCATTTTGATGAAAACAGACTCACTACCAGTTGAGGTGGAGATGTCGGACTGTGATTCTCTCATTTTTTACAAAGGAAATACAAAATCTGAATATTGTGAGAAACAATGTAACACAAATTACAGAAACCACTGTATCTGAATGTACGGAGAATCATCTGACTTTCTTCTTTCTCCCAACACTGACCTCCTTTTTTCTTATCAATCTGTACTTCTGACAACCACAAGTCTGTATGTAATATACAGACCCATAAAGTCACATATAATAGTTGTGTACACATAAACAGTTATGCAATGAAAGCTTTCTCTCACCTGAACATACATGGAGAAAAGGGGAAAACATTGTATACATAATCCTTCCTCTCTTCTGCATGGTTAGAAATAGATTTACACCCTCAGTTTTGTTTTAAAAATGCCAAATATGAGGGAGTAAACCCAGACTATGATTCTAGTCTCAAAGCATAGATCTTAATAGAATGGCACAAGGTATCTAATATACTCTTTCTTTCTCCAAAAATACACCTTTCAAATAAAATCCATAGTAAAAATGAGTGGCTCTTTCTGTGTTAAAGTTCATTACACAAATTATTTTTCTAGCCCAGCTGTTCACATTCTCCAAATTAATCTGCTTCCAGAAGCCCTTAGGAAATTCATATTGACTCAACCTCACAAAATTGTAGGGTTACTGTATCATTGTTTGTTTTGTTTGGACTCTCCTGAACTGATATGGAACAAAGAGCTGACTTCTACTTCTTCTCAATAAAATTAAAAAAAAAAATCAGTCAGGCATCATGTCATTTTGATTTGGACGAGGCTGCTACCTGTTTCTAATTACTAAATTACCTATTTACTTCAGTCATTAGGTGTTTGTGGCTTCTCCATCCAGTGGTTCACCCTGGAGGGTGTTCCTTCATTGACAAACACATTTCATTCGATGAAACTTACTATATTTTCTCTGCCAAAAGAAAAAAAAAAAACTATTTGAAACACAGCCAGTATCTCATTCCAGGAAGAGAAAAGGATATCAAGAGTTTCCATGGCAATCAGTTGATGGAACTAAATTAGGCAGGAAACCTCTTCAGAATGCAAAATAGTCTGCAAAACAGAGTGGTTTGAAATATCCAGGAAATGTGTCACAGCAAAACGAAAGAAATGGAGATATGAATACCTCCATTATGTAAACTCTCTAACCGTAAAATAAACAATTAAAAACTCGCCTTTGTCCTACAAAAATAAACTCCCAAACAACTGTCATCTCTAATCAAACCCTTTGTTCCCGTTGGTTTTAGTTTTTTAAGTCTTATCTTTTGTGATCAACATCATGGAAGAATATAAATCCAATTGTTTATGTAGCTAGGAAAAATAATTTCTTTCAGGTTATTGCTGTTAAAATTTAGTTTGTGCATCCACTTTGTAATGAAACTGTACAAACTTCATATTTCTTTACCAGGGAGATCAGAAAGAATAATCAAAATTTACTTTAATGCAGCAAGAAAGAAGAAATAAGTAGATTCCTTAGATTAGAGAAAGGAATTGAACTTTTAAAAACAGGACTTTCTGTAGTCATTTACATTATTGATGATTTAAAAATATTCTATCTCCTGGAGTAAAAAGAAATGAGTCTTGAAATTGCAGAAGATAGAGGAGCTAGAATAAACCAAGAACGCCTCACCTCTCTCTGGTCAACAGCCAAAGCTTCAGCACAGTTTCCTTGGAACTATGGTAGTTACCTGTAAGAGCATTTATTTCCAGAATGTTTTCAGACCACCCAAATGTTTTTTATCTTTTTAAGTAGAAGGTTTTGAAACAAACAGTTCTAAAGCAGACAACAACAACAAAAAAAGACACATTTCTAAAGCAGATTTACAATAAAATTTTAAACCATTCCTAAAAGTCCATGAACCACTGGTTAACCTAATTCTTAGGTTCAACTGGTACTTGTTTTAGGTAAAACCGTAGGGTCTCTTCTGGTAAGAAACACCTAACACAAATTTTAGGATATACATCATAGAAGAGGAAGGTTTTATGGATTTCTATGTCAAATAGTCTAGCCTAATTTCCATTGTGACCTTTAAAGCATGATCTCAGTGATTACTGTGTATAATAATAAAAACATGAGTGGGTACATTTTCACACGAGTTGCTTGATGCACCTTTGCTGGCAACGCTGTGCTAAGCCTTCCCCCAAGGTTTTGGTACCAAAATCAGCTTTGTACAAACATGGCGCATCATAATAATACACATACACACAATTTCACATACAGCGAGAATACAGTCTTAACTACCGCACCAGTAAGCAGAACGTGCCGCAGGAAGGCCCACCTGAGAGCGTGACCAGAAACTGGACTCTTCTGGTTCATGGCCACCAGCTTCTATCACCACCATCCTTCCCAAATCGCTTCCCCAATTCCATTACAGTCCTCAAATCACTAATCTCACTGGTGGCAAAACATTAACGAGATCTTTTTAAATACGATCTCTTAAAAATCTACTTTAACTTGGAAGCAGTTTGGGTTTTTTGTTTTGTTTTGTTTTGTTTGTATGCTAGGTAGAAAAAAAGCAGGTGGTCTTCTTAGTTTGGATTAGCAGAGATAGACAAGAATCTGAGTGCGAGTGGTTTATTTGGGAAGTGCTTCCAGAAAGAACAGTGAAGGACTAGGGAAGTGAAACAAAGAGGGAAAAGAGGCCAATACATGGTGTGTGAACAAGCAGATGACCACTGTGTGACCTGGGCTCAGTCCCACTGAGATCCTCTACGAAGCTGTGCAGAACATCCCTCAGAACTGTCTCTGTAACAAGAAAGCTGATGATAGGTAGCCACCAGCTCCCTTCCCTTACTAGTTAAGGGTCACTCCTATGGTATTAATTCCTTCACATCTCTGGCCTGCCCCTCTTGAACCTCCCATAGTCTCTGGTCAGGGAAAGCCCTCAGACAGAGAGACTCCAGACACTTCACTTATTCTCAACTAAAGTTGAGTGACTCAGAGGCTCGTAAGTGTTAATGATCCCAGTGTTTTCTGGTGTTGGCTAGCCCTAGTGCAGTGTCCAGGACGTCTAGCAGAGCAGACCAGGTTCTGTTCAGAAGCACTTCAAAAAGAGCACTGTGTTTTACCTGGTCTCTGGAGACAACCAAAATTTGCCCCAAGTAATGAGGAGGACCTCCTGACCCAAATGTCCGAGTGTGTTTGAAGGGGGTTCTTTAGTGCAGAGTCATATATAAAGGCAACAAAATAGCAGGAGACACAAGGCAGAACGAGACTTGTAATTTTTCCTGTATTGTTAACTTAGAAACGAATATGCGTACAAAAACTAAAATGTGTAAGGCGAGTGTAGAACGCAGTCATGCTGTTAACATCTAAACCCTCCTCGTTAAAGGAGTCCGTGAAACTGGTTTCACTGAGGGAAGCCTTGCACTCTGCTCCTTTCTGTTATCTCCTGGTCCTTGCTTTCTAAGTCTGCCCTCACCCGAACTGCCACATTCCACGGTGTTTATGTTCTTCCATGAGACCATAGCAGAATAATTGCTTCCTTGATGCAAGGCTCCTGATAATAACCCCAGAGAAATCTGTTTCCATCTGTTACCGCTGAAAAAAATTACAGGGTGTTGCTCAACACTATTCCTAAAGAGATTGCTTTTCTTTGATTACATTTTTTTTCAAAATACCTGCTGCCTATTTTACCTTGAGAATGACCATTTTTTTATTCACAAAGCATTGCAAACTCCCAAATCTATCTTTCTGAAATACCGCAAGGTGTATCCATGAGAAAAGTACTTTCCTGTTTTAGCTTTCACTGGGAAAGGGGATTTCCCAGTATTTTCCGTCCATGTGCAGGAGTCTTCAAACCCTGTGGAATTTCCCGCGAATCATAAATGTATAATATACTTAATAAGGCCCTTCGAGTTGGTTGCTTGAGGTTTTACTGTTTAATAACTTCGTGCTCACTAATATGTAAGTTAGACGAACATTAAAGAAAAGAGGTTCAAGAAATGGTCTTATTTATATGGGACCACCTCAAATCAGGACTTGACCTTTACCTAAACATACTATCTAAGAATAGCACATTTAAAACACAGCATATAGTACAAGCACAAAAGGTAGAGCTTGAAGCCTAAGTTTGTGACTTACTAGCAATTGACTCAAGGCAAGATGGTAACTTCTAACCACTTCGCCTCATCTAGTAAGTGGAGGATTGTCCCCTATGCCACAAGGTGTATGGCCATTCTAAAGGAGACAGCCTAGACAGTGTCCTCCATTGCTCACATTACAGACTCTCAGCAAATATTTTTTTTTTAAGATTTTATTTATTTATTTGACAGAGAGAAAAAGAGAGAGCACAAGTAGGCAGAGTGGCAGGCAGAGGGAGAGGGAGAAGCAGGTTCTCTGCTGAGCAGAGAGCCCGATGTTTGATCCCAGGACCCCGGGATCATGACCCGAGCCAAAGACAGCCACTTAACCAACTGAGCCACTCAGGTGCCCCCTCTCAGCAAATATTAACTCTTTCCCCTTCCTCCAAAGTTTCAGTTGAGAAAAATATGAATTTAGGGAATAGGTGATACAAATATCCAATTGAATAGGAATGGAAGTGAGTGTTTTTGCATGTTGTAATAAATCACTGAAAATTTATTCTCATACCATATTCTGTCCGGAGAGCAATGTACATTTCTCTTTCCAAATACCACACATCAGTGCATCTGTTCTTGTTTCTAAGTCAATGAAGCTTATATCTCACTGCAAATAGTAATAAAACATGTGACCAACCCAAACCCTAAATTTGGAGGGCGGTTGAGAAGGTATGTTAATCAGGTTTGAGATTACTAGAAGGGAGAAAAAAGAAAAATGGAAATAAAGTGTTCTGAAATAAAATGACTGACAATACACTGCCACTGAAAAATTTAGGAAAAAGATGTATTTCGCTTCATTTTCTTATTAGCAAACTGCATCGCTCTTCTCCGTGTCTTCTTTATCAGATTTGCCACAGAAGGTGAGAGACACAAACATATTGTATGCCTGGAAAAGTAAATACTGTCCGATGGAAACGATGCCTCCCTTTTTTCTTTGGGTATCACATGTCAGGGCTAGACTGACTACTTTGAGCATAAACAATTCAATCAACTCATCTCTGTATCTCTTAGCCTGAGGAGAATTAGCTAGAAAACCATACTAATATTTTTGGCTTTTAGGAGAAAAACCTAATGTAGAGAACTGATGGATGGATTTTGCAATGTCATTGTGGGTGAAGGGGAATCAAGTGAGGACAATAATTTTTTCCCCATGTTACAGATTAATTTACCAGGCTTGGAGAGATTTGGTAACTTGACTGACGTCACAAACTAGTAAGAGACAAAGCCAGCATTTTTAACAAAGTGTAGTTTAAAGAAAAATTAGTTTGAGTGTATTGAGAACCTATCATGTACCAGTCATGGTGCTCAGACTTATCTAGACCCCTCACAAGGGTTCTGTATGGCATTATTATTGCCCTTTCATAATTGCAAAAGCTATGACCCACCCACTTTCCCCAAATTAGTTACATTTTCTGCAGGGTTAAATTAAAATTCAAATCTGTTGGCTGCAAAATCCAACATTTTCATCCACACTATGATACTGTCGCCTAAGAACTATCTATATTAAATTCTAAAAATATTAGCAGTACAATAAATGTTGATTAGCTCATCCCTCAATAGCTTCAATATTTCAACTGACTGTGCTGATGTTTCCATCTTAAATTTATTTTGGTTTCTTCATTGTAGAAGGAGCAATATTAAATAATGATAAAAATCCTGCCTTTATACCAAAATAATATGGAATAATGAAAAATAACTAGAAGCATTCAGTTTTTTACTAATGAATGGTGAATATGACACAATCCATGCAAACACAACAATCAGCAGTGAAGTCTTTCTAGAAATATTTAGCTTATAGAAAAGGAGTAGGCTGAAAAAATAGGCAGAGAAATAGACATTCATATAATCGATACAGAATGAAAGTGAAAAAAAAAGAAAATTTTAAGCCTGAATTTTCATTATTCAGCTCTGTGGCCTCATAATGCCAGAACAGCTTATTTAGAAAAAAAGCTTACTAAGACAAAAACATTTAAAAGAACATGCAACATAGACAAATTTCTCACAATTTCATGATGTGCAACATTACACAGCAACATGCTCAGTTTCAAAGTTATCATTCCATACCCTGGGTGATTTTAAATCCTGAACCTGGAGGATAAAGACTTGAGTTTCCTCTTGCAGAAATAGTTTAACTATAATTCTATTGCCAACATTAAAAATAAGAAATATGTGTTATTAGCAGCTGCATATTTGCTTGCCACTGTATAGGAGAAATGGGACGAGGCTGATATTAAGTAGTCAAAATATTCCATTTATCTAGGACTATTTTATTATAAAATATACCTATGGAAATATTTCCTTCTTTGAAAGCACTATATTAATATGTTTGTGTTAATAAGTTTTAAAGCAATTTTTCCTCCACTGTGTATTCATCATTCTCTTTTCTCCAAAACTTTGGTCATTAAGTGAACTATGTAAATCATTAGTTTTATAATATCATTATCCTAATACAAATTTTAGAATAAGAAGAATTGTTTATGCTATGAAATGAGCATACTTTCTGCTAATATAAGGGGTAGCTTGATCAAGTTAAAAAGGATTGCAACCCCTCATTTTATATATATTAGGGCTCAAATTTAATTTACATAATTTTTCTGGATATTTCCCAGAAAACCAAACTCTACCTCTGGAAGACAGAAATTGATGTTTAGCAATATACTCTAGTGTTTTTGGTTTCATGGTGGATATTAAGATGGTAGGAGAGTAAACATGTTGCCACATCTAGAGTCTGAATTAATGTCTTCTCTACTAGGAGTAAACCAGACTTGACCTAGTATACTACAAATAAACAGCTACCCTCTTGGCAACATCTCTGTGAGTTAAGTTCCTCATATTTTCTATAGCATTTTAGAGTTTCAAAAGCACTTCCTCACAAGTAACTTTTAAAAAAATTTCCTCTTATCCTCAAAACAAATCAACAAAGTAAGGATTATTATCTGTTTTAGAGATGAAGACATCCAAGTTCACACAACACACACGTGTGTTACCCCAACTTTCACAGTTAACAAAACAGACTAAACTTTCACCCTTGCTCTACCCTTCAGTTATCCTCTTTTTTTTTTTTTTTTTTTTTTCTCTCTCTCTAATAATAGGAACTCCCAGCACAGGTTGGAACAAGCAAATGGACTGGTTGTAGCTTCCATTTAAGGCTAATACTCTTATTTTAGATAACAGGAAAACCATCCAGAGACCATTACTTACAGTCTACAACTTCTTATATACTAATAATTTTAATTAAATCAATTTGATGCAAAACCTTAAAGAAAAATTCAAAAAAATTTTTATGCCCAAAAATATATGGAATTCCACCACATAAGATAACATCTTGATCCTAATCAGAACTCAACAAAAACAGAGTTGAAAAGCAGATTCCTACAAGGACATCAGGACACAGAGCTATAGAGCTATGCAGAGCATCAAAAATTGTAGTCATCTTGCTGATCATTAGGCATTGACTGTATCTATCATATAAGTGTAATATTTCAAATTGTCTTACTTATTCATTTATTTGAGTGGGGAGGTGGGTGGATGGCAGAAGGAGAGGGAGAGAGAGTCTCAGGCAGACTCTGTGCTTAGTGTGCAGCCAATGCGGGGCTTGATCTCACGACCCTGAGATCAGACCTGAGCCAAAACCAAGAGTTCCATGCTTAACCGACTGCACCACCCAGGTACCCCCAAACTGATTCTTGATTAAAAAGATGCAGCACAGAACAAGGATTATGAATACAGGTTTTAAGCTTTGGATAGCTTATTTAACTTCTCTAAGACTCAATTTGGATGTGCTCCTCTATAAAGTTGAGACAAGGGGGTATGTGGGGGCGTTGTTTGTGAAAATTAAATGTATTTAATGTATGTATTACATGTAAAGTTCTTAGCACAATCATGAATATAATAAGATCTCAGTGGATTTCAAGTGTTGGATGTGATAGCATTCGAGTGTTAAGCAGTAGAATAAGAGTAACCATTATGACACCTCCTTTCTCTTGGGCCCTGATGGAGCTGGATGGTTCACCCACCTGTATTTACCTATCCAAACCTGAGTCCATAGCTCTTTCTACAATTCTGCAACAGTGCTGGCAGGGTCAGAAGCAACCACCTGGCAAGTGTCTTCCAAACTCTGCCACTGTCACCAGTATTCTGAGGCCCTTCAGCCAATCCCTTCTCAAAAATTGGATACATCAGGGTACTTGGGTGGCTCAGTCAGTTAAACATCTGACTCTTGATTTTGGCTCAGGTCATGATCTCAGGGTCGTGAGATCAAGCCGGTCTTGGGCTCTGCACTGGGCGTGGAGCCCACTTAAGATTCTCTCTCCCTTTCCCTCTGCCCCTCCCCCCTCCTTGCATGCACTCACACTCTCCCTCTCTAAAAAAAATGGATACAAAATAAAATTAGAGTTATTGAACTATTTACTACATCAAGACAGTATGATAGTATGATACAATATGATAGAAAAAATCAACTAACTTTCAAGATTGACTCCTAACTCTTTGGGAAATAAATATCAACTATCCTACTCTGCAACATAATTTCCAAGTAAAATAAGTAGCACAGTGTAAAAAAAATAAAACCATAGAAAACCAGAAGAAACTGTAGGTATTTGTCTGATCTTATAGTGGGAAAGGCCTTTCTAAGCATTTTACATACATATATAATATATGGCCAAAGAATAAAATAAAACTAATTCAAATTTAGTCAAAGAAATAAAAATTCAATGCCATATCATTTTTCTTAGAAAATGGGTAAGATAAAAAGAAATAATATAATATTGTCTATCAATAGTGTTTATAGATAAAGTCATATACTCAAAGTAAAAATCCATTAATACATTGCTGGAGAGATTTTGGCAATTAAAGCCTTATAAATATCTATACTCTGATTTGAAAACTCCCCCTTGAGGAATGTATCCTAAGAAAATTCTCAGAGATACATGCAAAATTTTTAATTTAAAAAATATTCATTATAGCGTTATTTATGGTGGCAAAAGATTTTAAAACAACATAAATATCCAAAATGATAGGGTTAAACAAGGAACGAGTGGGATTTTCATACAATGGAAGAAAACATAATCATACCGAATGATATTATAGAAGTTTTTATTTACCTGAGAAATATTTATAATACACTGTTATAAAACATACAGAATAATTTGACCTTTGCAAACTTCCATATCTATACACACAAACACACAGCAAATACCAAAGAAAATGTCAAAGCTACTTATCTCTGCACAATAGGATTATGGGTGTTTTGCTTTGTAGTGTCAGAAATTTATATTCAGAAATATATATAGATAATTTTTAAACATGTATGCGCATATATATATATATAACTTTTTAAATTTTAAAATGCTGTTCTTAAAATACCTATAAAACCAGTTGCTTAAAAGAGAATGCGGAAGAGAAAGGAGGCTAACATAAAGCATGGAATGAGCATCGGACAGTGATGTGGAGAACAGTGAGAATATTAGTGTTAGGCCAGCACATCCAAATGGGAAGATGCTCATCTTCAACTGGTCTTCCAATAACCAAGACTCCAGCCAATTAACTTGCATATCTGCAAGGCCATTTGACTGAAATTAGGCAGTTGCCACACTGTAAGCCTCTTCCAGTTTCTGGGTCATTTCCACTGAAAATGGGAAGAAAGAAGTGGCTGACATAGCTGCTCTTCCCATGGTTAGTCATGTCAGTGAGGGGCCAGGGAGAGAGCAGGGGAAGTTTCCTGATTTTTCCTTAGAAAGATACTTAGTGTCAGCAGCTAGCTCTCTAATCTCATTCTTTTAGCAAACACCCTGCCTTCCTGTCCCCTTTGAGATGCAAGGAAACATTTGCAGTCCTTGTGCTAAAATTTAAGTAACTTAGTAACAATATAAATAACAGATGTTAGTTTTCACAAAAGCAATTTAAAGTGATACCTCAGGCCCACTTCCCAAATTGTAATTCACCTGACTAATGTTATAGAAGAAATGACAGAGGTAGAAGAGAATAGAAAGAAGATGGGAGAGTGGGACAGAACAGAGGTGTGGAGCAAATGTCCTTAGATTCTTAGAAATCCAGGGATGGCACTATGTACTCTGAACTTCTACTATAATGTGGTCAATGTCTACTTTCTAAGGAAAAAGTCACACATCTGAAGCCTCATCTCCTGAAAAGCCTGGAATCCTTGGAAATCCTGCTAGAGGCTGGCATCTGCCTTTGTGCAGAGTTAGACCTGTGTTCTCATTTCTCTCTTTCTTCAAGTAGTTAAGAGAACCAGGCAGCCCACCTTCCCTCATCTGTTACAGGAATGGGAGTGTTTTCTCAAGGGACAAGCCACAGCTGAAGACCATGTTAAAAAGAAGAAAATGGGCCCAAAATGTATTTATGTACGCTAAGCTCCAAATCAAGATTTAGCTTAATTACAGTTTTGTCTCTCCCAGAAATGGCATCTTTTTTTTTTTCTTTTTCTTTCTTCTTGAGAGAGAGAGAGAGAGAGCATGTAAGTGGGGAGGGGGGAAGGGAGAAAGAGAATCTTAAGCAGGCTCCACACCCAGTATGGAGCCCGAGGTGGGGCTCGATCTCATGACCTGAGCTAAAATCAAGAATTCCACGCTTAACCAACTGCGCCACCCAGGCACCCCAGAAATGGAATCTTAAACCAATGAATCAGGAATTGTCTAATCACCACTAGTTAATCTGCCTGATAGACCTCTACTATGCCCTAAAGGAAAGTGACCTTGTAATAACCAAATTGTTTTGCCTAGTATAATTTCCTTGTTCCTGCTCCCTTCTGCCTGCAAAGCCTTCCATTTTTAGCTTCTTTCTCTCTGCTAGATTGGGTGCTGCCTGAATCATTCATGAGTCATTTAATAAAGCCAATAAGATCTTTAAAATTTACTCAGTTGAATTTTGTTTTTTAACAACCAGGATCCCAAAGTCAGGGCTGTCCCTCTCATTGTATGTCCCCAAAAACCCCTAAAAAGCAGGGTTGGTATTCTCCCACCCACTACCCCAGGGTAATTCTGTATTACGCTGAAGAGAAAACGACTCTAGCGTTTGCTTGATTAAGACTTTCCTTCAGTCATGTATCAGTCATACTTCCTTTTGGAGACATGGAAGCCTTCAAGATAATACTCTATTTACAATACAAATCTAATTTTCCTTATTAGCTATTCTGTTTTTCTTGACAAATTAACATTTGATAGACTTGATAATTCTATTTAGAGACTTTGTTATGGGAAAAACAACCCTCTACAAATGACTAAATTCCCTAAGCTTACCTCACTCATAATTATTTGATACAAGGTACAGATTGCTTTGGTATTTTGGTAAAGGGGATTAAGATGTG
Organism: Neomonachus schauinslandi; assembly: GCF_002201575.2. Classification (NCBI taxonomy): domain Eukaryota; kingdom Metazoa; phylum Chordata; class Mammalia; order Carnivora; family Phocidae; genus Neomonachus; species Neomonachus schauinslandi. The sequence continues at coordinate 48,951,177 of NC_058414.1, read as the reverse complement.
TAGGATTTACTTGCTCGTTAACAAGAAAATAGCTGAGGGCAAATGGGTTGAATTTAAGGTTCCCTTGAAATACTGAATGTCCAGGAAATAACGACCCTGTATGTATGAAAGTACGTTTTGGCTTTTCTTTGCCGACCTCAGCTCTACAGGGAAGATGTATTCTGATATTACAAAAAAAAAAAAAAAAGAAAGAAAAGAAAAGAAAAAGAAAAAAGGCACTGTTTTATTATCTTGGACTACATCTTTAAGCAAGGCCAAACAGAAAGAATTCTAACGCCACTTCCTGCCTCCCCGGGCTAGCTCTTATACTTCGGCAATGACCACAAAATAGATGTAGATTATAAAGCACCAGCTAGTATAGGTCTGTGGATCTTGTTTCAGTTTGAAACAGAGAAATGCCACTAATCCAATTAAGAAAGTTCAGCTTCCCAGGTCACTGAAGGAAAATGTCTCTCAGGAGAGATTTGGACATGATAGAATTAAGGTTTGATTCTCTCCAGTACAGGGTTTTGTAGACCTCTAGGCCAGGAAATTAATTAGCGATAAGCAGAAATCCATAAATATGTGAAAATGTATTTGCAAGAAATTTGATAGAGCATTTGTTTCTCCACCATCTTATAAACAAAGAGCATTTAAGTATCTTTACATATGTATCTTTATGCCTGGCTTTCCTACTCTCTTTGCTTTCTGGATAAAACCATATGCTACTGCCTAACCCAGAGCTCACCTTTTTTCTTTGTAAAATTTTCCCAGTCTAAGATTGTTTTATTTATCTTAATTCCTATCATAGCCATTTAGTGTTTAGCTTATCATTTTTTACCATGTTATCATTAGCTTATCTTATTATCTTGTATTTGTTTATTCACTCACTAACTCATCCAATCAACAAATACACATTCAAATTTATACTGTGGTGGGCATTAACTTAGTTCATGGGTATGCAATAGCGATCAAAATAGTGGCAGTACTGCCATCATGGAGCCTAAATTGTGCTAAGTTCTAGCAAAAACAAACACACACAAAACACAAAAAGCTAGGGAGCTAGAGAGGGAGTAACATGGGAAATGTACTTTAGTTGGGTGATCAGGTATTGCGGGTGGTAATGGACATCTGTCACTGGGGGCTACCCACTGTGTTGTCAACCCCTTTCCTATATTATGATTGTTTCCACATTGTGAAAACAGCCTTCTTAAGGTGGAAACCAAAAATCCTATAGTATAGGACAAAAACTTGTCATGCTTGTAGGGGCCACTTTTAGGCAAGAGGCTTGAGCAACATAAACGTGAGCAAGGCAAAAGGGCCCACAGTAACTACCTAGCTGAATGCAAACAGGCTCAAGAAGCCATAGGCCTTAACTGACAGTGGGCTACTTAAAACCAGGCACATTCCTAAATTACCACAAAAGGGAAAATTCCATAGTCCCCATACTCCCTCACTCCACCCTGTAACTATAGCCCCTCTCCACCACCTTGTGGCAGACAGTCTCTCTTTTGCTGTCCTGCCCACTGCTTCCTTGTAGTGTATTCAAGAAACTTTTATCTCTTTTGTTCTGACTTTCTTTCACTGCCTGTGAGCCCAGCTCCCATCTGATCCTTATGCCCCACAATGCAGCTTAGATTTTTTCAACTGCCTTCTTCCTTCAAAGGTACTACCCACTTCTGGAATTTGTCACTGCCATGAGATGAAACTCTGACCCACATGGTCAGCTTCTCTCAGATGTTAAAACTATCTACCCTAAAATTCCCGTCCACTTACTTAGATGAAATACCACAGTGCCAGGAGTAGGATCTGGCTTCCTGAATGGTCACCAGTGGACTGAATTATACAACTTGAATGCATGAGGGAACTGGCCCAGTCTAAGGTTGACTTTGGCCAATAGGAAATAGATATAAGAAGCTCAACAAATAAATTGTTCCTCCTTTTTCCCTGCTGAGGATTACCTTGAATCAAATTCTCTTTTCAGTTGCTCCAGAGAACAACAGCATGCCAACGGACACATGCTCAACAACAACCACAGTAACGTATTATAGCACCTTGTTCTGCCTCTGCTTTTCCCTCACTCTCCGTTCTGACTTTATACCTTTCAAATACCCTGTCAGCATATGAATCCTTGGCTCTGCTTCTGGAGGACCTGGTCTAAGAGACTTACGTTTCCTACACTCCTTTGCAGTTCTGAATGGACATATGTCCAGGTTTTATTAGTCAGGTGCACTTGAGATTTGGATGCAGATAAAAGCAATTTGAGTAAGTGGCCACTGGTGTGGACATCTTTTAGCATGTGCTTTGGTGGGAGTAGTATCATGGATCTTCTGGAATTCAGATCCAAGATCCATGAATGACAACTACCATCCTGGGATAGTAGAAGCTGTGATGTTTTTGCTAGAAAAGTCTCATAGTGTATTGGGTATGGTCCTAGCTATATCATTAGTCTTAGTTCTACACTCTTTTTGGATAGTCTATAATCTGATATTCTTAATAAATTTTTATGCTTAAATAGTACAAATTTATTGTTTGCAACTAGGAATCATGACCGATAGAAGGTTAGTTCACTGAGCACCCTCTTTTCCTTGCAATCTTTAAAAAAGGAGACTAAAGTGAAATATCTAAATTTCTATTCTTATTTGCAGCTAGGGGTATCTCTGCGGTATAGCGCTGGCTTAAGAGACAGAGGAGGAATTTCATTAGTAGGGCTTCGCTTCCTGATTAAAAATAAAAGGACTTGTCTTCACACTTTTCTCTTGTTCCTGCCTTACAGACAAATGTTATACTTCCTGCCATGGCAGTCATCTTAGAACCATGAAATAGTAGACCAATACATTAAAGATGGCAGAGTGAAAAGAAGGATAACAGCTGGGTCACAGATGGCAGCATGAATGGGTATACTCATGAGTTACTGCACCATCTCTGACATCTCTACACTAACCTTATGTGTAGGCTGAATTGTGCCACCCCTGCCGAAGTCCACACCTTAATCCCTGGCACCTTCAAATATATTATGTTTACAAGGGACTCTGCGGGTATGATTAAGTTAAGGATTTTGAGTTAGAAAGATTAGCTTGGATTACCCAGGTGGGCTCAATGTAACCACACGGGTAATTATAAAAGACAGGAGAATCAGAGTCCGAAAGAAAAAAAATGTAAGGATGGAAGCAGAGGTCAGAGAGGAAACTAGATGCTAAACTGCTAGCTTTGAAGATGGAAGAAGGAGCCATGAGCCAAGGAGCATAGGCTGCCTCGAGAAGCTGGGGAATACAGAGAAAGGCTTCTTCTCCCAAACTTTGAAATCAACACAATCCTCCTGACACCTTATTTTCAGCCCAGTGAATCTAATTTCAGTGACGCTAATTTTCTGAGCACTAGAACCATAAGATGCTAAATTTGTTTTAAGCCTCTGAATTTTTGGTAATTTGTTACAGCAGCACTAGAAAATAAATGTATGTATGACACTCTTAATCTGTCATTCATTAATCAGATCTTCTGTTACTCACAAAGACATTCCTTACTGATACAACATAAGCTTTTGTTTTATTGTGGAAAGGATTCTTGACTGGAGGACAGAAGACCTTGTCTTTCATCTTAACTGTACCACTAAGTGATCTGTGGACTTAAACAACATCAGTTGTTGTTGTTGTTGTTGTTGTTGTTTTTTAATCTACAGTTGGGATTCAAATAGTACATACTTTACAGGACTGTTGTAAAATTTAACTGTCTCAGCATATGTGAATACGTTGCACAATCTCTGAACTGTCATATATTAATAGAGTCAGTGTGTAAGTGTCTAGGTTTTTTTTTTTTTCCCTGCAAATTTAGGATATCTAACTAGATTAGAGGTGTCAAAATACCTAACATACCTGCCGCCATTCTCTATGCTGGGCCCATGCAGACTTAAGTAATCTATCATATAACTCTTTTTTTTTTCTTAATCTAAATGCATCCCCAGAATTCTCAAGAAGTGCTCCATGCAACCACTACTATTTCATCAGTGTTGACACAAGACTGTAAAACAATTTACAATGCTGAGATTACAGGGTTTCTAAGATCTGATCTATCTACAACATGCCAATTCCAATATTTTGTACATACGAGTAAATTACAAATAACTGCAAATCTTATGCTATAACAAAAATTCAATATATACAAAAATTACAAATAACTGCAAATCTTATGCTATAACAAAAATTCAATATATATAAAAATTACAAATAACTGCAAATCTTATGCTATAACAAAAATTCAATATATATAAAAATTACAAATAACTGCAAATCTTATGCTATAACAAAAATTCAATATATACAAAAATTACAAATAACTGCAAATCTTATGCTATAACAAAAATTCAATATATAATAGATATTGATATGCCTATCTTATGAATATGATATCCCAGTTTATTCAACACGTTAAAACCCAGAGTATAATTACTGTATACTCGAAATCATGCTTTTATTCCTTTAATTTCATTTACTTTTAAGATCATAGTATTCCATCTTCCTTCTTCCTTCCCTTCCTCCCTTCCAGACTTTCTTTCTGTCTGTCTGTCTTTGCCATAAGGATACTCATGAACACACCAAACACACATACACAGACTCAAACATACACACAGCTATTCAAACTTTCCAAAATCTAAAAAAGAACCGACACTCAAAACAAATGTGCAATGAAGTATTTATTACACAAAAATGAGATTATACACACCCACACAGAGAGGATATGGCAAGAATTTCTGGACAATGCTGTATGCCATATTTGAGACAGAACAACTCTCAGTCCACCCTCTAAAATCTCTGGATATTTAGAAATTACTCCAAATTCCCATACATCATTTGAAGTTAAAGTTCTCTGCTCTCCAGGTAGTAGGTAATAAAACTCAAGATTTAACTTCAGACGTTTACACTAATCCACAGGCATCAGATTTACCTCCTTAGCCAAGAGAGCAACTAGCGAGAGGTATTTCATTCCCGTACATAGAAGGAGGAAGTGTGGCTTTTGTCAGCTAATTCACTGAGCACGAGAGCAGAGTCAAGCCATAGCTTTAATACATTTATCTCAGAGGCTTCCTGAGGCACTGAAGCATGAGATCCAGGTCCTCTCAAATGAGGCTCTGCCTTAAGTAATGACCAGAACACTTCCTTGTAAAAATACTGTCCATTGGTATCCTATGCCCAGCTAGGATAGAGCTTCAGTTAAAAAAAATGTTAATTATTGATTATTTAAGATATTTTAGCCAAACTATTTTGGAACTAGTATTTCTTTGGAGATCAATCTCCTGCATTATATGCTTCTTGCTTTTTCACTTTACATGAATACTTCATGAGTGGGAAAGTGAAATATTTATTTTTAGCTCAATTTCCCTTATCTTCGTGTAGGAGAAGGAATAAAACAGGAGAAAAGGGATTTTTTTCACTTACCACCTTCTAATTTTACTTTCTAGCGTTCTCCTAAAATAAATCAGTACATTCCAACAGATGCAAAAGAGGGACAATATTCTTGTTATTAAGACAAGAAAATCTGGTCATAAAATGAATCTTGAAAACATACACGCACAGTTATATTGATTAGCACAGTCTATGAACCAGAAATCCTTTTGGCCTGGCCCCAAAAGTCAATGTCTGGAAAAACAATAATAATTAAAATTCTAATCCATGTTTCTGGTACAGTAAAGCATTTCTTAAGACTGCTTATGCTAATTACATTCAGATGCATCAACATTATGATATTATTAAAAGTGAGAGGAAGAAGACAAGTCAAATTCTATTATCACAAATGAGGTTTCATGTTTCCATGCTAGAACAGTTAGCTAGTTCATTATACATAATTGTAATTTCAATGATGGGCTAAATTCCAGGACAGAGATGAAGAATCTTAATGGAGGCAGTGATGTCCCATTGAAATATCTGTGTGCTGAATCTAAGATAGGAATTAAGAAGTATTATCACTAAAATATAGTATGATATTTTGAATAACTCATGAGTTACATAAAATGTAGACTAGTAGAAAACATAGGTGTAATAAAATGATATTCTATTCATGCATTGTAGTGAAAAGCAATAATAAAATGATATTCAATAGAACCCATAACCCCAGGGAGCCTGGGTGGCACATTCGGTTAAGTGTCTGACTCTTGGTTTTCGCTCAGGTCATGATCTCAGGGTTGTGAGATTGAGCCCCCATGGGGGGCTCTGCACTCAGCATGGAGTCTGCTTGAGATTCTCTCTCCCTCTCCCTCAGCACCTCTCCCACTTGTGCGCTCATTCTTTCCCTCTCTCTAAATTAAAAAAAAAAAGAAAAAGAAAAAGATAACCCATATCCCTACAACAGTGAAAAATATCAGTGAACATGATTTTGCACTGAGACCTAGATATACATACTCAAACAGAGCTCTTTTTGAGAAGGGCTGAAAATAAAGCATTCACACTTTCAAAATTTTACTTCAAAATTTGTCCTGATCCTTTAAGACTCTTTCAGTTTTGAATTAATCTATGCTGTCTAAATATTCATTATGCACTTATGAAGGGCTGAAAATAAAGCAATCATGCTTTCAAAATTTTACCTCAAAATTTGTCCTGAACCTTTAAGACTCTTTCAGCTTTGAATTCATCTATGCTGTCTAAATATTCATTATGCACTTATGCAAAAAAAAAAATTACTAACTTTCAAATAGAGTACATGAGTCTTGGTCTTACATTCCATCTTTAACTATATAAGGCAATTGTTAGACAGTCCTACATTATTGAATTGTATTGTACTAGGATAATTTGCCAACTACAATAAAACTATGCATGTGATACAAACAATTCAAGCATAAAACCACACAGCGAGGTATGGTGCACAATAGAGAATAGGCAGGCAAAGAGGAGAAAGATTTAGGACATGGTGGAATTAGACCTGGTTTTTAAAGGGTAGTTAGGATGTAAAAAGGTCTAGCAAAAGGGGCGCCTGGGTGGCTCAGTTGGTTAAGCGACTGCCTTCGGCTCAGGTCATGATCCTGGAGTCCCGAGATCGAGTCCCGCATCGGGCTCCCTGCTCGGCAGGGATTCTGCTTCTCCCTCTGATCCTCCTCCCTCTCATGCTCTCTGTCTCTCATTCTCTCTCTCAAATAAATAAATAAAAAAAAATCTTAAAAAAAAAAAAAGGTCTAGCAAAGACAAACTTGGCCATTTTGTTTAACTTGATTATTATTGATAACCAATCTAATATAGACAATGAGAAATTTTTTGAGAAAAAAATTCTGCTTAAGTTTAATGTATTAGTGTAGATTACCTATAGATCACCTTTTTTGTGATGGCATGACATCTTTACAGATTTTCATTGTCTCCATGAATCACTGTGCAATCAATTGTCATTTTGCTAAATTTGCTTATAAAAACATTTAATCCTCAAAGCACCTGTGCTTTCTATAAACATACTTTCTAAACACCTTTAGTAATTTCTCCCTTTCTTGTGAAGAAATTCAAGAAATCTTTTTTTTTTTTTAAGATTTTATTTATTTATTTGACAGAGAGACACAGCGAGAGGGAGAACGCAAGCAGGGGGAGTGGCAGGCAGAGGGAGAAGCGGGCTCCCCGCTGAGCAAGGAGCACGATGCGGGACTCCATCCCAGGACCCTGGGATCATGACCTGAGCTGAAGGCAGACGCTCAACCAACTGAGCCACCCAGGCGTCCCCAGAATTTCTTTTACAGAATTGAATTCCACAGATTACCTTAAGTACTCTATAAGAACAGCCATATGAATATTACTACGTTTGTACCTATTAGAGGAAAGTACACTCGAGATTACACACTCTGTATGTATACTATAGATCTCCACTATAATATACCCTATCTTATAATAAAGTTACAAAGAAAATGTTTCTCTCAGACTTCAGCATAATGAAAATCTCTACTTCTTATGAACGAAGATTTTCTTTTATTTTATAATCACCATGAATCTAAACATAGATATTTTCCTGTTTTCTTTTTGAAAGAAGAGTGGAAGAAAGGCTAAATAAATGATAGACTAATATCTCGATAAATGGAAAATGGTCAAAATATTTCACCCTTTCCTACCATATCGAATTGAATAAATTGAATTTCCACCCAGCTAAACTCTACAAAGTAGTTTGGATCTACTCCAAACTACTAATTACAGAAATATCCACATTGAATATATAAAAACCACATTTTCTTCCTCTGGTTATTCTAGAAATCCAGAATCTGATTTACTAGTAGCCACATATACAACTGTCAAATTAATTAAGCTGACATGCACCTATATCTACTGTAGGATATTGAGAAACATTAATTTTTTTATCAAACAGTATCAGCAGACATAGTAGAAAATAATTTTGAAACTTCTAGTACTAACAAATAATCCATTTTTAGTACTTTAAAAGCTAATCATTTATGCATTTTAAGTTTTCTTTTATTTCTTTTTTTTTTGAGTTATCTTTTCTATTTTGACTTTGTTTCTTGGTTTCAGTCCATGACTCATTTTAATAAGCTAGGTAGCTAACAAGTCTCATGGGAAAACTGTTTCTGCCTGAAGACAAAGTAAGACACAGGAAAATGGTGCATGGAAGAGCTGGAATGTTCAGCTGGCCTCCACAGCCTCAGTCCCCAAGTGAGATTTTCAGGATGACAAATCTAGACCAGGAACCTTAGCTAGGAGTAATGAAAAGACTTGTTCTTGGATGTGGAGGATGGCTGCTGAAGTTGTCTTCCAGCCCAGCCCCTCAAAGATTTGTGCCAATTTCCTCAAGAATGGGGATATATATTAAATATGAATCAAGAAATGCACTCCGTTACTAGATGTACAGTAGGGAAGAAAATAGGGTCACTCTGGTTTTTGACTCACAAGTAAGATCAACACATGTGATAAGATGATACTTACCACCAATCTCTGCATAACCACAGTTGGAGGAGAACAGAGAATCGCTACTTGCCAAATTGGTGATACAGGAAATGTGACCTGAATGCAGCTGACAGAAAAAGTGATGTCAATAAAAAATGAGAGGGAGCAAATATGAGAATATACTGGGAACCGGAACCAGACTCCCCTTAGCCAGAAAGAAGGTGGAATCTAAAATCAGAAAAAATGATCTTACCATCATTTTATGACTTTATTGATTCATCATACCCAATGGCTAATATAGTGTTAGGAAATGTGCTTTACACAAGTATGTAAATGGGTAATAGCCTGCTAAAGTAAGAATTTCATTTAAAATTGTTAAGATTAATGTCAATATTCAAGTTCAAGACACAGAATAAGAAGTTCAAAACAGCAGAGAGAACCAACACAGAAAATGAAAAAAATATGATGTGTTCAAGGCACATAAATAAGATTCCTGCAGTGGCTGAAACATGCAGTGAATCAGGTAGTAAGATGACAGTGGAAAAGGAGAGTTGAGTCAGGTTGTCATTAATCTTATAGACCAGGATTAGGAGTTGAAATTTGTTCCTAGAGAAATTTGGGAGTCATTGAAGATTTCAGAGCAAGAGAATTGTATGTGTGTCTAAAAAGTAACAATACTAATAGTTTGGTGGATGGATCTGAAGCTGATGGCAGGCAAGGGATGCTGAGGACCTCCTCCGAGGACAGACTGGGGATGATAGTGAAAGATACGTGATTTGATAGAAGCAAAAGGATATGGCAACTGATTGAAGTGGAAGGGTGTTAGGAGGTGCTAAGAAGTCACTCACTTATTCAATATCCAAGAGAATTTATTAAGAGCATTCATTCCATGTGCCAGTGACTGTGCTTGATACAATGGTGGACCAAAATTACACCCCTGTGATCCTGCAAAACAAGTGGAGAAGTGAAAAACATAATCCTTTAATAATCACTCAAGTGTGTTTTTTGCTTCAGGCTGTAAGAAGTTCTAAGAAGGCAAATTCAATTTTGAAACAGCTTATGAAAAATAAAGCTAGGAGAGTGTCTATGAGGAATTAGCACGAGAAGTGTAAGATCCTTAAGAGGTAACTAAGGGAAAGGACATCTGAGAATGTTGCAGGTGGAGAAAGAACATGGGTGAGGTCCTGGAGGGAAAGGAGTCTAGTATGGCTTCACTCTAAAAAGATGTTCATGGGCTCCATGACAGATGGTGATACTGTAAGGTAGAAATACAGGAAGAGTAGTAGGTCTAAGAGCAGGAGGGGAAGAAAGTAAAAAAATATGTTGTACTTGGATACTTGAAGTTTAAAATGACTGCAAAACATTGGGCAAGGCAGGTAGACAGAGCTGGAGGTTGAAATTTTGGACTCCTCAATGTCCATGGGATACTTTGATTCATGACTTAGTGAAGTTGCCCAGGGAATGTATGTAGAAACAATAGGGTCAAGAATGGAACCCCAAGGGAAAAGCAGTAATTACAAAATAAGTAAAGTAAAAAGACAGACTGAGGAGACTGGGAAACAGCAGCCAGAAAGGCTAGAAGAGGGACACAAGAATGGTGTCATGAAAGCCAATGGCAGCGATTTCCACAGAGACAATAGCTAGTTAGGTTAAATGTCATAGATGGATCAAGTCATGCGTACAGTAGAGTCCATGGTTGGGGAAGTCAGAGGCCAAAGATAACCTAAGCAAACAAAATTTCAGTTCAGGATAGTCAGGATAGTTACTGAAGACTGAAAAGAGGAAAAGTTCCACACACATTAAAACAAAACAAAACAAAAAATTGGTTTAATTTCTTTAGCTCTTAGTTGTACTTAAATTGTTTTTTCTCACACATAAAACCTCCACTACCTTTGCAAAAACCCACGATCGAGAAGCTAACTTCCATGAGTGGTTAGATACTTGGTGTGGCACAGTTTACAATTTTTTAAACTAGCCTGATTTTTTTTTTCTTTTTGAAAACAAATCTGGTATAACTTGAGAGAACAATATTTTTTGTTTTGTGATTTCCTTGTAGAATTAGGTTTGATTTTCAGAAAGACAAAGGTTACATGTGTGGGGGTAGGATACCATCTTATACGCACAGCAGATTCCAAGAAAGCATTTTGTGGCGTGGGTGGTTAGGCAAATATTCTTTCCTCAGTTCCGGTACTTTCCACTGGACTTTTGCCTCCTAAGTCTGAACTTGCCCATTGGGGGGAGCAAAGAATGTGGCAGAAACATGTGTCAGCAAGTGTATGCTTATTTCGAAACAGTCCCAAAGAATGAAATACGTAGGCCTGATGACTTCGATTGTATAAAAGTAAATGACCCTTCAAAAAGATTGGTTAACACAAATGTAAATAAATTAAGAATTTTCTAAAGAAATAAAATGATACTTCTCCAAGTGGTGATGTACTTTGAAAGCATTTTAAAGCTATAGATGCCTCTTAATTAATATCTTAGTATAAATTAACACAAAAAAACACATTTTCTTCCCTCCCCACTACCACTAGGTACCAGGTAGGCAGGTGCATGCATATGCACATATGCGCATGCGCACCGCACCCCCCCCGCGAGACACACATAAACCCCACAGAAACCAAAAGAAAACTAAGAGGCCATACAGAGCTCAGATAATTTCCAAGCTAGTAGTAAAAGAGTAGAACACATTATTTATTTTTATATTAATTACTTGTAGATAAATAACTTCTGGAAAGCTTTACTCACACCATAAAGAGATTCAATACTTCATGGAGGAACTTGAGAATAAAGATATATGGCATAAGATCATACATAATGTCAATTTAGAGTACTGAACTGATTTTATTTTAAGCAGTGAGTCTTTGTTCCATATTGACTGCTAAGTTTTATTTCGTCTCTTTTAATCTATTAGAAAATCTCACTATTTTTTTTCTATCCGTTTAGCCTCAACTTCAAAACAGTAATCATGGTGATAAAAATAGCTACTATTTTTCTAGTACCCCCTATGAGGCAGGAAACATGGAGTAGGTGCTTTATAAATATCCCATTTTCCAGATGAGGAAACTGAGTCTCAGGGAATTGATGGAATTTATCTGGGGTCACACAACTAGTTGAAAGAGCAGGATTGAAACTCATGTATTAATCTGAAGTCCAAACTCTTTCCTTCAGTCAGCTGGAGTCCACTGCTATACTAACAGTTGAATAGAAGGTGAATTCAGAGACATGTGGTTACGATGCACCATGAGATAAAAATAAATAAATAAAACTAATGCGTAGGAAAAAAAAAAAAACCTGTTAAATATGTGAAGCCAAAGCTTCTTATGTGGTTTGAACATTTGTTGTTGCAGCTGAAAATGATTAAATTTAGAAATCCCAATCAAGTGTTCACAAAATGATTTTTATTCTGGGATCAGGCTCCACGTTACAACCATTTTCATAACTTTCTTAAGCAATACATTTTGGCTTGACCACCCTCTGCTTGAAACTCTTTCCCTTAGTTGTTGAAGTTAGACCAGTATGTGTTTACTCAGATCTTCTCTGCAAACATGCCTACCTTGTTCCCTGGCTTTGTTCGCTCTCCAACATAGCACGTGCCCAACGGTCCCAGCCCCTGCCCCTTCATTCTATTCTATCTGCCAGGCGAAGCCACTGGCATTGGACTAAAACTCAGTGGTACACTCTGCACAGCCTGGTTGTCCCTTATGAGGGAAAGAACAGGTGCTTTACAAAACTAAGCAATTCTCAAAGCATTCCCAGTGTGTCATTAATTTTATTATCTCATCACACATCCCATGATGTGACACAAACAACTTAGATGTGAAATGGAAAGGAGAAAGAAACCCCTTCAAAGGAGTATTGGGGACATCTCACACTTGCTATGCTCGAGGGCAGAGGGTAAATTACTACAACACAGAAGCTATTCTGTTTTGAGAGAAGTCTAGGCTCACTGTAAGAGAATGACAACAACTGTAAATACTGTCAGCAGCCACATCAAAACAAACACTCAGGTGCACAACGTGAAATTACTGCTGGTAATCTACCCCCACCCAGTGATAGTGATCTCCACCAGGAGTGTTCTGTTTGAAGGGCAGAAGTTTAAGCGCTTGCAGAGCTAGCCAGGAAAAATATCATAGACCCTGAGACTTACTGATCAAAGCCAACTGAAGTTCCCTAAAGGAATCAGGATATGAACCAATATACATGTTTCTTAAAATGAGGATACACTCAGCTTATGTATATATAACCCCTGGATATGGCCCCACAGGCATCCTAGTCTAGACCACACCCTTGGAACTCCAAAAGAATTTAAAGAAGTAAGCTTGGCATGGCCAACACTCTTGTTCATGGTTTTAGGACTGGAAACCTTGAAATTCCTCACATTTCTTCCAAATCAAGATATTTAGATTGCAAACCCTTTAATCCAACTAAAAAGAGATATTTGGAATGTCTGATCTTTCTGCCCAGATTTAAGAGTTGTTTTTCAATTAGTACCATAAATTGAGGAATTTTCTGGCATCTGCCACTAAGTGAGTAAACTCAAAGATGATAAAATAAACTTAAAAAGTCCATTTTAATTACCTTCCGGTGACTTAAAAGTCAGCCTAAACCACACAATGTCAGTTTCTGAGATGTCGCTCGTTTTTATTTTTGCCAGACAGCATGACTCCACTACCACTTATTAGGGCTGATTAGAGCTCTATTGCTTTTTTTTATGTAACTGACTTGTAAACAAAGAGAAAAGAATTCTCAGAAGAGCCAAGACAATATTGACATCTCTAAGTTGTTTTAAATTAATGCACCAAAACTAAAATATGAATGTATCTCAACATCAACAGTCAAAAATCTACGTCAAGGCCAAGCTAAATTTGTAGCATTTCTCGAAGTAAAAGGAATAAAAATCAATAAAATTTACTGGGTTTTTCAACCACAGGAACTCTCCAACTCTCTAGGTGTATATAGTCCACAAAACTGCTAGCTTGATCACCCCTACATCCTGACCTTCCCCATATCCTCACTACAGCATTAAAAATATATATATAGGTATCATCCATTTATTAGTATTTTGAGAGAAGCTGCCATCATATTATCATTGGGCTAGAGGAATTTTTCTTTTAATTTAAATGTATCAAAATGTATTTTCTTAGAAATCTTTTTCTCGTGAAAAAATTTACCTTTCACACATCAAAGAGGCCCAACAGGATGAGAGCTCTTTATAATATGTTAATTCAGTTCTTGTGTTTAGCAAAGTTGGCAAAATTAAGATTTGTAGAGGTTTTACTCAAAGAAAATTGATTCATTAATCTGACAATGACTCACTATTTTCCAAATCCATCTTGAGCTGTGACCTTAGTCAAGTCTGTATCTCCAATGCTCTTAATGATGAGGGAGGACTGTTTGCCAATTTGTCTGAAAAATTAGTATCTCTATTTTAGCTACTATACTATGTATAGTTTATTGATATTGTTAATTATCTATATGTCAAAGTTTAATGGCTTTCTAAAACGATGTGTTGAAAAACATTATTTAACCTGTATTAATTTCAAGCAATAGTAGATTACAGATCAGATATGTAACGTGCGACTCTAGTGATAGAATTCTTTACACTTTGGAAATGTTCATGATTCTCTCAGTATTCACTGGTCACTTACAGACTCATTCAGGAGGCCATCTGACAGAACACTGGATTGTTCCCATTCCTTCCCAAAGACAGGCGATGAGAAAAGGAGCTCACAGTCTTTTGCTCAAGCATCAGACTCACAGGACATGATTAGAAATTTGATGTTTTCTTAGGTGCTTTTGAAAAAATGACATAAACTCTTGATTATGAAGAGTGAAATTTCCTTTCTTCAAGGACAACTTTGAGAACATGCTCCAGGCCACCGTGATATTGTCTCTTACACTCTTTTCATCTACTTCGGTCATGAGCCTGAAGGGGTTTTAAGGGAATCAAATTACGCTGTCCTCATGCTGGGCTGGCCTGGGCAGCCTCAGAAATGATTCTGCTCTTTCATGATTGTTCAGCACAATCCCACAACACCCCAGGACCCAAAGGCTGCTCCATAGGTAAGTGACAAGAATCAACTGTCCCAGGGTAGAAAAACTCTCTCCTCCTGCCCGCTAGGCTTATAGAAATAAAGGGGGCCCATTCTGCTGACATCAAGGAGCTTAACAGTGGAGTAAGGGAAAGTGAAAACCAGTACTAAAGCCCAAATTGCAAATGAATTCCTTTAATTTTGCCCTTATTAGTGGAAAACCAGAGAAATGTGAAAAAGAAGTATGACCCATTACCAAAGGAAGACCTTACTGTGACAAGATCAAAAACACTGCTCTCAGTAAACGCTTATCAGCAGCCCCCTCAGATGAACCTCCCATGGTATTCCTCCCTGCTCCATCCTCGTCCTCTCTCCTCTGTGATCTCTCTTCTTTCAGCCACGGGCACAAGCGCATAGTTAATCATTCACTCACTTTCCCCTGGAGGCTTAATGTCCTTTTACTCCTCAAGGAGAAGAACAGGGTGAAAGAAAACAACCCTTGCTGATCGGGGCTCAGAAAGTCATAGCATTAAGACCAACAAGTTGCCCCCTTCGTATGTCTGACCATGTCCTCCAACATAATAATTCCAGTGAGTTATGATACAATCACTTCATAATATCTCCATTTTACCAGAGTTTCTTTCCTAATAGGGGAGGGGAAGTCCTAATGATAGGGATGGGTAAGCATGCCTTTCCTGAAGAGCAGCAAGAGAAAAGAGGGGAGAAAACCCTATCTGCAACACTTATGACGATAAGATCCCTCAGAAAATCCTCAAAACAACCTGAGAAAGTATGTTTATCATTTCGCACATGGATTTCACTGAACAAACAAAAAAGGTGGAATCAGAGAGCTCACAACTCTTTTCCACTTCTTACTTTATAACATTTGCACTTTCACAGATACCAGATGAAGAATCTAATACACATCATCCTTAGCAGACAGGTCAGAGATGTGACTTTTAGTTCTGATGCTTAGGACTTCATCTTTCTGATTCTTGAGACTTAATTTTTATCCCTTGCAAATGCTCTATCCCCAAGCGAGGTTATTTCCTCATGGCCAAGAGATTGTGAAGTAGCTGGGTTATCCTAAACTGGAATATTTTTCAAGCATTTCTGAAACATGCTTCACTAATTTTTTGGATCGTTTATTCCTTTGTTCTGGAAAACCATTCCAATGGGCCTTTTAGTTATACAAAGACCCTCCCCATAAATGATGCTTCAGATTTCAGCACCAAGGGCTTAAAATTGCTTGAGTATGAAACTACCAATGATGATGTTGAAAACAGAGTTGCACCTCTGCAGACCAGGTTATATTTGAAGAAATTTTGCTTAGGCAAGGAAAGGATAAGAACAATGACCAGCTGTCAAGGCATATGCCTAGACTCTTGGCTTGAATTCCCTGAGGAAGTTGGTAAGATCCCCAACTTCCATTTGATAAAACCATCTTCACTGTGTACATGAGCACCACCTGATCTGTCCTTGGGCCTTGAATACAAGGAAAGTGTGAATTTTTGCCTATCCATTTTGTATCTGACTTCCTTAACAAATTCTTACTAACTTTGTTAATTCTTCAGTTAAATCTTTAGTGACCAAACATATTATATTAATTTAAGGATAATGTTGCCTTATTCTATGAAAATGATACTTCAGCTGCAAAGCAGGTTCTTTTACACTTAATTTGAATAATGAAAAGAGTGTTAAGCTTTTTGGGCAGGTTTGGGATACACAGATTTGAGGACAAAATGTTAAAGCAACCGAAGAATTATTGTAGCAGTTTAGGTATAATGCAATGATGTATGAAAGAGGATGATCACCAAAAAATATATCTAAAGAAAAAGAAATATCTGTAGAAAACCTCAGATTAAAAATAAAATAGTAGGGGACGCCTGGGTGCCTCAGTCAGTTAAGCATCCACCTCTTGGTTTCAGCTCAGGAAACGTTGGCCTCTTGGTTCTGGCTCAGGTCGTGATCTCAGGGTCGAGCCCTGAGTGGGGCTCCACACTCAGTGGGGAGTCTGCTTGAGGATTCTCTCCCTCTGCCCCTCCCCCCACTAGCACGCTTGCGCTCTCTCTCTAAAATAAATAAATAAATAAATAAATAAGTCCTTTTTTTAAAAATTGGGGGGAAAAAAGGAGTAGTTGGAAAGATAAATAGTCAACAACAACAAAAAAAATGACCCCAAGATTTTTAATGTGCACTGTGGTGGATTAATGAATGGTAACCAAATTGCTACATTTTTTTTTATTAAAGATTTTTATTTATTTATTTGACAGAGAGAGACAGAGCGAGAGAGGGAACACAAGCAGGGGGAGTGGGAGAGGGAGAAGCAGGCTTCCTGCTGAGCAGGGAGCCCGATGCAGGGCTCGATCCCAGGCCCCTGGGATCATGACCTGAGCTGAAGGCAGACGCTCAACGACTGAGCCACCCAGGCGCCCACTACATTTTTTATAAATACAGAAATGTATCACAATATAGAAATCTGAAAAAAAGGAAATTTAAAAAGTAAATAAATCTGACTTTATAAACAATCCAGGGTATGTAGTTCAAGAGAGATCAGCGTTTATTCCACCATACTTCCATGATCTCATACAATCTTGTGAACACCAAAATATCTCATAATAATGATATTTCTATAAAGTTTTCACACTACATGAAACAACTACAAATGTGTTGTATGTAGACATGATCCCTAGGACAATGCTGAGAGATTTTTGACAAAAAAAATTCCTAAAAGTATTTACAACTTAAAAATCTTTTCTATGATTGCAGTCGATAATCATAATCCATCCTTTATTCTCTTGCAAATCCCATTTTACCAAACCTGATCTACCAGTGGTCTCTCCATGCAAACCTGTTGTTTGACCCTTACATGTCCACATATCATTCATCTTTCCATTCTTATGCAAATGGTGAAATCCTATTTAGCTTTCAGAGCAATCTTCTGCCCTTCCATTCCCTTGAAAGAGGGGGATTAAGGGACACAGGAGACAAAACTAGGGTAGAGGCACCAAGTTTCCAAAATGGAGAAGCTTGTCACTTTGCCTTCTCTGGGCAAATGGGTAGACCAGAAGATCAGGAGCATGATTAGCTCTGTTTCACAGCATCCGCAAGTGGTCACGATGTCAGTACTCAAAGCCCAAGAAACAGTATTACTGATGATATTGGTGAATCTTACCTATTTCCATCACCAAAAGCAAAGTAAAAACTATTTCTTGTTCCCTTTCCCTCCCCCACCAACAAATCTTCCCATCCTTAGCCAAAGTCATTTCCTGTATCAAAGGAGGAAAAACAGTGGCTTTTTTGCTTACAAAGGCAAACCACAATGGAAGTTGCAATTCATTTTTTCTCCAGTCTCAATTTTACTGATTATTCTCCTGACCAAGTAAAAACTTAAAAGAAAGCAAAAAAAAAAAATTATGAGAAAAGTTTAAAATAAAGTAAACCACAAGTAATTATATTTATTACATGATACCACTATGGTTTTCAGCATCATTTCTATTGTGGAGAATGAAATTATCCAAAATTCAGTAATGGCTCTTTGTAGAATATTCACTTTAGTAAAGTGAAGGTGTTTTAATAGATACATTTTAAGTACCCTTATAGTGTATCTATTAGAACACTGTCAAGTGTTGGAGTTTAATAAGGCTGCCGTTTCAAGTGTGTTTTTCCTCGTTACATCCCCTCACCTCCTATTCTTATGTTCCATTTCCTTTTTCACACTCTACCATTTTCAGATGGTCAAGGGGTCATTATGACACCAGAATGGGGAAGAGGGAGAGGGTCTGGACAATGTTGTGAGGAAATCAGTTTTTGCACTCTTTTATGCCCCCAAAGTGGCTACCATGTAAAAAATTGATGTCTATTGCTAACGATCTTATCCCAGACTCTGAACTAATTTTGATAGTGCTAGAACAAAGCACATGCTGCTTCTATTCCTATTTGGTTACCCCATTCACTCTGACATCTGACATCTGGATTATGAAATAATTTTCTTTGGCATAATTTTGGAGAAGTATTTTTTTCCGTTTTTTAGTTTCGGGACATTTGTTTTGGGTCACTTCTCTGAGGCCCTGCTCCCAGATGTGGAGGTTGATCTGACATCTGGTGCCTGTGCAGTGGTCCCAGGGCCCATTGTCTCTGATCCTACCCTGCAGGTACTTAATATCCTAAATCACTCAGAGTAGGTAACCAAAAAGTCAGTCACTCACACACCTGTCCAACAAACACTTGCTGATAGCATTGTGCTATTTGCAATATGAAAGCGATGCTTCTGTGTTCAACTAATAGTGAACTTACTATGTCTAATGTACTCAAATCCCTTAGTAGCCCTTATTGGGAAAGTTGGATTAAAGTAGGGAGTAAGGAAAGACAAATTCACCCATAGGTTCCATTTTATGACAGAGAATTAAAGTTAGTACAAGTCCATCCTTGTTCCCACCATGTAAACGTCAAAAGAACAACCAAGAATATTGGTCTTACTTGCCCAGCTGCCTGATAGAATCAAAGAAGAGCACACCTTTGCTATCTTGAAGCTGAAGCAATAGCGTGTGTGTGTGTGTGTGTGTGTATTTTAAATCTCATCCCTGTGGCTAATCCTTTTTTTTTCTATTCTCCTATTCCTTCTACAGATGATGAAAATTCTCAAGAACAATATACAAAGAAAGGGAACAGTGGAGGAGTATTTTTAAGAAACTGAAAAAAAGTGTAAGCCAATGACTTTAAATCCAGCTCAGCTGAATTTCAAGTATCAGGGCTGTCATGGAACAGTTTTAAAAGTGCAAGAACTCAGGAAATATGGCACCTACACGCCTTTTACACGTAATCTCCCACAGAATGAGTTTCATCCAACTGAGAAATAACAGAAGAAACATCAGGAAAAAGCAGTAATAATGAACATGTTATATGTTAAACTGGGGAGCCATAACTAAAACAGTGTTGGCGATACAGGTGGAAGAAGAGTATAGAAACGCTACATGTTCTAACAAAGTAGAAAGAACACATCTAGAAACCATGTGGGAAAAGTAGAAAAAGAGGGAGGAAAGGAGAATATAGTCATTTATTGTTGTGCAAGTAAAAAAGAAAGTCAAAGGATGCCATTAAAAACTAAAAAACCACGGGGCGTCTGGGTGGCACAGTTGGTGAAGGGTCTGCCTTTGGCTCAGGTCATGATCTCAAGGTCCTGGGATCAAGTCCTGAAACCAGCTCCCTGCTCAATGAGTCTGCTTCTCCCTCTGCCTCTGCCCCTCCCCCCACCTGCTCATGTTTTCTCTCTCTCAAATAAATAAGTAAAATCTTAAAAAAACAACAACAACTAAAAAACCAGGTAAGGTTAAGTGAAAAAGAAAATTCAAGAGAAAATCTTCATGAATTTAGGTAAAGTGTTGTCAGACACCAAAACCGCAATTCAAAAACTAAATAATTGATAAATTGGACTTCATGTGAAAGACCCTGGTAGAAAATGAAAAAACAAGCAACAGAGAGAAAATATTTACAAATCACATATATGATAAAGGACTTTTATTTAAAATATAGAAAGAACTTTCAAAACTCAGTAATATAGAAAACAACCCAGTTAAAATACAGGCAGTAAATACTTTATCAAAGAATAAATACAGATGGCAAAGAAGCGTATGAAAAGATGTCCAACATCATTAATTATTAGGGAAATGAAATTAAAGCAAAGTACTGAATAACTGAAACGCCCATGTAGTTCTGGTTGGATCCCAAATTGTACAACCACTTTGACAAATGATTTACAAGTTCCTTAAAAATTAAACATAGCAGCGCACCAGTAGTTGTGTAGATTTATCTCTTGCTCCAACAGTGTTTAGATAGAACAGTCCCGGGAACCCCCTTCTTCCAAACCTCCAACCCCTTCCAAACCTCCTCTTCAGCTGCAATGTCTGGGACCATCTTCTGGCCATTTTCTGCCTCCAGGACCAGCCAACACCATTTCCTGGTGAGCCCCTTGTTGCCAACTGTGAGCTCACAGATACATCAGAATCATTCCACTGAGGAGGAGGTCACAGTCAACCTCCTGGTCAACCTGTATCTGTGGCCATCCTACACCTACCTCTCTGTGGGTTTCTATTTTGACAGTGGCTACGTGGGCACCTCTTCCACAAGGGCATTCAGTATCTCTAGATGGTGCAAAACTGGTGTGGTGGCTGTGTCCTCTTTCAGGACATGCAGAAGCTCCCAAGAAAAGCAGGATGAAATCTGGGATGCCAGTGAAACCACATGGCCCCACAGGCGAACCTGGCCCAGGCCCACTGGCATCCGTGTGCTTTGGATTCTGCCTATACAGACACCTATCTCTATGACTTCCTGGAGACCCAGTAACTAACTAGATGAGCAGGTGGAACTCGTCAAGAAGATGGGCAACCACGTGACTAACTCTACAGGCTGGCCACCCGCAAGCCGGGCTGGGCAACTATCTTTTCAAAAGGCTCACCCCAGGGCGCCTGGGTGGCTCAGTCGTTAAGCGACTACCTTCGGCTCAGGTCATGATCCCAGGGTCCTGGGATCGAGTCCCACATCAGGCTCCCTGCTCTGCAGGGAGCCTGCTTCTCCCTCTCCCACTCCCCTTGCTTGTGTTCCCTCTCTTGCTGTGTCCCTCCATCAAATAAATAAATAAAATCTTTAAAAAAAAAAAAAAGAAAAAAAAAAGGCTCACCCCAAAACACTGCGAGAACCTTCCTCAGCAACTCCGGAGTCCCTGCCTGCCTCCCCCTGGTGTCAGATTATTTGCCTGAGCCTCTCCCTGCAGCAACTAGTCAGCTTTTTAAACAACCTGGAGCCCTCTCTCAAGCTGTGGAAACAATAATCTGCAGTTTTTGCAGGATAAAAAAACAAAAACAACATACACTTACCACGCGACCTAACAAGCCTCATATAGGTATTTGCCCTAGAGAAAGGAAAACTTACTTTCACACACACACACACACACACACAAAACCTGTATACAGATATTTATAGTGGTATTATTCATGATTATCAGAAATTGAAAACAGCCTAAATGGTCTTCACCGAGTACATGGATAAAAAAAAATTGTGGTGTATCTGTATAATGGAATATAAGTCAATGATAAAAAGGAATGAACTATTGATACGCACAAAAGCACAGATGAAGCACAATGCATTAGACTAAGTCAAAGAGGTCAATTTCAAAAGGTTATATGCTGTATGATTCCATTTAGAGGATATTTTGGACAAAGCAATGGTAGCAAAGAGTTAAATACAGGTAACAGAGGTACTAGGGTGAATGGTTTCCAGGGGTCGTAGGCAAAGGGGGTAATCGACTACAAAGGTGCAATATGAGGAAATGTTTTGAAATAATGGAACTGTTCTCTATCCCGATGGTAGTGGTGATGGCAGGACTCTAAACACGTGTCAAAACTCAAAGCACTACAAACCAGAAAATGAGCGCGACTGTAGGTAAAGTAGAAACGATTTTTAATGGGGAAACTGTCGTAGATTAAGGCACGTAAAAATACGTAACCATCAATTGCAGTGCCTGAACCTAGACTGGACACTACAGCTGTTGTTTTTCTTTTTGAAAAGTAAGTATAAAAAGGCATTCTTGTGATAATTGTAAACCTGTGAATGTGAACCTAACCCTGCATTTTCTTAGGTGGGTGAGAGGTATTGTAAATTATTCTCAAACTTAGGAGAAGCATCAGGAGATATATTTAGCTGTAAATTTCACAGGGTCAGCCACTTATCTTTAAGTGGTACAGAAAAACAAGGCATAGATATATATGGAATATATGTATACATTTATATATTCATCATACACAGAAAACCTAGGTAAATGTATGTGACTATTCATTTTACTCCCTCCAAATTTTCTATATTTGAACAATATAACAATAAAATACTGAGGAAAAAATATATCAGTAAAGAGTCAAAGGACAGCTCAATCTGAAAATGCATAAAAGCTTAGCCATATAACAAAAAATAACAGTTCACAAATTTCTACTTTTGTCAATTTTCCACACTCATCTCTTTGAATTTGAGTTTATATTACAAGGTTAATATTTTTATACACTATAGTAGTATGTAGTAAAGTATTCTGAGTAAAAATACACTTCCTAGGGGTGCCTGGCTGGCTCAGTCGGTAATGACTCGATCTCAGGGTTATGAGTTCAAGCCCCACACTGGGCATAGAGCTTACTTAAAATAAATAATAAAATAAAATAAAATAACATCCTCTTAAAATATATGTATTTACATACTTCCTACCTACCTTCTTTTAGGAAGCTATCAAAGTATGCACTCCATCAACTGCAGGAATAATCTAAGCATTAGGAAGATATGGGTCCAGGAAATACTATCTCCAGATGGATAGTGAAAAGAAGACAACATAACAGGACAGAGAATCATACAGGTTGGAGCAGGCCAACAGCTCTGGGGAGAGATAGCTCTATGTGAATGAAAAAGAATTCCCAAGTGTGTTTGAACAAATCGAAAGGTGATTTACGCAATTGACTAAGATTTGAGGCTGAATTAATGATAAAAGAAAAGCAAAGAAAAACAAGACAATAATTAACTTCAGAGACAATAAAAAGTGTGTGACAATGGAAAAGTAGTCATAGTTTACTATATGGATCAGCTACAAGTACCCTTAACAAAGTCTCAATAATTTAAACACTGGGAAAGAATCTAAACAAAATTATAAAGGAATATTGAAAAGGTAGAGGAGCATGGGAAGTGTGCATGTGTCTGGTGACAGGTGAGAGAAATCAGCAAAAGACAGGTAAATGTTTATTTCCCCAAGTTAGAAGTCAATAGGCAATGCCAAAAATGGCATTATTGAGTGATGACCAGACTGACTTCACCTCTAGTAAGGCGTGAAGAAGAATATTTGAGGTCTTTGCATTTGCCAAATTCGGTCACATTCACTTCCAGGAATCCTCCTATCTCTTAAGTTAAGTTGACTGTTGTGGTTGAGCCATTAAATGAAGACCCAACTGAAACAGGGAAGAAGGAAGAAAAGGTCCATGTTAATCCAGTGGACATCAAAGTTTCGATGCTAATTAGGTGCTGTGTGCCAATGCGTGTACTTTCATTCCATTTTTTATTCTGTGATGGGCTTGTGGCACCACCAATCTGTAATGCTAGCTCTCTTCTCAGATAATTTGTTAAAGTGGGCAGGGGGCAGGGGAAGAACTTCGAGAGGTTTCACAGCAATTTAGACACACTATAAGAAATGCTTCTTTTTTTTACAAGTCAATAACTTCATAACAGTTGTATTTTTTTCTTACCTGTGCAAGAGGGATACCCATTGCACTTAGTCATGTTGTAGTAAAGGTCGAGATCTATAGAAAGTGCTCGGCATTTACTAAACACTGAGGAGCTGTTAGTTGCTGCTGTTAGTGAACACTGGGGGTGGAGAACTTAAGGCCGGGTGACAGAGGTCTGCTTTATTAATAGCAGTAATCATACATGTCTGAAGGTATAAAGATGAGGCACGTACACCCAGACATTCACATTATAGGAAACCTCCTGTCCAGCATGTAAGAAAGCCTTTTGTCCACTGACCTAATAGCTAGGGGCAGTAAAAGGAAAGAGAACTATAATTATAATAATAACCAACATTTATTAAGCTCTTCTTCTCTGCTAGGTATCTTTCAAGGGCTTACTTGCATTAAACCACTAATTCTCACAACAATCTTATAAAATGCATAGGAAATCCTTTTTTAATGAATTCCTCTTTACAGTTAAAGAAACAGAGGCATAAAGCTTAAGTAACTTGCCTACAGTCACACTCGTAGTAAATGGCATAACCTGGGTAGAGAGTCCTAGCCCCTAAACACAACACTATCAATTCTTGTGTTAACAGTGGTTTCAATTCTACCTAAAGTTCCTAGGTGCTAAGAGAATGTCCAATGAGAATTTTCTCATTATGTCTCTGAATAAGCCCATTGTCTCTCTCCTACCAGATTTCCTAAGAATTCCCTTAATTGGCCTCCTACGTCAAGGCATTTTCCAGAGTCCCCCAAAATATGGCTCCTGGGCTCCCAGCCTCATGATAGCAACCTTGTAGACTGCTATCCATATTCACTCGGCCATAAGTAGCTTGGAGCTACTTATCAGTTGGGGGTAGGGACTAGAAAGCTTCAAGCTAAATAGTCACTACAGCATAGTCATTACAGATTTAGAGGAAGACAGCCAAGATCAAATCCCAGGCTCTGCCATTCAATAACTTGGCAAAAATTTAACATTCTGAGCCTCAATGTTCTTATCTGAAAAGTGGGGGTAATCAGAACTTCTACCTGATAAGGCTATTGTAAATATAATGATGATGGTGATGATGATGATACACATAAAGTGCTTACCATCAGCCTGAAAGTGCTCAATAAAGACTATTATTTTCATCATTAAAATTCTTTTTTCCTCTCAGGTTCTTGCTGTAACTCTCTTTCTTCCACCTAACCTTATTTTAACTATCTCCCACTACATGGTTTTGAATATGATCAATTTCCTCAAATGAAACTTTTTTGAAATTAAATAGGATTCAAATAATTTAAAATTAGGTACACTAGTTCCCAATGATAGGAAAACATTATGGTTTGGGCAATGAAATATGGTAAATATTTATTTCTACCCCAATTGTTCTAAATAGGTCCTTTCTCTTTCCCCTGAAAGAGATTTGGGTAATGTGCTATTATGAGGAGGTAGTTTTTGGAAGGGCAAGAAATAAAGAAGGCAGGAAACTCAAGAGCTCAGTCTTACCTTGTCCTACAGAAGCAAGAACTCAACAGTGGCAAATTCCTCAGCTGCAGAAGATCAAATGTCTGCCATGGGCAAGACTCCCCGTTACTCTCTCCTTTTGGTGTGTCTCTTCTTCTTATACTATTTTCAGCAGCATCCTCATCTTCTACCCTACATCCTTTATTCACCTAATCTTCTGCTTATTCATGGTTTATGCCATTCTAGATTCTTAGCTTACACATAACCATCCTAGTCTGACTCTGACCATTTCTGCTGACTTTAGCTTTAGCGTCCACTGCTAACTGATACCAATCTTGTTTTCCTAATTCAAATTGCTGACAGAGAGATGCTGATTGACCCAGATCCTCTTTTCATTCCAGAACATGTCAATCAAAGGTCACTAATCTGCCTATGTATTGACTGAATTGGTTAGTTTCCCACCTTTGGTCCAATTAACTGTGTTGTGATAGGTGGAGTCATCATATGGTACAAATTATTCAGCCTATTACTATCCCTTCGGCAACATCCTTGATGTAGTGTTTCCATTATAGGTCCCTGTGAGGATGACAAAGTACTGTGCCCCCAGGACTTAAGATTTTAGAATTGTAGGGGTAACCGAGATATGGTAGTAGAGTTCATATCAGAATAAGAATACCCTCTAACCCCACTGTCAAGATTATTTTTAAAAAAAATAATAAAATAATATTACATTGTTTCAGTTGGAAAGACTTTTACACCCATTTTTTTCCTGACAGATTTCTTGATTCATATTTGTGTAGAATTTTACATTTGTCAAAGTAGGTTTAGCTAAGTATGAACTGCAACCCAAATTCACAGTGGCTTAAACACAAAAGGTGTTATTCTGTCACATAAAAGAAATATAGAGGCCATCAGTCCAGGAATGATTTCTCATTTGTATTAATTCATTAGAGCCTGACATTATACAATCTTTCATTCCAAAACTCCTAGAGTGAGGAGCTTTATCCATGCAAAATGGCAGCTAGAGTGCCAGCCATTATATCCACATTCCAGGAAGTAGGATGGAGGGGAAAAGAGAAGAACCTGTGTCATCCACCTTTTTTTATTCATTCATTCATTCTTCATTCATTCATTCATTCATTCATTCATTTTTAAGTAGGCTCCACACCCAGCATGGCGCTCAACACAGGACTTGAACTCAAGACACTGAGATCAAGACTTGAGCTGAAATCATGAGTTGGATGCTCAACTGACTGAACCACCCAGGCACCCCTATGTCATCCCTTTTAAATAAGTACCACCTCTTACATCTCATTTGCCAAAACCTTGTCACATGTCTGCATAAGGCTGTATGGGAAGCTGAGAAATATTATCCTTTAGCTGAGTGAATAGATCCTCAAAATGAATGTAAGATTTTATAATTGAAAAGGAGACAAAAATGGATATTCAGGAGATAATCAGTAGAGTTTGTTACAGTCTATGTTTTTAGATACTTGACTCCATCTATGTGTCCTCCTTCCCTATAAGAACACACTGCCTTCTCCAGTGGAAACAGCCCAAAGTCTTCCTCAGTCACTGCATCAAGCTCAAAGTCTAGGACCTCTGGGTGATGCACAGTTCTCTCTGTCAGGTAATTTGGTATTCCGCATAGCCTGGTGACCTATGAACAAAGAAAAATCCTGCCTCCAACACACTTGAAACACTATGGCAGAAAAGGGACAGAATAATCACAGTAAAACCACCCATTTGGAAATTGGAAGAATGGCAAACACGCCACCTTCATAGGTCCAAAGAGTTATAAAATCCAGTTGGGCAGAATTGAAAAGGAACACAACTCTGGCAATGGAGTACATTCCTGGGTTGGCTCCTCTGGAGCCTCTGGTTCTTCCTTCTGGGAAAATAC
This sequence comes from Neomonachus schauinslandi, assembly GCF_002201575.2. Classification (NCBI taxonomy): domain Eukaryota; kingdom Metazoa; phylum Chordata; class Mammalia; order Carnivora; family Phocidae; genus Neomonachus; species Neomonachus schauinslandi. Next base: position 48,923,710 of record NC_058414.1, on the reverse strand, counting down.
TCCCATCTCTTTTCTGTGACCCTTGGCTTTTTCTCCTGAGAGAGTTACCCATGTCCACTATCATCTCTGGGCATACTGAAGTAGGTAGGTTCTGGAGGATATGACCTTCTTGGGTCCTGCACAGCTTTCATAGCCCACTTCCAACTGGGCACAAATTCACTTAAGTGTTTGCCACCAGGTGCTGTAGACCAATTTTGGGATATCTTTGCCAATATCATTTCCTTACATCTTAGTAGGCTTCTGATATACTTGTTCACTGTTAGCTTCACATACAAATAACCAAGATTTTATATATACTTAGTTTTTCAGCCTGGCAACTCTCATCTTCTATTTACTCTTCTTTGTTTATTGCCCTCTCTCTCAAATGAGTGGGAGAAACTTGGACACCACTGAAAAAATAAGCTTGGATGGGACATAGAGAATCTGAAGCTAATATTTTAAGCCAGTCTAGTTCTCATTGTCTGTAGAAAGCTCTTGCTATAAGGTTTGGTGGTACAATATTATCTCCTGCTGATAGTGCCACTTTATAACCATCCCTTTAAAATTGCTTTAATTTGAGCTATAGAAGGGGGGTTTTCTCACACCTTCAATATCTCATAGGCAATGCACGCTATAGGTTGCTATGGAAACTCTCTAAGAGAAAGGTATTTCCTTCTCTCTCTGCTTGAAATCTGGCCTTCTTGGAGCTCATCTCTCATTCCTACAAGACTTTGCTAAAACGACAAGAAGTACCCAACACACACCAACATTCTGAATGTTTCCTACCATTTTCCCTAGTGCATTAACTCTAATCCATATGTGGTTTGTCTTCCAGAGGACAACAGGTGACAATGGGACAGTTTTCTATTCCATAATAAGAGTTACTAATTGTCCAGCCTGCAATATCTGAGTCCTCACTACCTAAATATCTGAGCCCACCCTGGTGCCAATGTATTTTATAATGGGCAGTGAGAATGCCTGATCTTTGCTCAGGAGACAGAGATTATCTTTAATTTACTAGATAGTAATGCTTGCTCTTTGTTCCAGCACTACTGGGTATTTACCCCAAAGATACAAATGTAGGGATCCGAAGGGGTACATGCACCCTGATGTTTATAGCAGCAATGTCCACAATAGCCAAACTGTGGAAAGAGCCAAGATGTCCATCGACAGATGAATGGATAAAGAAGAAGTGGTATATATGTACAATGGAATATTAGGCAGCCATCAAAAGGAATGAGATCTTGCCATTTGCAATGACGTGGATGGAACTGGAGGGTGTTATGCTGAGGGAAATAAGTCAATCAGAGAAAGACATGTATCATATGACCTCACTGATATGAGGAATTCTTAATCTCAGGAAACAAACTGAGGGTTGCTGGAGTAGTGGGGAGTGGGAGGGATGGGGTGGCTGGGTGATAGACAGTGGGGAGGGTATGTGCTATGGTGAGCGCTGTGAATTGTGCAAGACTGTCGAATCACAGACCTGTACCTCTGAAACAAATAATACATTGTATGTTAAAAAAAAGACGAAGAAGAAGAAGATAGCAGGAGGGGAAGAATGAAGGGGGCGAAATCGGAGGGGGAGATGAACCATAAGAGACGATGGACTCTGAAAAACAAACAGAACAAACTGAGGGTTCTAGAGGGGACGGGGGTGGGAGGATGGGTTAGCCTGGTGATGGGTATTGAGGAGGGCACGTTCTGCATGGAGCACTGGGTGTTATGCACAAACAATGAATCATGGAACACTACATCTAAAACTAATGATGTAATGTATGGGGATTAACATAACAGAATAAAATAAATTAATTAATTTAAAAAAGAAAGAAAAATTAGTATTGAATTTATTAACATCACAAATGTAGAACTTTTTAAAGTTTAAGTTCGGCTAATAAATCTCACTATTCTAATTACAAATCTAGCAAAATCCAAGCAATTATTTTCAGGAGGTTTTTATAACTTCATCGAATTCCCTTTAATAAACTTAAAATTCCTGCATTAAAAAAATAAAAAAAAAATAGAATGAAATACATTGGTTCCTTAACTTTGGGGTTCTTCTCCTGTAATGCAACTCACCGCAAGTGACTGTGTCACCTGATCTGCTTCTCATTGCCCTATATATATAATTGCAGTTCAGAGAACCAATACAAATGCGGATGATCTGGTTACTGGTGTTCCCACCAGTAACAAAGCCTCCTGTCTCTGACCTGAGAGTCACGCGTCTTCTGCCAGCATCCATGAAACTCTGACAGCCTAACTTGTTAGCTTGCAATTAGAGCAAAATCTCAGACTCCTCACAATTCTTGACAGATAAAATAGACAGTAAATACTAATTCTGTTTCCTGGGTGAAAAGGACACTCTGGGAAGTAATCAGACTCACCTCAAAATCACACAACAAGAACAGAGTGCACTTCCTCTCACTCTTCATCCGGCATTTTTGCTACACCTAGAGCTGCTCCTGTGGAACCAGGAATGGTCTTGGTGAAAGTTATGGAAAGTGACTGTTTGTCTCACAAGCGGGGATGGGACTAGGACAAGTATGGCTCCCCAGGTGCAAAATTTAAGGAGATGCTCACTCTCCGGTGAACAACCTGCATTTGCATGAGGTTGAGAGTGATGCCTCCTTAAATATTCTGTCCTGAGACATTATATTATGTGAAATGGGCCCATCACAGAAGGACAAATACTGCATGCTTCCATTTGTCTGAGGTGTCTGAAATAGTTAAACTCATGGACACAGAGAGGAGGGTGGTTGCCAGGGGCTGGGAGAAGAGATGCTGTTCAATGGATAGAAAGTTTCAGGAATGCCAGCTGGGTAAGTTCTAGAGATCTTCTGTACAACACTGTGCTGGTAGTTAACAATTCTGCCCTGTACCCTGAAAATCTGTTAAGAGGATTAGATACGATGTTAAGTGTTCATCTGTATGGTTTTTTTAGAGATGGCCAATGCTAGAACTTGAATCACAAAGGATAGTGAATAATTTTTCAGTTCTCAAAAAAGATCATTTGGGCAGCTATATGTGAAATGGAAAACAGAGATTCTATTTTCAATGAATGGTTCAGACTTCCCTATCAGAGCCAAGTAGTAACTGAAAAAGGATCTTGATTTTCAGTGATGAAAGGTCTAAGGTTCATGTAATTGTGTTTCTTCTTTTAAGAGATTTTTTTTCTAACTTTTTAATGTTTGGAAATATAAATTATTTTTTATTATACTTTGACCAATAATTCATCCTTCTGCTAAAAATAAATTTAAAATAATTTGAAGTCATTTTGATAAGAATTTAAACCATTTGTGTTTTCATATACCAACTTATGACTCCAAACCTATTTTTTCCAAAGTTAACTTCCAAATGTTTCAGAACTTGTACCTGGCACTCTCCCGTAAAGTTGCTATCGGATAGGTCAGCTCTATTTTTGGAAAATATGTAACATAACTTTCATTAATTTTTTTATAGTTTTCATAATTAGAAGTGCACTTAGAAGGGGAAATATATATATATATATATATGCTATGATCTGGGAGCCTCGCTTGCCCCATTTTCATCCTGGCCTTGCCTAGAACTGTCCAAATCCACTGCCTTTCTTTTCTGACTCATTTTCTCTCATTCATACATGCCCTTACTCTTTCTGATCCCATTAATTGTCCTCAAAACCTATACTCTGAAACAGATCTGAAATATACTCACACTAGCGTCAAACAACTGGTAACAGCTTAACATGATCCTCCCAAAACTGTTAGAATTTATTATTTTATTTTATTTTTATTTTTTTAGAAAGAGAGAAAAAGAGAGAGTGTGAGCAGGAGACAGGAAGAGGGATGGGGGCAAGGAAGCGGGAGAGAGAGAATCCTAAACAGGCTCCATGCCCAGCACAGAGTCCTTCGCAGGGCTCCATCTCATACTCTGAGATCATGACCTGAGCCTAAATCAAGAGCGGACGCTTAATTGACTGAGCCACCCAGGTGCCCCCAAAACTGCTGGAATTTTAAAAGTAAGCTTTTGGCAAAGGAATGAACACTAAAAGTAGAATGTCAAGGATTCTAACTTGAATTTTACACTTTATATGGGCTACCTGAGGGAGGATTTCTGTTTGTGAGGAGCACCGCCAAAACCTTTACGATGTAAAAATCACACCACCCCCATATTGCCAGTCACCTTCCATGTTTATCTCTGAAGTCTGTAGTCTAATATACTAGGGTTATCAATGGCAAATGCCATTTTTTTTTTTTTTGAGAAATCTTGTCAGTTAATTCCAGAAGCAGAGATGACCTTATTTGTCCCTTTAAAAAAATGGAGCTAAGTGAAGGCCGAAAGGCACTTCTATTTAGTCATTCTTACTTCAGTGAAGCCACAGGATGAAAAGAAAGACTTTTCCACCAGCCAGATGGCGCAAGCAAGAAATCAAGTGAAGACAAACCCCCGATTCTCTGTCTGCCTGGAAGCTGCTGGCATCTCCTCCCAAGTGCTAAACAAGCGAGCCTTTGTGCGCACTCATGATGGATCCCTTTGAAGCTCTGGCATCCTGATGGGCAGCTTTTCATATCTGCCCATCTCAGAGCAGGGGAGATTGGGAAACGGAGAGGGGAAGGACCAAGAGAAGGGGGCAGCACTGGGCTGGCTCTGAGCCCATTGGGTAAACAGATAACTTTTCAGAAATGAAAAGGGAGTGTCCAGCTTCGTTTGGAATAAAGATGAGGAAATGATTCTCAGCTGTCCACACACAACAAAACAACCAACCACTCCAGAGTAGTCAGAGCCTTCCATCCAAAGGTAGACCAGACGGGATTTCTCTCCCAGACTCCAAAGTATATGTTCCCTTTCAAGAATGTTTACACTGCTAGCGTCTTCCGCATGCTGGGGATCGGGACATTTTAATGAGATCCATAGTCTTTACTTGCTACAACGAATACACAGTCACAAACTTACCTTCAGGACAATAGCGGCTTCACTTTTCCGAATGCTTTCCTTAGTCTCATTATATTGACAGAGGTTGGGTGGCCTTTTGTTTTGAGTTCAGGATTATGAGTTGGAAACTCTGAGGTCCACTTTTTGTTTTATACCTAACTTCTTGTGTGGCCCTTCACAAACAATTATTTCCTGTCTTATTTTTTCCAGACTTTTAAAGGGACCACAGTGATGGTGGGGAGGAGGGAAGACAGGGATATAGCCAGTGTTAAATACTTCCAACTGATTTCAAGACAACCATTGTCAAGTATTGATCAAGCCTCTACTCTCAACAGTGAACAACAACAACAACAAAAAGATGAAACAATATCAAAGAAGAATATAAGGATGATGCATTCAAGAAACTTACAAACTAAATGACATGACAAAGTTAAGTAGTTAACATACATACAAGAACTAGCAAGGCAGTGTCCAGTCAAATACATCATTGGTCAACACTAACTATATGAATTAAAAAAAAAAAAGGATGTATCATGATTAGTGGGATTATTTGAGATACGCTCTATGAAACAGAATGAACTTTAGGTTTAAAAAAAATGAATGGACTTTAGGTTAACCATAAGAAAAATAATAATGATATTGACTTGTAGAAAAGGTAGTTTTTTAAAAAAGTAATAGTATTTTCCAGATATAAAATAAGCAACAAATATCTTTATCGTGGTTAACATCAAGGTTAACCAAAATATGATCTCATTCTCCTTAGTAATTCAGAGACTTATTTAATCAAAAACAAATGCTTAAAAAGAGATAATTTACTGAATTACTAGGAGATTACAGCAGGATTGCCACATGATAAGTGACTTTTAGGATACTGAACCATGGCATCTGGTTCTCAGACTCCAACCTTTACCCGGAATAATTTTTTACCTACTGTTTCTTCTTACTTCCACCTCCTGCTTGCCAAATGGCAAGGGGTATAAAAAGTAAACTTGACCATTTATATTTCACCCAGTATCAAAGGTCATTGAAAGCATCTTTATGAGAAAGATAGAGCAACAACACATCCTTTCTCCCATTTTCTTTAACTTTGCTGGAAACCAATACACAGCCTCACTTTGCACAGATTTATGTCTTGTAAGAAGTCTTTTTCTTCTAAAGTTGTTAGGAGCTGATCCTATTTGCAGTGTTCACATTCATGTTATTTGTGCCATTCATGTTTTCATTTTCATCATATTCAACACACACACATACACTTGTTTATTTGCCTCAAGTTTATTAGATCTTAGAAGAGCTTCCAGTGGAAATCAAACAGAATTTAGAGAAAACATAAAGTATATTCAACTATACTGTCTCAAGATCAATTTTTATTGATACTACTCTAATTTCTTCTAGTTCTGTGGTACATGAGACAAAACTTATTTTTAAGACTGGATGAGGCAGAACACAAGCCTGGAATAAAGTGAACTGCATTTATAGTTACAGATCTCCTAATGATATATATCCTACAGGTTACCCTACTATGTACTTCAGAGATTCAGCTATAAAAAAGAGAGAAGAGAGAGAACTCAAAAAATGGAGACTATAATTTCAAACAGCAAATTAGATTTTGTCTTATTTATATGAAAATTCAAATTCAAGACCAGAGTTAGCCATCATAATCAACCAGTAGCTAATTAGTCCTACAGAGACACCTGTAGGGCAATTAAGGAGACTTCTCAACTCTCATTGACAACTACCTTGACAATGATCTTCTCTAATGCTGAAGATGGTAAGCCAATTCCTCAATATAAAGGGTAATCTGTGTTTGGAGTTGGGAGAAATTTTTAAGGCAGACAATAATAAAAGATGTCTTCCAACTTAAAATCTATGGGGTTGTTTCCAGTCAAAATGAAATAACAGGCACTGGATTTACCCTCCTCTGGAACTTAAAAAATGAACAAAATATATGAAACAATGATTTTCAGACATTGGATATTGGGTAGCACAGGACAGTGACTTAAGAGATGGGAAACAAAAAAAAAGTAATCCTTATGATTGCCCTGGCTTCCTATTTGGAGAGAGTTTCTAGACCAAAGCCCAGGGAGCTGGAACTCAGGTGGAGCCTGGTAGAGTCTCCAAGCTGAGGAAGTAGAACTAAGAGTCTGCCCTGGCCAGGGATTTACAGACGGATTCCTAAAAAGAGAGAGATGCACGGAGAGAGAGAGAGAACACTCAGGAAATTTGCAGAGGGTCCCTTTTCAGTCTTTATCTGAATTTTGGTCAGCACATGAATAAAAGAAACTACCTATACCTGGGGGGAGAAAACCACCTAAGGGAACAATCCTCAGAACTCATACAGAGAAAGGCATAGACCGCTCATCCCCCCACCATGGAAAAACTTGTAATTCATGGGACACCAAATGGAACAGTCAAAAGGATATCACCTCAACAGTGGGGAAAATTTAGTCCTAGACTAAAGCCTATTCTAATCCCACCTAATAGAATTGAAAATGTACATAGTTGAAATAACTTATTTCTTGGGCGCCTGGGTGGCTCAGATGGTTAAGCGTCTGCCTTCGGCTCAGGTCATGATCTCAGGGTCCTGGGATTGAGCCCCGCATCAGGCTCCCTGCTCAGCGGGGAGCCTGCTTCTCCCTCTGCCTCTCTCTCTCTCTGTCTCTTATGAATAAATAAATAAAGTCTTCTTTAAAAAAAGAAATAACTTATTTCTCATCTTTGGGGATGATGATCCCCATCTGGTCCCTCAATAAATTTTGACTTTGTCCAGATTTCAGCATCTGACTTCCCAGTTATACAAGTGCAAAGAAGGACAGGGGTGAGAATATTACAGGAGTGGAATAAGGCATATCATTCAATTTCTCCTCTTTCTCCTCTACCTATCTTGTTTTCCACTTAGCAGCACAGGAATTTGACATTCTGGATCAAGTTATAAAATCTAATGTCCCCATAAGTTCAGTGAATGTTTAAGGAGCTTGCAATGGCAACACTGGAAACTGTTCACTTCCTCATTTTGATCAGACAATGTACTGATTGTTCGGTGGCATTACCACGTCGCTGTTAGGCAATTATCCACATATCATTCAGGTATCATGCCTCCCAGAGACCAGGCTGTTGATTTTTCCACTCACGACATTTGCTCCTAGCTCAATTTCACTGTTCATTAAAGCATGACTTTGATAAACTTAGTAATGTTGCTCTTGGAAGTGTAAGTTGGTCTTCCAGGTTGGTCTCATCAACCTTCTGGGGAAAAGATTTTTTTTCACTTTGTAAAAAAGAATCTTCAACAGTCTTACTCAGAAAAACAAAATAAAACAAACAAACAAACAAACAAAAACCAAAGTTGTGATTTCCTACAGGATTTCCCAGCTGTTGTGATAAAAATCTTGTGTTCCTCAGAAAACCCCTGCTGACACGAATCTAAGCTGGTAACACTTGCCATCTCCAATAAGCATGGGAGGATACAAGATCCCCTGGCAACATTCAGAGTTCTCTGATTTCTGAACCCTGTTGTTATGGCCAGAGAATGCCTGCTGACTTTCCCGTTAGGAGATTCTATTTTGAGAGATGGTCTGGGAGGCAGTTGCCTGCAAAATGTTCAGGGGCTGCCTGGTTAACATCTGAGTCCAGAGGCTCCTCTTCCCTGCCCTCTAACTTCTGGCAATTGTCCAGTCCTCTCAGAGGGTCTGCACAGATGAGAACAAGCCTTAGGATGGAACCAGAGTCTTCTTTGTTGGTATTTCACCATCTGATGAAGTGTCAACAGGTAGCTCTATGACCACTGTCTTGAGCAGAAAATCATATCCTCTTAAGTCCTCCCTAGATTTGGCCATGGACTAGCTAAAATCCTAAAGTCCAAACACAAGTCATTACAGGGGTGGAGAGAGAAATTTAGAAAGTACCCTTCTCTGGCTTTAATATAGTCCAGCCTGTTTTGAGCTCCTATGACTTTGTGAGGGGCAACTGAGAAAAGGAAGAACAAATCAGAGCCTGTTCACTCCCATCCAGTATGTTCTGAAATGTTACACTCACCTAGGCAATGCTGGAAAGATCGGCCTTCCTTTTTCTATAAGGTAACTAGCACTCTCTCTCTAGCAAATGAATAGGGTCATATTAATTCATATGTAGTTAAGAATTTATTTCAAGAGCACAGAATAAAAGAAAAATGTAAGATCAAGTAATCAAGCTTAGGGTTAGAGTAAATGCCAATTTGGATTTAAGTTTCTTCCATAGATTTCTTAAAATGTATTTTTAAAAATAACCTGAAGATTTTTTAGAGCTTAGTGCCTTTTATGGTGAAAAAAATTTTATCTGGAGTGTAGCATTTTTTTTTTTCAGTTACACTTCATTTTTTTCTTCTACTAAAGTGCAATAACAGTAATGTAAATTATTTTAAAACAGTATTATAGTATGATCACATTTTCATAGTTCTATCCATCTACTCACTCAGTTATAGCTATATCTATATATCCATATGTACATACATATACTCATACAGAAATGTCTGGAATGAGTCTCACCTAATGTTAATGATGGTCATTTCAAGATGGTTGGTTCGGGTGACTGTTCTGTATTTCAAACTTTTCAGTATTTCTTGAAAAGGTTTTGGATTTTTTTTTTTTTTTTTTACTTAGGGAGATAATAAAAAAATTAAAAATCACTCTATTTTCAAATTTCTATTCAAAATACAGCAGTTTTATTTTAAAAGGAAAAGCCAACAAACTAAATTTTAAATGTCCTTGTAAAGAGACTTAGGGAATCTTTGAAAAATGTGTCTCCAAATATGAGCTCAGGGCTGTAATGCTGAAGGTAGGTTTGGATCTCTGGATAGATAAAGCTGGGAGAAAACCATTTTGAGAGAAGCAGCCACCTCTCTCTTCAGAGAATCATTATCACCCGCACACACTAGTCTCAGACATGAGGGCTCTCAGACAATCTGCAACTAACTTCAAGTGACATCTTTTTCTATGCTCTAGATCTTGCCCCTATGTTTTATCCCCTAAAGCTCTCTCCATGAATAGAGACAAAAGCTTAGCACACGACTCACTTATTAATCCCTACCTGTCAAATGACAACTTAATGTTCTAACTGCCTGCTCAATTAATCTCACAAGAGCTTCACTGCCTTGAACTAGCCACTCGAGCTATGGTACCCAAAAGATGCAGAGTTCAGTGGTAGTAGATACAGTGACCAGTAGGAAGCAAGGACTCTAGTATTACACTGAGATTCTGGGACAAGCAAAAGAAAATGCCATATAGAAATCTAGACAAGACGGGGAGTGGGATGAAGGAAACCTGAGAGGAGTGGACAGAAAAGCAGATGCAATGATTATGGAATGGAAAGGGCTGTTTTCTAGAAGATGTTCTATTATCATCCCAAATGAAGCTTTCAAGAATCAAGAAATCTGGGGTGTCTGGGTGGCTCAGTCTGTTGTTAAGTGTCAGACTCTAGGTTCAGCTCAGGTCATGATCTCAGGTCATGGAATCGAGCCCTGCCTGGGACTCTGCACTCAGAGCCGAGTCTGCTTGAGATTCTCTCCCTCTGCCCCTTCCTCTGCTCACATGCTCTCACACATTCTAAAATAAATAAATAAAATCTTTTAAAAAAATCAAGAAATCTAAAGGTTGTACTCAAGTTTAAAGTGTGAAAATGTGGGAGTAATCATGGGGGTGGGGGATCCTAAATTTAGAAACATATTTTGTTTACTCTGAAGATTTTTCATTTTGAGCAGCTTTCCAGAATTCAGAGAATGACTAAGAAAATCGTGAAAGATGCCATAGGAAGCGATGAAGAAAAATATATTAGCACATATTTTATTCATTGAATTACATTATAAAGATTTTCAAGTAGAAACAAACATGTTCCTTGATTCTGGACTAATAGGACCAAGTCTTGAATCACTTAACATGAATTATCACTTAATTAGTGACCAAATAATCTTAATAGAGAAGAAGCAGGAAACAAATAAAACCTGGATAGAGAAGATCAGATATTATACCCCAAATGGGAGTCTATTTTCAAGGATCAAAAGTAAACAGAATAAAATGATACATTGTTTACTCCTTAAAACATTTCCTTAAGTTCCACACACACACACAAAAAAGGTAACTGATGTATTTATTAATGGACTGTTCCTGTCAGGCCAAATAATTGTGAAATGTTCAGTCTGCATAATAAATAAGTCTCTACTGCATGCATGCTGACATATTTACAGCATAAACAAATGTTGGATACCTGTCTATTTTCAGCTAGTGCCAAGAAAATTACCCACAGCCACAGAGCAATCTCTTCCAGTTGCCCAACCTGTTTAAAAGTGGTTGTGGGGTGCCTGGCTGGCTCAGTTGGTTGGGGTTGGGTGGTTGGCTCTCTATTTTGGCTCAAGTCATGATCTTAAGGTCCTGGGATTGAGGCACAACCCCTCTTCCTGCCCCTCTGCTGGGCTCCCAGCTCAGTGGGGAGTCTGAGGATTCTCTCTTGCCCTCTCCCTCTGCCCCCTCCCCCGCCGTTCATGCTCACTAGCTCTCCCTCTCTCTCAAATGGGTAAACCTTTTTAAAAAATCAATACAAATAAACAAATTTACCACCCAAGCATTAATTTTGAAGCATGCAGGAGTTTCTCTTTTTTATCTGCTCTTCTCTTCAGATAATTGAGACTTCATTATATTTAAGAAAGCTGCCTCCTTTGTCCGTTGTAAATTCCAAGAACTCTAATTTAGGATCAAATCTCTAAGGAAAAGTCTGTCCATCTATAAAGCCTTTTTTGTGTAAGTCTCTGATAAAGAGTCCAATTGGCTCCATTTCTTTTTGAACATTCTGTTTATCCACCTAATTATCCTGGGAAAACTGACATGTTTATCAAATTAAACTAAACAATTACACAGAAGAGACCAATAAAACAGGGTTTTCAGGAGGAGCCACAGCCTCATTGCCAACTGGCTTGAGTAGGGTTTGTCTTCTTTAAAAGAGTATCATAATCAGGAGCTTAGGAGTTGAAAGGAGAGAATTAAATTCTCATAAAGGAAAAGGTACATCATTAAGCCCAGCTATTAAAGTGGAGATTGTTTTATCAACCATGTCATCGTGACAGGTTCATGTAAATCACCATAATTAAAATGCAGTAAGCATTCATGTATGTAACAATATTTATGAGCTTGTTTTATTCTGACTTCTTTAACACAATCCCCAAATTATGTTTTGGATACTGGAGTTCCAGACTTGCTGCAGAATAGTGCCCTCTGCTGATTATAATGAAGCACTACATTCCAAGGGAAAAAAAAATACAGGGATTTAGCATGAAAGAAAAGCAGAGAAGGGGAGAGGGAAAGGCAGGGAAGAAAGAGAAGGGAAGGGAGAGGAAAAAATAAGAGAGTAAAGAAGCAAGTAAAATTGGGGTATATACTCTTTAACTGAGGCTTTGGCATACATTAAATATAAAGTATGTTTGCTCCAGAGTTATGGTTGTTTTATAAATAGAGATTGCACCTTTACTGCAGAAAATCTGTCATCCTTGAAAGATTAATTGTTCGGAAATGACTGTCTGATGATGTTAAATTAGTTTGGAGGATTTACAAGTTAAAGAGTTGGTGAAGGACCAACTCATATTAGTTATGATTAATACTAATTAATATTACCCCTCCCTGTCCCCCTCTCAGCAACACCGCTGAGGCCAAGATTCTCACATTTACTGAGTGTCAAGAACCTCTTAGGGAGCTTCCTGAAAATACCGTTGACCAGGGCTCTACCTTTAAGGATTCTGATTCAGTAGTGCTATGGATTTAGGAAACTGCATTTTATTTTATTTTATTCTTAAAGTTATAACAATCTACTTTATTTTATTTTTTTATTAACATATAATGTATTGTTTGTTTCAGGGGTACAGGTCTGTGATTCATCAGCCTTACACAATTCACAGCACTCACCATCGCACATACCCTCCCCAATGTCCATCACCCAACCACCCCAACCCCCCCACCCCCCACCACTCCAGCAACCCTCAGTTTGGGAAACTGCATTTTAATATGTACCCCCAGAGGACAATGATAAGATAATTTCAGTTTGCCCAATTCAGAGCACAAGGACCACTGTGCACCTGCTCTGTCATTCAGGGTACCAGAGCCCCAAGCTCTGGGTGTCTGTACATCATCATCTCCACCATCATCACCACAGTTGCTATAATTTACTGAATATTTCTCATGTACCGGGCACTACATTCCCATTTTCCTTAGACAGCTGTGGCTTGGAAAATGCCTCTGCCTTCTTTCTTTTTAGTACCGAGTTCTTCATGAAAGGACCCTGGACCACACCGAAGGCATAACTGACCTTCACCAAATGTTGGTTTTGCTTCCCTTCCCCTGGCTCCCTTGCTGTTTTATATTGAAATGGCTGCTTAATCATATCAAGACCCTAACTAATCCTGGAGAAATTCATACTTGCTTTCCATCGTTGCTCCAAGTTCAAGTTCTAAAGAACAGAGACATCATTAACAGATCCCTAAAGAGGTTTTAATTGCCTTCAAAACATTTTGAAAGATGCCTGCTCCTGTTCGTTCTTTGAAATGCATTTATTTGAGCCTTGTTCTCCTTTCCCCTCTCTGGTACACAGCCACATTGCTGGCCACATCTGTGTTCCGTACGTGCTGAGATAAGGACAGTGAGCAGAGATTGAATGAGATTGAGTCCAAGCTGAACCTACTCCTTTATTTCATATAAACACAGAACCTGATGATTACTCAGAAGCATCATTAAACATTAAACAGATTAGAGGTTTTACCATGTCATTATTTCACACCCACTCTATATAACTCAACTAGCACATGGAGGGTCATCTGTATCAAATAAAACTGGTACCTTTTATTTAACAAATCAGGAAAAAGCAATTGGCTGGTGGAACAAAAAAGAGCCCAGAAGCTACCAAACTGAATTGATGAGGACTCATTTCAGTACCAGTTGCATCAATTCAACTCAAACTGGCTTAACAGGGAAATAGATCTTTATTGGCTTACATAACACACAAGTTCAGGAGTGGTACCAGAATTAGGATAGATTCCTGTCCTCAGAATACTCACTTAATCCCTCTATCCGCTTAGTTTTCCTCAGTGTTGGCTTTATTCCTCTCCGTGGGATGGGGATGGCGGCCCCTAACACTCTCAGAAAGAGAGATGGGGCCCCTTGCGCTGTGTTCAGTAGAACACGTCTGTCAGCTGGGTCACGTGCCCAGCCCTGCAGTAATCCCTATGAACAAGAAAGAAGAACATACTAATCAGACAAGGGTCATGTGCCCAGCCCTTACAGAAGGGGGTGGAAGCTTAGGCTGAATCACACTGACTGAAAACAGGGCAAAAACTGGCAGAAAGAGACGAATGCTTCCTGCTAGATACCCTCTCTTGAAAACTTAGGGAATATAGCTTTTCAAAAATGAAGAGGAAAAAAAAATCATAACTCCATGACCTAAGCATGTGAAAGTGAATGTGACTCGACATGGTTGGAGAGGCAGCAAAAATGCCAGTTCGACTGAGCAACTCGAAATCTCGAAAGAGGACCAAAGAGAGGAGGAAGCTAAAGAATCCAGTAGGGATACACAGAAACAGTAACAAAAACAAACAGAAAACCTTGTTGAGAAGGCTAAATTTCAAAATACAAAATGTCTACCTACTTTTTGGGTCAGTAAAATGGATTGATTACTGATGTCTGAAGCAAAAACGTGGTCAGAAATACTAGACTTTAAGATAAATATGTTTTTGAGGGACATAAAGAGAGAACTCCTGAACTCCTACTTAGCTTGTTTTCTCTTCGAGTTTCAGCAGAGATGGCTCTTTGCCACCCAAAAACTATTCTCATCTTCTAAGGAAAACAAATCAACTTCCATTGGAGTTGTGATGCACCTGGTAAAAGATGGTATTTTCAGCCTTCCTTAAAGCCGTGTGTGGTCATTTGACAAAGTTCTGGCAAACAAGGATACACACGCTGTTTTATAAATGCTGGCTCAGCAGTCAGTCACCTTGCCCCTTCTGCTTCCAGTTACCTGGAAGTGATGGATGGAGCTCCAGCAGCATGTTGGACCTTGAGACCGAAAACCAAGTATTAAAATGATAGAGTAGAAAGAAGGGAGCTGGTTCCCTGCTCATTTGGGACCATGTTTCCCTCTATTTTGTTGAAGGAGCTGTGATTTTGTGTTTTCTGTTACTCATAGCCAATTTTAACAAGTAAAATGACATCTGACTGAAACATGTTGATTCATCTTTGGTAAGTCAAGATAAGGAAAGAGTCATTTGTTCAGTATTACAAAATATGCTTTGTGGCAAGACTTGGCTAAGCCCCGGGGGATGCAACACCTGCCCTAATGATACCTAATTAATTAATTAATCATTAATGTAAAGCCCATCTAGGGTAACTGAGAGTTTGAAAATGAGATATGATGATAATTTAACAATTGCAAAGTATAGAAAGATGCAGAAAAGTTGGTTGTGAGGAATTCATTGTTTTTTTGCAAAAGAGATAATTTAGAAAAGGTAGCTTTTCATGTCAAGGTTCTAGGAAAGATTATTTAAATGGTGATTTCTAAACAATGGACAAGAAGGAAGTGATAACTAAATGCATTACAGATTTGCTGAAGACCAATTATAATGAATTATTTTTATTTTCCTCTTTGACAAAGAAATGTAGTCTATGGAGATTTTTCAGCAAGGGTTTCATTGAGATGTTTCATCATATCCTTTAGGAAAAGATGGAAAATTGGACCGTGTGTTGAGGTGGATTTGTAGCTGACTGGACAACTGTGAATGGGCATCAACCTAAAGGGAGACTTCTAGTTGCAATTCACAGGGGTCTCTTGTGCCCAGTTGGCCCGTTTTCATCATTGCCTTTAATGAAGCTACAGAAGGTCAATTCACAAAGCATAGAGGAAACATGAAATCAAAACAGGGAATATGTTGGATTACAGATTCAGAATTCAAACTATTTAAATAATGGTTCTTTCTAGGAAGATAAAATATAACATGGATGAACATAATACACTGAAGTTGAGAACGTAGCTCTGTGAAATGGGGCAGAAAGTAACTTAGCAGGGTCTATTTAAAAATGCCAGATTTGATGTCACCATTTCAATATGAACTAATGGTATGATATGTCCACACACACTCAAAGCTGACTTCATTTTTAGGTTGCAATATCAAAAGCCCCAAGAAAGAGCTCAGGGACCAGACCTCATCTTTGGGTCTGGACAACACATTTCAGTCAAATTAGAGACAAACTAAAAGAATTGACCAGCCAGGAAGTGAGAGGACTTAAGATCAAATCAGAGGCAGGACATTGGGAAGAACTGGGGCTTCGACCTCTGAAAGGAAGGCAGCTGAGAAATGTTTGTCAGCTTTCTGCAGTCAAGAGGGAAGGCTTGGGTTGGGCAGCCTCAGAAGTAGAACCAGAGCCAAGCAATGAAAACCTCAGGAAGACAAATATCAGTTGAACAAGAGGAAGAAATTTCTGTCAGATCTGTCCAAATGCAACATGAGCTGCCTCAGGATGGAGTGAGTTTCCTGTCTTGAGAGATGTTCAAGGACAGGACATTTGTACATACAAGGGATCAGTTACCTTCTGGTCCCTCCCAACACTGAGGTTCTGTGATACTTGATTCTGTCATTTTTATTTTTTATTTTTATTTTTTTTTGATTCTGTAATTTTTAAGACATTAAATGTAATTTGGGTTTAAGCTTATAAAGAATCTGATTTTTATGAAAGCAGACCATGAAACTCTCGGGTCACGATTGACATCCAGTTGAAAATGTCAGAATCTAAAAAGATCTTACTTATTTGAAATGCTAACCATTCGTTTACATCAAAAAGGATCAAGCCTGCAGAGCGGCTTCATGCATTTTTTGTTGTTGTTGATGCCAGAGAACTTGCTTGAAAGCCAGGGTTCCAAGAAATCATATTTCGAAGGAGCACAGGGAAGCAGTCCCTGAGTGCAGTCATGATCTGAGCACATAATGACAAGCTAGATCAGCCTTAGGGATAGTATCGCCCAGCACCTAGGAATTCAGATGCAGGAGCATAAATGTCAACAGTGACTGCAAATTGAGATAAAAGTCACTGGCGGGATGATTGCAAAAGTAAAGGTGCCCATTCAAAGCAAAGAGAGGATGGACAGAAGCTGGTTATGACTAAGAGATGTGAAAATAGAAAGCAAGTAAATGCAGAGTGCCCGAGGTGGGGAGGGACAGACTCTGCAGATCAACCTTGCCTACCAAGGAAATGAACACTGGTCCTCTTTCTCCTGTTAGACATTCTGAAAAATTAAATTCAATGATTCATACATTGGTAATTCTGTGCCCTCCCTAACAGATTAATATCAATGTCGTCTTTTGTGTTTCCTCCAGGATGTCCAGGAGGAAGACAAAATCAGCAACACAGACATCTGAGATATCTGTCAGGGCCTGGAATGAGTCTGCCTTTTCCATTTGAAAGCACCAAAAACCATCATAAATTGGGGGAAAAAAAAAAACTAATTTTCCGAATATAGGAAATCTAAACTAAACAAGAGTGACGTACAGCCAAACAATAATACTTTCCTAACAGAAAAGAAATTCGAAAGACAAATTTGGAGGGAAAAAAAATGCCTTTCCTCTGAGGCTTTACCGTTCAGATCAAAGCCATCGACTTACTCAGCCATCATGAGAACACACTCCAAGTTTCTAGAGCAGCCAGTAAGCTGAATCACTGCAGATTAAATAAACATGCTGAGTTGAATCAAAAAGTAAATAAAAGTCCTCTTCTGACATAAGTTTGTATTTACAGAAATCCTGTGGCTAAAAGCAACTCAATTTTGGATCATTAAAAAACAAAACAAAACAAAACAAAAGAAGGTTCCTCGAGTTTACGTTAATTACACAACGTATCCTGAAACCCAGGGCCTGGCAAAAGTTCAAAAATCAGTCGATTAATCAAAAAGTATTTTCAACAAAAATAAAACTTAAAAAAAAAATTAAACCGATTTTCAAACTAATTCTAACTACTGATTGAAAGAAAACACCCTTATCATCATGATGGCACTCATGATTACGGCAAAAGTCAGTGAAAATATCCCAGATGTTATTATCTGAGAAATTCAGCATCCACTCAAATAAAAACATTTCTGGTTACTTTGCAATCCAATCTTAACAGTAGAATTAAAGAATTGATACTTCTAAATAAAATTAATTTGTGGCATATCCCAAAATTGCGGGAACGATTTGATCTGGCCCTTCAATCTCCAAATACATGTATTTTTTTTTTGTAGCAAAAAATAAGAAAAAAACAAAACCAACCCACGCAGAACCCTTGGAGAAATCTGTTGGAGAGTCTCAGATCATGAGGACTGCCCTGGGGTGCTGGGCAACTTACTGCCCCCTAGAGATGCAAAGGTGATGGTAAAGAATAACACTCAGATTCTACGGGATTTAGGAAGTGAGGAAACAGGAAACACCAGTCCCTCCACGGAGACAGGAGGCCCAAGTCCTGAGGAACTCGGATTCTAAAGTTACAAATATCTATGGGAGTGTCGCTGAGCATTAAGTCACTGAGTTATACTGAGGAAGTGCCAGTGTCTGATGGGCAGGTTAAAGAACAACGGCGGATAGTGAGGCGGACAAAACGGGATATGCAAACCAGTGTGTGGCTTACTGTCATAGTCCGAGCAAGGGGGGTTGAAGATCTGATCTGACCTGCATACTGACAGTTCACACAGAAAGGCGGGGAGAGATACAGGAAAAACATGTATAAACTCACAGGTTGGTGACTTTGGTGCCCGAATAGTAGCAGACACATAGAGAGCCCCAGATACTGTCAGCTAGCCTTCTTTGTTCTTCCACAATCAGGAAGGTAGACTGTACTGTGCCATCGACTTACTCTTCAGAAGCATCATCACAGAGACTTGCTAATTTGTCAATATCCCGAGCGGAGAACTGTCCTAGAAGCCTAGTAAGCACGAGGCAAATATTTGCGTGTATATTTGCATGCCAACACTCAGGAACAATAGCACTGCAGCAGTCTTGAAAGGGTTCAGATGCAACTGCGCATATTTACTGATCTGTATCTTCACACAAGTTACTGCGCACTTCTACAGGCTCTGAGGATTTCAAGACCCCATCCCTCAAGCTATTGGAATGCTATTTCCAAGCAAACAACAACTCAAATTACTTTTAAACTAGTTCCAAGTTGTTAACACAAACTATTAGCATAGTACAACCATCTTTCCTAATTACACAGTTTAGACAACAATAATGGCAAAGCTTTGCCTGCAACTCTCACATGAGTGTGAGGAGAATCTTATGGCCACAGGATAATGAAATACAACTTGCAAGTTAAGACTGTTGGCAGTATTCCAGAGGCATTCTTCAAGTTTCTTGCTCTTTTGTTTGGCACAATCAAAATCAAGCATTTTAGGAAAAGGTGGAAAATGCGTTTTCCTTTTTATCTGAAGGCATTTGGAAATTGCTTGAAGACTGCCATCCCATGGTCATCATTCTTATGAAATGGGGAGTGCACTGTTACTGACCTTAGGGGACAACTTTTCAAGTGGCAGGAAGCCTGCAGGGGAAGGGCCATCTCTCCTTGATCCTCACCTTGAGGAGCCTTAGACTGAATGTCTCTGGCTTCTCCCTCTGATCCTCCAGAAAAGAGGAAGAACAACTGATTATCCAAAGCTTGACATTTATGAGCCATGTTTTACTGTCAGAGGCTTGCAGCAGCTCAAAAACAAGAATTAGTACAGGCATTTCCTCTTTCTTACCCCTAAGCGAGGTGTGGCCTCTTTCTTCTTCTACTGCTTCTTGTTCCAAGTGGTTAGCAAATCTGGACTACACTTTTCTCCATGCATACTCCTTCCACTCCAGGAAAGTAGACGTAAGACTAATCTGTGGGCTTGTTCCAACAGGACCCCAAGCCCTGCTCTGCCTGCAGAGTCTTCACCCACTCCTCCAAGAGGCATCCCTCAGCATTTTCTATTCTAAGAGTTAGATACAATGCAGGAGGAAGAACATTTCACTTTATCCTCAGGCCTAAACCACATTCTCTTTAGCCAAAAAGTCCATCACTGGATGGTTTTTGGTTCTTGCCCTAGCTAATATTTTGACACCTTGTTATTGATTTGATTGGTAATCCTTGTGTGCATTCTCCATATTAAAACCCCATGGAAGGAAACGCACATGGCAAACCAAATCCCTAATAGCCAACTCAGAAAATAGATATTCCAAAATATAATTGTTAATGAGAACTTTTGAGGATCAAATGGGAAAATGGTTTGTCAATTGAAATTAATGAGCAAGTTTATCTAGTATGTTCAATTTCTACTTTGTATTATAATCTTAGTACTAAACTCCAAGTTACTTAAAAGCAGGAAATTTATGCTTTTAATTTTGAAAAATTGTGGATATTTAATATATTTTTAGATAAATGCATAAATAAGATATTTACATACAGAGTGGGGTTCTTAATGCAGTCTTATTATTTATATATTTTTTTCATGTTCCCTTCTTTCCTTCATTTTATATCCATCTAGTCTCCTGTTCCTCTGAGTTGTCCCATCTTAACAACCTAGGAAGTATCTTTTGCTCTTCTCTGTGATAATATGATATTCAATGGAAAGTATACATACTACAGATTTTACAAAAATGGGATATACATTTTTGTATACATACACACTTCATGAACCCACATTTACACATTTCCCTATGGCTGGGCATCCACTTTCCTCCAGCTCTTTGCCATTTCCAGCAACTTCATAACAAATATCCCATTCCTGTATCATAGGCACTGATCTTTTTATTTCTTTTATTTCTATGCGCTTGATGCACAGGAGTAAAACTGAGGAAATGAAGAGTATGTGTGCTTCTAATTTTAAGAGATCCCTGGCCAGGGAGGTTGTCCATTATGCTGTAACAATTCAGCCATCTAGCAGCATTTCCAGAGAGTACTCATTTCTTCCCATCCCAAGCAGCAGATTTTCCTTTTTCACATTTGACAGTCTACTGAATGTGAAGTGGTATCTCATTGTTAATTTGTATTTTGCTTACTAGCAAATAAGGTGAGCCTTTTGAATATGTATCTTGGTGATGGAATTAACTCACCTAAGAAATTTCTGTTTATAGTCCTTGCCTTTTTTTCTATTAGGCTGTGTTTTTTCTAATTGTCAATTTGTTTGGTTATGATATTGTCTTTCCATCCAAATATGGTGTTTTTTCCATTTATTTATTTTATATCCTTCATAAAGCAATAATATTTCATTGTTTTTCATCTATATCCTGCGTTTTCTTATGAATTTTATTATAAATATTTTAATGGAATTCCTTTTAATATCCCACTTTTGGGTGTTTACTGCTAGAAGAGAACATGATGATTTTTGTATACGTCTATTGCACCCTTAGCCCTTCTCAATTTTTTTGTGTAAGTTCTAAAGTTTTTAAATGTCTTATCTTGGCTTTTTGATCAACAGCAAATTTTTATCACTTTGTTTTCTATACTTAAATCACATATTTATATTTTTGTCATCAACGTCTTGACATTAAATTTATTAGGGAAATTCCCAACTTCTTCTATGGCCTGGAGGAGTTTAAGTAACCCTGGAAATAAATGGTTTTTACATTAATTTTACAGATAAAATTCAGTGTTAAAATCATCTGACCTTGGTAAAAATTTTCATGATATATAGTCATATTTCCCATGTCTTCTACAATTGCCTTGATTCTTTTATTATTTTCTGAGATCAATTTTTGATCATTTGTATTTGGATAGAAGTCATCTGTTAAGTCCAGATTTTTAAATTTGTGGTTACGGAGTTGTACGTATCCCCTTAGGCTTTTAAATGTTTCTTTTATCTCATAGCAAATGATTTACAGATAAAATAATCTGATGTCTGGAATCAGCTACAAAATAATCCCCCAAAGTGGGTAAGGCCTAGATGAAACAAGGTTGGCTTCATTCTGTTGAATGAAGCTGTTGAAGCTAAGTGATGGATTAGTGGAGGTTAATCGTTCTGTTCTCTCTAATTTTATATGTTTCTGAAAACTTCCAAGATAAAAACTTAAAAATTGGGGGGATTAAGTTCTACTTTTGTGTATAGTGATAAAGCTATTGTCTAGAAATGCATATCACTTAATCTTTTTCTATGCTACTATCAGGACGAAAATCACAATCAAATGCTTTGGTAATGGCCTTCTATTAAAAAAAATTAATACCGTCAACTGAATTTCCCATGGCTCCTACTCCCCTACCCCCTACCCCCAGCCTAGCACCAATGTTTTTTAAATATTTAGTCTACATGAATCTTCTTTGCTTTCTGTTTCAGATGAAGAGGAGTCTCTCCCTCCTTTCCAAACTAACTCCCCTACTTCCAGGAACCTACCTAATTATCCTTTTAGCAATTCACACACACTCCATACTTCTCACCCACATGCAAGTAAGCAAAGGCTAACACAGCTGTGAAAATAATTGCACATCATAGCTGCCTAGCTAGTACAGAAGCGCAAATTACAAGAGGTAATTTGCATTTCTCTCCTCTGAATCAAAAGACGTATCAGAAGAGCAATGTGAGAAGACTGAAGGCAGTCTCTTCTTCCTGAGAAGGTTGCGTATGTCACAATCACTTAGGAAATCCCCCTCAGAGGGGAGGAGAAAGCATGGGAGGTCACTGAGAGAAATCTCCCTCAGAGGGTGGGGCAAAGGGGTGCCTGGGCGGCTCAGTCAGTTGAGCGTCCAACTCTTGATTTCTGCTCAGGTCACGATCTCAGGGATGGAGCCCCATGTAGGGCTCTGCGCTCAGCGAGGGTCCACTTGATATTCTTTCCCTCTCCCTCTCCCTCTGCCCTTCCCCCTGCTTGCACACACACTCTCTCTGTCTCTAAAATGAAAAGGTAAATCTTTAAAAAAAAAAAGTGGGGCAAATAGTCATCCTGTCCAGGGAAAGTGTGATATTCTATACCCATTGACCTGCACCTTCCTTTATTTCAGTACCAGTATGTCTTAGATGTCTTTCCATGTGGTCAGCTTGCTCCTTCTAGCTTTCTTTGCAGGTGCAAGCATTTCCTCTGATGACTGAATCATGATTCATTTAACCATATACTCTGTGTTCTGAAGCTTTAAGATAGAGAACTGTTTTATCTTTGGGGAAAGAGGAAGACAGAGGACCAGAAATGGACCAGCAAAGGACCATCCCCCACCAAGCCTGTTCTGAGAGTCCCACTGTATGAGACTCGGATTCTACCCTGCACCCTGCAGGTCAGAGAGAACACTGGTGGTAGATAGTGTCCATCCTACTCAGGAATGCCAGCCGCCTGATGCTCTGCATTGATTTGTGTAAACCCTTAAGATTTCTGTGTAATTAAAGTGGAAGGCTAAGCCTTGGGAAGGAGATACCAGTGTCTGCTAAAAAGATAGGTAGATGCTTGAATAACTTATTGGAAAGACCAAAAGATGTGGCCATATTAAATTCAAGGCTTGAAGAATGTTTTCAAAGCATTATGCTTCTCCCAGCCAAATTTAATAAATAATATGTCTAAATCTGCCGCTTACATTTTATTGGCATTATCTCTTTAAGCCTGCTTCATTTTATCTACTGTAAGATAGAACAAAAAATCTTTAATGAATACATAACTATCAGATCGAATAATGTTTCATAATCTCTATTTGCCTTCACGTCTCTATGGCGCTTCATAGGCGCCTCTGCTAAAATAGTAGCAGAGAAGGCTCATTTCCCAATCCTGCTTGAAACTGGTCTTAGTTTTACTAATCCCTTGCTGGCCTTATTCTCCTCCTACATGTCTGATCATTCCTCTATGTCCTAGCCCTTCTTGTTTCTCATCCCTAAACTTTGGCTTCCATAGTATGACTACGATACATAAAACACATGTCTGATATATACCAATATAGGTCCTATGTATGAAGATATAAAAATTGAAAATAAAGGGATAAAAACTATCACAAATATACCAAACAAAATAAAATGATAGAGCCATAATGTTACTAAACAAAGGAGACTACGGGGCGCCTGGGTGGCTCAGTCGGTTAAGCATCCAACTCTTGGTTTTTGCTCAGGTCATGATCTCGGGGTCGTGGAATCAAGTTCCATGTCAGGCTCTGTGCTCAGTGAGGAGTCCACTTGGAGTTTCTTTCCCTCTACCCTCCCCCCCTCCCGCTCCCCGCTCAAGAGCTCTCTCTCTCT
Organism: Neomonachus schauinslandi; assembly: GCF_002201575.2. Classification (NCBI taxonomy): domain Eukaryota; kingdom Metazoa; phylum Chordata; class Mammalia; order Carnivora; family Phocidae; genus Neomonachus; species Neomonachus schauinslandi. The sequence continues at coordinate 48,899,641 of NC_058414.1, read as the reverse complement.
CTCTCTCACTAGAGTGAATAAATAAATCTTCAAAAAAAAGTAGACTTTAAGACAAGAAATGATAGTAGAGGTAAGTAGATACATTTCAGAGTGATAAAATCTGCTTTTAACAGAAGAATATAACAAGTCTAAATTCATCTGTACCTAATAAGAAAGCTTCAAGATCTATAAAGAAAAAAGAGACAGAACAGAAGAACAGAACAAATTTATATAATAATGGGAAAATGTAACATTTCTCTCAGTAATTGAGAGAACAAGCAGACAAAAAAAGCATTAAAATGTAGAAGAGTTGAACACTATGACTAACAAACTTAACCTAATTGACATTTATAGGACATTGTACTCAACATTTCAGATTACAAATTCTTATACATATTCTTTTTTAATGTGATGGAACATTTACCAAAATAGAAAATTTGCTAGACCATAAAGCAAATCTTAACAAATTTCAAAGGACTGAAATAATACCAAGAATGTTTACTGACTTCAGCGGGATTAAACTAAAATCAGTAACAGAAAGAAAACTAGAAATCTTCCAGATTTGTTAAAATTAAGCAATACATTTCTGACTGGCCCATGGATCAAATTTAAAAAGATACATCTCACAACTATAATGTTAAGCAAAAGCAGCCAAACACAAAAGAGTACCTACCATATTGTATGGTTTCAATTATTCAAGGTTCTAAAATATCCCTACTGATAGAGATCAGAATATCAGCCATTTTTTTAAAGAGGATTATTGTGAGAAAGTCTTCTAGGACAGTGCTAATATTCTAGATTATGATCTTTGTGTGTTATATGGGTGTATCACTTTGTAAAATTTCAGTCAAGTGTACAATTAAAATTTGTACATCTTATTATTTATACTTCAATACCAATGTATTTCTCACTATAGTTCATGATCTGCTCTAAGCAATTCTTTTGTTTACTTTAGGAGAGCTTCTCTCAAATATCAATCCTGGTTTCTCCTCATCCACTAGGGTGGTTTGAATTATTTCCTCCAAGCCTTTGTTCCCTACCTCTAGTCTATTCCCTACCCCTAACTATAGTACCAGTTCTGAATGTTTATATTCCTTCCCATGGAACGTGTCATTCACTATCTCTATTGTAACAGGCTTAAAACTGAAGTGCACTGAAATCAGTATTATCCTGCCTTGCCAAGGGGACCATCATTTGCCCAGTTACACAGGCCCACAATACAGTTGTTTTTAAATTTTCGCTCTTTTTAAGTGTCCTTACTTTATAACGAATACCTGAAGATACCTCCTTTTGATTATCTCTTTCATACACATGTCTTCCATTTCCACTGATCTAACCCAGGACCCACATCCATAGACAGGAACTCATGTATCTGTCACATCCTGCTAGAGCTTTGGAAGAGTCTCCCCACTGGGCTTAGCTCTGGGGCTCTCCTTCCCAAACTTGCTTTGCACAGCTATTGTGTGAATTTTCTTAAAGCACTGCTTTGATTATTGTGTCTCTTATTTAAAAAGTTTCGTAATTTTCCATGAACTAAAAGAAAAAATGAAAAAAATTTGAGCCTGATAAAGTTTTACAGAATCTGACCCCAACCTGTTTTTCCAGTTTGCCTATTAACTACCATAGCTAAATGAGCCTATTCGTTATACCTGCATTATCTTCCTCATGCTTGTGTTCCAAACTGTCATGTCCTTCTGGTTTCCCTCCAACTCTTTAAATCAGATTCACTACTAAAGAGCATTGCACTACAGCTGACCTCAGGGTTTGCCATCAAATTAGAAAAGTGCAAATCCCAGCTTTGCCACTTTTGGGCACTGGGAGTTTGGGCAAATTACTTAACCTTGGATTCTCAGTTTTCTCATCTGTAGTCCACAAATAATTATTGGAGACTTTTTCACCTGCCAGACACTGTACTAAGCCTAAGGATAGGAAGAGGAACAAAAGCAGATTAATCCATCCTGGTCCTCATGGAGCTTCGAGTCCAGTGAAATGAAAGACATTAATAAAACCATCTAATACCCACTTGGCACACTTGTTAGGACTAGATGGAATACATGCAAAGCTTGTAACACAGAGTAGGTAGACAAATAATACTAGTTATCCATATTAATAATCCTTAAAAACCCAGTCAAATATTCCACCTTCTGTGATACATTCTTTTTTTTTTATTCTTATGTTAATCCCCATACATTACATCATTAGTTTTAGATGAAGTGTTCCATGATTCATTGTTTGTGCATAACACCCAGTGCTCCATGCAGAATGTGCCCTCCTCAATACCCACCACCAGGCTAACCCATCCTCCCACCCCCCTCCCCTCTAGAACCCTGTTTGTTTTTCAGAGTCCATCGTCTCTCATGGTTCGTCTACCCCTCCGATTTCCCCCGCTTCATTCTTCCCCTCCCGCTACCTTCTTCTTCTTCTTTTTTTTTTTCTTAACATATATTGCATTATTTGTTTCAGAGGTACAGATCTGAGATTCAACAGTCTTGCACAATTCACAGCGCTTACCAGAGCACATACCCTCCCCAGTGTCTATCACCCAGTTGTGATACATTCTTATACTCCTCTAATTCCCTCTGGAAACAGAGGACCCTCGTGCTACTATGTGTCTACAAAGATCCCCACCCTCTCTCACCTCTTCTTTTCCTGTCTTCACCATACATCTGGAAACTGAGTATTTTTTGGACTTATGTGTATTATGATGCTATTAAACACTGCACACATTTTATCTCCACAACTGTATCTAAGCTTTTGAAGAGTATGGACTAAGTTTTTAAAGTTCTATGTTGGCTAAAGCTCCCAGCACATGCTAAGTATTTGTTGATTTAATGAGTCCAGCCCTATTTGTCTGAATCTCTGTGGAGTACTTGAAATGATTCCAGAGTTTTCTCCTCCCACACAGAAAATCAATCTGGCCAAGAATATTAGGAAGTGAAAACATCATTTCTCACCCTCTTTGTGAGCTTCTCCCACCCATTCTCTTCTTTAGCCTGCCAGAATGTTTCAAATCCCTAAGAACCCAGGAAAAGGCTGGGTTTTGGCAGCTGACAAGAAAGGGATGAAATGTTGATTAAGACAGGGAAAAAACTAAAAAAGGGCCAGAGCCAGAATTCCTTAAAAAAATATTTTAAAATTGAATTTCTAAAAGGAGCCTTGATTCTTGAAGTATGTTTATTTCCCCTCCAGCTTGGGAGTTTTCCAAAGGAAGTTAAAACCAAAATACTTCCCACTAGGAATAGTAGAGATTGGCTTGCCAAGTTTAGAATCCACTAACTCACTGGGTCCGAGATTTTGAAAAGCAGTCACAGAGAATACCACTTCATATTTCCCCTGGGAAATCATTTCCAGTTTCAAAGCCTTAAAGTGTCCTAAGATATTAAGTTATATTCAAGTAATAATTTATGAATGTTAATATTTAAGAATTAAAAACACAAGGACTTTGTTTCCTGTCAATACATTTATGTTTGAAAACTGATGAGAAGGCTATTTGGTAAGAATTTGAAATTTTTTTCAAATCTGTAGTATGTGGAAAAAGAAAAGAGGGGGTAATGTTAAATCTTAAAACCATGTGCCTAGGTTATAAGCAGCAATATTCACAGAAGTCTTTCCACTAGACTACCCTCAAAACATCTAAAACCAATATTCTAAGATATCATTAGAAAACAGCCCCCTTACCTATCCATGTACCCACTGTTTGCCAACTAATAAATGTCCCTTAATAACAACCATCAAATTTCATTGATCAGCCCTAATTTGTTCCTCGTATCTACTAAACTGTAGAGATATTTTCTGAATGACGGTGGCCTACAAAGCACCATGTTAGATTCTATGGGAATATAAAAATGAATGACAGCCTCACATTTCAGAATCATAACTTGTTCAGGGAAACAGACATCTATAACCATAACACAAGCAGAAAAGTTATAAAAGCAGCATTTCAGAAAACATGATTAATAGAGATACATACATTGTGCTATGGGGGAAGAAATTCATGGATGGTTGGGTAGGTAAATGGAAAGTCTAAAGAGAATCTAGGAAGGCTTCATGGAGGGATAGCCTTTGATCAGTCAATAAGTAGAAATGTTTTGGGGGTGGGGGTTTCAGGGAACATTTCCAGATGGAAGGAACAGTTAAAGAAAAAGCTTACAAAAAGAATATATATTTTTAAGTGGGTGTAGGGGCCTAGTTGGGAGCAGGGCACAAAGGAGACTAGAGGAGAAGCTTCAGTGAGAAAGGTCAGTGAATGGCTTATACGAAGTGTGAAACAATCAGGAATTCTAAGAGCAGGAATATATTGTCAACCCAACAGCCTTACAAGCTCAGGCTGAACCTGGCTGCAATGATAGAATCTAAAGGGGCAAGTTCAGATTCTGACTAAGGAGAAAATGAGATATAGTTCTAGAAGAGTAATGGCAGTTGCCAAATTCAGAAGGTAAGTCTATGAAAAGGGCGAGAGAGACCAGGATCACAGACCCAGAGTGCATCCTTGGTGACAGGTAGATGGATTAAGATGTAGATCCTGGGAACCTCCAGCATCAGTCATGTCCTTGCGTAGGAAGTGACCAGAGGGGTGATGATGCAGCTGATTGTATGATTCAAGACCAAGATATAATGACTTTGATGTCACTTATACCACTCTTTGGAAAAGCAGATGGTTTTCTTGTCTACATAATGCAAAACAAATGGTTGCATTAAATTTTGGCTTTGACAGATTCTTTCAGAATTTTATGGAACGGGCCTTCCTTTTATACAGATTCAGGAATGACTTAGCAGATATCATAACACATTTTGGTTATAATAACATATTTCCTTCATAGGAATGGATCATTATCACATATTTTTGATTCCACAATTGTATCTCAAGCCTTTTTTATGGGTTTTGAAAAGTGAAAATACTTGTAAGTTTCATAGTTAATAAGCCATTTAATAATTTTTATATGCATACTTGAAAAAACAGAAGATGCTACAGTTCTTAAATACAGTAAGAGACTGAAGGTAGGGAAATAAGTTGGAAAACCAACACTTCTATTGTATTCTACTCAATTTCCTTTTTATCTATCTTACAAAAGAATTTTCCTTGGTATCTCACTTTAGAGAGATGTTGACAGAAAATTTCTGGTAATGCCCAACTCCAAGTACCCCTTTACCACTTCCAAACCCTCTCTTATCCTGCATCTAACCTTCTAGTTCATTTTTCAATATATTTTTTATTATGTTATGTTAATCACCATACATTACATCATTAGTTTTTGATGTAGTGTTCCATGATTCATTGTTTGCGTATAACACCCAGTGCTCCATGCAGTATGTGCCCTCTTTATTTTATTTTATTTTTTTTAAAGATTTTATTTATTTATTTGAGAGAGAGAATGAGAGAGAGCAAGCACATGAGAGGGGGGAGGGTCAGAGGGAGAAGCAGACTCCCTGCCGAGCAGGGAGCCCGATGCGGGATTCGATCCAGGGACTCCAGGATCATGACCTGAGCCGAAGGCAGTCGCTTAACCAACTGAGCCACCCAGGCGCCCAGTATGTGCCCTCTTTAATTCTAGTTCATTTCTACCACTTCTTTTCCTCCAAAAGCTAAACTGTATTTTCTTGCATGATTTCATGATGCAATCAGCAATGACACGAAGCGGTCTATCCCCTCTTTGGGAACATATTCTAACAGAGGACAGGAGCGGGGAGTATTTTATGAAGAGTAGTTTCCTTGTCATAACCACCCCAACCACTCCCTTCTTTCCCTGGATGAATTCCCCGATTTAAAAAAAATAATAATAATACAGGAAAGAGTAGGGATGAGAGAGCAAGAGAAGAATCAGGAAGACTAACAATGATGTTACAGAAAGACCAGCCTACAAAACACAGCCTGATGAAAAAATACACATGGAGAAAGGTAGGTCCAAGAAACAGCAATAGATTTGAATGACAGGTCTTAAGACAATAAATAGAAAGAGTAGTGAAAATTGAGACTGTGTTAACTGACTGTGATTGCTAGGATAAAGAGTTTGGCCTTGCCCAAAGACCACCAGCTGCTTGCTGCTAAAAGATTTCCTCCTTATTTCCCCCCTAGCTTTACTGACACATAACACTGTGTGAGGGTAGGTGTACAACCTCATGATTTGCTGTAAGTCTGTGCCGTGAAATCGCCACAAGACGGTTAGAAAATAGACAATAAATAACGGTATATCCACCAACAATACGTCAACAAGTCTTAAAAATCAATTTTACAAAGAGTTTGTTAACATTCAAACATGTTAAGAGTGTCAAAATAAATGACTAAAGCGGGATACAAAATTGAAGGAAAAAACAAAAGATGTTTTGTGATCTTGTGATCTAAGGTGATCCTTGTGTTCCTAACTTAAGCAACCACTGAGATAAGGAACTCTGGGAGAGCTCACAAGCTGAGGAAGAGGAGCAGGTGTGGAAAGGCAAACGTCTGGAGAAGAATCAATGGAAAAGTGTGGACAGGTCATGAAGTTCTAATACCTTGACTGGTTCTGATTCCCTAATTCTCTACCATGGCATAGACCATACCACATTGGGTTTTTGTTTGCTTTCTTGTTTGCTTTATTTTATTTATAGATGTTACTTTTTAAAATTAAGAACAGAGTAATAGCCAGTTTTTATGAGCACTTGAAATGTCCTAGTAAATTTTGTGCCAGATACTTTACATGCATTCATTCACCTAAGGATCAACAAATGAGATAGGTGCCATGTTTATCCTCATTTTATCCAGAAATAAAAGGTTAAGTTGCCAGAGCTTGAAAGTGATGGATCCAAGACTTGAACCCAAGCAGGTGTAGTTCCAAAATCCATATCCTTAATCACTTCACTCTGATATGCTTGCAGGTATCATTGATTATGTATGTCCAGAGGCAAACAGTCTTTATATTCTCTTGACTGCTTGATTGTCTTTTACTTTACTGAAGGAAAACACGTATTAGAGTACCTTCACTAACTCTAAGAAACTGGCCACAAAGGTGTAACAAACCCTTGTTTCCAAATTGATTCATAACAGTATGGGTGTTTCACATTTTTCTGGTCATCTTTGCCTCCTTTTACAAAATCAACTGCATAGTTTAAGAGAGATAAGAACTTGAGTCTTAGCCCCAGCTCTGCTATTTGCAAAATGACCTTGGTATTCTAGGCTTGCTGTGGACAGAGGCATTTGTACTAGAATCTCTAACATCCTCCAGACCTTAATTCTGATATTCTGTCCTGTTCACAGTACTTTAATCCTCATAAAATGTCTTCATATTATAGGAAACATTTCATCTAAATTTCTTGGGTGGAAAAACTTAAGAACGCACACATTAAAATGTCACCCTTTCAAAAGGAAAACTAAGTGCTATCCCATTAAATTCTTATTGTTACAGGAAAAAAAAAAAAATAGACCCAGCTAGCCCCTCTTCCATCCACTAGTTCTTGTTAATTCCAAGTCTATGATTTCAACTGCCTTTATTGGCCCTCCAAAAGCCTATGATTCACTACATAGTTTAGCATTTACATTTTAGACTCAAAATAGAACTCTGCCAGGCCCCTCTCCACAGCTTTCATGTGCCCTAAATTCAGCCCATCCCCAGGATAGCTATTAGGATGGCCATCTGTTTCTTAAGTGCTGATGCCCACCCCTTCTGCAGCCATATCTCCAGAGTGAGACAAATGTTTGTAAAAAGGCAGAAGCAACTGCTCGCATTTCACTTCTTCTAAGTACTGCCTGCAACTCTTTTTTCTCCCACAGAGTAGCGCTTCCTCAAAATACCTTTCTGTGCTACAGTTGTAGGATCTTTAAGGAGCCATTTTTCTAAGTCTTCTCACTTCCTAGAGGGAAACATCCCTTAAATTGAGATTGAGAATGCTCCCAACCCCCATGCCAAACAGAACACATGGTTAAAATTTAGCTTCTTAACGATTTAAAATAAGAAGCATGTGATTTTATAAAAATATTACAGCAAGCATTTTCAATTACATGGCTATTATTCAATCCCCAAGACTCCAAATGCTTTTATTTTTATGTAAAAGTGTATATGTTTACAATGTAAAAGCTTCCAGCTATTAAAATTTTATAACTAAGCTAAGGGCTTCTGGTCAATTTAATCCCATCATTTTAACTTAGAAACAAGAGTAGTGAGAAGCTGGTGGCAAGGTTCAAAGAATAAACAGAAATTTCAGGCTGTAAAAGGAGCTAGAGAAGATTCTGTTCATGTTCTTTTCCTAGATGGGGATCTTAGCCCCCAGAAAAAATATTAAATAGGTGTAATACTTAAGAAAATATATATATACAAAAATATAAGCATAACATAAATAAATGTGTGAATTATTTAAAAAGTGAGGAACACTAAAATAAGTAAAAATGTTCATTTTTATGTAATTAGAGCAACCATTTTATACACATAATAGACACATGATAAAAAATAATTACTTCTAAATACATTTTAGAGAGCATAAAGTAACGGATTACAAACCATGTGAATATCCCAGAGAACCCTGAAAACAAGAGTCCAGTGGTATAATTTTATAAGAGTTCAAACACAAAGAGACAGGCAGACATAAAGTGAGACAAATGAAATCTATTACCAAATTTTAAATAAATCAAGGAAAAGATTCCCTCTAAAACCTAAATTCAGAGCAGTCAAAGCACAAAAATAGTGGACCACATCTACTGAACTGGGTGTGTAAGTGGAACTCCAATAAATCTATGGGTCAAAGTCGAGTGTATTGGATGTTTGAGTGGCAAATCTAAGAAAGAAAGCAGTAGTCATCTCCCAGAGTGTCCTAGTTGAGTCTGATTTGGGATTCAGAATCTGGGCACATCAGATCAACAGATCGGAAAAACTTTCATAAGGCCACTTGCAGTGTGCCTAGGAAACTGGGAGGAAACTCAAGCTTTGTCCTCTGCTGGGCTTCAGAGAGACCTGATGCAATAGAAATCTGTTTTCAAGAAGGCATATGAAACCCTTTTCAGAGTAGCCTTTGCAAAATGAAAAACAGCAGTGAGCTAGTCACCATTTTGAAGTGACCAAAGCTTAGTGTCAAAAGGGGTGAAGCGATTTTGAGTATTGCAGTGATAGCTGTTCCTTCAACCAGTACTTAGCTAAGCCTAGACATTTATTTGGTCCTAGTTTAAAAGAAAGTTTTAATAAGAACATGAAAATCAGCTTTATATCCACCAAGTCCAAGCAGCCCCTGTACCATATAAATCTGACAGAAAAGAGCCTTTCTTCCTCACTTCACCACAACCTTATCAGGACATTTTGATACCTGTTGAACAAAGGACACCAAAGGGAATTGTGCCCAGAAAATCAGAAAAAGCAAACGTAGCGCCTCTCTGAGCAGCAAGATAGAGTGGAAAGCTACCTACAGGAAGGCTGCACACATGATTCAGCTGCTTCCAGAAGTACCTAGAGATAATTTTCAGGGAAATGGAGTTTCCGCATTAGCAAGTATGAGTATGAAATCAACAAAAGTCAGGTAGATGGTCTGTGACCTTATTTTTACCTACAGGCTAATGAGTCTGAAGAAACTTTAGTTATAGTCAATGCTTTAATGTAGCGTAACTATTAACTACTAATAAATAATAAAAGGAAAGCTATAATGCTATATCCTTCAAGTCTCTGCCCACCTCCCTCCTCGCACCCCTCCACAAAATAGAAAAAATTGCTAATCAGATGGGTCAGAAATGGAAGTACCGACTGGCCATGGTGACCCTGGCACAGGATCACCATGCCTCACAAGGACCTGTGAGTTAACCCCTCTAAAACAGTTCTTGCCCCCTCCCTCGCAGAACTAATGAATTGAGTTGGAACACCCATTTGGAGGTGCATTCCCATCCCCATTCTCACTCGCAGATTTCCTACAGTCCCATTTAGGGCTGTCCATCCCTCTTTGTTCCTGAGCACAGAAAAACATACTATTCCTGGGTTTTAGAAGAAGGTGGGAGAAGAGGAGATGGAGGAGGACATTTAACTCAGGCTTCTAGTCTAAGTCATATACTCCAACTTGACCTTTGGCCAGAGCTCTCCTTTCCAATAATGGACTTTTCTCAACTGTTAATAAAGTCATCACTGCAGAGCCCTTTTAGCTCACATGGAAGAAAAGTGACTGGTAGGCAGGATTCATTTATACTTATCAAACATGTCAAGACCTGCCACCCTCAGACCTAACAATGCCATAATAATTCCATTAATTCTGAAGAATGCAAAAATCTACATGAGGATAATTTAAATAAGGACCTCAGGACTATATGATCACAGAGAACTTTTTTATATCATAAATCTGTATCAAAATCTTTTCTATTCTACCCCCATACTGTGAATGGTAATATGACTTCTTGATGCCTTCTGCCAAGAGAAATTTCCCCATGACAATCTGTTTACATCCACGCCTCTGCTGAAAGGAATCCACTAACATGATTTCCTCAGACTGCTTAGGAGCCAGGCTCCCACCTGCCACTATGTACCCATTACACATCTCAAATGCAAGTGATTTATGTAAATCTATCCAGGATATATATATATATATTGACCATGTAATATTAAAACATTCATCCATCAGATCTGCTGTTTTCTATATGCCAAAAATAGGTCTCTGCCCCTGTATTTTGTAAAAATCAACAATTAAGCAGTATTTTGTGAAATGCTTCAATGTACCTACCCATTGACGCTCCAGTTTCTAAGTGCTATCCTGTTTCTCCTCACCACTAAATTAAGCAAAAAGGTATTGAGTACCTGCTATGCACCTCACAGACCCTCTGCTAAATGCTGTAGAGATACAAATGTGATGCCTACGAAGCTTTTTAACAGCATTTTCAGGGCTTGCTTAGACAACATGGTGATTCCACCAAGCTGAGAGGGAGGGAGCTCTGCCGTGATTGGTTGGCAGGTTGATATGCATGAGGACACTGGGCTTTGTACTCCTGTCTCCACTCAGACTTTCACTGTGGTTTCTGGAGGTTACTCCTTAGCCATTCCAGATGTTGGAAGTGTGCCTACAGCAGATTCAAGGCCAGGTGCCACTTGGTGTGTCCACCACTACAATTTATCACTAAACTTGAGCTCGGTCTGGAAAAGTTGATTCCATTTTGGAATGCTGGCACTCAAATAGCAGTAATAAGAAACACACAACACTTCCCTTGGTTGTATGTTAGGTTCTTCTATCCTATCATCTTGTGCCACTAAGTCATCCCAATTTTAAGTACCTTGTCATAGGATTCACCGTGGGCTTCGGGAGGTCCCCAACTCAACTCTATAAAACTCATCGAATCAGCCCAATAATCACCCCAAAACACAAAAACACATTATGAATATATTCTATCCTTCCAGAATAATATAACATAGCAAACCTAAGAAGATGTGCAGTGTAGTGTTTAAAATAAATATAGTATTATAAGATATCTATGGTTGAAATGAAATAATGTCTTGGATTTGTTTCCAAATAATCTGACTACATGAGGGGAGACTGGGCAGGAGGATAGATGACATGATTGCTCACATATGCATAATTATCAAAGTTGGGTGATGAGTAAATCAGGCTCATTATCAAGCTTACTCTTCTACTTTTGTTTTTGTCTAATTTTCTATAATAAAATGTCTTCAAAAAACACAGGTACTACTGAGACATCTAATCTCTATCTCTACAGATGTTCAATCAAAGTTACTCAAAGAATCGGTTTTTAATTTATCATAAATAGTCCCTCCGGGCTTGTCTAAATGTTGCTGTAAGAAGCATCTATTAATCAACAAATGTTTGAGATGTTACTATGTGTAAGCACTGATGGGAATTAAAGATGAATCAGACATAGATCCAGTCCCCACATAGCTTTTAGCCGAGTAAAGAAGGCAAAGCTTGAATGTGTGCAAGAGTAAAACAATAAAGTGGTAAGTACCACAGACAAATCTCTATGAGAGAGAGTTCTGTGATTTTAATAATATGTCCAAGATGGAGAGAGATGACATGCGTGTGCGCACACACACACACACACACACACAATAGATAAGGACATCCAAAATAGAAAGTAGAGGATTTGACCCCAAAATATACGAAACTCCTAGCTGTGACAAATTTGTTAGACTGCAGAAGCAAAATGTTCCTTTAGGCTGAAGATGGGCCTAAGTTCACCCACATCCACCTGCCCCACTCTAGAAAGAGGTGGAATAACTCTCTCTGCCCCATTTCCCTCAATTTGTACTCTAACCTAGGCCCATTAGATTGTAGGACTTGGAAAGAGAGAAGAATCCAAAAAAAGATGATTGTAAGCAAAAGCATGTTGATGAAATAAAGCACTTTTCCCTTGGGCCATGAAAAATAGTAAAAGCAATTCAATGCAGGTCTTTCTGCTGAGCTTTCCCTAAGCTCCCTTGGCTATACGGGTGGGGTGGGGGCTGAGGGAGAGGTGGGCCAAGTTGTCTCCCAAACAGAAGCAAGCCCCAGAGTCCTCTTTAACTTCATGAGAGAAAAACAAAGTGAATCCAAAATGAGAGTTAATCACAGGGGAGAAGACTTAACTCCAAAAAGACAAAAATCTAATTAACAAGTCGTATATAAACACTTGCACTTTTAACCTTCTTCATTTTTACATTAAAATGCCTATGCCCAGTGCTGTTACCCTATAATGACTCTGAAGAATCCATTTTGTCCCTGACCCAGATCTCTATCCCTCCCCTCCTCTTCCTGACTTAGAAATGAGAGAAAGAACAGATGAAAAGAGTCTTGATTTCCCATTTCAGAAACACACAGAGCATTGAATGAGATACTTATCTCCTGTTGGAATCCCTCATGACTTACAATTGTTTCCTTTGTGCATTTTTATCCTTCTTACAGGAAATTAAAAAGAAAATTCTTAAACGCTACCACTATTTCTGACCTGATTCAGAATCTTAACAATTCAGTTTTATATACTTTTCATTTTAACACACACACACACACAATTTTGTCTGTATGTAAGAATGAACCAATCTCAACATTCAATGATCCATGACTATATCTGAAAGGCTTATAGCCATCCTAGTATATTTACTGTACAGACTCAGTATATTACCGTAAATGTATGAAATGAGATCATATATTTTCAATTACTTCATTCATGAAAATGCCTTTTCAATCACAGCTTCTCATTGTGAGCCCAGCTGTTTGTTTCAAATTACAGCTCAAGAGCCAAGTTTTAAGGGCAATGAAAGTTTTGCTATGCATCACTGTCTAAAAGACAGATCAACTAAGCAAAAATCTGGGATTTTAGAGGCTTCACATAGTGTGAAATCTCCCAAATGTCAAGGATAACATTTTCAACATTGACGAAGACTACTAAAACAAAGCTCATACATAAGAATATTTCCAAATGTTGGCTAAAGGTGTTTTTGTTTTGTTTTGGTTATAAAACCACACCATTGGGAGGATATATATACCTGCCTAAAAAGCAGAATGAAGTATAGTGGATCTTGTCATAGGTGTTAGCCAGTTCAGACATTTGAATCTCGTGTCTAGTTGAGCCAAAAACTTCAAAAAGATTAATTCGCATCACTGTTGAAGAATACACAAAGATGAGGAATCCATTTTTCTTTTAAGCTTAACGCATCCAATTTTCCCTGTTGTTTGTATTTTGGAATGGAAACAATGAGAGTGAGCGGCAACCTATTCAGTCCTGGGGCTGCTATCATTGCAGAGACCATTCGTACTCCTGCTAGAGAAAATCAACTCAAGTTATGTTTACTTAGCTAAAAGTAAGGTGTTCATGAAACCAAAGTAGAGGGAGAGAAGCAGGAGATAAACAGAACTTCCATAACCTGAATTGAACATGGCTACACAGAGCTAGCAATCAAACTGTCCATCGGAACTCGCATGTTCTCCCTCACACGTGTACTTAATTTAGTGAACCTGCGTATGATGAAGTGTGCTTAGGGAACGCATTCGGGAGGCTCCCCAGGAGAAAAAAAAGGGTACTCTAATTCCTTCCATAACTTCCGCGAAACACATACACAACTACATTCGTAGGTTAAAATAATATGCGCCGGCACCAAAGTCAGGCAAAATGTCGAGTTTAACTAATGAGCACTCCATTGAGAAAATAGTTGTTATGTAGCCAATAACATTGAAATAGAGTACCACAGGGCTGTCCATTTTATCAAAGTAAATAATACCTAGAAAAATCATTATTCATACCAGAAACGAAATTTTGTAATAATGCCTCACCATGAACAAACTAACCTAACTCAGTAACACCAATTTTGATGTTACATATGGAAAGAGCAATTAACCACAGTTACGCCAGTCAGTTTACTATCACTGTAACCTTAGATTTAAAACTTGCTCAAAGTTTAAAAACTATAAAAAATAGGGGCACCTGGGTGGCTTAGTCAGTTAAGTGTCCAATTCTTGATTTCAACTCAGGATATGATCTCAGGGTCGTGAGATAAAGCCCTGCATGGGGCTCTGTGCTGAGTGTGGAGCCTGAAGATTCTTTCTCTCCCTTTACCTCTGCCCCCTCCTCCTCTAAGAAAAATATTAATTAACTAATTAATTAAGTAAATACTACAAAAAGCAAAATGACAGTGCTCACCATAGCTAACCAGTCTGGTGAATTTTTCACTGTCTTTATTCCTGCCCCTGCAGGCGATCCTTTTATAGTTGTTTCCTTTAGCAGGGTGAAAGGGCAGTTTTGACTTCTTGACTTTTTACTTGTCTCTGGAGCTATGCATTCGAATTCTACTCTACACCTGCTCTCTAAAAGGATATTTTTCAAGAATGTAGTTGTTCAGTTTTTAACTCCTTGCACAGTCAAAGAGAAAAACTGAGAAAAATAAAACCACAGGATTTTTCTGGCAAATACACAAAGTCCAACGGTGTCTTCTTTTACAATCTAAGACTATAATTCATTAGTAGATCTAACCCTTGTTCCAGCTAAACCCCCTTTGAATCTTCCTGTTTATATACAAGTTAATATGTTTAGAATGCTAAGGATTTCACTTTACCTAATTAGCTGAGGAACTAATACTACATAAACAGGAAGACCAGAAAAAAAATCCTATTAAGTAGACCCAGGTTAAGGGCGCCTGGCTGACTCAGTCAGTGGAGCCTGTGACTCTTCTCAGGGTTGCAAGTTCGAGCCCCATACTCAGTGTAGAGATAACTTAAAAAAGTAAAAATCTTAAAAATAAAAAGTAGACCCAGGTTAGATGTGCCAACAAAGTAAGCCTCGGATTTGGAAAAGACAGTAACTAGCTATTGTGCATATATGCATATTCACTTTTTTCTTTATAGACTATTTTAAAACAATGTGTGTATAATTGAACCATTTAAGAGTAGTGTAGTGATTCCTCACATGAATATTATAATACGCAAAGTCTAAACATCATCCATCCCTATAAAAAAAACATTAACTATAAAGTTAAAATGTCTGATCAGACTAACCTATGATAATGTTTATGCTAAACCTGTATCAAATTCATGCTAAAAACGATGAGAACTTTTGCAAGGATAAGCTCCTTTAGACATGCCCATGACTTTGTCATTGTTATCTCTTAATCATTTCTTGTAATGCCTGATACAGTCCATGATGATGTCCAAGTTCAAATAATATCTGATATATTTTTGACACTTGCAATCTACCAGATCATTCCAAAAACTAAATTCCAGGAATCACAGAGCGTGAACAGAACTCACATTTGGAGGATGTGAAGGATGATTTGTATTTATAATGCTATTTTGTATTTTGATGAGATCATTTAAAATCCACTATGTAATACCTATGATTGCTAGAGTGGATAAAGAGATACATATTCTTTTTTTTTTTTTTTTTTTTTTAAAAGATTTTATTTATTTATTCATGAGAGACAGAGAGAGAGAGAGACAGAGGCAGAGGGAGAAGCAGGCTCCCCGCGAAGCAGGGAGCCCGATGTGGGACTCGATCCCAGGACCCCGGGATCATGACCTGAGCCGAAGGCAGACGCTTAACCGACTGAGCCACCCAGGCGTCCCAGAGATACATATTCTAAATTCTTCTTTCATAATAGTGATCATATCTCAAAAAGTAGGGTCTTTTTACATTTTCTTTATCCATGTTATTTTTTTCTCAATAAATTTTTTTATTATGTTCAGTTAGCCAAATATTATGTCTTTTTAATGCATGAATAGTGATGCCATACCTCCAGCGTGAAATTCTGGTAGCTCTTGAGAATTTGAGAAAAATAGTGACAATGAAGTTTATAATTTTTCTTTCAATTTCCAAAAATTATACTGTCTTATAGTAACTGAAATAACTTGATTAGAACTGATAATGGAATAGCATTAGTCTCCTAATACAAATAAATGTGATGTATCTCCACTTACTGAAATCATTTATTCTCCTCAGTGAAGATTTGTAGCATAAACTTCTTAGGATTATTCATAGTCATTTAATATTTGTTAATTTTTTTAAAAGATTTTATTTATTTATCTGACAGAGAGAGACACAGCGAGAGAGGGAACACAAGCAGAGGGAGTGGAAGAGGGAGAAGCAGGCCTCCCGTCGAGCAGGGAGCCCGATGCGGGGCTCGATCCCAGGACTCCGGGATCATGACCTAAGCCGAAGGCAGATGCTTAACAACTGAGCCACCCAGGTGTCCCTATTTGTTAATTTTTTTAACCCACCATATTTCTCATATATTGCTTGTAAATTGAAGACATTTCTAATTGCTATTTATTGTCTTAAGCAGCCAACTTGTCTCCTTACCTGTTTGTTAGTTTCAGCTGATTTTCTTGGCTTTTCAAAGAAGAAAAACATGGGTGCAAATATTGATACTTTTTTCTTCTAAATCCATTATAATCATAGTTCTTATCGCACTGATTAGAATTTCTCAAATGACATGAAAGGACAGTGATGATAAAAATAATACCTTGTATGTTTCACTATAAAGTGTGTTGTCGTCTCTCATTTTAAGCTAAATACTCCTTACCATATCAAAAAGCTCTCTTCCTAGTCCTAATTTACTAAGACTTTTCATCCACACTTGATGTTGAATTTAATTCAATTTTTTTATTATCTATTGAGATGATTACTTTTCTCATGTGAATTTTTAATGTGACTGATTTTTGGCATACTCTCGTAATGCTGAGTTATCCTTGAGTTAGTGGACTTTGCATTACCTGGCTCATAAAGGAACCAGCTTTTGCATAACTTTCTTATGTTTGGGGAAGTTTACACATGATTCAATCTGTGAATCTCAAAAACAGAAACTCTTCTTCAGTCTCCCTTATGAGAAGTCCCAGTATATAACTAGGATCAGCCAATCTGATATACACATGAAATAAGCAAACGTCATGGAGGAGCAGACACTGCGTACGCTCTAGGCTGGCAATGAGGGTTGAGGTGAAGGCCGGCAAAAAAGCAGCAGTGGTCGGGCTCCTGCATCATCCCTGTCGGTAGCATCAGCAGTACTAGGTCCAGCAGCAAGACCAGAAAAATCTCAAGGCATCAGCCCCAGCTACAGAGCCTCCGTTCCCATGAAATTCTATAAGCTACATTTAGAAACCATTTCTGCTAAAGTCAGAGTGGATCCTGTTGTTGCAATTAGGATCTGACTCAATCAACTTATTGAGGACTTCAGTTTGCTAACATTTTATTAAGGACTTTTTTTTTTTTTACAAAGTATTTATAAGAAAAACTGATCTGTGATTTTCTTTGCTGAGGGAAAATCGAGATTCTTTCTGTTAAAAATTGATACTAAACTTTGGTAAATTTAATTGATATGTGACTTTGGTAAAATTCAAGACACTTAACCATTTTTTTCCTGCCCTTTAACAGCTTAAATAGTTTGTGGATTATCTATTCCTTAATATTTAACAGAAATTCCCTTATATATATATATATTTCTTTTATTTTTATACCATAGATAAAGGTCTATTCAGGTTTTTAAAATTTCTTCTTGAAACATTTTAGACAATTTGATTTTTTCTTTTCAAAAGTACTTATTTCGTTTACATTTTTATATTAGCAAAAAACCCTCAATTTTTTATCTTCTCCATATCTGATTATATCTATTATAGAGCATTTATCAATTCACCTCTTTTTTTTCAAGTAGTCTTTTCTGGAAATTTTTCTATTTTATTATCCTTTCCCATTTTTAAATTGAGTGTCTAAAAAGTAGTGAAATGGTAGAGAATTGTAATGATAATAATGTCATCCCCTTGCAAAATTGCTTCTCACATAGTGATACTTGATTATTATTCCAAAAGAACAACCACAACCATGTCAGCCATATGTGAGAGAAGGAAGTTCTAAGAGAGGTTGCAACTTGCCAAGGGGACCTATGTAAACATGTCCATTTCTGATGCAGACTCTTCTCACTCCTCATTCTTGCATGAAGATTAAAATTTTTATCATTAGAGCTACTATTATTGGTTGATATTTCCATATAATAGGCACTGTTATAATGCCTTCTTATTTGGATCCCTTTTAATAATAAAAAATACCCACTAAGGGAGTATAATTATTTTTCTCATAATGGAAACACTGAAAATAGTTCATTTACCTCACGCAAGGGAAGCCTGGAACAGAGGCCTTGTTGATCCAAATGTAAGAAATGGAATAATCTTTCATGTCTCCATCAGAAAACAAGCCTAGAATTAAGGTCTCAGACAATTATCCAGAGGAAGGAAAGGAAAGGAAAGGAAAGAAAGAGAAAGAGAAAAAGACTGCATTGCATATACTCTGCTGGAAGTAATGTCCCATTCCTTTGTTAAAGACAAAAATTGCACCTGATGCTTACGAAAAATAGCAAGAGAGGCTTTATTCAAGGCTACTACAATAAGGTCATGACTTAGACTTATAACAGGGAAGAAAGATCAAACTCAACTTCAGTGAAACAAAAGGCAGGAAATTTCTTAAATTCTGGGGTGAGCTTGAGGAGAGAGGTTGGACACTTCCGTAGTTGCTAATTGGTGCTTATCGAAGTTAGATTCCTCCCATCACATAAGACTTAGACATAGGAGGCCCCTATGTTTTTAGATGACCAGATTTCAAAGAGCTGGCTCTCAGATTGGAGAAAGACATTTCTGGATCATAGAAAATTTACATTTCAAAGGGGCAAAGAGGGGCGCCTGGGTGGCTCAGTCAGTTAAGCGTCTGCCCTTGGCTCAGGTCATGATCTTGGGGTCCTGGAATCAAACCCCTCCTTGGGGCTCCCCGATGAGTGGGGAGCCTGCTTCTCCCTCTCCCTCTGCTCCTCCCCCCTGCTCACAATCTCTCCTGAATGTTCTCTATCTCAAACAAATAAATAAAATCTTATAAAAAGGGGGGGGCAGAGAAAGAATTTACCATGCAAAGTTTTCTAAAATACTCTAAGAAAAGGGAAGTCAGAGACGGAGTCTAGACTAAAACTAACCATTTAGTCAAGCTGAGAGGAACATTGAGACTATGTTGGTCACCTCTGTCTCTCTAAATCAGAGAAGGCAGCTCCAAACCTCATCTACCTGGCTCTTAAGAAATTCTAGGTTATATGGGGTTTAGGAGAGAAGCTTCCTCTCATCTGTGTTTTTTTAAAGAATCTCAAATATTTAACTAAGCTTTGAACATTTGGGCAGGGGCGTCTGTGTTCAATCCACACTAGACACCACTGACATGCTTAGTGCCCAGGGTCGCATGGTCACTTACTAGACAGTTCAGAGCTCCCCAGTGTCCTTGCCAATCTGTCACCTGGGAATTCTTCATTCACCTCCCAAGATCACAACTCTTGGCAATCTCCAGACTGTCTCAGCAGTCTCACTATAGTTCATGATCTGCTCTAAGACCCATAAGCCCCCACAGCAACAATAAAAAAAAAAAAAAAAAATCCACGTATCAATCAAGACTACAAGGAACTTTTTTTTTTTCCTCTGAAGAATGGCCTGCTTTTGCTTTTTGCAGCCTCGGTTTTTCCAAGAACAAAAGCATGCATGAAGATTATTTTCTAGGGGGCTGGTAACTCTTGCTCCTGGCCAGTCAACACAAAAGTCATAAATAAGAACCCAGGAGTACAACTTTTGGCTACCGTGAGATGCAAAAGTGGTATTTCCTTACTTTTTTTTCTGGATTCCTATGGCAGAGAACAAAACCGAAAATACCAAAGTACCCTGCCATATATATGTGTGAGTTTACTTAGAAATAAATAAAATTTGAGAATTAAGTCAGCAAAAGATTAAAAATATTGCCTTTCTCCATCTAGATAGTAACTGATGGCTAATATTTTAAAAATTTTTATGTTATGATCCTTTTTTTCTGTGTTTTCTAATGACAGCCTTAAAAATCCATGAATTTCTTTTGAAGTGAAAAAACAAACAAAAGAAAGTTAAGTAAATCATTACAGAAAAAAAAGTGGGGGAGCTTTATAGCAATAATTTTAACACTCTCAGAATGTATTTTTTTACTTGAAATGATGAGCTAATATGAGATTTAGGCAGAGCAACCCCATTTTATCTTCCATAACAGTCTTATCTGCAATTGCCTTAGAGAAAATTCAGTGGTGAAAAGTTATACATATTAATAGAAACTTAAGCATGTATTGGGATATAGGAGGAGAAGTCTCTACTAATAATCTTGTGTGTGTCTCTGACAAGAGAATGTCTGTTACAAAGATGTTTCCATCTACTGTTGCCCACACTCTGTGCTGAACCACCACTGCCCTTCCATCTATGAAATAGTACAGTCGATATTACTCTAGTAGCCTATGTCTTCTCTTTAAAATGATGCTTCAGATAGTGAAGAAAGCTTTACATTCTATGGGGAATTTATATTCTATGGGTCAGATAAAAAAGCTGCTGGGAAGAAAACAAAGCTACCATGTTGTGAAGAGGCTCCTCATTTCATATTTTCATTTTGTGTTCATATTATTTCTTTTCTAGGGATTGTCCCTGAGTTCTTGTAACAAAGCTCCCAACTAACTCAAAGGAAGTCCTTTCTAGACTAGATAACATCAGATTTTTCTAATCTAAAGTGTAACAGTTCTTTTTATCTCTTATTAATGTCACAGATATATTTGCTTCAATTTCAGCTACGATATTGCAGTTCTTAAAATCTTGTTCCTGAAATGTGATTCAAGAAAACAGCTTTAGAATAACTAGTGACACTAGAGATAGCTACTTTTTATTCTTACTAACCAAGAAACTTGAAAATCTGATCCCAAGCTGCATAGTTAACTGGATAACATGTACATTAAAAAAAAAAAAAAGAAAGAAAATGATCGATAACTCCAGAGGCTATCAGTGCCATGTCCAGGGTGAGGACAAGAGCTGCATTTTCTTAAGACCTAGGAGGCACTGCTGGGACAACTTGGGGGCTGTGTTCACCAGGAAGAAAAACCTTCCTGTTCATGTCTCTGACCACTGATGAGGAGGCTTTGTGACCGTTTCTCCAGAAGGTTTTTCTAAATAGGACATATTTCAAGATGGGAGGTGTAGGAAGATCCCAAACCCACCTTTTCCCACAGATACACCAAACCTACAGCTATATTTGGATCAAGACCTGAAAACCAGCTAAATAGCTCCTCCACTCAAAAAGGGCCATAGTGAGACTGGTAGGAGAGGCAGAGACGTGCAACCCACAGTCAGGACGGATCTCAGAAACACAGCTTCTCCTGAGGAGTAAGGCTTCATACCCCATAGCAGGACCCAAACCCTTGAGATCTGCATTGGAGAGAAAAGCCCCCAAAACATCTGGCTCTGAAAAACAATGAGGCTTATGTCCAAGAGAGCCAAAAGGATGAGAGGAATGAAGAGTCCAATCTCAGAGGATTTGTGTATAGACTCAATCACCTCAGGACCTGGCACAAAAGTCGCAGTGTGAAAAGCACTCAGACCTCAGGCAAAGGAGATTCATTTGCTGATCCTTCATTATCTGCCTGAGATGCAGGGAAGGAGGCACTGGCAGGTGCCATTTTTGAATGTTCACTTCAGTCTACCTGCACCCGCAGGTGTCATTTTTGCCTTCCCTTTACCTCACCGACACTGGCAGCTTGTCCTGCCCCCATAGGCTCACAGGACCCCACTGAAGCCAGCAGACTCATGTCAGCCCCAAGCTCCTCTGCGGCCCTGCTGAAGTCAGGAGGCACATGCAGTCCACACAGGGGACAACCCTTGAATGCCTGGTTCTGGTGACAAGGGAGACTTGAATTGTAGGGACCCCAGGACAGAAACAATCAGAGAGAGAGTTCTTGGCAGGTTATCAACCTGAGTTCTTCCCAAGTGCACATGGAGCACTCTCCAGGACAAATCACATGTCAGGTTACAAAATAAGTCTCAATAAATTTAAGAAAACTGAGATTATACCTGGAAGTATTTCCTCCAAGACCAGAAAAAAGACAGGGATGCCACCCTCCCCACTTTTATTCAACATAGTATTGAAAATCCTAGCTACAGCAGTTTGGCCAGAAAAAGAAATAAAAGGTGTCCCAATTGGAAAGGAAGAAGTAAAACTGTCACTATTTGCAGATGACATGATACTACATATAGAAAACCCTAATGACTCCACCAAAACAAAACAAAACAAAACAAAAAAACAGTCAGAACTAATAAATGAATTCAGTAAAGTGGCAGGCTACAAAATCAGTATACAAATATCTGTTGCATTTCTATATACCGATAACAAACTGTCAGCAAGAGAAATTAAGAAAACAATCTCATTTACAACTGCATCAAAAAGAATAAAATACCTAAAAGTGTTGGTGAAGCTGTAGAGAAAATCCCTCACACACCGTTCGTGGGAATGTAAACTGGTGTAGCCACTATGGACAACAGCATGGGAGTCCCTCAAAAAATTAAAGCTAAAAATACCATATAATCCAGCTATTCCGCTTCTGGGTATTTATACAAAGAAATAAAGCACTAAGTCAAAAAGATATATTCCCCCCAATGTTCATTGCATTGTTTATAATAGCCAGGATCTGGAAACAACCTACATGTTTATTGACAGATGAATGGATAAAGATGTCACACACACACACTCACACAGAAATACTACTCAGCCACTAGAAAGAAGAAAAGCTTGCCATTTGTGACACCATGGATGGACCTTAAGGATATTATGTTAAGTCAAATAAATTAGAGAAAGACCAATATCTATGATTTCACTTACATGTAGAATCTAAAAAAAAAAAAACAAAAAAACCCAAATTAAAAAAACCTCAGATATTCAGAAAACAGATTCTTGGTACCAGAGGGGAAATGGGTTTTAGGTACACAAAGCTGGTGGAAGGGGTCAATTGCATGGTGACAGATGGTAACCAGACTTCTTATGGTGATCACTTTGTAGTGTATAAAAAAAATCAAATTATTATGTTGTATACTTGAAACTAATATAATGTCATATGCCAATTTTACCTCAGTTTAAATCAATGAGAAAAGATAGGTGGATGGTTGGGATGGTTGGATAGAAAGATTAGATAGATACACTGGACTGTTCCCCAACAACCTTAGAATTGTTCAGTTATTTCCCCAAATAGCAATACCTCTGCCTAAATGTTATCAGATCCTTCTTTACTGTTCTTTCTTTTTCTCATAACAGCCTAATTTAAACTCCCAAATTTCAAATCTATGTTTCATAGGATGTTAGCCCTGTAACATATCTGTACTTCGTGAAATAGGATCGGGAATGCCACGTGTTTTGTCTCAGATACTCACAATGCATGTTAGAATTGACTGAGAAATTCTGCAATAAGGAAGTCAGGCTGTTTAGGTAGGTTCAACCAACATTTCCTTAACTTATTTGACCTCGCAATTCTCTTTCGGGTTGCACTTTGAGAAAGATGGCTCTTTCCTATTTAACTTAGTTTTGTAGAGGCCAGTAGATTTACAAGCTTGGAGAAGGCAGGAATCAATTCAATCTGTCTTACTTAAAAGGAAAACATAGTAAGTATAACACTATAGCACACTCAGTACTTTTGTTATTTCTCTCCTCATTATTATTCATCACTATTTTTATAAATTAATACATGCCACTTTAAAACAATTCAAGCACACTCATTTCAACTAATGATTCCTGATTAAACTCTCTTCCCCAGACACCTTCAAATAACATCTGATCGAATTGGCTACATTTGGATCGCATTCCTACCCAGACAAGGCACATGTACCTTACTGAAAACAAACAGCGGGGGAGGCAAAGCCCAGCACATGCAAATCATGGTCAGTAACACACCTGCTTCAGGTAAGTTCCAAACATAGTGGCTAAGGAGAAGTTAACTAATTGGAATCATTTTCAATACTAATGAAAACAAAATCCTGGTCACTGACCCAAAGAGATCCCAAGTAGTTTTAATAATCCAGCAAAGTAGGAGTATCATTAAAGGGGTAAAATTTCTTAAATATTTTAAGTTTCAAGCAGTATCTTTATTTGAGGATGATAATAAAAAGAAACTTTTAGGGGCACCTGGGTGGCTCAGTCGGTTAAGCATCTGCCCTTGGCTCAGGTCCCGATCCCAGAATCCTAGGATCCAGCCCCCAGCCTGCTTTGGCTTCTTGCCCAGGAGGGAGTCTGCTTCTCTCTCTCTCTCCCTCCCTCCCTCCCTCCCTCCCTCTACCCGTCCCCACTCCTGCTTGCATACACTAGCACCCTCTGTCTCTCTCAAATAAATAATTTTTAAAAAGAACAACCTCTTATATTTATATTTTTATTAAAGCAATATATGATTTTTTTTTTAAATCAGGCACTATGAAAGGATTTTTAAATTAAAAGCAATAGTCTCAAGCCCTACCCCTACCCAACCAACACCACATACCACTTCCTACTTGTGTTTCTGTTATTTCTTGTCATGGTTCCCTCTCCCACTCAAAATAATATGCTCATAGCACATTTTTTTAAACATTTAAGGCATTATCTCTTCCTACTCTAAAAAAGAATTTTCATTTATTTTACTGTTTGTTTCTATTAGATTCGTATCTATATTTTCATCTGTTGTATTTGTTACATCTGCTACATCTGTTATATTTATATTTATTCTTGGTTACATTTGAACAGCCTAATTTAAACTCCCAAATTTAAATTTGTAGTGTATAAACAGATTTTAATAGTATACTTAAATACTATGTTATTCTGTTTACCTTAAACATTGGTAATACTTATGTTGTGTACTATAGCTATTTTCTACATCTTCCATATTTTGACTATACGTTGATTCTAAAAATTGAAAATAAATTAACTTCTATTACCCTTAGTGGAGGATTTTGCTTATTGGTAATCCACATGTACCCCTAGTCTGTTTTAAACTCTGCCTGCTATTGCAGGGGTGGGACACCTCAAACCATCTCTCTATGACACTTCCTCACCAAGAGGGTTCTAGAATAAATTCAGAGTGGTTCAGTGAGATGTACTTGGAAAAATGTTGGAAGGCAGAAGCCATTCTTTCTCCGGCCAAGGTGGTGGCTGGCATACCCAGACTGCAGTAACATAAGTGTTTACAGCAGCTACGCTAAAGTCTATGTTCCACGGGACCGGCAGAGCGCCTAGTAACTTCTATGATGATTCTGCAGCTTCCTTCCCTCCGGGACAATTGCAGCTTCCAGCCCTCTAGATCCAATTGGTAAAGGTGGTACCAAGGATTCTACTAGTGTTTGCTTTTCACCCTACCAACCCTTTCAATGATTATGCAAGTGCCTAATTCCCTGTCTTAAACCCCATTCTGCTGAAGACTTTTTCAGTGTTTTTTTCTGCAATGAAACCTGACTGGTGCGTGTTTATGTATATTTCTTTCAGAGACGAGCCAAGTAATGTGTTAGAAGTACATTTCCTTCTCCATAGGTCCAACGTCATTATCTCTATGCCACTCAAAAGAAAACATTCCCTTACTCATTATTTATTCAGTACCATGCCCATTTGAGTCACAGCTTTGTTCATCCTGGAACTGGCCTTTCTCTTTTCTTGTGGCAAATTTAACATAGGGCTTTTGTCACCATGTCATTACATCATCCACCATCTTAATGACATCCATTTGATTTTTCTCCTTTAAAACAAGGTGACCCACTCTTCAAAACCATTGTCTTCCAGGTCCACTAATACAATGGCCATTCTAGGATTAACTTAAACCCAAGTCCTGAATTAGTGCCGCTGTTTATCACACCCTTTGAAATCCCTCTTTCCTCCCTTCTTCCCTTCCTTCTTTCTTAGCTTGAGTAACTTCTTCTGAATAAAAGGTACATGACAACTACAATTTCTTTTTTTTTTTTTAAGATTTTTTTAATTTATTCATTTGAACACAGAGATACAGAGAGAGAGAGAGAGAGAGAGAGAGCATGAGCAGGGAGAGAGGCAGAGGGAGAGGGAGAAGCAGGCTCCCCACTGAGCCAGGAGCCTGATGCGGGGCTCGATCCCAGGACCCTGGGATCATGACCTGAGCCGAAGGCAGACGCTTAATCATCTGAGCCACCCAGGCGCCCCGACAACTACAATTTCTAAGTCTCTATGTTTTTGAGACATTTTCATTGGCCTTCCCACATGATAGTTTGCCCAAGCATAAAATTCTAGGTTCATACTATTTTTCCTTGGGCCTTTTATGTCATTGATCTGTTGTTCTTTGGCGTCCATAATTCCTATGTTGTTCTGATTCTTCCTGGTCTATGTCAACATTTTCCTCCTGATTCTCCAGAAGCTTTTAAGATCTTCTCTTCATCCTTACTATAGGAAATGACACAGATGTGAATCTAGGTGTTTCTTCTTTCATTTACTCTGGTCATCAGTAGCCCTTTGCTGGGTTCTCTCTTGAGCTGTGAGAAATTCTCATTTCTTTGCAAATTTCCACCGCACACTTTTCTTTGTTCCTCATTCCTGGACCTGCTATATTATAAATCTTAGAGTGATTTTCTGTTTCATCTTTTCATTCAAGTCTCCTTTAATTTTGTCATTGCTTTATTTTCTAGGTAACTTTCTGTGTTATCTTCAAACTCTTGTATGGGAAATTTTACTTTAGTGGAGATGTGTTTGATTTCTAAAACTTTGTTCTTTTGCTCTCATTTTTCATAGATTCTTGATTTTTTTTGTTGTTACATTATCCTCTATTCACTGAATTATCTCTGTTTCTACCGAAATCTATTCTATTTCTTTTTCTTGGTTTTTCTCTTTCATACCATTGGTCTTCATATATTTTGGATGTTTTACAAATCTGAGAATGCAGGCCTGGTTTGTATTTTCCAACTAGTTGTTAAGTTTCCTCATCTGGTATGTATGTGCTGACTTCCTTCACTCAGGCCTTTCAAAATATGCATTTATATTTTAACTCTAGCTCTTTTGAATGTATAGGAATATATTTACATGAACAGGACTTGGGACTAGCTACATTTGCTGGCGTGTTTAGTTAGGAAACCAAGCTCTGGGGTAGGAAGCTTCTCCCAATGACAGAATGGGGAAAGTTTTAATGTAGAATAGAAGTACCCACTCTGGGACCCTTACATTTTAGAAAATGAACTCCCGTTTTTTTTTCCCCCCTCTCTGAACAAAATGACAGGAATGGGGATAAGACAAGGAATGTAGGAAGCAGACCATTTTAGAAAATAAAACTGGAGGGGTGCATGGGTGGCTCAGTCGGTTAAGCATCGAACTCTTAATTTTAGCTTAGGTCATGATCTCAGCGTCATGGGATTGAGCCCCACATCAGGCTCTGGGCTCAACTTGGAGTCTGCTTGAGACTGTCTCTCTCTCTCTCTGCCCCTCCCGCCACTCACACTCTAAATCAATAAATAAATAAACGACATTTTAAAAAAAGAGAGAGAAAGAAAAGAAAACTGGAGATTTTACCTGGCAAGGATGTTTCGAGGGAGTTTAGGTTAGAGACAAAAACACAGCAAAAGAGCCTGAGGTAACATCAAGCATCCTCAGTCGATGTGAATGAGAAAAAAATGTAAAAAGGAAAGTCGTACCCCAATGGAATAAGATACATTGAAGTGTTCAACCATTTAAATATTTAGTAAATAATAACTGAGCACCTCCTCCAGGTTCAGCCTTGTTCAGTCATCATCTACTCTTCAACTTGATTGTTTCATTGCCTGTAGGTAGTTCTTCTTACTCCTGTCTTCACCTATCTAAAGAGTTTTCTTCCTGCTTCCTGCCTCTTAGAAGAATACAGCACAGCACAGGTTAAGTGTGACCTACCCATGTCCTTACCTGCTGGAGTGATCCTGGCTCCTAGGAATCTTGGCAGTGTTCATATTTACATCACCCCAGTGTTTAGAAAGTTTAACTCTATGAGGAAGTTGCAAAAATCAGAGCCAGCTTGGGAACTGCTCCTGATTTTGATCATGTTATGCATAATTCCAATTACATGCATTATTTACATGGAATTGTTTGGAATTATTCTAACATCATGCAAATGACTTCATTTTCATAAGCCTTTACATATATAAAAGTCCTCCATATTCTATATTCTTATAAAAATATCTTTATTGGCTTACTTTTTAGACCCTTGAAAATCTGATGGATTTTATTTTAACTTTACATTTTGTTTTTTCTACCTTAGTCAGGCTTTCACAAAATGTGGTCTGTGACTCAAACCACCAGGGGTGCCTGGTAACGAGGTAATCTTCTGGAAAGGTACTCCAAATCTAGGCCATTAAAAATGGGCCTCCCGGGCTTCTGCATTTTAACATGTTCACCATGGTGATACATTGGTTCTAGAATCTGTGTGCATAATTAAGCACTGTGGGGGTTGGGGAATGCCAAAGAAGCGCCTTGAGCAACCCAGGTGCAATTGGGATTGGACACTGACAGAAGAGTCCACAACCATTCATTGTCTAGTGCAGAGGGTGTAGCAGTAACAGCTGTACAACCCGGTGGCTCAAATGCCCTTAGGCCTTTTGAGTGGTGTTGCCAGTGTGCCACTGTGAACTTGAAGAAGCCCAGGGGAATTGAGTAAGTGTCGAGTCCAGGTTTTGTCACGGATAAGCCTGGATGGGAATGAAAAAGAAGTCCTAGTCATCATTAGCACTGGCAATTTTCTAATTAGAAAGCCATTGTTTCCCTATATAATGGTACCTTAGGATAAACTACACATGCAAAAAGGCAAAATCCATTCCTCCCTGCTTCTCAGGGGCACTAGCATCTTGTGAATATTTTCTAGGAGGGGCACGGGTAATTCAGGGCTGCAAGTGTACATAGTAAAGGAAAATTCATTCGCCATACGTCAGGGTGGGAAAATACTACAGAATATAGTATGTATTTGCATGTTTTTGTGTTCATATGGAAATGTTGAATTTTTTCTTTAAAGAGCAGAAAAGAGGTTCATTTTGATGAAGGTTTTATGACTATTAAAATGTCAATAAGCATGAACGGTTATCATGTGGCCCTACACAGTCAAATGTGTAGTTTTATCTCCTCCCATCTTCCAAAAAATCATCAGCAAAAGTGGTACGTAGGCTATTTTAAGGTAGACTCTAATGTGAGTGGGCGCTTTAGGATCTCAACAACCACCTTATCAATACCTTAAATTTTTTTTTTAAGACAATAGGCTTCTGAGCTAACACGTGTGGATTTGGATGAAACAAAAAAGGTTTTTCAAATGACCATAAAATATGAGTCAGTATGCAGTCACAACATTACGGACAGGGGAAGGGAAAATTGGGAGGAGAAGCCAGAAGCAAAGAGGAAGCTGGCAATCAAAAAGGGAAGCAACTCGTAAGGAATAGAAAGAGTGCAGGAAGAAGTAGTAGAGCAGAGGGGGTAGCTCCGCCTGACCCCAAGCCCACAGCCCTTTGCCTGAGAGACAAACAGCTTTCCAGTCTACGTATAGATGTTCAGAGCTACAGGTGCTGAAAAGTGCCGCCATTTCCATGGCAGATCCCGCAACATCTCCAACAGCTGCTATTTACCCTTTGGGTTGAAAACCTGAGAAAAATGGCACCATGAAAATGTGTATTATTTTGACAGTGGGTTTTGACTCAGATGAAAATCTACAAGAGTCCTCAAATAAAAGAATTGAGGTCTTCTTTGTTGTTGTTCCATTTTATTGTTGGCAGGATCAAAGCAAACACTTGTAGGCTTTCTCTGATCATACAGTTGGGGTACTTATTCCAGTCTCATCATGGTGGTCCTCAAAATTGGAACCAAAAGAAAAACAACATGGGGACAGAAACAAAGAAATGAAAAGCCCCATGACTCCTGGTCCTGAGGAGTCATTTCTCATGTGGTCTCACTATCCTAAGTTTTAGGGTTGTTGTTTTTCAAGGTTCATTAATATTATTTTACAATATACTAATTCACTGAGGATTCTGTTTACAGTTGTTTTTGTTGTTCTTCTAAGGTAGAAGCCACATCTCTGTTCTTTCTTCACTTTTGCTTAAAGAGAAACCAACCCACCTTGTCCTTTCTGAGAAATACAAGCCACATTCCTCCTGAGACAAGAAGAAATGGATTCTTTATTTTTAGCTCCTGTTTCTAAAATAAATCAGAGCACTATAGGACTATTGGCAGAAAGAGATAAAACATTTTATCAAGCAAAAATTAACTCAAAATAGATGCCATGCTACTACCTTTTTCCATCAATCTCGATAATTTTCCCCCTGGAGAGTCTTCACAAACTAGTAACAATGCTAGAACTCTTGGCTTCAGGTATTCACCCAGCTGTGCCTGGTAACAACCAAAGTAAGTACCCTCCCATTATTAGAAATTAAGCAGCTGCAAAGAATACCAGGAGAAATGCAAAGCTTTCCCTAAAACCGAGTATGCCCAAACTGTTCAAAGCACTCTACACTGAGTAGTAATACTTATATAAAAAAAGAAGCAGTATTCTTCATTTTTGTTCCAAGCATTTATAATCATAACCAACTTATAAACTCAGAAACACCTATCATTACTGATGTTAAAAAAGTAAACTCAACTAAAGAAGAAAATTAATGCATTTGCCATCTCAACCTATGCCTAAAAATTGTTAAGTATTAATTTTAAATATACACATTACAGAAAATATTATAAAATATTTTAATGTTATGTAGTAGATTTTTTGCTCCTGTCCTATCACTGTATAGGCTTTTTAAAAATTCTGTATCCTGTGCATGGCAAGCATAAAGCATTTTTGCACATAATGTTAAAATCAGAAAACCATGATTATTAAATACTGAGATCCCTAAATGAACTGGAAGTATTTTGGGGAAAAGAAAAATAAACTCCAAAAACCTTTGTCTCTCTTCCTCCTGCATCACTTTCACAAGGGGGTCAATGTAGTCTCTCTTAACTGACACAGTGGTTAGTGGGAAAATAAACAATGGAATCATTTTCTCATGATGTTTCTTCCTAGTAAGAGTAAAATGACTTATGTTTACTAGATCAAGTCTTTTTGGAAAAAAAGAAAGGATGAGACTTGCAATAAAAAACTTCCAATTAGGAATGTAGGAGTAAACTCCTATGTCCAACAGAGGACTTGGAAGCAAGGTGAGAGAGAGCTGGGGAGGAACAAGTCACTGGAAAGATGTTTCTGTGACATCATCAGCTGTGTCTGATGTAATGAGAATCGAAAAAGAAGACCCTCGCTGGGGCATAAGATTCAGAAAAGTAGATAGGGAATTCACGAATAAGATCTCAACCTAGGCAGGACAGTCAAAATGCTACACACGACAAAGTTACTAAAAGCATTAATTCTTTAAGGAATTTCAAGTGCAAATTAGGAAACTAATAAGATCTCTCAAGTAGTTCTGGGACTTGTGGAACCAGACAGCAAACACAAACAGCAGATGTGGGCATTTCTACGTAGGTTGGCACCTGTGGTCCATAGACTTGGTGGACTGTATCCTTTTCTGAACCAACTTTCTCTGCCAATTCTTTAGCCCCGTAAGTGTAATGCTGTACATATTTAACTCTCTTTGGACAGCTGTCTGAAATTCCACTAAAAGACTTGGAGATTAGGGGGTCAAGAACATTTCTA
The DNA here is from genome assembly GCF_002201575.2 of Neomonachus schauinslandi. Taxonomy (NCBI): domain Eukaryota; kingdom Metazoa; phylum Chordata; class Mammalia; order Carnivora; family Phocidae; genus Neomonachus; species Neomonachus schauinslandi. Next base: position 48,867,821 of record NC_058414.1, on the reverse strand, counting down.
TTTCTGGACCTTCAGCCTTTATGTATGATATGGAGGGGAAAATAGTGTCTTTGGTGTTAGTGGTATCCCTTAAAGTATGAATGGAGAACATTATATTTTACTTGTAAAGACATCTTTAAGATTAAGACCAAAATGCTCAATGTTCAGGGGATATCCAGTAACTGACCTTCAGATTGAATCCAAAGGAGAGATTTAAAAAACTAAGGAAAAAAATAAGGACATAGGTATGTACGTAGCACCAAGTTCTCGGTAAATCGAATGTGATTGATCATATGGTAAGTACTGTGTGCAGAATGCCTTCCCCTCATCCCAAGTGTGTGAAAAAAGGCAGGGAAAGCCTCCTTGTGTATTCAAATGTGACTGCAAGGGTACGTAGGAAAAGAATATTTAGGTGATAGGATTTTTTATATTGTTACAGTTCTTCACAAAACTGATTTGACCACAAAACATCACCAGTACGACCACTAAATGAAAGGGTGGTAATCACAGATGTGTTTATCGCTAAGATTTCCCGTGTCTGTGATTTTAGCCAAGGCTCAAAATCATGTTTTCACACGTTAAAACTCATTCCTTTAACAAATACTGACAGAGCCTATTTCGCTAGGAACTGATTCCTGCCAGGTATGCACATGTCAGCAAGGCAGACATGATCTGTGTTTATGTTTCAGAGAGGGAGACTGACGGTGATGGTAAATGATTTCCCAGTTCTTCACTCATGCAACAGATCTTCACTGAGAGCCTGAAACCTGCCTCACAAGGACCCTTGACACAGCAGTGAACAGAATGAACTCCTTGCTTTCATGGAACTAAAATTATAGTGATCAAGAGATAGCATCAATAAAAAGGTAAATACAGAAGAAGTTTTAAAAGGCTAGGGAGATAAAGCAGGGCAAAGGGACAGGAAACAGAGTTGGGGGGGGGATGGGGAAGGAAGGCAGGTAAAGAGGGAAAACATAGTTAGCAGGGGAGGAATATTCCACCACCCAGAAATGATGATTATGACAGCACGAATAATGCTTGACACAAAACCAAAGCCTTGTTGTATGCCAGGTAGTGTCCTCCACATTTTACATGTATTAATGTGTTTATTTTTCCTGACAACCCTATGAGATAAATGTTACGCTCACTTTACAGATGAGGAAACTGAGTCATAGAGAAGTCACATGTTTGGTCAGGGTCCACAATTCCCAATAGGTAAAGACCCAAGTAGAACTCAGGTAGATGGAGATCAAATCCCTTTTAAAAAGAAGTAAACACCAACAAATGTATTTACAAGCTTTGGTAAGTGGATAAATATTAATAGTAATAATAATAATAGCCTGAAAATAACAGGGAAACTGCTTAAGATAAAGTCAAAAGGGAAGGTCTCCAAGGGCACATTGCAGCTGACTACTGAAGGATGCAGATGAGCCACCTGAAGGGAGAAGCGGGGCTGGATGCTCCAGGAAGAGAGAAGAGCAGTACGCACCTGTGTCCTGCACCCAGAAGGAGCTACGCAAACTGGAGGCCCTGGAGGAAGACCAGTGAATTTGGGGCCCAAAGAATGAAGAGAAGCATCCTGAGAAATGAGGTAAGAGAACCAGGCAGAAACTGTGTCCTGTTGGCCTAACAGGGAGTTTGGTTCTTATTATACGTCATTAGGAAGCCATTTATTCGGGATATTATCTGGGTTTGCTTTTAAAGAATATCACTTCGCTTCTGTGTAAGCAAGGAAATCGGGTTTCATGGATATTTGATAAAAAATGGGTAGCGGGGTGTGTTAAGGCTCACATTTTTTTTATACAACATAAAAGCAGGTAAAGCACAGGCAAACAGCCTCAGTGGGAATGTACATAGGCATGCACAATATAGGAATCCTGGTGTCCGGGATCTACTCCTAAATAAATCAAAACTCTTTCTAGAAAAACTGTCCTGGTTGTGCTTTTGATTTTTTTAAGCAGACATCACACAAGAGGGATATTCTGTGTCCTTGCCATCACTAAATCTACTGTGTGAGGAAGGGACTATGTTCCTTGTTCCTTACGAGCTTCATTCTTTAATTTCTTGACCCTTTCTCTAACCACAGAAGGCCAGCAGAATGCTAGTTATGGTTTACTGGGACATGACATGCTACATTACCTTTTGTCCACACATTATATTTACAATTCTGTGAGAAGAGGCTGTTGACCAAAGATTGTTCTGGAACTGTACAAACACACTCCACCTCATTCTGTTTTCACAGGAATGCTCGATGTTTTATAGTACACTGTGGTTTTGAATTCAGGATCAAATTTGGAACTGAACCACTTTCTGTTCACCAAAGCAGAACTAAAATGTCACAGCTGTGAAGAGGTGGGTCTTTTTTTTTTTTTTTTCCTTAAGAGAGAGTTGCCCTGTCATGAGCACCACCAAGCGGTCTGTGCAGATCCTACAAGTCTCCTAAGAGGTCACTTGATTGCAAAGTTCCATGCAAAGACCTAACAGCTCTTTACATGGAGAGCAGAGAGTCTTTTAAGCATACATTTTTGAGAAATGAACTCAATTCCTCAGACCATCCATTTGTTAGACTTCCCCAAAATTTAACCTAAGAAGGAAGAATTGCTCATGCAAACTGGAGGTTTCAAATGTGGCACTAAAGAGAGGTATGTGATGCACTCATTACGTTATCACTAATAGTTACAATGACAAAAAGGGACTAGAAATGAGCCCAGAATTTTGGGACATCTCCTCCCCGCCTACTGATGTGGGCTGGCCCCCTTACACACAGCTGCAGAAACATATTCCTGTCCATTCCTGGGCCGTTACACCTGTTCGTTGAACGACTAAGGAACAAGAACAAGATGAATTGCCATATTCTCAGTTTTACACTATAACATTTCCCATCTCATATATGTATGAACATCAAATTTCCTAATTTTTCACGTTGACACCTTGTCTGATTTTTTTTTTTTGAACTATAAAAGAACCTAGGTTTGGAAACACTAGGAGGTATGGCCTCTGCCCTGAGGCCTGAGACCCTGATGAGACCCAAAGGACAATACAATACCCTCATCCCTTCTCTGGCAAGGGACAGAAAGTGTGTCGCATGGAGAGGAGGAGGGACATGCCAGGTGGTGTTAGGAAGAGAGTGTTCATGGAGAGCAGCCCCTCAGAGACAGCCTCTGGAGCCTCACCCTCAGCCCTGCCCATTCAATTGAAGCCTCACTTCCATTTTGACAAACAAAATTAAAACAAATTTTGATTTATACAATATTTTAGGCATTTTACATCTTAAGGTCAAAGAAAGTTGTGTGGAAATTGTTTCTGTAAGTAATAAACAGATTAAGATTTCATGAAGCAATTAAAAACAAATGTAATTATGGTTGAAGAAAACATGTCATAACACACCTGCATAATATTTAAGAGTCTGAATTATTGCTGTTAACACACACACACACACACACACACAGAGTAATATTAACCATTTCTACACAAACAGTAATTAAAATTCCATTAAGCACCAGCTAGAAAGTAGAGGCCTGAAGAGGCCCGATGTGTCTGAGCACACAGAGCAAGAAAGGGATAGAATCCTCTGAGGCCACCTGGGCATTCGTGTGGTATTTTGCAGTTTACAGAATGCTTCCAGATCTTTCTGTCCCCTTCATTTGAGCCTCACAGGAAGAGTGACGTATCACCCCATTTAGAGTTCAGAAGACTGTGATCCTCTCAGAGACCAGAAATGATTTGTGAGGGGCAGAAAGCTGCAGTCTAGAACTACGCCAGGCTTGCTGCACTCTGCAACAATTGGCCATGACTTTAGACTTTTCAAAACACTGGAGTATTTCATTTCTTTCTCCCAGGAATGCTGCAAGATGGGTAAAGCAGACAGCAGTCATCATTAACAAGGTAAAACCCTGGCATGAAAGGCGGGGGAGTGATTTGTTCAAGGTCAGGCAGAGCTGGAGTGGGAGGGTGGAACCCGATCTGGTGCATGTGAACACGATTTCCTTCCTGCCCTTTTCTACTGCCATCTTGTATATTCTAGCATCGTCTACTGCAGGAGTCAAAGCTGAAGGGGCTCGAAGACCCCGAAGACACACATAAACTTAATTTAGCGAAATTTTTCCCAAGAAAAAATGGGTCCAGGAAAAGAGATCGTTTACATGAGAGCTTTTATTTACACATAACCATCAAAAGGTGCAAAAAAGGCTTACAAGGCACAAGAAGTCATACTTTCAAGAAAAAAGACTGTGAGGGGCAGGGAGTTAGGAGGAAATAAGGGGGGAAGTAGGGAGGTCTGAAACCACATCAGTGACTTTAGACTTCAATTGCTACATACTGTTTTGTTTTGTTTTTCACGAATACTGACCTGAGAAAAATATTTGGTCTATAAAAAGGCAACTTACTCGAACATTTTATATTTAGTAGAAAAAGATTCAAAAGAGATGGAAATTTCAGAACCACATCTTCCAGCCTGGGGAATAGTCAGGTTTGGAAGTTAGTGTTGCACTTTGCGTGAGGCAGGGCAGGCTAATGAATGACAGGCAGCTCTGCACAAAGAAAAGACCCTCTGTCTGAGGCTCAGTGCTGAGACCCAGGACTGCATAGCTCTTTCAGAATCAGAGTTAGCAAACCTGGTTCCAGCTTGATTCTGCCACTTGGGAGTCAACCAATACTCTCAACCTCAATATCCTCCATTGTAAAATGGTGTAAATAATGAGCAGGATAACGGCGACCCCATTTATGCCAAGCAAACATTTGGCATGTGTTCTTGCAATCATTCCACATACGATCGTGTTATGTAGGTACTACACTTAGTCTGATTTCACTAAACTAAGGCCTAGCTAAGTTAATGTGCTCAGAGGCACCACTGGTTTGATTCCAAAGGCCATTCCCTTAAACTTCCTTATTGGAAACTAATCTTTTTCTGTGGTAAAATAATATGCAGGCATTCTGGTTTTACCTCTTTCATGAGCTTTGTTTATGGGTCCATCTCCTCAAGGTTAGCTCCAAGAATGATGTCAAATTTTTGACACCTCAAAGCTGAAGATTGGATCCCAAACTATGGTAACAGTGGATTTTGTATAATTGTCCAGAAAGCCAGGCACTGGAGGCATCCTTCTAGGCCTATTTCAGTAGAAATTTCAGCAACTTCCCTCATACTGCCATCACCTCTTATAAAAGTATACTGGGATGAGAAAAAGCAGTGTGATTTATGCCGAGCTCCCATACCTAGGTTGGGTGTATTAGAACCCACATTTACCATACAGAATCTTTAAGAGTGAAGAAATCCACCACCTGGAACCTAAAGATCTATGGGACCTCAGAAGGGATAACAGGAAGGATAGATACTAAAAGACTTATTAACCAGAAATGGAAATTTGAACTCAGCTTTGGGATAGACCTATGCTACCATACTGCATACTGTATTTTGTGAATAACTAGCCAAGACAGGGTTGAGGGTCAAATGAAGGATGGGTTGACAGTATCTCAGAGGGTGAGTTGTGTCGGAGAAATGGATCTTAGCTGATGAAGCAGGAAAAATGCTGATTGCACAATAAGTCATGCTCAGATAACTTGCAGGTCGAGAACACCAATTCCCATTTGCTTGCAATAGATAGGGATTTAGAGACCAAACCAAGGCCCCCACTAAGTCGTCTCCTAGAGCAGAGAGAAAGCAAAGTTCTGCACACACAGGTTTGGGATTAGGCGGGTGAGAGTGTGGAGAAGACGAATGTGAGCAATCTGAAAGAAATGGATGTGTGTGAGTGTGCTAAAAAAATATTTGCATTGGACTAGAAGCCCTGTAGTTCTTGGGGGAGTGGAGGTGGGGTGATATATAAGCATAAACAAAAGTTGGTTTTTCACTAGAGAAACATTTTAAACTTAAAAGCTATTTCAGATAAAACACATCCTGCCTACTCCTTCAGCAAATGTTTTAAACAAACAAAAAAGGGAGGTGATTTAATCTCCCTTGTATAGATAACATTTCTCCAAGATAGGCTGGCTCTAGAAAAGGTCTAACTAGTTGAACACTTATAGATCGCTGTATTACTTGTAATAATTTGACCCCATCTCTTCATGGCCTGCGGCTTGCCCTATCTGATGAAAAAAACCCACTCATGTGGGAAATGATTTTCTCGAGAAACTATCCCTTAGTAGGAAGGTAACTTCTGAGACCCAGGACAACTTAGCTCTTTCAGAAACATAAGGGGGTCTTCCATTTGCATGCTCATCTAGAGTAAGACTCTGTGCCTCCTGCAGGATCATTTGCTAAATATTAATGAATCCACAAGCTATAAAGAACCCTTGGGGTGGCCTAATTACTTTCAGAACTGCTTAATTCCTCTAAGTAATCCACCTCATTAATTGTGCCAAGCAATACTCTGTGTCCGACCTTTCATGGCTCATTTCCAAAATGGTAATATTATGGCAACGACATTGTTTGCAAACCATGGTCTGGCAAATAAAACATTAAAAGAAACACCAGGAACTTTGAGTTACATTCACTTTCCTGTATTGTTCCACTTCTTGTTTTAAAGACCAAACCCCGTTGATCTGAACTACCTACTTTTTCTTCACTATGACTCCATGATAGACTGAATATAACTCCCTCTAAAGATGTCCACCACCTGGTCCCCAGGACCAGTGTATGTTACCTTATGTGCAATAGGGACTCTGCAGATATGATGAAGTCAAGGATCGCGTGAAAAGGAGATGTCTTGGGCTATCCAGGTGAGGGCGTAACTATTACAAGGGTCCTAATAAGAGGAACACAGAAAGATCAGGGAAAGGAAAAGCGAGGTGACAATGGAAGCAGAGATTGCAGTGATGTAGCCACAAGTCAATGAATGTGAAAACTCTAGAAGCTGGAAGAACCAAAGAACAAATTCTGCTCTGGAGCCTCCAGAAGGAATCAGCCCTTCCAAAACCTTGATTTTTTACTCCTAAGACTCATGTTAGACTTCTGGCCTCCAGAACAGTAAGACAAGAAATCTGTGCTCTTTTAAGCCATCTAAGCCACTAGTCATGTGGCAATTCGTTACAGAGCAACAAGAAAACTAAAACAGATCCACTTGTAAATATATGAAAAGTCTGAAATATTACAGCAAACAGTCCATGAAACAACCCTCTATGTTTGCCTCACCCTCAGGCACTTTTTGAACAACATTCAGTGATTTCCTCAGGGAAAAGCTGTCCATTGGCCTGGCTACCTCTGATGGGACCACCTACAATTACACTAATGGGGGCCGAGGCTATGAGGAAGCCTGGTGTGAGTTATTTGCCTGTAGAATGCTCCATTATGGAATGCAACCAAGCAAAGGCATCAGACCCTCTCCCAAGAAGCTTCCAGTGCAAGACACAAAGAAGTATGTAATAGTACAAGAAAAGAAAAACCACAGGAGTGTAAAAACAGAGAAAAAGAAGATAGAAAAGCCAGGGATAAAGAGGACAGAGTGAATAAAGAGGGAGCAGTAGACACCCAATTCTGGAGACCAGGTTGTCACACTTCCACAATGGCCCCACCCATGTCAGATTGAATGGAGAACCAGTGGTAACCTGCATCCAGTTCTTCCCAAGACCTGGACTGCGGCTGAGCTTGGTTTTCATGCCCATTTCCTCCTGGAGCCTTACAATAACCACAACCTACCTGAGGTGACCTGAGGAGGTTCAATCCTTTGAAATTTTCAAGAGCCTAATCATGATTCTCTCTGCCCAAGGCTCATCCTTCTAAAAGATCATGAAGGGCAAAGGACTTGACATTTCTCCAGAGGGATACACAAAGGGCCAACAAGCATTTAAAAAGATGTTCAATGTCATTAGTCATTGGAGAAATGCAAACCAAAACTCCAATGAGATACGACCTCACCCCCATTAGGACAGCTATATTCAGGGAGAAGAAAGATGGCAGAGGGGTAGGGGACCTGGATTTCTTCTGGTCCCAGGAATTCAGCTGGATAGGGATCAAACCATTCTAAATACCTACGAACACAACAGGAGATCAAAGAAAAGAATAGCAACAACTCCCTGAACAGAAAAGCGACCACATTCTGGAAGGTCTTTTCTGATTTGTTTAGTGTATATTTTCTGGGGATGTTGTTACCCTGTTAGCATTTTGTTCTCTCATTCATCTATTCTCCTCTGGACAAAATGACAAGACGGAAAAAATCACCTCAACAAAAAGATCAAGAGGCAGTACTGACTGCCAGGGACCTAATCAATATGGACATTAGAAAGATGTCAGAACTAGAGTTCAGAATGATGATTTTAAAGATACTAGCTAGGCTTGAAAAAAGCATGGAAGTTATTAGAGAAACCCTTTCTGGAGAAATAAAAGAACTAAAGTCTAACCAAGTCGAAATCAAAAAGGCTATTAATGAGGTGCAATAAAAAATGGAGGCTCTAACTGCTAGGATAAATGAGGCAGAAGAGAGAATTAGTGATAGAGAAGACCAAATGATGGAAAATAAAGAAGCTGAGAAAAAGAGAGATAAACAACTACTGGATCACGAGGTCAGAATTCGAGAGATAACTGATACCATAAGACGAAACAACATTAGAATAATTGGGATCCCAGAAGAAGAAGAAAGAGAGAGAGGGGCAGAAGGTATAGTGGAGTAAATTCTAGCAGAGAACTTCCCTAATTTGGGGAAGGAAACAGGCATCAAAATCCAGGAAGCACAGAGAACCCCTCTCAAAATCAATAAAAATAGGTCGACACCCCAACATCTAATAGTAAAACTTCCGAGTCTCAGAGACAAAGAGAAAATCCTGAAAGCAGCTCGGGAGAAGAGATCTGTAACCTACAATGGTAAAAATATTAGATTGGCAACAGACCTATCCACAGAGACCTGGCAGGCCAGAAAGGACTGGCAGGATATATTCAGAGCACTAAATGAGAAAAATATGCAGCCAAGAATACTCTATCCAGCTAGGTTGTCATTGAAAATAGAAGGAGAGATAAAAAGCTTCCAGGACAAACAAAAACTAAAGGAATTTGCAAACACAAAACCAGCCCTGCAAGAAATATTGAAAGGGGTCCTCCAAGCAAAGAGAGAGCCTAAAAGTAACATAGACCAGAAAGGAACAGAGACTATATACAGTAACAGTCACCTTACAGGCAATACAATGGCACTAAATTCCTGTCTTTCAATAGTTACCCTGAATGTAAATGGCCTAGTGCCCCAATCAAAAGACACAGGCTATCAGATTGGATTAAAAAAACAAGACCCATCGATATGCTGTCTGCAAGAGACTCATTTTAGACCCAAAGACACCGCCAGATTGAAGGTGAGGGGGTGGAAAACCATTTACCATGCTAATAGACACCAAAAGAAAGCTGGGGTGGCAATCCTTATATCAGACAAATTAGATTTTAAACCAAAGACTGTAATAAGAGATGAGGAAGGACATTATATCCTACTTAAAGGGTCTATCCAACAAGAAGATCTAACAATTGTAAATATCTATGCCCCTAACATAGGAGCAGCCAATTATATAAGCCAATTAATAACAAAAGCAAAGAAACACATCGACAATGATACAATAATAGTAGGGGACTTTAACACCCCCCATCACTGAAATGGACAGGTCATCTAAGCAAAAGATCAACAAGGAAATAAAAATTTTAAATGACACACTGGACCAAATGGACTTCACAGATATATTTAGAACATTCCATCCCAAAGCAACAGAATACACATTCTTCTCTAGTGCCCATGGAACATTCTCCTGAATAGATCACATCCTAGGTCACAAATCAGGTCTCCAGTGGTACCAAAAGATTAGGATCATTCCCTGCGTATTTTCGGACCACAATGCTTTGAAACTAGAACTCAATCACAGGAGGAAAGTCCGAAAGAACTCAAACACATGGAGGCTAAAGAGCATCCTACTAAAGAATGAATGGGTCAACCAGGAAATTAAAGAATTTAAAAAATTCATGGAAACAAATGGAAAGGAAAACACAACTGTTCAGAATCTTTGGGTTGCAGCAGAGGCTGTCCTAAGAGGAAAGTATATGGCAATACAAGCCTTTCTCAAGAAACAAGAAAGGTCTCAAATACACAACCTAACCCTACACCTAAAGGAGCTGGAGAAAGAACAGCAAATAAAGCCTAAACCTAGCAGGAGAAGAGAAATAATAAAGATCAGAGCAGAAATCAATGAAATAGAAACCAAAAGAACAGTAGAACAGATCAACGAAACTAGGAGATGGTTCTTTGAAAGAATTAACAAGATTGATAAACCCCTGGCCAGACTTATCAAAAAGAAAAGAGAAAGGACCCAAATAAATAAAATCATGAATGAAAGAGGAGAGATCACAACCAACACCAAAGAAATACAAACAATTATAAGAACATATTATGAGCAACTATATGCCAGCAAATGAGATAATCTGGAAGAAATGGATGCATTCCTAGGGATGTATCAACTGCCAAAACTGAACCAGAAAGAAAGAGAAAACCTGAACAGCCCTATAACCACTAAGGAAATTGAAGCAATCATCAAAAATCTCCCAACAAACAGCAGCCCAGGGCCAGATGGCTTCCCAGGGGAATTCTACCAAACATTTCAAGAAGAATTAATACCTATTCTTCTGAAACTGTTCCAAAAAATAGAAATGGAAGGAAAACTTCCAAACTCAATTTATGAGTCCACCATCACCTTGATCCCCAAACCAGACAAAGACCCCATCAAAAAGGAGAATTACAGACCAATATCCCTGATGAACATGGATGCAAAAATTCCACCAAAATACTAGTCAATAGGATCCAACAGTACATTAAAAGGATTATTCACCACGACCAAGTGGGATTTATCCCTGGGCTACAAGGTTGGTTCAACATCCTCAAATCAATTGATGTGATACAATACATTAATAAAAGAAAGAATAAGAATCATATGATCCTCTCAACAGATGCAGAAAAAGCATTTGACAAAGTACAGCATCCTTTCTTGATCAAAATTCTTCAGAGTATAGGGATAGAGGGTACATACCTCAATATCACAAAATCCATCTATGAAAAACCCACAGCGAATATCATTCTCAATGGGGAAAAACTGAGAGCTTTCCCCTTAAGGTCAGGAACGTGGCAGGGATGTCCACTATCACCACTGCTATTCAACATAGTATTGGAAGTCCTAGCCACAGCAATCAGACAACAAAAAGAAATAAAAGGCATCCAAATCAGCAAAGAAGAAGTCAAACTCTCACTCTTTGCAGATGATATGATACTTTATGTGGAAAACCCCAAAGACTCCCCCAAAACTGCTAGAACTCATACAGGAATTCAGTAGAGTGGCAGGATATAAAATCAGTGCACAGAAGTCAGTGGCATTCCTATACACCAACAACAAGAGAGAAGAAAGAGAAATTAAGGAATCGATCCCATTTACAATTGCACCCAGAACCATAAGATACCTAGGAATAAATCTAACCAAAAAGGCAAAGAATCTGTACTCAGAAAACTATAAAATACTCATGAAAGAAATTGAGGAAGACACAAAGAAATGGAAAAACGTTCCATGCTCATGGATTGGAAGAGCAAATATTGTGAAGATGTCAATGCTACCTGGAGCAATCTACACATTTAATGCAATCCCTATCAAAATACCATCCACTTTTTTCAAAGAAATGGAACAAATCATCCTAAAATTTGTATGGAACCAGAAAAGACCCCGAATAGCCAGAGGAGTGTCGAATAAGAAAAGCAAAGCTGGCGGCATCACAATTCCAGACTTCAAGCTCTATTACAAAGCTGTCATCATCAAGACAGTATGGTACTGGCACAAAAACAGGCACAGAGATCAATGGAACAGAATAGAGAGCCCAGAAATGGACCCTCAACTCTATGATCAACTCATCTTCAACAAAGCAGGAAACAATGTCCAATGGAAAAAAGACAGTCTCCTCAACAAATAGTGTTGGGAAAATTGGACAGCCACATGCAGAAGAATGAAACTGGACCATTTCCTTACACCACACACAAAAATAGACTCAAAATGGTTGAAAGACCTAAATGTGAGACCCGAGTCCATCAAAATCTTAAAGGAGAACACAGGCAGCAACCTCTTCGACCTCAGCCGCAGCAACGTCTTCCTAGAAACATCGCCAAAGGCAAGGGAAGCAAGGGCAAAAATGAACTATTGGGACTTCATCAAGATAAAAAGCTTTTGCACAGCAAAAGAAACCGTCAACAAAACCAAAAGACAACCGACAGAATGGGAGAAGATATTTGCAAATGACATATCAGATAAAGGGCTAGTATCCAAAATCTATAAAGAACTCATCAAACTCAACACCCAAAGAACAAAGAATCCAATCAAGAAATGGGCAGAAGACATGAACAGACATTTTTCCAAAGAAGACATCCAAATGGCCAACAGACACATGAAAAAGTGCTCAACATCGCTCGGCATCAGGGAAATCCAAATCAAAACCTCAATGAGATACCACTTCACACCAGTCAGAATGGCTAAAATTAACAAATCACGAAATGACAGATGTTGGCAGGGATGCGGAGAAAGGGGAACCCTCCTACACTGTTGGTGGGAATGCAAGCTGGTGCAACCACTCTGGAAAACAGTATGGAGGTTCCTCAAAAAGTTGAAAATAGAGCTACCCTACGACCCAGCAATTGCACTACTGGGTATTTACCCCAAAGATACAAATGTAGGGATCTGAAGGGGTATGTGCACCCCAATGTTTATAGCAGCAATGTCCACAATAGCCAAACTGTGGACAGAGCCAAGATGTCCATCGACAGATGAATGGATAAAGATGTGGTGTATATATATACAATGGAATATTATGCAGCCACCAAAAGGAATGAAATCTTGCCATTTGCAACGATGTGGATGGAACTGGAGGGTGTTATGCTGAGCAAAATAAGTTAATCAGAGAAAGACATGTATCATATGACCTCACTGATATGAAGAATTCTTAATCTCAGGAAACAAACTGAGGGCTGCTGGAGTGATGGGGGGTGGGAGGGATGGGGTGGCTGGGTGATAGACATTGGGGAGGGTATGTGCTATGGTGAGCACTGTGAATTGTGTAAGACTGATGAATCACAGACCTGTACCTCTGAAACAAATAATACATTATATGTTAAAAAAGAAAAAAAGAAAAAAAGAGGAAGATAGCAGGAGAGGAGGAATGAAGGGGGGGGAAATCAGAGGGGGAAACGAACCATGAGAGACGATGGACTCTGAAAAACAAACTGAGGGTTCTAGAGGGGAGAGGGCTGGGGGAATGGGTTAGCCTGGTGATGGGTATTAAAGAGGGCATGTTCTGCATGGAGCACTGGGTGTTATACGCAAACAATGAATCATGGAACACTACATCAAAAACTAATGATGTAATGTATGGTGACTAACATAATGGAAAAAAAAAGGACAGCTATATTCACAAATGTATTGGTGAACATGGGAAAATGGACCACTTGTCCACTGCTAGTGGAATACAAAATGGTGCCATCAGTGCAGAAACCAATACAGCGGTTCCTCAGTGAGTTAAAAAGTATTACCCTAGGGCTCAGAGGTTCTATTCCTAGGTGTATACATAAAATAATCTAAACAATAGGTATTATTATTATTCACAATAGCCAAAAGGTAGAAACAATAAAAAAGACTGCTGATGAATGGATAAACAAATTTTGATAAATACATACAATGGAGCATTACTCATCCATAAAAAGGAATGATACATGTCATACCATGGATGAACCTAAAAAACACTATGCTAAGTGAAACATGCCAGACATGGGAGGCCAGATATTATATGATTCCATTTGTATGAAATATCTATAGTAGACACATCCATAGAGACAGAAAGATTAGTGACTACCAGGGGTTGTGGAGGGATGGGAGTAACTCTTTGATGGATGTGATGAAAATGTTCTGGAACTGAACAGTGGGGATGGTTGCACAACATTGTGAATGTACTAAAAACTACAGAAGTGTACGTTTTAAATGGTTAAAATGATAAAATTCATGTTAAGTGAATTTGAAAGAGGACTTCAACAACCTCCATTTTGACCTCAAACTTTCTAATTGATTAAGTTCTTCTTTCCAGCTGATCTCTTAACTCCAGCAAAAGACCCTTCGGGAGAAACATCCCCTGATGGGAACTGAAAATACTCCCTCAAGCAACAAGGACTGCCCTAAGTCAGCAAGACACAGCATGACTGACCCCAAGACAATGATCGATCTGACCTTCACTGCCCACCTGCACGTGCCCACCAACCATTGCCTCTCACTTCCCTCATATAAACCTACAAGTATTTTCAGCACCTTGGAGACAATCTTTGAGACATTAGTCCTCTGTCTTCCCGGTGCTGGCCTCACTGAAATAAATTCCTTTCTGGTTTCACCACACTGCTCTCTCTGCCTATGGATTTTGTCAGGGCTAAGTGTCTGAACCTGGTTTGTTTGGGACCCCCGGAGCCAGGTGCTGTGTACCCCTAATAGCCCTGTGCGCCGGCTACAGGTTTTACCCCAATAAACCAGTTTAGAAAGATATTTCACATAGCATGTTCATCTATTTGCCACATTTTGTAGATATTCACTTCAATTTACAGTTATACTAGAAGACACTCCAAATCCTGCTGTTGCTCCAAGTGACCCTGAGACTCAGGTTATTCCTTTGCTATCAAGGGTCCAGTCTAGGATATATAACATGGATGTCTCTGCACGATTTCTTTCTTTTTTTTTTTAATGGAAAAACGTTCCATGCTCATGGATTGGAAGAACAAATACTGTGAAGATGTCAATGCTACCTAGAGCAATCTACACATTCAATGCAATCCCCATCAAAATACCATCCACTTTTTTCAAAGAAATGGAACAAATAATCCTAAAATTTGTATGGAACCAGAAAAGACCTCGAATAGCCAGAGGAATGTTGAAAAAGAAAAGCAAATCTGGTGGCATCACAATTCTGGACTTCAAGCTCTATTACAAAGCTGTCATCATCAAGACAGTATGGTACTGGCACAAAAACAGATACATAGATCCATGGAACAGAATAGAGAACCCAGAAACGGACCCTCAACTCTATGGTCAACTAATCTTCGACAAAGCAGGAAAGAATATCCAATGGAAAAAAAGACAGTCTCTTCAACAAACGGTGTTGGGAAAACTGGACAGCCATATCTGCACGATTTCTCAGAGGCAGATCCAAGACTCCTTTCACACTGGCCTCTGTCATCAGCCTACTTGGTTGTGAACACATAGCTCATTTTGTAAAAAGGAGTCTAACACTAGTCAATGGCATGAGTCCACATTCATCTGATCCTGGACGAGCCTCTGAGTGAGCAAAAAAAAGAGCTGTATGAAATTTAGGTTCACGCAGACCTTTTAGTTCACCATTTTCATATGAGAGCAAGACACGTTAAAATAAGAAACTGTTTCAACAATGGAAGGAAAAGTAATTTTCCCTATACCCTTCTCAGTTCTTGACTGAGACCCCCCCCCACCCCTGCAACTAAAGACAGATTAATAGGAGAAAAACAGAAGTTTAATAACATGTATACATCCTTTCTTCAGCTAAAGACAAAAGAAAGATACTGAGTGGGGGGGGAGGCTAGTTATAGAAGGTTACCAGGAAAAGCACAGTAAACTAGAGTAAGGTTGTTATGCAGATTTAAGTTCTTGCCTTTTCCGTTGATAAGAGTCCCTAGAGATTTAGACTCTACCTGGTCTTCCTGGTACAGGGAGGCAGACATGCTCACAAATGGAGATTTCTCTTGTATATGTAAATATCTCTTACAAAGGCTAATATCTAGTTTTCATAGCTTCTCCCTTGTCTGCTCTTTCTTAAAAATAACCAGTCTAAAGTAATCCTTATGCCAAAAAGGCTTATTTCTGGGTGGCAAATTCTGCTTCTGTTCAATCCCTTGATAATAAGAGTCAGTCACTAAATAGATTAAGAAGGTAAAGGTAACATTATTAGGGAATCATTTCCTTAAAGGCAGTCACAGATACTTGAAAAGAATGTTATATGTCACCAAGCTCTTCAATAAAATTAAATTTCCCAAGTGAAGAAAATGACAGGTTGGCTTCCCTTGCTGAAAAAAAAATACAGAAAGAAGACTAAAAAAATTGCATTTCTTGCCTCTCAACATATTCCTGAAGGGTTTCTCTAACCAGCAGATGGCGCTGCCAACATATGCTGAAATCAAAAAGCTGCTAATGGCCACTTCAATCTTCCTTATATAGGAAATTTGCAGTGATTTATTAATTTTTGTATCAATGTCATGCTTAGAATAAAGCTCACTACTCATGGCATTAGTTGGTCACCTCCAAATTTCTGAAATCTTAAATTTAATTCAATTAACACATAGAAAAGACCTTTAAAACATTAGCATTCATAATATTAACTAACATGGACTAGGTATTACCTATGGAGTAAGAACTTTACTGGGTCATCACATAAGCTTCTTACTTAATCCTACTGTAGGGGCCGAGGGCAAGCTGCCCCAAAATGCACCACTTTGGCCTATTGATCATTTTAACTAAAAGTTACTCAAGAGACAGCCTGTGCAAGGACACTCAGACTCTCGTCTGTCCCCCCTGAAAGCAGGAAATCAATCTCCCATGTGAAAGGTACCCACCTGGATCAGGAGGTAGACATATTCTTATCACCAGATATAGGAAATTCAGGGCCAAGAAGGCTATATAAACAACCCTTGTTACTTTTTACTAATTTACTACCCCGGTCTAAATTCTGTTGACCACACCTTACTGATGGAAGCTCCCAAAGTTTTGTCTTGTCAATTTCTCACAGATTTATTGTCTCTTTGTCTAAAAAGCATAAAACTGCCTGCCTTGGTCATTTTTTAAAAAAATATTTATTTGAGAGAGAGAACACGAGCAGGAGGGGCAGAGAGAATCCAAAGCAGACTCCGAGCCAAACCCTGAGCCTGACATGGGGCTCGATCTCATGACCCTGAACTCAGGACCAGTGTCGAAACCAAGAGTGGGAGGCTTAACCCACTGTGCCATCCAGGCGCCCCATGGTCATTTCTTTAGATCTCAATTTCATTACTGGACCCCTATGCCCACATAAAACTTTGTTTGTTTGTTTGTTTTTTCTATCTATCCGTCTCATGTAAATTTAATTCTTAGTCCAGCTGGAAGACCTTGAAGGGTAGAGGAAGAATTTTTCCTTCCCTACACTAACTGAGTGAAAGGGTATTATTTCCATTTTAAAAGGAGAAAACTGAGGCACAGGTAGATTATATCCTTTGCCCAAGGCATACCTCTGTAAGATAGAATCTGGTTTCAAAATGACATCTATCCTCCAAAGCCCGTGTGGTTACCCACATTACCCTCATGGTATACCTTGCACTATAGTATTGCCAGCATTTTGGAAAAGACATTTCAAAGACCAGAAGAATGCAGAGATAGATGATTTTTTTTTAAAGATTTTATTTATTTATTTGAGAGAGAGAGAATGAGAGAGAGAGAACACCTGAGAGGGGATAGGGTCAGAGGACGAAGCAGACTCCCTGCCGAGCAGGAAGCCCAATGCGGGACTTGATCCAGGGACTCCAGGATCATGACCTGAGCCTAAGGCAGTCGCTTAACCAACTGAGCCACCCAGGCTCCCGCAGAGATAGATAATCTTAAACCGCTGAACATGCAGATGACTCACATCATTAAAAAAGCTAATTGGATTTCACTCCTAAATGCTGCTTGTTTCCAGAATTCATTCAAAACTCAATACAAGTTTGACCTTATTTCTGTTTTGAGAAAATTAAGAATGAAAAGTGATATCCTACTGAATCAAATTGCTGGAACAAAGACCTTGAACTACATTAAAATAGATGACAACCTGAAACACAGAAATGAGGCAAGCTTTACTTAGTGTGTGAACAAAAAGCAGCTAGATTAATGAGACCATGCATCCAGAGCAAAGAAAGGAGAAAGAAGTATGTTTTTGGTACACTTAAAATTTGACCTTTTCATGATCAGATACTTTCGTGAACTGCTAAGGGGAAGAATCAGTGGTTTGTCTGATAGTTGTAACACTCTTCTGAGTAAAAAGTTAGGTACATGATGCAAAAAAAAAAAGAAGAAGAAAAAGCAAATAAGCACAGGAGTAAACATTCCAGGTTTTTCTAATAGACAAATCAGTCTAAAAAAATTGTTAGTCATCTTTGAAGTAAAGATAAATTGGGGACCTACAGTATGCAGCACTCCGTATTTCCATCCGGTCATTTAATGCCACATCTTGTGGGAGAAGGGACATTCCAGGGTCATGAACACGGTTTTAATAAATTTTCAAAAGTCTTCTTTCCAGGCCCCAAAGATGGATCCTAGTGAGCTAGACTGGACCTTGTCGTTTCTCTGGCATAACACAAAAACCAAATGACTCTCTTTACCAGAAGCTACACCTGAACATTTACCTTTTCAGGAGCAAATCAGGACACAGGATGAGAGAAACCTCTCTCAGGCTTTCCCAGGATAGGGAGGCTCTTCTACGCATGACAGATCACACAAATCGAATGGGAGGGACATGAGGACAAAAGCAACCTCAAGAGGCCCCAGCAGACAAAAGCACAGCTTCTAATTTATTCATTCCTCACTCTGGCCACTCCACCCAGCTCCTCAGTCCCTCAGCTTTCTTCTTCTTGAGACTATTCCTGGTATACTGACCAAGCAGAACTCCTGTCGTATCAAAAACACAACTTTATTTTGGCTTCCTGTCACACTTTAAAATGTCTTTAGTGGGGATAATCCTTGCTCCTGATCCACAGCAGGTCCAGTGCCTTTTCTGTTCACTCTGAGGTAATACACAATTCAATATACACTGGAAACTGCCAACTGACTAATTTCAAAAATAAAACTTTCAGTACAAAAAATGAAACAGAATTCCTTTGATTAACCACCAAAACCTCTCCCTTCCCCTGGTTTAATCTAGCTTCTGGTAAAGTCTAAGGCGGTGGGGGGGGGGGGCACAGATGGATTCTTCTTTATTCCTCCCACTCGCCCATCTCTTCCTTTTGCCCTCTTCCCTATTTCCTAGCTACTTTGTTCTCCCTTCTGAGGGTGATGAGGGATGAGTATGGGGGGCCGGGGACAGGGGACTAGGTACGAGATGAACGATGGCAAAGTCTGGAAAATGGACGAGAAACCACTTCCCTGAAATGGTACTACTTTAAGCTGGCTTCCCATAGTCTGTGTCTGGAAGAAATGTCGGGCCCTCTTCCTGAAGGGACTCTTTTCTAAGCCCTTCAGAGTAGCTCATCATGGAGACTTCTTCCTCAAAATCCCTCTGACTGAGGCAGATGCTTCTCCATGCTGGGTAGCAACTCCTTCCTCAACACCGAAGTGTTGAAACTTTTCTCCCAGGATGTTTCTGTTTCTGTCCAGGCAGCTTTGCTGGATGCAAGTTGTCCCTGACAGCAGAGTCCACATGTAGACCACAGCCAATGCCTATGCATCTCATGTCCTTTCCAGTGAACCTTGTGGGGAGGCTGAGTAGTCTACTGCAGCAACAACTCTCTTGGTATCACCAGCATAGAGACCTCATCCACATATTTCATATTTGTGAGATACTAGGGTTCCAAAGTTGCAGACCAGGTTCCAGACCACTGTGTACCCATAGCATATAGTATATGTTAAAACACACATTTTAACACTTTCTGATGATGCTTCTGGAAATGCTTTAACCAGTTCTACAACTCCTCATAGTAAATAGTCATGACTTCCCAGAAATTGCTGGAGTAACATAGCGAAGACTGAAACCACTCTGGCTTTTGGACTCGTGATTTTTATTTAGTTTGTGACATCCTGGGAGTACTAAAGTGAACATCTTAATTTCAGCTCAAATAATAATATTCCCCAAAGTTAACATCATTAATACTCTGTGCTAGGTTATAGTACTATTCATACATCTCCTTCTCCAATGATTTAGACACTAAATAATCAGAATATTAAAATAGGGACTTTGAGAATTGTTGTAGGTCAAGAGTATCTCTGGTGATCACAGAGGCCTTGAGATGCTAATGTAAATAGCAAAAGCTAATGAACATTTGAAAGTAGCTGAGCAGAACTAGGTACCCCAGTCCCCTTGATGAAGACAGTGCTCAGAGCTAGAGGGTTCCTCCCAATATCCAACATCTAAGTAGATATAGAGCAGGGTCTGCATGGGTAGGGGATGGAGGGGTGGTAGTGCTCGTTCAGTGTAATTTTACCAAACTGATATTGAAGCAGAGTACTGAGTCAACTATACACAATGGCCGAGAGGCTCTGTTATCTGAGAGAAATGATTCCAGAGAAAACAGAAGGACAAAAGAAAGACTATGGTTTTGTTTTCTGCCAGTTTAGCAGTTAAGTCTTCATTTTCCATAGTCTCCCATCAGTAAAGTCAAATGACTTTGGACTTCAGATAAATCTCCTATCAAGAGGTAAATGGTGCCACTCTGATTTTACATTTGCCTCTCTGAGAAAATCTCATTGCCGTCTTTCAGAAATTGACATCTGAAATATACTAACTTTCTCCTCAAGTCAGAATTTGCAATGGTGATACCACCAATCCTTATTCATTTCCCAAATTTCCTTCTCAGTACTTAATAGCCACTCTAGATATTTTTACATCTTTCCTCTTTTTCCAGTTACACTTTTACTCTTGCATTTCAACCACTTCCCTATTCAGCTAACAGTGGATTCTATTCAGGAAACTAGTGTCGAGCTCTTAGGAGCAGATTACCCCTTGTTTTAACAGATAGCATTCCAAAAAAGAGAGTAATAGCCCAGTAGGCTCCACACTGTCCCTCTCAAGCCTCTTTTGTTATGAGCCATGAAAACCAAATTGTCCTTTATAATATGCTCTCTCTCAAAGATGCACCTTTCCTCAACAATTCAATTCTGACTTTGAGTACTCACCACTTCACTCAGGGACATAACAACTTTATCGAGCCTCCATTTGTACAACAGGAAGGTTGATCTTTTCTTCTGAAAATCCGGTGTTTCCCTCATGTCTTTAGTTGGTTTTAAAAAAATACTCTATCTTGCTTCTTGTACCGTGCAAATACTGTGTGTTCAGCTTGAGTATCTTCCTCCTCCTTCCTTTTCTTTTTCCCATAGAACCTCTTTTAATTTTTAACTTTAGGTTTACAATCTGCCAAGTTTTTCTTTTACCTCTACTCCAAGTAGTATAAACATGCCTGGTATAAATGCCCTCAGTCTTTATCTGTTCACTGATCAGCTTCATTATCCATAAGTAGCTGGCCTATATTCTGAGTCCCTGAAATGACAATTATGAGCAAGTCTTCATAAATGTCCACTAAAGACCCCTGATCAGAACTGGAATCCTTGGATATCACATAGTCAAGCAGTTCAGATCACCACAACTTGGTTATATTTCTTCTCTTTGTCTCTATTCATACACAATTACAGAAATCAAAAATATCTAAGAAATAAATCAGAGCTGGGGTGCTTGAGTGGCTCATTCAGTTATGCATCTGCCTTCAGCTCAGGTCATGATCTCAGGGTCCTGGGATTGAGCCCTGTGTCAGGCTCTCTGCTCACGGTTAGTCTGCTTGTCCTCCCTCTGAGCTCTCTCGCACTCTCTCTCAAAAAGAAATAAAAATCTTTAAAAAAAAGGAAAAAGAAAAGAAATCAGAGTTAATTTGACAGCCCATGGAAGAGGGGGAAATTAGAAAATTATTTTTTCTTTGACTGCCTCTTTGGTCCTAGATGTTGGCAGGTGGTTATCAGTTGCATTGATATAAGGGAACCAAAGCTAAAGCTGAAACAGAACATTATTCTAGGTTAGCAAATCCTGCATAACCCACCAATCATGGCACCATCAATTCAAAGTCCAAAACTTAAATGTTTAAATGCTACCTGTTTTGAGATGAGCCTTTTCTGTCCCTGTCCCCCAAATATTTAACTAGCACCACTTTTCCACTAACAAGAATCAGGAATCAAAACGTTCTCCCTTGTCAAGCTTGTTCTTCTGTATGGAACGTTGACCTAAGAGTTCAGAATTAATGTTTTCATCAGTCCAAATTCACAAACTGTACCCAGCAATTGCAACACTTGTAGGTTATGGTATTTACAGCAGAAGCTGCTTCTGATGCTGGAGTTCTAACCCCTAATGAGGGACTTTGCTTCTCAGATATGTGGATCTTGCCCATAGTAATGGCAATCTGTCAAACTATGTCAAAATTTACCCATGACTCTGTGGTGGAAAAAGCTAAGCTAAAGAGATTTCTATAATGCTAAAACTTTCACCAACCTGTTACCATCTGCACTGGTTTGTGAAGAAGATTCACCAAGGAGACACACCTGACAATGTACATTTCTGTGACTACAAGGCACTGAAGTCAAAGTCTTCTATAAAAAGCCAGCTCTGGTGAGGTCTGTAAATGCATTGGTGCCTTCGCAATAGGCCTAGATAAGTCTTAACCAATGGCCTCTTGGCATCCGGACTCACATTCCTATCTTGGTCCTTAGCATTTTGCCACTGTATCAAAAAGAGTAAAAAAAAAAAAAAAAAAAAGATAAACTCAAGGAAAAATGCAATAAGGGAGAGAAAAGCTAAGCCAGTTATCATGATCTTCCTTGCTAAGGAAGAAAGCAGCACTTTGGGCTGTTTCACCTTGTCTGCTTCATGTGAACAGCAGGAGGGTGGTAACCAAACAGAGTGTACCATGAGGAAACAAAAACTTATACCCTTCAAGCTTCACAAAGAAATCCCCACACTTTTAGTACAATAGCCCAGTAATAACTTTGACCTTGATCCATATCAGAAATCTACCTTGCCAAGAATAGAGTGAGTCAAAAAAATTTTTCAAACATCTAGAAGAAAGGGATCAGAGTTTATGGAGGCTAAGGAGATTGGAATTTGTGAGGTAGATACTGGCAAGAAGGGTAGAATATCCTAGCAACAGAGTAATTCAAGCTAAGTTCTGTTCTCACAATTGCATCCAACCAGACCAAAAAGATTTAGCAAATGCATGAAAAGCACCTACAGGAGTTTTGTTTTTTTTCTTAAATGTCTGCCAGCATTAGAAAATCACTTCTAGCAGAAAAAAAGAATTGATAAACTCAGAACGATTTTATAAAGTAAGCTTTGTAATAACCTGAATAACCCTCATAGGAAAAAATCATGTCAGTATCACTTAGCCAAAAATGAGTATACCATGAGCATACCATCATAATAAACCATGGTTTTAACCAACTAAAATATTTCAAAGATCTTCTTTCCTTATATATAAGAACAAAGCCACATGCTCACATCTTTGAAGAAACTGATCACTGTCTAATAGTTGTCATCACAATTCTTAATACATACTAGAAAAATGTATGCACAAACACATAGCATTGCTGAAGAGAAGAAAAACAAATGTGATGGAAATACATGTTAAGAGGTATCCAGTATAGATAACAAGAAACCTGTGAACCATGTTAGACATAGAACAAATGGAAGAAGCAAGTGGAACATAATGTGTGTGTTTTGACCAAGATTTATAAGGATGGGAAAAAACAAGAGCATCATTTGTGGATAAGGAGGAATAGGAGAGCAAAATAAACATTAAATATGCATTAGAAACAGAGATTCCACTTCTTTCCATAAAGAGTAGCTGTTACAAGATTCAACAAGACAAGTAGAAATTAAAGCAACGTGCTATGTGTTGAAAATGTATGTTGAAATAAAACACATGGCCATGATAAAACAAAAGTTAAGAGGCAGTGGTAGTAAATGGATGTAAGGCTCTTACATTGCCCAGGAAGCAGAATATATGAAGGTACACGGTGATACATTAGATAAACGTTGTGAACACTAGACCAAATATTAAAAACTAATCTAAAAAACAGATAGGGTTAATAAACCAACAGTAAATTCTCAACTGAAAAAGCAAAAGCAGAAAAAGAAACCAGTAACAGGTGGGTCAAATGGATAACAAACAGTAAAATGGTAGATGTAAGCCCAGCCATATCAATAAACACATTAAATGCAAGTTGTCTAAACAATCCAATTAAAACGGAGGTCATCAGACTAGATTAAAAGAGCAAATACAACGATTTCTTCTCTCCAAGGAACCCACTTTAACTATAAATACTGGAGGTTTATAGTATAAAGATAGAAATAACATATACCATACAATACAAATCCTAAGAAAGAGGTGTATTATTATCAGAAATAGTAGACTGCAGGACAAGGACCTTAATATAGGTAAAGAGAGACAACTCAAAGATAAATGGTGGATTTGTCATAAAGTTGTAACTATCCTAAATGGATAGTTTATATTATATATATTATATAATAATGGAGTTTTATATCCATGAAACAAAAACTGACAGATTCAAAAGGCAAAGAGATAAATTCATGATTAGAGGGGGTATTTCTCTTGTAATGACTGATAGACAAGTAGGAAGAAAATTAATAAGGATATAGAAAATATGAACAACACTATCAACTACCTTGATCTAATTAATACTTACAGAACCCTCCACCCAGGAATAACAAAATATATGCACATAGAATATATACCAAAGTAAAGTGGATTACAGGCCTAAACCTAACAGCTAAAACTATATAATTTCTAGAATAAATACAGAAAAGATTTTTTTTTTTGTAAAACTGGAGTAAGCAAAGATTTCTTAGAATACAAAAAAACAAAAAAGTTAAAAATTAATGGGAATTCATAAAAATGAAAACTTCTTAGTAAGTCATAGGAAAATTAGAAAGCAAGCTACACATTGGAAGACCATATTCTGATTTAAAAAGTTGCATTCAGAATATACAACTACTCTTAACTCAGTAACAACCTAATTTTTTAAAAATGAAAATATATTGATAGACTTTTTACCAAAGAAGATACATAAATGACCAGTAAGTACATGAAAAAGTGCTCCATATCATTCATCATTAGAAAAATAACAAACCATAATGAGGTATCACTAAACATCCATGGAACGTCTTAAGTTAAAGATTCACAATAGTAAGTGTTGACAAGTGTGCGGAACAAATGATGGCAATGGAAATTAGAACAATTTTGGAAAACGGGTTGGTAGTTTCTTATTACACTAAATACACACTTACCATCTGACTCTGAAACAGGTATTTGTCCAAGAGACATGAAAACATATCCACACAAAGCCCGGTACTTGGCTACTAATCAGCAGCTTATTCATAATAACCCAAAGCTAGAAACAACCTTAATGTTCAACAATAGAGGAGTAGGTAAACACACGGAAGTATATCCATTTGCATCCCATCCAAGTCATACTAATTTAGACCATCTCTCCCCTTGCTTCTCTCTGTGTGTTATACTGTGAAATCCATAAATGTATGATGGGATCAACCTTAAGAAGTGAAATTGTCAAGACTTTGGAACAAAAGTATACCAGTATCAATGAAATTTAGAGAAAACAAACTAAGTGAAAGTGGGTAAAGAATGCTAAATGTTGGAATTAAAAGAAGCTAATTTTTTGTATAGTGAAAAATACAGTGAATTATGACATCAATAGGCTCCTGATGTTGGTAGACAAAGTCCCTAATCATGAAGATCATCATCAATTCTTGGAGTTATAGTGCCCAAGAATATGTTCGTACTTTTAAAATGTTCATACTCTTAAAATTTTATGACACATCCATAATTTTGGCAGTGAACATAATTGTTGAAACAGCTTGGCAGAGGCAGACTGAGACATATATAGATACTTCACTCTTTCCTGTTATAAAAAATTAACAATTCTAAGGCATGCTAATATACAGATTAATATAACCTGGATAATTTAGTTGTAAGCAGATCATAATACAGATATGCAGAAGAACAGCTTCAGTAATTATAGCAGATTCAAAACAATACTAGAATCACTGGTCAGAGTTATGCCATACATCCAGTTCTTTTCAGTGAGAACAACCAAAAGAAAACAAAACTATCAATAAAATATCAACTCAGACTTGGACGACTACTGTGGGTTCATAATCTAAGCACTGCAAGTGATGCAGAGACCCCTTGAATGTGACAAGTGCCTGCTCTCGAGGCCCATACCCATCTAGTCTTCCCTCTCTGACAAATACAAATGTAACCAGTTTGCATATAATGCAAGTTGGTATATTAGTTATCAGGTGGAACAAAGAAATCAGTGCTCAAGTCACCTTAAAATAGATTGTGTTTGTTTACAGTACTGAGAGCCCCACTTGTATGCCCCATATCATATCCTCCCCAGGATAACAAAAGTAATGTAGTTATGTCAAATACCAATCTGCCTTTCTTCATCTTTGCCAATGCATTAACCTCATAATGCCCAAAAAAATCTTGAGAGGAGGGTAATCAAGGCCTCCAACACAGCTTGAGGAAGAAAGAGGTTATAGAAATGCATAGACCAAGTTTCCCTCTGTATCTCTCACAGTTTTTTCCCAGGTGCAAGCTCCCCATCACTAAAATCACTCCTATGCAGTAGGGACCATAATCAAGAGGGAAGCCAGACTAAATTTTGGTGCTTGTTTTTGGACTCTAAACCAGAGATCTCGTGGGCCCTTGGTAAGTCAAGTTATATACACATGAAGCTGATATTCAACCAGATACTGCCATCCCAGCTGTTAATATGTTCAATTACATCATGAGTTTGATAAAAAGCTGCAGAAACTGCTCACCGTCAGTCCCAGCACACACACAAATGGAACACTCCTTTCTCCCCTAGATTCCCCAGACACCACCAGAGTCAGCATCCATTTGATGCATCAGTACCTACAGCATATCAGTTGTTAATACTCTGAATCTATTCCAACAGTGTTTGCCAATGCATACACATGGAAAGATGAATTCAATACATCTCTTGGGAGTATGGACTTTTCGATTTACTGTGTTGCCTAACAATAAAGGGAAACATTAGATGGGCTCCATTCTGTTTGTAAATAATTTACTTAAATAAACAAATGTGAATGTACCCGATAACTGTATACGTAATACACAAATGTCAGTGATGTGGAAGAAAGAAAAAAAAAAAACACTCCCTTCCAAGTAAGAAATAAATTTTTAATTTAAGGTCACTGAATCTCTTGGTTCATAATATCATTATCAAGCAAAAGAACTTTTGAAGCACTTGATAAGGTACATAATCAAAATATATTTAAAGGAAGATTTAAAGTTTAAGCTTTAAGCTCAATTTGAAGAACTAGACTCATAGTTGGCCTCTGAAATTCTTATTCATAATCTATTAGTATTATACTGCTTTGAAAATCCTGGGGATCCTCTAACCATCAGTTTTATCATCTATGAGGGAAAGAAATAGCAAGACATGCAAAGTAGTTAGTATTTCTAATCAGCTTTAGGAAAAGGGATGTTGTTACATATAATAAGATGTTCTCTTTTTTTGCCATGGCAATTTGAATAAGCCAATCTTGATGTCATAGGTTCTTCTCCAGATACTTCATACCACAATCTAAACGTGTATCTTTCTCCCTCCATGTTCAAGTTCCACTTCACAGCTCATTGCTTGCTCTGCTTTCCCTTGATTGCAGTGACATCTAATGTCAGAACCAGAGAATATCTTCAGCTCAGCCCTGGTGGAGCTTCCCAACCAACTGGGCGGTTCAGGTTATAACCTCACCGTCTCAGCAGGACAGTTCACAAAAATAACTTGTTGGCCATGAGAAACCTCCCTAAAACACAGTTAAATTTGTTTAAAATAAAAATGGAATTAGTACTTGAAACCCTTTAAATTAATAATTTTTCAAAACAGGCTGCTTCTTGAGAGAAGTCTCCCCTTTAAAAATGATGTATTTTTGGAAAATATCTAATACATCACATCCATCTGTCCTGTTGATAAAGAGTTTTCTTAGTTTCTGGTTTTAGTGGGCTCATTCAAATAATAGTTGTAGTAATAAATAAGGGAACTGAGATCGGGTTTTCATCAAACGTTATTTTTATATGCATTTATCATCTCTTCCAAAAAAGAGAACAACTTGACCTTTGTATTCTCTATCTCACTTCCATTAACTATAAGAGAACCTGGTTCAGAGTAGAACATGTCTGGGAAGGTAGAGTTCACTTCCTGTCACTTTTCAGGTCCTCACTCATTTAATCCTCACACCAAGTTTGTAAGATGAACATAATCATCATTTCTATTTATATTAATGACTTGCCTTGGGTTGCAGGGGCTACTAATGAGGTATTTGAACACAGACATCCGGGGCTTGGAGCAGGAAAATGGGAGGGTGAATGCAGAGGGCAAATGGCCCCAGATCATTGTTTCTCAAATGACTCCTGTAAGTAATAAGCTGTCAGATAATTGTTAAGGCAATGATGAAAATGTTAGATGAGGCGTGATGAAATACATGATTAAGATCACTGGTCCCATTGTGAAGAATAATGGTAAAAATGAAAGTCCCCCATTCATGTTTTTGTTTTCGCTCCAATCAGCACTGGAAACGCAGGTCCCCAAACTGGCCCATCATAGGCCTGCTCTTCCAGATGTTAGAACCTGTCTATTCCTCTTCCCTAGGTCCTCCACTCTTATGCACTATGTGTGAGGTCTCCCTTAGTGGAGAAGACACAAAATCTGGGTTCAAAAACCTAAGTCTGAGCCACTTACTGTGAGATTGGCCAAGTCACTGAACACATTTAGGCTCAATTTAAGGTGGGATCAATGGCAACTTTCAAGTCAAGATGCCAAGTGGAGTCCACGTTCTTCCAAACCCTTCTCTGAGTATCATAGGGGGAAAAATTATACCTTCTTGGTAACTACAGATAGGTGTAGTTAGCCAAACTGAAAAATCAAGTACAGGCAAGGCCAGAGTGAAAGAAGGACTGATACACCCATAATCTAATACGTATCAAGGTGTGCCTTCAGGGGTGAAAATGAAAGGAACCCCCATCCAGCAGGTTTGCAGTGGGTCCTGAAAATAAGGCTTAGTTATGGAATGGTAGGTGGGAGTAAATTTAAATTCTGCTGGAGTTTCCAGGAAGTGCAATAAAACTTGGAGACTTCATAGTGGGAAGTCACAAAGACACCCACAGTATAAATCTGGGAAAGATGTTGGCTTAAGAAACTGAGGTCACTCTGAAGGTTTAATATCTGGCTCGATATACCTCTACAAAGGTATCTTACCTCATATATATGAAAACAAGATCTGCAGTCATAAAGAGAACAATTTCAAAACAGTAAAGAGGTTTATAATTGAAAAGTAGGACAGCTAACTTTTTTTACTGTAATGGAAATAGTGAATGATAAATTCAATACTACAAAAATCACATCACAAAATAAATGAGAAATTCTCTGAGTAAAAGGCTAAAGAGATAATAATTACAAAGGAAACATAGATAATAGTGTCAGAAATCCAATATATATAAAACAAGTTTTCAAGAAAGAAATAGTTTAACAGAATGAAAATCAATAACCAGCTACATAGTACAAAAAAAAAAAAAAAACCCTTCTATGGATAAGAACACAGCCTTGGGTATTTACATTAGACAAATTCTTAGCCTTTTAGGCAAAATTATACTTGATAGTATCTTAAGTATTTTTTTTTTATCATGAGAGTCAGATTCGGGGCGCCTGGGTGGCTCAGTCTGTTAAGCATCTGCCTTTGGCTCAGGTCATAATCCCAGGGTCCTGGGATCGAGCCGCATGTTGGGATCCCTGCTCAGCGGGAGTCTGCTTCTCCCTCTCCCCCTGCTCTTGTGTTCTCTCTCACTCTCTCTCTCTCCCCTTCTCCCTCTCAAATAACTAAAATCTTAAAAAAAAAAAAAAAAAAAGCCAAATTCATCTCAAGTCTTCCTTCTACACTAAACAGTTAGATGATACTGTATACTAACAAATACAACCAGAAATCACTGAACCAGGGATAATTCAACATCCAAGCAAGCCCTCATTTTCATGAGAGGAACGTAGAGACATTTTAGACTTACGCAGATCAAGAAATACAATACAAGTACTTTTGCTCAAAAATTTCACAAACCAAAACAAAATTCCAGTGAAAAAAAATGACATAGAGAAGTAGCAATGAGAAATGAAACCAATGAAACTAAATGTCAAAAAACATTGAAAAATTTATTATGAGACAAGCAGATCCTAATTTTTTTTTAGATTATTTATTTTTTTGACAGAGAGAGAGAGAGAGAGAGAGCACACAAGCAGGGGGAGTGGCAGACAGAGGGAGAAGCAGGCTCCCCGCGGAGAAAGGAGCCCAATGCAGGGCTTGATCCCCAGACCCTGGGAGATGCAGGATCAATCTCAGGACTCTGGGATCATGACCTGAGCCAAAGGCAGACGCTTAACCAACTGAGTCACCCAGGCATCCCGCAAATACTAAATTTTTTTTAAAGATTCCATTTATTTATTTGACAGAGAGAACGGGAGAGCACAAGCAGGGGGAACAGTAGAGGGAGAGGGAGAAGCAAGCTCCCTGCCAAGCAGGGAGCCCGACGCGGGACTCGATCCCAGGACGCTGGGATCATGACCTGAGCCGAAGGCAGACGCTTAACCCAGGCACCCCGCAAATACTAAATTTTATCAATTAGAACATTATTGACTAAAAGTGACAGAAAACTGACTCTATTGGTTTAAACAATAGGAATTTTTTTTTTTTTTAATTGAGTAAGCCCTAAATCGTGATGGTTGTAAGACTGGTCAAAGCAATGACTCTGATATTTAAACACACACACACACACACACACACAGTCACACACACACATACACACACACATATACACAGATTCTTTTCATCTATCAAGCTCCTTAAAGTACATCAACTTTGTGTTTCTTAACCGCCCTCATGCTGTCAAGGTGACCATCATAGTTACATGTGTTACATCTAAACATGATCATAAATGATGGCAAAGGGGGCCGGTTTTTTTCATATTTACTGATTTTCATTAATGAGGAAAAAAAAACTTAGATTCCCTCTCCTATTTCTTTGGCCAGAATCAATCACATGTTCATACTTAAACTGGGATTGACTGGTTTGGAATGGGATCACCATACTGGGTTAAAATAGACCAGGGGTTCTCAACCTCAGCACTGCTGACATTTGGGGCTAGGTAATTCTTTGCTGTGAGAGCTGTCCTGTGCATGGTAGGACATTTAAAATCAACTCTGGCCTCTACACCTGGGTACCAGTAGCACCCTCTCCAGTTGTGATAATTTAAAGTGTCTCTAGACATTGCCAAATGTCTCTGCTTGAAAGGCACTGCAATAGACTAATCAAGATTTACCTCTGGGACTAACTATGTGGCCGACCTCCCCTAAATATAGAACAGCACAGGGAAAAAAAAAAGGAGTACCTGCACTAAATCAGTGTCTTTCAAAAAAAAAAAGGCCTGTATGAAAGAAAAATAATCTTAAGCGAGCAACCCACAGTATATAGTTGAGTAATTCTCTAAAAGAGCATATACAGCAAATGTAAAATATGCAATTAAAATCTTGTATTATCTTCAACTCAACAGAGGGAAGATGAATGAAGATCTTTAGCAGGACTGAGGACTCTTAGTGTATATTGTTCACTTATGAAGCACACAAAATATCAGTCCATACATAGAAGAATGATAAAACACAATTTAATGGGCTTGGAGAAGTAGCTCTTTCAACATTAATTTTCACTGTGAATTTGTATGTAATATTTTGCCCCTAAGAATATTGCCCAAGTATTGCATTTAGCTGTATGAAGTGGAGGACCAGCTGGAAGAGCTGTATGCTCTTTCAGGGAACTCTCCTCTTTGAATATTTTTTAGAGTTATCAAAATAAAATGATTGCCTGCACAAAGATGTATAATTCCCCTAAAAACATAATATATTCTGAATTGTGGTACTTTCACATTAGCTTATGAATATAATTTAGTTTTGGCAGACACAATCCTAAGTTTTAAAACTCAAATTTATCTCATTATAAACATATTTGCCATCTTAAGATTCCTCATCTTCTAAACTCATGATAAGGCCATATCCACACTCTCGCCAGCTCTTAGATGGAGCCAACTGTCCCACACATCATCCAAGAGCCCTGCCCCTGTTTACTCCCCAGATCCACTGCTTACTTCTCTCCTCCCTCAGGTTCTGTGACTAGTTGGTTCTGCTTTCTTTTTCCCACTTGATCTGGTCTTTATCCATTTGAAAACTAGTTTGGGAGCCATCTGCAGACCTGTCAGGGCTACCTCCCCAAACTATATCTGGGGAAACTGAGCGACCAAACTCAGTCCCTGATCTCTATGGGAGGAAAAATGCTCTGCCTATTCAAGGCATAGGAACATTTTTATGGATAAAAGTAAAATCCAAAAGCTATATGCACAATTCTAATTTTAGTAGCCCTAGGGCAAACCAAAGAATAAATCTCATTTATATCCATATTGTGAAAAAACCAATTGTTTACCAAGTGTTTAGCTGTAGTGTCCTAAAGGTTTAGGAACTTGAGATGCTTCAAGGAAATGAAAGGGATATTATTTTACAATGGAAAATGTCATCATTCTTGACATGACAAGAATCTGTAGTTTGCAGATGCTTAACATGAGCAGTTTATAAAAATACTATGCTTTTAAAATGTTCGGTATAAAATAACACTGCTCCATAACAAATGGTGGAGATATCTATTCCTTTAAACCAAAGAATCTTTTTTTTTCCAGAAAACACTATTTTTAAAGTATCTGTCTCTACAGGATTTAGAAAATAAAGACAGATAAACAGTCTCTATAGGGTATTTTTTTTTCTTTCATTTAGTGAATAGCTGCATAAATACCTTATCTGATATAGTACAATATTCAATAATATTAAATGAAAAAGGGATGTTCAGAAGTATTGATAGAATGGCATCATTTGTGTTAATATAAAAATTTAATAAGTAGGTTTATATAGAAAACCTTAAAGACTGTACCAAAAAACTACTAGAACTGATAAATGAATTAAGGTTGCAGAATACAAATCAATATACAGAAATTCATTGCATTTCTATACACTAATAATGAGGCAGCAGAAAGAGAAATTAAGAAAAAATCCCATTTATAATTATACCAAAAATAATACTTAGAATAAACTTAACTAAGGAGGTGAAAGACCTATATTCTGAAAACTATAAAACACTGATGGAAGAAATTGAAGATGACATGAGCAAATAGAAGGATATTCCATGCTCATGGATTGAAAGAATATTGTTCACCGTAGCACATAGTGAACAGTGAATTGTGTAAGACTGTTGAATCAGACCTGTACCTCTGAAACAGATAATATATTATATGTTTAAAAAAAAAAAAAAGAAGAAGAAGAAGATAACAGGAAGGAAAGAATGAAGGGGGAGGAAACTGGAGTGGGAGACGAACCATGAGAGACTATGGACTCTGAGAAACAAACTGAGGGTTCTAGAGGGGAGGGGAGTGGGGGCATGGATTAGCCTGGTGATGGGTATTAAAGAGGGCACGTTCTGCATGGAGCACTGGGTGTTATATGCAAACAATGAATTGTGGAACACTACATCAAGAACTAATGATGTAATGTATGGTGATTAACATAACATAATAAAAAAATAAAATAAACAAATCAATCTAAAAAAAAAAGAAAGAATATTGTTAAAATGTTCATACTTCCCAAAGCAATCTACAAATTTAATGCAATCCCTATCGAAATAGGAAGAGCACTTCTCACAGGACTAGAACAAACAATCCTAAAATGTATTTGGAACCACACAAGACCCCAAATAGCCAAAGCAATCTTGAAAAAAGAACAAAACTGGAGCCATCACAATACCAGATTTTAAAGCTGTAGTAATCAAAACAGTATATTACCGGCACAAAAATAGACACATCGATCAATGGAAGAGAACAGACAGTCCAGAAATAAACCTACAATTATGTCGTCAATTAACCTTCGACAAAGAAGGAGAGAATATGCAATGCTAAAAACAGTCTCTTTAATAAATGGTGCTGGGAAAATTGGACCAGCAACATGCAAAAGAATAAAGCTGGACCACTTTCCTATACCATACACAAAAATAAACTCAAAATGGATTAAGGACCTAAATATGAGACCTGACACCATAAAAATCCCAGAAGAGAGCACCACAGTAATTTTTCAGACATTGGCCATGGCAACATATTTCTGGATATGTCTACTGAGGCAAGGGAAACAAAAACAACTGTTGGGGCTACATCAAAATAAAAAGCTTCTTCACAGCAAAGGAAACAATAAACAAACTAAAAGGAAACCTATGGAATGGGAGAAAATATTCACAATGACATATCTGACAAAGGGTTAGTATCCTAAATATATAAGGAACTTCTACAACTCAACACCAGGAAGACAAATAATCCAATTAAAAATGGGCAGAAGACATGAACAGACATTTGTCCAAAGAAGATACCCACATGGCCAAGAGACACATGAAAAGATGCTCAGTGTCACTCATCACAGGGAAATGCAAATCAAAACCACAATGAGATATTGATAGATGAATGGATAAAGATGTGGTACACACACACACACACACACACACACACACACACACACACTAGAATGTTATTCAGCCATAAGAAAGAAATCTTGTCATTTGCAACAACATGGATAAATCTAGAGGGTATGCATGCTAAGTGAGATAAGTTAGATAAAAACAAATACCATTTGATTTCACTCATTATGTGGAATTTAAGAAACAAAACAAATGAACAAAGAAAAAAAGAGAGAGAGAAGCTAAAAAATAGACTGTAGAGAAAAGACTGATGGTTACCAGAGGGGAAGTGAGGGGGATGGGTGAAATAGGCAATGGGGATTAAAGAGTACATTTATCATGATGAGCACTGAATAACGTATAGAATTACACAATCACTATATGGTACATCTGAAACTAATTTAACACTGCATGTTAACTATATTGGAATTAAAATTTAAAAAATAAAAACAAAACAACAAACAAATATAATAGGTAGGTATATACAGAGATGATTGATGGATATAAATGGATAGGGACATGCTTCAATATAGAGAAAGTATTTCTGGAAGAAGGCCCAATAAGTTGGTAAAAACTATTGCGCCTAGGAAAGGGACCCATACACTGGAAGATAGGAGGCAGACCTATGTTCCCCTGCTGACCTTTCATACTATTTATTTTTTTTCTCAGTGAGACTGACAAATTGAAACAGACAGTCAGATGGATACATGCATACAAATATATACTCACACTCTAAATGGATAGGTAATCCTAACCCTAAACTCAATTTATGATTTATGGGACCAAATAATCTTATAAAAATATGGTCACTGCCCTTGAAAGAATGAACCCTAAAGTGGTACTATCTTGATTTATTGAAATCTTTAATTGGATAAATTTATATTATGTTTCCAAATCTAATGAAATAGAAAGAACCTACAATTTTGTAGCTTGGAAATTTCATGAAACATTTTAAATAATTATAAAAAGAAACAAGTTATTTTGCATGTTTCACTGTATAAAATTTCTGTTGAAGAAGTGACTCTAAACAAAGACAAAAATAAAGTATGAGATAATTTCTCAATAAGATAAGAATGACTTTAAGATTAAAAAGATAATCCTCCATTGAAACAGAAAATTTCTTTAATTTATCAGATAACCAAGCACCTACAGAAAGCATTTTCTTAATTAAAAATAGTAGTCTATAGAGAAATGCCAATTAAAGCTGATGAACATTCCAAATATATTAATCACAAGGAAAACTTTGAAGATAATTGCAGACATTTTTATGAGAAAAAAAATAAGATCACATTGAAAAATAAATTCTGATAATATCAGAAAAATCTTTAGAAAAATACCAGGCACCTGGTAGAAAAGAAAAGTACTATTAAGAAACTGATGAATATTTGGGCACCTGGCTGGATCAGTCAGTAGAGCATGCGACTCGATCTCAGGGTTGTGAGTTCAAGCCCCACAGTGGGTGTGGAGTCTACTAAAAATAATAATAATAATAATAATAATGTTAGCATATACAAGGAATAATTTTTAAAATTTTGTTATAATGTACTTGAATATTTTTTAAAGAATTTTACTTTTGAGAATAATCATTAATTGAATGATTTCTGATGTGTTATACAATAAAACCAAATTGGGCTGATAAACATTTTAAATTATACAATTCCAATGACTTATTACTTCCTTTTACTCTCAAAGTTGTCCTTGTTTAGAGAATGTATTATGTGGTCACCCTAGTGGGTGAGAACCAATGACGTTCATCAGCTCAGATAACATGGGACCTGACCTCACTACCCCTTCAGACACTTGACTTCCTCTTTCTTATCATCTCAGTATCTTTTAAGATAGAGAACATGTGAGGAGTTTAACAGGGATGTCAAAATATTTTGAGGTTTTTTTTTCATAAATCACCAGCTGTCAAGAATAAGGTTCCTCTGTAGGAAGCAAATTTAGGGATCACTGCCCAGCTGTTCCTTTGCTTTGTAAATGCTAGATTTAAAACTAAAATTGGAAGTCAAGTTTCTTCACCTTCAACAGGAAGGATTCTATTTGAATACCATGTTCCAAGAAAGATTCCCTTTGAGAATCCCATCATGTAAGGAAGAAAGCACTTTTTTTTTTTAAGATTTTATTTATTTATTTGACAGAGAGAGACACAGCAAGAAAGAGAACACAAGCAGGGGGAGGGGGAGAGGGAGAAGCAGGCTTCCCACCAAGCAGGGAGCCTGATGTGGGGCTCAATCCCAGGACCCCGAGATCATGACCTGAGCCAGGAGCCCAATGTGGGGCTCGATCCCAGGGCCCAGAGATCATGACCTGAGCTGAAGGCAGATGCTTAATGACTGAGCCACCCAGCTCCCCAGGAAGAAAGCACTTTTAACGAAATACACAAACCAGTGGAATCATAAAAGAATAATACAACCCGGCTGCATGGGGTTTCTTTTAGGACCACAAGGAAGGTTCAGTTAGGAAAACAATACATTTACTATAAAAA
Organism: Neomonachus schauinslandi; assembly: GCF_002201575.2. Classification (NCBI taxonomy): domain Eukaryota; kingdom Metazoa; phylum Chordata; class Mammalia; order Carnivora; family Phocidae; genus Neomonachus; species Neomonachus schauinslandi. The sequence continues at coordinate 48,830,976 of NC_058414.1, read as the reverse complement.
ATGAGAAAACTCACATCCATCTTCATAAGGACAAAACCAACATTCTTTCCTTTAAGAGATGCAATATAGGAAAAATGTTTACCTTACCAGCCCTATGTCTAAAGTTAAAATACTAGAAGCATGCTCTCTTTAAGGTTAGAAGGAAGACAAACATCACCCCCACTCTTTAGCAGTGCATTTGTTAACATACTGAACAATTAGACGAAGAGAAAAACAAGAAGGGAGGGAGGGAGAGAGGGAGAAAAACTCATGGAAAATACCCAAGATTGGGGATCACAAACTTTTTCTGTACAAGGCCATATAGTAAATATTTCGTGTTTTGCACTGTAGGGTCCCTGTCACAGTATCCAACTTTGCTGTTAGAATGCAGAAGTAACCACAGACAATATGCAATGAATATGGCTGCACTCAGTCCAGGAATCTCTATTTGTGGACACAGAAATTTGAATTTCATGTAAGTTTTACATGTCACAAAATATAATTTTTCCCTAATCATTTAAAGATATAAAAATCTTTGTTCCTTGGCTGTACAAAACAAAACAAAACAGGTGGGGTCAGATTTGGTAAACCTGCCCTGCATTTAACTGTAATTAATTCAAGAAAGCAGAACTTGGTTAGGGCTGCGTTCTGGGGATGGGATGGACAGACAAAGGCAGTACTGGTGAATGAGGAAGAGAATTTCACTTTTTATTTTGACCCAATACTGTACTTTAAAAATGTTTTACTATAATCGTGAATTGTAAAAATTTTAAAAATCTAACTACTAACTGGTGGCTCAGTTAATTTGAAATTGGTGAAATTTATGAATTTCATAATACAGAATATGTATTCTGACTCTGAAAGGGTCGGCAATCTCTTGGCACTCAAGATACAAGGGCACTGTACTGAATAATCCAAAGTATTCAAGATATATTTACAAAATATGCAAAGATTAACTGTTATTTCCTCCTGTACATTCTGAAAGACCTCTGCACTGTCCAAAGATGCTCTTTCGGGGCACATGGGTGGCTCAGTCAGTTAAGTGTCAGGACACGATTGGGATCGAGCCCCATGTCAGGAAGGGAGCCTGCTTCTCAGCCTGCTTCTCCCTCTCCCTCTGCTGCTCCCCCTGCTTGTGCTCACTCTCTCTCTCTCAAATAAATAACATCTTAAAAAAAAAAAAAAAGATTCTCTTTCAATCACCACTAATCATAACGCACTGATTGAACACCTACATGGGCCTTGAGATTTGAACCAGTCACAAAACCTCAGCACTATCATTTGAAGGACACAATCTCTTCATATCTAGTTATAATTATGTATCCTCTATACCATATGTCAGACAACTGCTTGGTAGCTTAGCTAACTATGTGTAGATAGATACCTGCTTCTCACACTGCCCATTCCAGAGCTCTTCTGTGGTCCTGAATTAATACACTTATTTCTGTGTTCTGTTTTAGGATTGGGAGATGACATCACCTGTGTACAGATTTATGAAGAAGATCTCTTTCATATTCAAAAAAGGTAAAACACCTCTCAGTGATTTTTGGTAGATGACAGAGATACCTCCTCATACAACAGCTAAAAACTAGCATGATTGCTTTTAAAAGGATAGGAATATTTGCTCTGCTGTTTTGACTAACAGCTGCCATTAGAATGTCTTTGTTTTGTTCTTTTCTATGAACAAGACCTCTATGTATCTTTGCACTGATTTCTTAATTACCCAAGCAAGTTTTTATTGAGGTATAGTTGACATAATATTACTTTCAGATGTGCAGTTCAATGACTGATATTTGTATAGAATGCAAAAAGATCACCACAGCAAGTCTAGTTAACATCAGCCAAGCAAGCTTTTGAATATAAGTTGCATAAATAAAACAGCATCACTCATTAGGTATTATGCAAGCTTCAGTAGGAAAATAGTGTAGACTAGCAGTATCAAAAGCCTGTCTGATCATCAAAACAACTCAGACAGCTTTCTTTAAAATTGATATTCAAAGTCAATCAGTCAAGTACTTACAGAGATCCAATGCTATGTGCCAGGCACTGTTCTCCACTCAATTACTGAGAGTGACACCATTTCTATCCCTGAAAATTAAATGGGGATGGAGCTGAGAAACTTCTGTTTTTAAAAATTCCCCAAGAACTTATCAAGTATCTAAAGAATATTCAATTCCAATACTCCTTAATGAAGAAGGAAAGATTCCAAATGAGAATTGAGCAAAACAGTGTCTCAACACTGGACAGTGTTACAACAGAGAAAAGTCTACAAAGTCATCTAATTTCCAAATAGGAATGTAACAAGCAATAAATTAGCAAAGGGCATCCAGCAGAACATTTAAAGAATACACCTTGATGAAGTGAGATTCCTGGGAATGCTAGTAAGATTCAAGAGTAAGAAATCTATTAATTAAAATAATATTTATAAGGAGACAAATCATATAAGTATCTCCTATCTCCTGAAAGGCTGAAAAAGCATTTAATAGAATTCCAATTCCATTTTTAAATTTAAAAAGAAACACTTTTGGGGTGCCTGGGTGGCTCAGCCGTTGAACATCTGCCTTTGGCTCAGGTCATGATCCCAGGGTCCTGGGATCGAGCCCCACATCGGGCTCCCTCTTGACGGGAAGCCTGCTTCTCCCTCTCCCACTCCCCCTGCTTGTGTTCCCTCTCTTGCTCTCTCTCTCTGTGTCAAATAAATAAATAAATAAAATTAAATAAAAAGAAACACTTTTATATTAATTTATTTTCATTTATCCTAAGAAGGAAATATCTATTGCAGCAAAAAAGCCAACATCATGCTTACTGAAAACAAATTAAAGTATCCCACTGAGGGGCACCTGAGTGGCTCAGTGGGTCAAGTGTCTGCCTTTGGCTCAAGTCATGATCCCAGGGTCCTGGGATTGAGCCCATGTCAGGCTCCCTGCTTAGTGGGGAGCCTGCTTTTCCCTCTGCCCCTCCCCCTGCTTGTGCTCTCTCTCTCTCTCTCTCAAATAAATAAATAAAACAAACTGAGAGTTCTAGAGGGGAGGGGGATGGGGGAATGGGTCAGCCTGGTGATGGGTATTAAAGAGGGCACGTACTGAATTGAGCACTGGGTGTTATACGCAAAAACGAATCATGGAACACTACATCAAAAACTAATGATATAATGTATGGTGATTAACATAACATAATAAAATAAAATAAAAAATTTTAAAAAATTTTTAAAAATAAAAAAAATAATAAAGTATCCCACTGACCTCTGGATAAGACAAGGATGTCTACAATCACCACAACCATTAACATTGTTCTGGAGATACTGACCAATACAATTAGATGAGGAAATTTAGAAGTACAAAACTTGAAAAGGAGATGAAACTATCTTCACTTGCAGATGATGATTATATAAATGTAAAACTTCAGAATCAACTCCAAGTATTCAGAATAAAGATTTAGTTAAATCAGTTAAGACCAAATTAATACATAGAAATTAAAAGCATTTTTTTAAAAAAGAAATCAATAGCATTTATGTAGAGAAAAAAATTGAAGAAACTTAGACAATACTCCACTTAAAGTAGCAATAAAAAAGATCAAATATCCCAGGATTAACTTTACAGGAAATTACAAAATCTATATGAACCTAATGTACTGAGGAAAAAATTTAAACCTATGAGATATACATAATCTTGAATGGGAAGACTCAACAGATTTAAGAAATTAAGACAGTCACAATAAATTGGTACAAGAATTAAGAAAAATAATAATTTTAAAACTGAAATGAAAAAATAGTCATACTTAGGAACACTCTGAAAAGAAATCAGTGAGGACTATCCCTTTATCAATATGAAACATTTTATATAACTATTAAAACAATGTTACTAATAAATGAATTGAAAAAAATGGTACATAGGGAAACAAAACTGATACTACAGAAATTTTTTTACACAATAAAGTGGCATTCAAAATTAGGAGTGGAGATAATAGTATATAAAATAATTATTATTAGAAATTGGTAGCCTTCTTGGAAAAATAAATATATTTAGATCTATACCTCACATTTTATATCAAAATAAATTATAAAGATTATTTATAAAAATTAAAGCAGTAAGATTTTAGCAGATACTATTACAAAACATTTTTTTTAAATGCTTGGAGTAGAGAAAGGCTGATATTAGGGTTAGACATGGGGGGCACCTCTGATGCAAAAATAAAGCACTTGCCTCACCCTCCTCCTAGTTTGGGCTTTGTCAAAGGAAGAAAAAAAAAGCCTAAAGAAATGACTAATACTTTTTTTTTAAATTTTTATTTATTTATTTGACAGAGAGAGACACAGCGAAAGAGGGAACACAAGCAGGGGGAGAGGGAGAAGCAGACTCCCAGCTGAGCAGGGAGCCGGTTGCGGGGCTCGATCCCAGGACCCTGGGATCATGACCTGAGCCGAAGGCAGATGCTTAACAACTGAGCCACCCAGGTGCCCCGACTAATACTTTTGATTACATGAATTTCTACATAATCAGAACCATAAAGAAAAAAAAGACAAAAACCCAAACAAAACTGTAGCACATCTCATGATCGTGAATTTCTCTATTATACAAAGTCTTCATATAAATTAATAAGAAAAAGGTCAACAAGTCAATAGAAAAAAAAGTGACCAAAAGATACAAAAGGAGGGGCACCTGGGTAGCTCAGGTTGTTGAGCATTGACTCTTGGTTTCAGCTCAGGTCATGATCTCAGGGTCCTGAGATAGAGCCCTGCCCTGGATCCATGCTCAGCACTGGAGGCTGCTTGAGAGATTTTGCTTTCTTTTTCTCTCTCTCTCTCTCTCTCTCTCTCCTTCCCTCCCCTCTGCCCATCCCCCCTCTTGTGATCTCTGTCTCCCCCTAAAAAATAAAAGATACAAAAATAAAAGAAAAATAAGCAACCTAAACCTGAGTAAGCCTATTTTTTACAGCTTTATTGAGCTATAATTGACACATAACATTATTCAAGTTTAAGGTGTATAATGTGATTTGATATATGTATATATTGTGAATTGATTACCACAATGAGGTTAATTAACACATCCATCACCTAATATAGTTATCTTGCATGTGTGTGTGTGTGTGTGTGCATGTGTGTGTGTGTGATGAGAACTTTTAAGATGTACTCTGTTGGCAACTTCCAAGTATATAATACAGTATTGTCAACTATTGTAACCACGCTGTACATTAGATCCCCAGAACATACTCATTTTATAACTGAGGTGTGTACCCTTTGCCCACCTTCACCCTTCAGCCATTTCCCCTACCCTCTGGAAACAACCAATCTCAATGAGTTCATTTTGTGTGTGTGTGTGTGGTTTTTGTTTTGTTTGTTTTTAGATTTCACATATAATTGACATTATATAGTATTTGTTTTTCTCTGACTTACTTCACTTAGTGTAATATACTCAAGGTTCATCCATGTTGTCACAAGTTCATCAACACAAACAGGTTGTTTCCACATCTTGGCTATTGGAAATAATGCTGTACTGAACATGGGAGTGCAAATAACTCTTCGAGAAGTAGAATTGCTGGATCATACAGTCACTGTTTTTCCTAAGGAAGTAAAACTACATTAACTTCCTTCTTTTCACTTATTGGATGAAAGAGTTAACAGTTTCATGAGCAGTTTTAGGGAGAGTAGAGAAAATAATTAGCTCTCACGTTACCAGAGAGAATATAAACTGGTACAGCTTCAATGGAAAGCATATATATCAAAATTACAAATGCACATGCACCTTGACCCAGAAATTCCATTTCTGGAAATTTTTTTTACAAATATATTCACCCGTGTTCAAAATCATATATAAATAACATCACGTTCACTGAAGCCATGCTTGTAAAGGTTTGGAAACAATCTAAGCATAAAAGATTGGAACCAGTTTAAATGTCTTGATCTTCAAAGGATTAATTAAATAACTTAAAGAACACACATATAATGCAATATTGTATAGAAGCACAAAATAATTATATCCAAGATATACCATTATGTTAAAAAAGCAAAATGCATTGGACAGCCACATGCAGAAGAATGAAACTGGACCATTTCCTTACACCACACACAAAAATAGACCCCAAATGGTTGAAAGACCTCAATGTGAGACAGGAGTCCATCAACATCCTAAAGGAGAACACAGGAAGCAACCTCTTTGACCTCAGCCGCAGCAACGTCTTCCTAGAAACATCGCCAAAGGCAAGGGAAGCAAGGGCAAAAATGAACTATTGGGACTTCATCAAGATAAAAAGCTTTTGCACAGCAAAAGAAACAGTCCACAAAACCAAAAGACAACCGACAGAATGGGAGAAGATATTTGCAAATGACATATCAGATAAAGGGCTAGTATCCAAAATCTATAAAGAACTTATCAAACTCAACACCCAAAGAACAAATGATCCAATCAAGAAATGGGCAGAAGACATGAACAGACATTTTTCCAAAGAAGACATCCAAATGGCCAACAGACACATGAAAAAGTGCTCAACATAGCTCAGCATCAGGGAAATCCAAATCAAAACCTCAATGAGATACCACCTCACACCAGTCAGAATGGCTAAAATTAACAAGTCAGGAAATGACAGATGTTGGCGGGAACCCTCCTACATTGTTGGTGGGAATGCAAGCTAGTGCAGCCACTCTGGAAAACAGTATGGAGGTTCCTCAAAAAGTTGAAAATAGAGCTACCATACGATCCAGCAACTGCACTACTGGGTATTTACCCAAAGATACAAATGTAGGGATCCGAAGGGGTACATGCACCCCGATGTTTATAGCAGCAATGTCCACAATAGCCAAAGTGTGGAAAGAGCCAAGATGTCCATCGACAGATGAATGGATAAAGAAGAAGTGGTATATATACACAATGGAATATTATGCAGCCATCAAAAGGAATGAGATCTTGCCATTTGCAATGACGTGGATGGAACTGGAGGGTATTACGCTGAGCGAAATAAATCAATCAGAGAAAGACATGTATCATATGACCTCACTGATATGAGGAATTCTTAATCTCAGGAAACAAACTGAGGGTTGCTGGAGTGGGGAGTGCGGTGGGAGGGATGAGGTGACTGGGTGATAGACACTGGGGAGGGGATGTGCTCTGGTAAGCGCTGTGAATTGTGCAAGACTGTTGAATCTCAGATCTGTACCTCTGAAACAAACAATGCAATATATGTTAAAAAAAATAAAAAGAAGAAGAAGAAGAAGAAGAAGGTAGCAGGAGGGGAAGAATGAAGGGGGGGAATTGGAGGGGGAGATGAGCCCTGAGAGACGATGGACTCTGAAAAATAAACTGAGGGTTCTAGAGGGGAGGGGGGTGGGAGGATGGGTTAGCCTGGTGATGGGTATTAAAGAGGGCACGTTCTGCATGGAGCACTGGGTGTTATATTCAAACAATGAATCATGGAACACTCCATCAAAAACTAATGATGTAATGTATGGTGATTAACATAACAATAAAAAAATTTTTTAAACAGCAAAATGCAAATACCTATCTATAGTATGCTAGTGTTTGTATTTTTAAGAAATATACATACACATACATATGCATTAAACATATCAGTTCCTATTCATAACTTATACATTTACATAAATACATACATAAACACACATATCCATTATTGTATATACATATCCATATACATATTCAGTTATGTGATCTGACGACCTCTGGAATGAAATGTAAGAAATGTTAACACTTCTTACCTCTGGAAGGAAAATGAGAAAAAGAATTTTTACCTTTTGGATTTTAAACTATCTAAATTTGTAACCTATTCTTTAATGTGGAATTTTAAAAGATAATTCACCAAATGATGCTGATAAGCAGCTAGACTTGGCAGGCTCTAGTTTTAGAGACTCTCAGAAGTTCAGCCACCAAAATGTTTACTGTTTCTCATAATCTGCTGGACTGGTTCGTGAGATTTTAGATGAGTGACCACCTGCTTTAAGTTAGTCTCTGAGTGGAGAATGATTTTTACATTTAAAAAAATTTTTTAATCAAAAAAGTACAAGAATGGGGTGCCTGGGTGGCTCAGTCAGTTAAGCGGCTGCCTTCGGCTCAGGTCATGATCCCAGGATTGAGCCCCACATCGGGCTCCCTGCTCCGCGGGGAGCCTGCTTCTCCCCTGCCTGCCGTTCCCCCTGCTCGTGTGTGCGCGCGCTCTCTCTCTCTCTCTCATTCTGTGTAAAATAAATAAATAAAAAATCTTTAAAACAAAAAAGTACAAGAATACAGTCAATGGTATTGCAATAGCAATGTAATAGACAGATGGTAGCTAGACTAGTGGTGAAAGTAACATAATGTATAAACTCACCAAATCACTAAGTTGTACACCTGAAACTAATGTAACATTGTATGTCAGCTATACTCAAATTTTTTTTTTTAAAGATTTTATCTATTTATTTGACAGAGAGAGACACAGCGAGAGAGGGAACACAAGCAGGGGGAGTGGGAGAGGGAGAAGCAGGCTCCCCGCAGAGCAGGGAGCCCGATGCGGGACTCGATCCCAGGACCCTGGGATCATGACCTGAGCTGAAGGCAGTCGCTTAACCAACTGAGCCACCCAGGCGCCCAGCTATACTCAAATTTTTTAAAATATAAGATTTTAAATAAAGAATATTACGTGACACATTGAAGTTACATGAAATTCAAATTTCAGTGTCCATAAATTGTTTTACTGTAACAAAGCCATACTCATGTTGTTACATCGTATCCATTATCCAGGGCTGCTTTTGTCCAGTAAGGGCAGAGGTGAGTGGTTGCAAATGGGACCATATGGCCTGCAAAACCTTAAATATTTACTCTGCTTCTTGGCTTAAAACATTTTTAAGGTTGGGGTGCCTGGATGACTCAACTGGTTTAGTGTCCCTTGATTTCAGATCAGGTCATGATCTCAGGGTCATAAGATTGAGCTCTGCGTAGGGCTCCACGCTCAGCGGGGAGTTTGCTTGAGAGTTCCTCTCTCCTCTGCCCCTTCGCTGCCCCCTATTCTCTCTTGGGTGTTCTCTCTCTAAAATAAATAAATCTTAAAAAAAAAAAAGTTTTTAATATCTTTTTTAGACCTCCCCACTTGAATGTTTACCAGAAATAGAAGCACTTCTTGCTTTTCCTGAAATGGAATAGTCTCTTGGTTTACATGTCTGAACAACCCATTCATAGCTAAACTGTTAAGACTGAGTATTCTGTGGTCTTGATAAATGTTTTCTTGGACTCCAATTGCCCAGAAATCTGATGCTGAAATTAGTTTTCCAAGAGTTACATCAACGCCTTTCTTTATACACAGCTGTCCTTGTTCCCAGCTGTTGGGCAGGTGCTGGGAAGAAATGGTAGCTGAAGTTCAAGACTCATGTTATTAAATTGCTCTGTGTCTCAAGACACCTATACCTACCACAGTTTAACTTGAAGAAGAATTATCTAGTAGGAAGATGACTTACTTAATATTTGGGAGGTCTGAGTTCTATATTTGCCTCTAAAAAATGCCAATATATATTCTTGGGCTTAGTTTTCTTAAAAAAAAATAAAAAACAGAAATTATATTCATCAGATTTCCAGGCTTTTCACCACCAAGTTTGAAATTGTTGGCAATGCTAGCTTTCTATCTACATCATAAATTTGAAAAGCTGAGTTGTAGGATTCATTCCTACCTAAAATTTATTTATATTCCAAGTTTGAGAATTAATTATTAACAATTCCAAGTTCGTTATTTAACACTTTGAGACTAAAGTTAAAAAATAGGGTTATTAAATGACAAGTAGTTTATGATTACTTCCGTTGTTCTTTAAAAGATTTATACTTAAAATACATAGACTCTAGAGTCCCTTTCTATACCCAGAATCCCCTCAAAATTAAACATTTTTAAAAACATCCTATATATCCAAATCATCATTTTTAAAATCATTTACTAGAGTTAATCTTCTAATGTTTATCTTACTCTAAAGAGCAGGGTAATCAGTTAGCTACCATAAAAACTTCTCACAAGATTAAAAATCAAAATGACACTGAAAAATGCATAGAGAAGGAACTCTTACTGAGATCGTTTCTATGATGAGTTGTTACAAGAATAAAAATAACTGGCATTTTGTTTCCCCCCACAGCACTAAAAAAGTGTTTACCCAAAATAAACACAAGAAATGGCGCAGAATAATTTCATCATGCTGAACCTCAGGGTACATGACCTCTGTAATGTTTTCTTAATATCACAATTTAATGGAAATTTTGAACTTTTTTTGCTATTATTAAGACCAAAAAAAGGTATCAAGTGTTGGTGAATACAGAATGTTATATGCAATTGTAAATGGTCAAAATTATACAATATACTGAAAATAATGTCCACATAAAATATTTTTGGAATCAATTGTCAAAAACAATCCAATTCAATAACATCTTTTCCTTCCCCTGCTAGCATGAGACCACTAAGAATTTATCACCTGATGGACAATATATGCCTAGAATCATGTTTGTGGGTATGTATGTAATCTCATTCCATCAGTTTTGCAAACCCAGTAGCATCTTGCTTTTATTTATTTTTAAGGGCTAGTTCAAGTACTATTTTTTAAAGAGAAGTCATTGCCAACCCAGTCAAGAACAGCTCTTATAGGTTCTATAATCAAAATGCATTATATCTATGATACATAAATTTTAAATATTTGTTAAGTTGACGGATGCTATTAAATCAATATTCCGATGTACTTTCAGTACAGTCCCCAAACTGTACTGACAGAGTTATGACACACTAAAATGAGAATGTAGGTTACCTCATCATGAATTCACCTGCATGTAAACTGATTTTGCTTACAATACTGGCCTAACATTTGTTCAGTATAAGAGGCAAGAATGATTTTAGAAACATTTATTTTTTTTTAAGATTTTATTTATTTATTTGACAGAGAGAGAGAAAGAGCACAAACAGGGGAAGCGACAGAGGGAGAAGCAGGCTCCCCGCTGAGCAGGGAGCCCAATGCGGGGCTCGATCCCAGAACCCTGGGATCATGACCCGAGCCGAAGGCAGACGCTTAACCGACTGAGCCACCCAGGCACCCCTAGAAACATTTTAACTCCTTTATCAGTGACTTATTTTTTCTTGGCAGATCCTTCTTTAAGGGTCAGAGCTGATATAACTGGAAGATACTCTAATGGACTGTATACATACGAACCTCAGGATTTGCCAGCATGAAAGTATTCGCAAATTATCTTTAACAGTGGTAGAGCTGCGCCTGTGAGAAGGGTCAGTGACGCCCTACCTCAGTGCTGCCCCCTACACAGCGCTATTCACAAATGAGAATCCCTGCAGTTGGTGGTAACGGTAGTGTTGAAAAATGAACTGCATAGCTCCTGTCAAAATGAGAATTTCTGGGGCACCTCAGAATCTTTTTTGTTGTCATTGTTTTTAACAGAGATGTCAAATACTTTTTATGATCACTAAATCTGGGACCACCGAGGAGAACAGACTACGTGTTAGAATTAAACCTTAAGAGAGCCAGTCAGTCCATTCTTGTGATATCAAAGATCATAAAAGTGAATATTCCTCTGTATTTTAATATACCTATGATTATGAATTTGAGTATAAACACACTAACATTCGATATACATATAATTACTTGGTAATTGGTTTTATTAGTGTGGCCTAGAACCAATTTAGTTTCCTTCTCTACCCTACTTCCACAATTAAACTCTATATCCTAGTTGATATTTCTATCTAATTTCTTCACCTTTATAAAAATTAGTGGTTTAGATTCTATCGCTTTGAAATGTAGGACTATGCTTAGAATACATATATGTATGTATACCTTTATTTCCATTACTTTTAGCTTTGGAACCTCCAAAATATTCTTTATTCCTCCTTTAACACATTTAATGTTTTTTGGTTGCTTTTCAAGATTTAATTTATTTGACAGCGAGAGTGAGAGCATAAGCAGGAGAGGCAGAAGCAGATGCCCCACTGAGCAGGGAGCTTGACACAGGGTTCCATCCCAGGACCCCGGGATCATGACCTGAGCTGAAGGCAGATGCTTAACCGACTGAGCCACCCAGGTGCCCCCCACATTAAGTGTTAAGAATTACTAACATCGACTACCTGAAATAGTGTGCACAATTCTGTATGTATGCCATTTTTATAAATGAGCTGAGCTCTGTCTTGCATTTCAGAGATAAAACAGTAAAGAAAATTACATATTCAAAAAGAGATTAGAATAGGGTTGTAAGGGACATCCAGTTAAATTTAAATTAGAAATAAACAGTTTTTAGTACAAGTATGTCTATGCAATATTTGGGACATATTTATCCCCAAAATTTATTCATTGCATATGTGAAATTCAAATTTAATTGGGTGACCTATACTTTCATTTGCTAACACTGGCAACCTTAATTTAGAACTGCTCTGCTAGATGCTTCTCCTCCCCTGTTTCTCCTTAATATTTTGCCTAAAATGGCGACATTTCTACTTCAAATCAATTTCACAATTTCTGAGTTAAAAAAAACTCAATTGTTTTATAATATTTAAGCTTTCCCAATTATTCAAACATTTCATTTCTATTTTGTATCAGTCACTGTGTTCGGTATTGTGGCTCCATAGACGGTCTAGATAAAAATAAGGCAATTTTGTTCTCATGGGGAATTCAGAGTCTAGTGGCAAGAGAACTGATGGGCAACAACTCATGAAATGTAATGGGAGGACGGGGCGAGCAGGGAAGCGATGGTCCTTCCCTCTAATGAGAGCTGTCTGTCTTCCCACAAGACGCAGCACTCATGAACCTTGAATGATAAGAGACTGTTCTCCCATTAAAGAAATCAGTCTGATGTGCTTGAGATTTTATAGTACGAGTCCTTAGAACATACTACAGTTAAAATGATGTAAACTACACAATATGTACATCATAAACATCCTAGTAAAGACAGATAAGCATTTTTTTTGCTGTTTTTAAAAATTGTTTCTTACGTAATGTCTATTTTTTCTTTTTTTTTTTCTTTTTGCTAAATAGAAAGCCTTTTGGAGCAGAAAGTCAAAGTTTCTCGGTCTCTGTCTCCACCCCCAACACACACACACACACACACACACACAAACCCCCACTGACAAAATAAATTATCTCAATGTTGGGCAAGCATCCACAACAGGATGCCATTAAATGTGTAACTCCCCTGCTGTTTGCAGTGATTAACTTCATGAATGCCAGTTTATGAACATCTTCTCATAAGAGATGAAACAAATACACTGCCCACAGCTTTGTAATCATGTAACCGGATTTTTGTTGAGTACTGACTACTGTAAATTCTCTAAGTCTACCATCGTATTTCCAGGATAGGAATGGTGTCACATGTCGAATCGTATCTCCCAGAACTCATAGGTTGAAGTCCTAAACCCTCAGTTTGTCAGAATCTGACCTTATTTAGAAATAGTCACTGAATAATTCATTAAGATGAGGTCATAGTGAATGGGGGGGGGCCTCTAAGTCAGCACGCCTACTGTCCTTACAAAAAGGAAGTATCCGGACACAGAGACATGCACACAGAGAGAACATCATGTGAAGATGAAGGCCATGCAGCAGAAGCCAAGAGACACCACAAGTTGCCAGTGAACCACCAGAAGCTAGGAGAGAGGCATGGAGCGGATTCTCCTTCACAGCTTTCAAGAGCAACCAGCCTTACCAACACCTTCCTCTCCAGCTTCTGGCCTCCAAAGCTAGAGACAACACATTTCCACTGTTGGTGGTTCATTGCAAGAGCCCTGGCAAACAATTGAGGTGCTATCCCTCCCCTCCCCAAGTTGCAGGATTTCCAGGATCCATAAGAAAACATCACAACTCATCACACACTTACAAAGCCTTGCTAGAATGGAGGGACCCCATTTTTTACAGTACGTTTATTAGGTTCCAATTCTACCCTCCAAACACATTTCTCAGCCCAGTTAAATGTTATTTCAGTACTCAAGACGTTTTATAAAATTGATGAAGCTAGTGAGGGGGAAATACCCAAAACCAATGCTATGGTTTCCATTCCAAAGCCAAAGTCACACCCCAAGAAAGAGGTATGATTTTGGTATTTTCAGTTATGGTGAAAGCAGATATAAAGAGAACCCCTCCTGTGCCCCAGGGCTCTGCTGAAGTCCATTCATGGACCATCTCCTCAATTCCTCACCACAAATGTGAAATACTGTTATCCTCACTTTCCTTATGGTTTAGCCAGGACCTAAAGACGTTCAATAACTTGGTTTAAAAAAAAAAAAAAAAGGTCACACAGCTCATGAGTGGAGCCAGTAGTCAAACCCTGCAAATTTGGCTCCAGGGTCAACACCCCGAACGACCGTACTATTCTGCTTTGGATTTGTAGGTTGTGAAAAACATCATATTTAATCAAAACTATCACTGTGCCACAACTGAAAGTATTCAGAGTATGTCCTTCATAAAAGAAGGGCAGTTCACGTGACTTTCAATTAACCTTTCATAGAAAAATCGTAGGCAGTCTCACCATTCCCGGCTCGACCCCCAACAAACCAAAGGACAAGCTTCTTTCAGCTCTTGGTGATTCAGTGAGGCTCAACCTGAGAATCTTGGTGGCCAACAGAGGAAGAACAGGATAGTGTGACTCCAAAACCCCCAGCACACCCCCTCAATAAAAATCCCTGACCTAAATGACCCAGTATTCTTACTTCATGCACCGTACCCACAGGAAAATTTGACAGAAGACAGTTTACCTTTGGCGGCATTCTTGACTTTCTTGGAGACCTCTTCCTGAGTTACACAATGCCCTCAACACTCTGCACTACCCAGAACCCCTCCCTACTGGACAGGCTCTGGGTGAAGCCTTACTTCAGCTGCTTTTGCTCTCCTCAAGATATTTGTGATTAACGCTTCCACCTGAGTGTCCGTGTTTAACAATGGAAAGATGGAGATTTCAAAGCTCTAAAGGTTCCAGGTACTAATAGTAAGTGGGCTTTCAACTACTTCTTAAAATCACCTGTTCTGTCTACCTGAAAACCTGCATCTGTTGTCCTAATGAAGTCACTTTCTTCCCATTGCATTAATCCCGAGGGGCACTTAAGAATTTTATTTACGGGCGTGCCTGGGTGGCTCAGTTGGTTAAGTGTCTGCCTTCCGCACCGCTCAGGTCAGGATCTCAGGGTCCTGGGGTCAAGCCCTGAATGCACTGGGCTCCCTGCTCAGCGGTGAGCCTGCTTCTCCCTCTGTCCCTCCTGCTCATGCTTTCTTTCTCTCTCTCTCTCTCTTTCTCTCTCTCAGATAAATAAAAATCTTTAAAAAAATGTATTTACATTAATCATGTGTCCTTGGTATCCTAAGAAAAGTGTCAGAGTAAAGCAGTGTGTCCCAAAAGAGGTTTAGCTTGATTTGCTTTCATACCTATATTTAACAAATAACCTGTATAAATCACCCAGTAGTCATAGACAATTATGTCTCTTGGTTCAGGCATGTTAATACCAATCTAAAATCTTCATAAAAATTCCTTGGTAATTTGTTTCAAAACTTTCAAACTCTAAAATGTAATAACTAGTCATCTTTCTGTCTTTGTTTTGTGTTAATGTCTTCCCAAAGAAGGACAATCTCAGAGGCAAGGCCCTCAGGGGAACTCTTTATGTGATGTGAAATTCTGAAATCCTGAAATTTTTGTCTTTTGGAAGACTTCCTCGAAAAGCAATGGAAGCTCCTTCAAGAACAATGCTCCACTATAAATTCCTTTTCCGGATTCTATGTTTTTGCTAAGTAGCAAGAGCAAGCATTTCAGGGAGAACTCTAAGGTCAAGTATCCGCTAAATGTCTTTGTCCGTTAAAATGAGGACTTACGGTAATTTAAAAAGACAAACCACTGTGAGTATAGTGTCCTTTTTCGCTGTCCTTCTTTCCACCACTGAAGAGCCCTCTCAGCTAATGTGGACAGTCAGCATAATTTTGCATAATTGCAAAACTTGAGGTGACTTATTCTTTTATTTCATTTCTTGTATGAGATCATTAACATGAAGAATTCACAAATGCACCCACATACCCAAAGCTGACGGTATTTACTAGCCTCTTTTTGATCCAATTACTGTAAAAAGATTTCTCTAAGAGAACCTGAAAGTAATCTTTACAGGTTGCGAAAGAAAACGTACACACCCTTTTGTAATTTTATCAGGGAATCTTAGCGTGGGGCTGCTCAAACAAAGCAGGGCTCCTTAGCGTCAGCTGCCTTCACTTAGGAACAGGACACCAGCCTGTATCCGTCCCCTTCCAGGTGGGTGTTGGCTCACTTTAAGCAGATGGTGGGTTTATGATTCTAATGTATTACATATTTCTCAATAGACAAATATTTGCACTGGACCAGAATAAATAAGAAAAATATTCGTCAGCTTAGTTTCTAAAGAATAGCTTCAGTTTTAGGACACCTCAGCATTTAAACTGTTGTAGGACGTGGCTGAATGTGCCATGAGTCCTTTCTTTGCTTTTTCTTCTGGTTAAATCCTGCCCTAACCAATAAAGGAAAATGGTCAGAAGGCAGAAGTGTCGTGCGGTATATTTGGGATTTCTCCCATCGGGAGGGCTCTTTGAAGTATACGGTGTAAGCATAATTTAGCTCTAGTAAAAGGATACTAGTCAAGTTCCCAACCTGAGCCAAAGAGTGTGGCCAATCTAGTTTACTTTCTCTGATAATTTATGTTGTTTCTTTCCACAGTATGACATGGTCATATTTTATCCTAAATGTGAATGCACTGATGAAGGAACCTGAGTAAGTGTTCAACAGGTTTGACAGAATATTAGTTTCACATTATACCTTTACAACACAAGAATGCATGCCTGTCCCATGTGGACCTGGCTTTTTTGCTTTTGTTTTTCATTACTTATTGAAAAGGTGGAGATTCGTATTTAATGTGGCTTCCAGGCTGAACTTGAAGGAGCTGTCCCACTGCAGGGGGGAATGAGACAGATGGATTTCAATAAGATGATGACATTATGGAAAACAGATAATCTCCAGAGCAGCAACACAAGAAAAGCAAGAATCAGCCAATGGAATGAAGACTATTTTCACAAATGCAGTAAATTTGAAGTCCTCTAAAATGTGGTATTTTGACTTTTGAAAATTAGTAACAGTGGGAAAATTTATTTAAGTGAATACTCCTCCAAAAAGCAAAATAATTTGACCCATAAACCCCATCCAGCATGACTGGACAATTAGATATAAGAAGGGAGATAATTTGATTCATCTGAATCTCTCTACAAGGAAAAAGCAATCAGAGTGAGAGAAAGTTTCCAAGAGGCCTCTTGCATTTCCCTTCAGAAAGAAGGTCCAGAGAAATGCAGTGATTGGATCTTCCAATCATTCAAGAGTGGCTGAAATGGCTACTAGGACCAAAAATCTCAGCACCTGTTGGGAGAAGGCAATATGGTAAGAGGTGGAGGAAGGTGGAAGAAAAGAGAAAGTCAAGGATGAGTATCTGGGAAAGACTCTGAAAATACCAGGAGAGAGAGAGACACATTCTGCCCTTGCCTCTTTCTCTCTCTCCCTCTGCTACAATTTTGAGAGAAGGAGCAAAGAAAAGAGAATTAAACTATTATGTTTAAAGCATAGATATTAGGGGCACCTGGGTGGCACAGTCATTTAAACATCTGACTCTTGGTTTCAGCTCAGGTCATGATCTCAGGGTCCTGGAATCTAGCCCCGAGTTGGACTCTGTGCCTAGTGTGGAGTCTGCTTTAGATTCTCTCTCTCCCTTTTCCCCTTTCCACCCCCTTCCCCGCTTGCTTGGGTGCTCTCTCTCTCTCTCTTCGCTAAATAAATAAATAAATCTTAAAAATAATAAAGCATAGCTATAGAACTTGTCTGTCTTAAATAAATAAAAAAATAAATTCTTTAATAATTGAGAGCTTTCTAATATCTCAGACTTGCATCATGCCCAAATAAATGGGCAGTTCTCTCTCTACTACTCAGACTCTCAGGAGAATTCCACAAAATGGATGACTCTTTTGAAATATGTTCTTTTTTTTGTTACTTAAACTCTTCATACTGCAAATTTTCCACTTGCCTTTCTGGCCAACCTTCCCTAATATCTTCCCAGGAGTTTTAATCAACCCCCAAACTTCGAAAGCGCTCTCATTTTTTATCTAGTCTCTCTATAACTTATCTCATCTCTTTCTATTGTTTAAAAATCCACCGATAAGCTGATGACTTGCAAATTTCATTTCCAGCCCTGATCTCTCCACTGAATGCCAGACTCATACACACAACTATATGCTCAACATATCCTCATTTAAAAACAAACAAGACAAAACAAAACTAAACAAACAAAAACAGTTATGTCAAACTTTAACATATCTCAAACTAAAACTCTTGTTTTCCACCTCCCCCCACCCAACTCAGCCGCTTCTTCATTTCAGTAAATGACACCATCTTAATTGTTACCACCAAAACCTTCCCAGGGTTTTGGGGAAGTCATCCATAATTATTTTATTCCTTACCTCCCACAGCCCACCCTTCAACAAGTCCTACTGATTGTACTGCCAAGATATATTTCTTTCTATATGATCTTTCCTCTATCCCAATGTCACCCCCTAGACTAATACTGTAACCTTTCACATAAACTACTACAATTGCCTCTTACTATTCTTCTTGATTCAATTTTTCCTTTTGTAAGTTAATAAATCCCCTTTATTGTTTAACCTATAATAATCTTTTTAAAAAAATGAAACAAGGGTAACCCACTCCCTGACATAAAACCACTTAATGGCTTTCCAGTGGACTGTGGCTGTGCATGCTGAAATAAGAAAACCTAAATCAAATGGGCTTAAACAACAAAGGGAATTTATTGATTCAAATTTTAAAAATCTAGAAGTAAAGCACCTTAAAAATCTCATCAAAGTTCGATTTTCTGCATTCTGCTACTGTCCCCAGTGGTCAATAATCTCCCAGTAGAGCTCCTAAGAAGTCTGTAAGACACAATCAGATTTTCTTGTTCATGTCCAAAAAGAGGAAGCAAGGGTCCAGTGGTTTGCCCTAATTTGATCCCTTGGTCACAGGCTCACCCTTGAAACAATGACTATGACCAGAGGATTAGAAGAAGCTGATTGGCCTAAGCCAACCAGGGCCCATTCATGGAGCTAGAGATGGGGTTAGCTTCGCACTAAAGTACAAGGGTAATGCATGAAGAGGGATAAGAGCCAGAAAATCAGGATGCTTTAGTTCAGGCTGCTGTAACAGAACACCACTGACTGGGTGACTTCAACAACAGTCATTCTTTTCTCACAAGCTCTGGAGGCTGGAAGTCTGAGATCAGAGTGACAGCATGATGAAGCCCTCTCCCAGGTTTACAGACAGCTGTCTTCTCCTTGTATCCTCACAAGATACTAAAGGAGAGAGGGAGAGAAGGAGAGACTAAGAGAGAGAGAGAGACAGGGAGGGAGGGAGGGGGCACTCTCAAGTCTCTTCTAAGGGCACTAATTCCACTCCTGAGAGCTCCATCCTCATGACCACATTACCTCCCCCAAGCCCCACCTCCTAATAGCATCACACTTGGAAGTTAAGATTTCAACTTTTGGATTTTAAGGGGACATAAACATTTAGTCCAGAACAAGGGGAGAGAACGGAGGTTAGGTAGGCAGCCAACAATGTCCACGATTCATGACCTGTAAGGTACTAATAATCTCTTTCCCATCTCCTGGCCTTCTCTCCAGCAGTCTCGTACCTGTGTCCCTCTCGCTCACCATACCCAGGTACACTGGCCCTTTGGTTACCCTCTCATGCCAAGAAGCTCATTGGCACCTCAGATTATTTGCACTCACTGCTCCTGCCTACATCACTCTTCTTCCAGCAGCTCTTCACGCAGCCGATTCCTTCTGTTCCTCTGATCTTAATTCAGAACACTGTCTCTTCTGCTGTGGTTTATTCAATAAACTGTGACTGTTGTACACACCAGCTCTCTAACCATGGGGTCTTAGAAATCACTACATTTCTGAGAGATTTCATCACACAGTAGAATGACTTAAAAGTTCAGTCTATGTTTAATTACTACAGTTTATATATTATTGGTTGAAATAGAGGTTTCATTTAACTTTAAAATAGTTATTTGCCATTTTCCCCTTTGAAAGAAAAGAAGCAAGGTTCTTGCTTAAGAACCAATCTCAGAGGAGCATAAAAAGAACCAATCTTGAAACCTTGCTTCTTCAGCAGACAAGAAGTCCTGTTATTTCAGCAACAACCCCACTAAAAGAAGAAATATAAACGAACACCTTTGGAGCTATTGAGCCAGAGACATGTTTGCAACGGCACGGCAGATGCGGTAACCCCACTTACGGGCAGCCATGTTGCCACCTGATCAGAAGCACCGTCTGAAAGCATCCCAACTCTCACTATATTGCGATCATTCCTTTTATGAATATCGAGAATGTAGACTGATCCGTTGTAGTGTGTAAAATCACCAAATTAAACTTTTAAGAAGATGATTGATCTTTGAAAATTAGATACTGTGGATGAAAACAATAATCTGCAATACTTAGCACATTTACTACCACAGTGATTTCAAAACTATAAATGGGTATAAAAGCTTGCAAACATGCTATGATATTTTGGGGAAAAAAAGCTGAAGTTATGATAATTGATGTAGAGGAAAGTAAATTTTACAAGAGTAACATCAGGATAAAACAAGGTACTGGAAACCTTTGATGAAGGAGATGCCTTTAATTGCAGAAGAGGGAAGTAATGGGCAACACCAACAGTTGTCCCATTTCACTGGGTTTGGGCTGTGTCCCTGTGAGAACTCATTCCAGCAGAGACCCAGTTAATATTGATTACTAAGTGTCTATACGATGACAGTTCTTTGAGCAAAAATACATATATTTGCAAGGCAACAATGGGATGCTAATGCTGGCCTCATTTTAGAGCCTGCTAGATCTTGGACAGTTCTTGACTATTCAGTTCAGCATTGCTTCAACCATTTAAAATGGTTCTTGAGTTCTTTGTCATTTCCCTGTTTATGTATCCCATTGTTGCAACAACGTATGCCAAATTCCAGCATCTGATAGGTTGAAATATAAATGAAAATGTAACACGTGCATTTTACCAAAGTAAGATACAATCTATTGTAAGAAAGGTTTCATATGTATATACAACACTAAAAACAATGAAAAGTGTTGGTAATCCAACTATAACACATGATCAATTGTAAAAAGCATTCCCCTTTCAGAGCTGGTAAAACACTGAAAAATGTGCATCCTAGAATAGAAGAGATATGTTTGTCAAAGACAGAATGTAGTGCTAATCTTGATTTCTTTTCTTCAAAAGATTTATTTATCCATTTTAGAAAGAAAGAGAGAGAAAGAGAGTGAATGGGGGGGGAGGGGCAGAGGGAGCGAATTCTTCAAGCAGATCCCTCTACACCGCCCCCCTGCTGAGCAAAGAGCCTGATGTGGGGCTCAATCCCATGACCCATGAGATCACGACTCATGAGATCACAACCTGACCCAAAACCAAGAGTTGGATGCTCAACTGACTGAGCCACCCAGGCACCCCTATTACCCTTGATTTCTCAGCTGAAAATTACTAACTCACAGGGATGCCTGGCTGGCTCAGTTGGTTAAGCGCCTGCCTTTGACTCAGGTTATGATCCCAGGGTCCTGGAATCAAGCCCCGCATCAGGCTCCCTGCTCAGTGGGGAGCCTGCTTCTCCCTCTTCCTCTGCCTCCATTCCCCTTGCTTGTGTTCTCTCTCTGTCAAATAAATAAATAAAATCTTTAAAAAATAAAAAAAAATAATTACTAACTCACAGTTCCCTGGATCTCAGCAACTAGTTGAGTTACTAAAAGGTGACTTCTTGTATTTTGCTTAAAGTTCAAAAGAGGTAGTTTTAAATGAATAAAATATCTTCATGTATATTTGGAATTGGGCATTTTCAATCTATACACCGAAAAAGTAAATCAAGCTCACTCTAACCTTACTTTCACTTGTCTCTACACTTTTCCAATGTAGAATGAAAAGTTTTTGAGATAATGCTTAATAGATGTTTGACCTTGAACAAGCGATATCACCTCTGGGCTTTTTTCATTTGTAAATGAAGATAACAGATAAAGATGATAATGGCTCTTTTACAGTGTTGTTGTAAAACTAAAGTAAGGTGTGTAAAGTGGTCGGAATAAATGGTGCCTAGCCCATACCAAGCACTGAGTAAATGGAAGCTCTTATTATTATTTCACACCTATTCAAAATATACCTGTAAGTAATATAGAATTAAGTTCTATTACATGCCCATTGGAAGGGGGAGTAGGAAAGGCAAGCATTCTAGATACTATTGCTAATTTAGGAACTACCTCAAAACTTGGTATCTTAAAAGAGCTATTTTGTTATGTACCCTGATTCTGGGGGTCAGGACTTCACACGGAACACAGTTCTATGATGTTGGGGGCCTCAGCTGGAAAGACTTGCAGTTGGGGGAGGGTAACTCATCAGTCAAGGGCCATAACCATCTCTCTCTCTTTTTTTTTTTTTTAGTGAGAGGGAGGGGGAAGGGGTGGAGGGAGAAGGAAAGAGAATCTTAAGCAGGCTCCATGCCCAGCGCAGAGGCTGATGCAGGGCTCGATCTCACAACCCGAGATCACGACCTGAGCTGAAATCAAGAGTCGGATGTATAATCGACTGAGCCATCCAGGTGCCCCAAGGGCCATAACCATCTTAAGGTATCTTTACTCATATGTCTGGCAGCTGTTGCTGATTGTCACCTGGACCTCAGCTGGTCTGTCAGCCAGAAAATGTGCATGTATATTTTCTCCGTGGTCTGCCAGCGTGCACTGGCTGGGGTGTCCTCACAGTACGGTGGCTGGGTTCCCAGAGCAAGCATCCCAAGAGAGTCAGGCAGCAATTGTGTTGCTTTCACAACCCAGCTTTGGACATCACATAAAGTTACAGAGCACCACCAGATTTACGAAGAGCAAACACAGAGCCCACGTTTTAACGGAAGGAATGTCAAAATCACATTGGAAGAAGAGCAAGTGAAATGGGAGATGTTGTCACAAGCTGTTTGGAAAATACCATCTGCCAGAGAGACTGGGACAAAGCGAGAGGGACAGAGACAAACACTAAGACAACCTGAAAGGCGAATACCTCTTATGGCCTAGCCAAGCACCAAAACAGCTGGGAGAGACACTTAATGACATTTTGAAATGTCAAGTAACCACCGCCCCAGTGCAGAAACTCAAAACTGTCAAAAGATTATTATGTTCATATACTTGGAAAGAGAGCAGGTGCTAACAAAATTCTCATAGTTGCTTTTCAAACTAAGCTGAGCAAAGCTAAGAAGAAATAAAGTTGTTTTTAGATATCTAGATACTCAGGACCTATCATACACTAAGTAAGGAGAGAAATTCAGTAGAGCTAACATGTGCCTAGAAAAGCAAGCTAAAACAACTCTGGTCATAAGGGTTCTGTTTTTTTTTAAGATTAAATTAAAGAATTTATATGATTTAAAAAGTGACTTGTGCATTTGCATGCAATGTGCTCTAGTAGAATATTTACTTTTTCATATCTTATCTTTGAAACATTATGAGATTTGTATCATTGCTCCCATTTCATAGGTAAGAAAGCTGAGCCTCGAGAGGTTAAATAATTTGCCTTTCTACCTGATCCCTAATTCTCTGCACTTTCCATTACTACACAATGCTTTTGATTTGATTTATCTTGTAGAGGACACTTAAAAGTACCAAACAGACACTTCTTTTTTTTTTTCATTCTTTTTTATTTTATTACGTTATGTTAGTCACCATAGAGTACATTATTAGTTTTTGATGTAGTGTTCCATGATTCACCAAATAGACACTTCTGGCCAGAGTTTGAAACAGGGAAATAGAATTCAAAGTACTATTGAAAGCTTTATATTTTTAACTACCAAAAACATTCTAAAGAAGAGGGCACTGAATGTCCCAGTCAACAGCAAGACCAACGAGCCTTTGAGGCAACACGCTTCGAGAGGGGCCCATCACACAAGGCCTGACTTGACTGAAAGGATTTTTGTGAGGAGCATGAACCAAGAAAGAAACATGATGAACTTCAAAAAGAAAACAGACACCTTCAGGGAGACTTCTTAAGGGGACAAAACATTAATTTTTGAACAAAAAAGTATTAATATTCATAGGTAGTTTCAGAAATCATTAGGGACAGATGAGTAAGAGAAATAGAAATCTGAAGTTGACTGAGCTAATTAGCTAGAAAAATACATATAGATGTTAAATCAATGCTCCTGAAGATGTCAGGAAAACCTTTCAAAAGTTTTAACCTGGCAGACTCTTTTTCAATAGGCCCACTTTTTTCTTTATTTTTTAACTTCTTAGGCTGTAACCTGAACTCTCCTTAGAGACATAGTTACATTTGCATTTTTCTCACTGCCTAATTAACATGCCCTTCCAGATTTCTGTCGGATAATAAATTATTTTACTGAGCTAGTGAAACTTTTTTTATGCAGAAAGCTTTCTGTACAGACAGTGCAATAAGGGCATTTTATTGTGGTTTGCTGTTTAAACCAAAAGGAATCTCAGGTGTTTTTTTAAAAATATGTGTCACAACACAAAACAAATGATAGGACTGAAATTTTAAAAAATAATCTAATCCTGATACCTTCATCTAAGTAGTGCATTAAGCTCTCCTATAGCGTCGGCTACTGTCTAACATCTTAAGAAGTGAGGGGAAATTTTTCATTCTTCCATTGTGAAGTGAAAACAACTCACACGTATGGTCCATGGCAGAAAATGCAAAAGCAAATTTAGAGTATTGAATTACATTCTTCCCACAAATAAGCCAGTTCTGACTATTTAAGGGGGGAGAGCTCTTTGTTGGAGCCTCTCACAGTAACGGTTCACATAATACCACTCAAAAACAAAACGCCAGATTCACCCAAGCTATTAATTGCACAAATTTGGAAATCTCCCCATGAGAGTAATTCTAAATGCTTCGTGGGCATGTATGCACGTGCGCCCGCGCTCACACACACACACACACAGCAGAGTAAGTGAAGAAACAAGAGGGTGCCCTCTCTCTTTCTCTCTTTCTAAAGATTTTATTTATTTGAAAGAGAGAGGGAGTGAGCGCATGAGGCAGAGAGGGGCAGAGGGAGAGGGAGAAGCAGACTCCCTGCTGAGCAGGGAGCCCGATGTGGGGCTCCATCTCAGGACCCTGGGATCATGACCTGAGTCAAAGGCAGGCGTCTAACCACTGAACCACCCAGGTGCCCCTCTCTTTCTCTCTTTTAAGTGTCTTTATATATTACCTACTGCTAGTTACTGGTGGTTTAAATCCTATTCAAAAGCTTCTATATCTGAGGCATGATTTTTTTAAACTTTAGGTTCAAAATCTAGAATAACCAATTAAGAATGTGTTCATTTGTTTGTTTTACCACTTTGCCATAAGGGGAGGGAAAGATAGCAGTTAAAATATTCCTGCAGCTAGCAAGGGATTACCAGGAGATCTGTCTTTACCATTTCCCTCTGGTTCATCTGACCCAGGATGGATGGACTTGAACAAAACCATCAGAGGCCAATCCATGCTTCCTAGTTTATATAAGTGCTCTGTCTACTGTAAGCCAGTCCCTACAAAGAAAGATAATTTCAGATCCTGACACTTGATGAAGGTTCACCCTCCTACAAATGATGGCTACTCAAAGGGCCATGCTTTACCATCTTCAATGCACCTTCAAAAATAGGAAAAATGTTCTCTTTGGGAAATGAACATCATTATTCATTTGCACCCAAGGATTTAAATTCACATCCATTATTGAGAAGGACATACTTGAGCCATTTTTTCGAGCTTTGATTTGGAACTACAAATGGGACCCAAGGAGAAGGTAACTGGTTAGTTAGCAGAAGCCCATCCTCGTATGCTGAGCACAGCTTCAGAGAAGCCCAAGAATTATTAGAAGAGTTTTTTTTTTAGAAGGAACTATATATACTAAAGGATATGGAAAATCCCCTTGGATTAGAAACAGTGCCAGGCTTTCCAATCCATTCCCTACAAATAGCTTTTTTGTTGTTTTTGTTTGCTACCTTCAGAGCTCTCAGAGCCTCACAGACACCCATCAACACCCTCAGTCGGTAGACTGACAAAGACTGTTGAATGTAGTTAACAGATCTGGAACTCCCCCCCAGATCCTCAGTGAATGCCTCATTCATACTGTAGGACATAACATAAAAGAGACCTAGTTTAAAAAGAAAGTAGTTTATTTTCAGGTTTAGATCACTGGATCCGGCTATTAAATAGAGAACGGATAAAAAGTCCGTTTTTAATATATGAGATAAACTATATGAGAAGCATTTATCTCAACCTACTGATACTGTTTTATGTTAAACTGCTCAAGTTTTTAATTAGTTTATTGTCTTAAATAGGTTAATGTTCCCACTTGAAATCTTATTTACACCATTTTTTGGCATAGACTCACTCTTCCAAAGGCATATCAAAGTTTAACGTCAACCTAGCCGGATGTTCATTATCATCAAGTCCGAGTTAATGAAAATTGACAGTGTGATTTCATGGCAGCACAAAGGCAATGTTCCAAAGAGGTGCTTACCATTTATACAGTTGCATTATAAAAATGTTCAAGCCAAAGTTAACTTTCTTTTCCTTCTACTGTACCTAAAAATTCAGATTCATCAATGGCCAAGATTTGGATTAAAAGAATAAAAAGGGACCAGAGAGAAACAATGGTCTGTAGAAATGATGCCCTCTCCTTGGGAGTCATGAAGCTACTCTAGGGCTTTCCAGAAATAACTCATAGACTAAAATAAACTTGGGACAAACATCCTTGGGTCTTAGCATCAAGGCAAACCACAATCCTCCCTAAAAGGTCAAATTTGAAGTGCCTTCCTAAGAGTTCTACTGACAGGTGTTAATTAACAAAATAATCTGATTCTCGGCTTGGGGCACCTGGGTGGCTCAGTCGCTTAAGCATCTACCTCTTGATTTTGGCTCAGGTCATGATCTTGGGGTCCTGGGACCAAGCGCTGCATCAGGCTCCACACTCAAGGCGGAATCTGCTTGAGAATCTCTCTTTCCCACTCCCTCTGCCCCTCCCTGCTTGCGTGCTCTCACATTTTCCCTCTCTCTCTCTCAAATAAATAGATAAATTATTTTTTTTAAATCTGATTATTCGCTTAAATAAAGGACAATTTACAGGAATGCTCCGCTGACTGTTTGATTCATGGTCACACCTCTGGCTTCTTTCGGCACTCCTTAGCTGTGTGTGTTGTGGTAAAGCACACATATTTTGAGTGGTGCTGGACTCAAATCCCAGTTCAGCCATTTTTTAACCTCTGTTAGTTTAGATAAGTTATCGAATTTGTCTCAAAGCCTCTGCTTCTTTATGTAACAAATAGTAATAAGTAATACCCACTTAACATATCGTTGCAAGGGAGACAAATAGTGTAGCAAAGCACCTAGCTCAGAGCCTAACAAGTGTTTGATTATGATGATTATTTATACAATAAATGTTTATCCAATATTACCAATGTTACCATTTATGAGCTACAAAGAATCATGAGTCATACAAATGGAACTGAATCCCATCCTAATATTCATATATTTAGAGTTCTTTACTGCAACAATCCAAGTGTAAAAAAAGAGAATATTGTACTCACCTGTCACTAATAGGCATATTTTCTGCCAACCTGTTCACGTACTCCAGCACACACTGTCTATATGTGCTTTATAGAATATTTACCCTTTCACATTTATATTGTTTAATAATTGTTTGAAACTTGGGGTCCTCATTTTCTTTTCTATCTGCAGGTCCAGCCCCTATGCCCACCTCATCTGTATATTTTAGTATATAAACAAAAACTCAGCCTTTAGAATCAGACAGACAAAGATTTGATTCCTGGATCCAACATTTACTAGTTGTGAAATCTTAGGCAAATTACTGACTTCCAGGAACCTATTTACTTCATCTATAAAATTGGAAGAATAATTGCCTTATAATCATATTGTGAGAATTAGAAACAAATAATTGTATGTTCCTGGCACAGAGTTGACTCTCAATGGATGGGAACAATATTATTGCAGCCCTTTGTGTTATTTCTGCCTAATTCTAAGCTTTAGTCTTAAGCTGAGCTATTTCAGTCTATGCAAGGATAAAGATCTCATTCTGAACTTCCAGTTTGGGACAGGATAAAGTATCTGTGCTTCTCTTATTTCTCTTGCTAAGTACAGCTAAAAACCCTGGATGTTATATTTTAAAAAAAGAAAGAGACAGAGAGAGACAGGGAGAGACCAAGAGAGACGGAGAGACAGAGACAGAGACTCTAAAGACAGAACGAGAGACCTTGGGACCCAAGGAATGACTCTGTGTTGGGTTCCCTGGGTTTTCTTTTTTGCCTCAAACATCCTAAATGTGGGAATGAAGAAGTTGGCAACCTGAAACAACTAATGAATGCACGTAAAATAAGCTCCAAGAAAAACCTGTCCTTCTACTCAAAGGACCAGAAAAGGCACAACCCAGCAAGAGAGAAAACTTTTAGACAGTAACCACTCTCCTCTAGCCAAACACTATGGGAAAATTTGTAGCTTCCCTATCACCATTGTCAGCAAAGGCTAAGCGGAAAGCCGAGACTTCCACCACCATTTGGTGATAATGTGGCACCTCTCCCAGGTGCGATGGTGTCAAGAAGACCAAGTGGGAAGTGAGAACTTTCACCCATCTTCCCATCTCTCCACCCTCAGGTTGTCAGTAAAGGCTATGTAGAGAAGAGTAATGAGGTACCCGTTCCTTTCCCAGGCAGGAGGCCAGTGGGAAGTCAGAAGTCCCACCCCTACATAGCAGTAACAAGGTACTCAGCCCTAAAGATTGTGTTAACAGAGGTTGAGTGGAAAACTTGGATTTCCATCACCACTGAACAGTAAGGAGATGGCTCCCCTCTTCCCTCATCCATATGGTATCAGATTGTATCACTAATAAAACAGATTTAAATAAGACCCAGAATTTCATAGCATAATATAAAAAATATCCAAGATCCATTAGAAAAATAAAAACACTCATCATACCAAGAACTAAGAAAATCTCAACTGGAATGAGAAAAAAAAAAGACAATCAATAGATGTCAATAGTGTGATAACACTAATGTTGGAATTATCCGACAAGGAGTTTAAAGCAGTCATCATAAAGATACTTCAATGAACAATTGCAAACATACTTGAAATAAATGAAAAAAATAGGAAGTCTCAGCAAAGAAACAGAAGACGTGAAGAAATTTTTAAATGGAAATACACAACAACTGAATTTTAAAAAATGGGTGGACTCATAGCAGGTAGAGAGAAACAGAAAAATCAGTAAACTTGAAGAGAGAAGGGGGGAAAAAATCACTCAATCTGAACAACAGAGAATAAATATGCTGAAAAAAATAAATGAACACAGTCTCAGGGACCTGTGGGATTATAACAAAAGATTTAACATTCATGTCAGTGATATCTTGGAAGGAAAGGAGACTTTTTGGATTGAAAGTCTTTGAAAAAGTAATAGTTGACAAATTCCAAGTTTGGCAATAGACATAAACCTACAGAATCCAAACAGGATAAATCCAGACATCCACACTGAGACATATGACAATGAAACTTCTGAAAACTAAAGACAAAGTCTTGACAACAGAGAAACGGCACATTATTGTAACTATTTGTAGGGATAAAACAATTGAAATGACAGCAGATTTCCCATCACACACCCTGGAAGCCAGAGGAAGGGGACATTTTTCAAATGTTGAAAGAAAAAAAAACAAAAACAAAAACAAAAACTGTGAACTCAGGCTCCTGTATCCCATGAGATATTCTTCAGGAATTAAATGGAAATCAAGACATTCTCCAGTAAAGGAAACTTGAGAATTTTTTGCCAGTACTTACCCTAAAAGAATGGCTAAAGAAAACTCTTAAAACAATGCAAATGTTAAAAGAGTGAATCTAGGAACTTCAAGAAGGAAGGAAGAACATAAAGAGTAAGAATATGGATAAATGCAATGGATGTGCTTTCTTCTCTTGAGTTTTCCCAATTAGGTTTGATGCCTGAGGCAAAAATTATAATATATCATGTGGTGCTCAAGATACGTAGAGGAATATGTTAAGACTATTATATTAAAAGAAGATAAAGGGACTCAAAGGGAAGTAAAGTTTGTACCCTTTACTCAAATTGGTAAAATACTAATGTCAGTAAACTGTGTGTATATATAACTTAGTACCTAGAGCTACAACGAGAAAACAGATACACTCAGAAATACTATAGATAACTCAAAATGGAATTCTAAAAATGTTTCAGTAGTTAAAAATAGAACTACCTTAAAATCCAGCAGTTGTAATACTAGGATACCCAAATACTCAAAGGGTACAAAAATATTGATTCAAAGGGGCACACACACCCCAATGTTTAGAACAGCATTATCAACAAGAGCCAAATTATGGAAAGAGTCCAAATATCCAGCGACTGATGAATGGATAAAGAAGATGTGGCGTATATGGAATATTACTCAGCCATCAAAAAGAATGAGTGAGACAACTGAGATCTTGCCCAGTCTTGTGCTAAAGCAGTAAGTGTTTGGCAGACCCCCTAACTCCTCTGAGCCTATTTCCCCATCTGTAAAATAAAGAATCTGGAGCAACTGATCTCTAAAATCATTTCCAAATGTAAAATTCCATGCTCCTACTGAAAATATTTTAGAGATATATCTCTAGCCCTGATTTGTTTGAAGAATATATTATTTATAATTCCTGTTGGCTCTGGGTTATTACTCAATGCCTGGTATTTTTTCTGAAAGGTAATACAACTTCACAACCACCAATCTTTGTAAAATTTTCAGTGCGTTAGTGGCATCGAGCTATTTCAACTGTACAGAACACACATTAATACTGCTGTTCTCTCATAGAACATTTATTTTTCTACTTTCAGCTTCATGGCCATAAACTTCTCTTTCCTCATCAGTCAGATGTTGTAGATGTCTCCCATTGACTATTAATGGGAACCACCACAAAGGATGTTGATGGATCAATGCAAACCAGTCACCATGATAAAAAATACAACTCAAAATCACAAGTACCCCCAGCAGGAATTCAACCCATTTGTGCAACAAAGTGACAGCCATCAGCATAGCTCTGGATGTGTGAGGAGTTAGAGTGACCCCACCCTTTCAAGCCATAATTTTCCTGACGTCCAGTGAGGTAAAGATAGCTGCCCTGCTTTCTCAAACAACAGTTTTAAGAGTCAAATGGTAGGATGTCCCTAAAAGAACTTCGTGCACACAGAAGCATATTGACGTGGAAATGTATAAGGAGCTCTATTTTTCTAGAAATAGGTTGCACATTATCCTATCAACTAAGCGGGAGTCCGATTCTATAAAATACCTATTTTGATAAAACATGTTTTTACACTAGTGCAAGATTTCCTAAAGTTTGTTCCATGGAATGTTAATAGATGTTATGCAAATAACAGCAACAATAAAACCCCTTACAAATTTTATTTGATCAGATAGTTTGGGAAAATGCTTGCTTAAGAGAAGTTCGACAGACCTCTCTCCCATGGAACTTCCCAATGCCTTTAATATGCTAATGTGCAACATGCTGAGGGCACCGTATAATGCAGTCATTTCTAAGTTTATTTGACTATAGAACCGTTTTCCTAAGGAACATCTCTTGGCAGTAATGTCCACTGAGTATCATTAGGAAACGGAGCACTAATAAAAATGTGGGAGTTTGGTGCAACTTGCTGAATGAAGCAGAACCTATTCAGCATGTGCCTCAGAGCTGGAATTCCAGACAGACACACAGGAAGAAGCCACAGGAGCTGATGCTGAGTCCAACTGGGCTAATCACTTTTCTAATAACATTAAGTTAAATAGGGCTTCTGGGCAGGAGCTATTTTAGAGACTAGGCTTTTTTTGTTTTGTTTTTGGTTTTGTTTTGTTTTTTTGTTTTTGTTTTTTAGTGTTTTTTGGGTTTGGGGTTTTTGTTTTTTTTTTTTTTTTTGCTTCCCAGATTTTAAAGTAAAAGCAGAGGTAAGCTGATGTCATTTGGCCAGAATTTACCCACCCACATCACAGAGCTGCTCTCCTTTCTCATCCGCCCCCTACACCCTAATCCCATATTCTATTATCTCATGTTCTGCTTCTTTTGCTTTTCTATTCAACACTTAAGATCCTAAACTTCCTGGGACCCAACTGGGCATCCTAGTGAAAGAGAGCATAGAATAGTAAATAAGAACTCCTGTGACTCTGGATTCGAGTCCTAGGTTCAGCACCCACAATTTACTAGCTGGGTGGCCTTAGGCAAGTTACTTCACTTTCCCTGGCCTCAATTTCCCCCAGAGTAAAGAGAATAAGAGAGGCATCCTTACTATTTAAATTTAGGAACTGAATAAATTTGAATAAATCCCTTTC
Organism: Neomonachus schauinslandi; assembly: GCF_002201575.2. NCBI lineage: Eukaryota > Metazoa > Chordata > Mammalia > Carnivora > Phocidae > Neomonachus > Neomonachus schauinslandi. The sequence continues at coordinate 48,798,647 of NC_058414.1, read as the reverse complement.
AATCCAAACTCCCACTACTTGCTGCCTGAAAATCAGGAACCAAATTGATTTTGATGGTATGATATCCATTGTTATCCAACTTTGCTACCCAAACACGAAATAAATTTGATAGCAAGCAATATTTGCGGTACCTACATCATAGAGTCATTGTGATGATTAAATTAGTGAATATTTGTAAAGCACTTTGAGACTGGTACATAGTATTTCCTATTTTTATTGTTCCAACCAATATGACAGAAAAATTCCATGAGTATTAATGATAGACCTCTTCTAGGCAATTTATTTTGACTTAACAGAGGCTCTTGGTACTGTAATCCTTTTATTAAAGGACCGACTCTCAAATTTTACTTATGTGTTCATTTGTTTGTTTTTACCTGAGGATCTTTTTTAGGAAGGGAAAAGAACATGAGGGTATGAATCAGGAAACTTCCTTTCTAGTCAAACTAATTTCTCACAAAGTACTAGTCCTAACCCATTAGGTAGGGATGTATCCTGTTTCAGTTTCCTCTTCAGAAAAATGGAACAAATACCTACCCTTCTTACCTCATGGGCTCAACAGAGAAAATGAATGTAAACGTGTTCTGCACATGGTAAGATGTCACACTTAGGAAAGAGACTGCTTTCCACACCACTTGCTTCACTCCACTCCAACCACTGCTCATTCTATTTGTGGATTATGACCTCAGGATGGTTCTTATTTCACATTTCATATGTGCTAAAACACATATGAAACCCACAGTCATGAACCAATCCGTTCATGAGCGTATTTCACACTGTTTAACACACTGCTGGTCGTACCATAGGATGTGTTGGAAACACTATCCACTCAAGCCATAAACACTTTATTGAACACCGACTAGGTACCAGGAGCTGTTCTTGGTGCTACCATGGTTGAATCATGGAGTAAGCAACTCATTACCTACAAAAACAGATGTTCATGTGAATTTTCCCTCTTGCCTACCATATTGCTGATCCTTATCAAGTCACTTGTATTCTTTGTTCCAGTTTCCTTCTCTGTAAAAATGGCCTCCTATTTCATGAGACTAGGACTATTCATAAGATCATGTTACTAAAGTGTTTGCATTTCCTCAAAAGGAAAAGTATAACTGAAAACCAGTTTACTTATCAGTAAAGTACCAGGGGACTGATTTCCAACTGCAAATGCCTGCTTTATTGTTCATTCATTTTTTTCCATCAGAAATTTAATAAACTTTATCTAAAGGTCATGAGTTCTTCCTGAATAGCAGCACCAAAGGTATTTGTATAGTATTTAATATTTAGCCAACCCTTTACAATCTTACTGTTTATCTTCCTCCTAGCAACCCAAATTAGTTCATTACTATCATATTCTTCTTAGAAATGAAGAAGCTGAGGCCCCAAGCATGATCAAGCATAACCATCAGCATTACCCTTACTCCATCGTCAAGTGAGAAGTAAATCAAGTTGGACATTTTTAGCTTTTTAAACATTTTATTCCCAAAGTATAATTGACTGTACAAAGAAGATTTAATCCTAGCAGGGAAAAAAAGGTTCAGATAGAATATGAATCTAGTGCATACAATAAAAAATATTATTGTGTTATATAATATATAAGAAATTCTTCTTTCCCTCTCTATTTTCAGTATCTTTTTCCCCTTACCCCAATTATCTGCTAAATTATCCATGAAATATGCTCTCAGCTTATCTCATACTCATACGAAATTGTGAAAAAAAAAAAGAGAGAAAAATAAAGTCCCAGGAAACTGAAAACCTTAGGTTAAAAACACACAGGCGAAGTCACTAAGAGTGAATTGCGGCATGATTTGTCTAACTCAAAAGCAATTTGTTCTTCTGAAGAAAGATTATAAATGGCAGCTTTCTGAAAACACTTCTAAGTCATGCTCTGCCCTCAGCTGGGCCCTTACTGACCCTTGTTTTCTACGTTCTTATTTGTGTCTCATCCCATTGACATCTTGTGCTTCATCCCCAACCTGTAGATTGTGCAAGTTACCTTGACTGTGGAAGTGGATTTTGACCATTTAGGATGAATGAAAGAATCTTTTCCTTCTCCAATTCCCAACTTCACTTAAGCAGACAAAATCATCTCTCATTGGCAAAGGAGATGAAAACAAATCACATTGAGTTTCATCTGCTACCCTCTCCTTCCCCACATTTCTTCCTGCTGCTGAAGAAAAGATACTCCACCTCCTTGTCAAGGAAAACCTTTTCACCAAAGTCCCTCCACTGCTTCCCTAAGGCTGTTTTCAATCTTTATTTTCCATTACCCCTCAGACACACTATGTGTAACATCCATAAAACTTAAATTATAGGGGCACCTGGGTGGCTCAGTCAGTTAAGTGTCTGACTCTTGACCTCAGCTCAAGCCCATGTTGGGCTCCACACTGGGCATAGAACCTACTTTAAAAAAAACAAAGTTGGGGCGCCTGGGTGGCTCAGTTGGTTAAGCGACTGCCTTCGGCTCAGGTCATGATCCTGGAGTCCCTGGATCGAGTCCCGCATCGGGCTCCCTGCTCGGCGGGGGGCCTGCTTCTCCCTCTGACCTTCCCCCATCTCGTGCTCTCTCTCTCTGTCTCATTCTCTCTCAAATAAATAAGTAAAATCTTTAAAAAAAAAAAAGTTAAATTCTAGAAGCTAAGTTTTCCAGAAATTTCTGTCATGCTTAACAACTGGGGGACTTAAGAATGTTTTTTCCAAGGCTTATAGGATCTCTCCATATATTTATCTCTCGAAAGCCTCCAGATTATTTTTAATAGAGCAAGACTTGTGTTATTTGTTTAGGCAATAAATGTTGTCAGTGAAGATAGTGTAACTAGAGAAAAGTAATGGTTAGAAAGGGGAAGGAGGAGGGAAACTGTTGCTTGGGATAATATGAAACATTGGCAAAGGTCTTGCTATGTTCCAGCAGCTGTTCTTAGTACATTAGAGATGTGATCTCATTTTTTTCTTCTAAAACACACTGTACAGTAGCTACTATTTTATCCCTAGTTTACCATGAGGAAACTGAACCACAGAAAGATTAGCAAGTTACCTCCGGCCCCTCAGTTAGTAACAAGGATTTAAACCCAAGAGCTGTCTTCATGTCCCATGCTGGGAACACGGCATCCTGCTGTCCTGCGGGACCGCACACCGCGCAGGCTGATGCAGGGCATGGATGACCACAGCGCCACATAGACCAAGTGTTACAGCTGCTTATGTTTTTATGTTTTAAAAATTACCAGTATGTTTTCCCTCCCAAAATAGAGCTCGCATACTGTGGGTAACCGCCCCTGAAATTCTGTCACTAGAATCTGTGGCTGTTTGTGCAAGTCTCTCTCCTCCCTCATCCCTGTCTTATACAGTAAACTCCCTGTGAGCAGGTTTCACGTCTCGTTCCTCTCTGTACCTCCCTGAGGCACCTAGCACGATGCCATACATGCGACGAAATGCAAAAGTAAATTTCTAAGTGCAAGGGCTCAAATTAAATTCTCTTTGAGTCTGAAAGGACGTTTATCCTCAAGCATCCTAAAGAGGTGAAGTGGGTGACAATCTGAGACTAATATCAGCCAGGACCGAGGCAGGGACAGGCTTATCAGATGACTCTGGTCACTGCAGAGAGAGGATCCCGAGACAGTGCCCCAGGGATGCCAGACTGGCCGGGCCCTGCTGAAACAGGAAGTGACGTGGCTTCCAGCGAGAAGCTTCCCGGGCTCTGCCATTCCTAGGGCTAACCCTGGGGACAAAGTGTGCCCTCTCCAACACCCACCCAGAACCTGCTCCTCCCTTTAATCTGAAGAATTCGTTCACACAAACATTACAGGTGTTCTCAGTTCCATAGAGACTGGACGTGGTGCCTTCTGCTGCATCAGGAAATTTCCACAGCCCCTCGGGGTCTCCCTGGCTCTGTCGCCTACTCTCCCCTCCTAGTGCACTCAGCTCCAGCCAGCTGGCCTCCTCCACTCCAGGGACACTCCTTCCTCAGCGCTTGTGCCCTTGCTCTTGCCTCTGCCTGGCTGGCCCTCCTACTTTTACTCTGTGAGGGCTTCCCTAAACAGCTGATTTAGAATTACAGATGCCCACTGTCGTGCTCCATGTCCCCTCACTTGCTCTACTTTCCTCTATCCTACTTACCTCCATCTAACACACTATATGGCTAACTTATTTTATTTATTGTCTGCTTTCTGCACTAGAATGTAAATTTCATGAGGCCAAGAATGTCGCTGCTTTAATCACTACAGAATCCCAATGCTTTTTATAAAAGTACCTGGAAATGGTAGCACATCACAATTACCTTTTGATTGAATGAAGTTTCCTTCACTTTTATTAATGATTCATTACCACCAAAAATGCTTATGCACTTGATATGTACATAGATATAGAAATAGATAGAGCCATATACACACATATAAATATGTATATATATGTATACACACACACACACACACGTATACTCCTGGATAGTATATTAGATATATTAAGAACATGATTAATATTAAACACTGAGTGTTCTTGGAATAAAGACATACATCTTAGGAAATATTCTAACTCATGCTCTATCCCATTAGCTTACTTTCTTAGATGTTTACACTGGGGTACACATATCCTGAATGTTATCACTTCTCATTCTGAGACTAAATATATAAAAGCAGGAAAGAATTAGATAGTATCGTCATTCTACCCACCCCAAATCAGGCCTCTATCTGGGTACCCCTCTGCTGCGCGGTACATTTGTAATTACCCCCTGGCTCATCCCAGGCTTGCTGCCAGCTCCCCTCCTCACCTACTTCCCCTCCTTAGTCTCCCTCTCATCAATCAATGAGTAAAGCGTAGGGCTGGCTCCACCAGGACCTTAAATAAAGACACTCCCTCATCACCATGGCAACAATCATGCCTTAGACAACACCCTCTACACGGTCCCAAAGGATCCTCTATTACTTCAAGCAAATACTGAGTAAAAAGTAATCACAAGAGCTTCCATGAAAACAAATCAATTGAGACCTGGATATAGCAGGCTGCTTTTATACCCTACTCATCTCCATCTGACATGGCCAGACAGTGCCAAATGGTTCAGGAAAAGTGATTTTGGTTCAAGTTAGAGAACTAAAACTGAGAGCTCTGCTGAAACTAGAGCCCTAGGGAAAAGGGGCTAGAAAATTCCACCCTGTGGCCAAGAAACACAGGAAAACAACTTGTCTTTGCAGAGACCTGGTAAAGGAAGTCAAAACAAACATGTCTTGTGAGAAAGCAAAGCTCTTCGCTTATCCTATGTGTGGGTATGGAAATGAAGTTTACACTATCCCCACTGTGCTGGAATCTTCTAGAGGAGAATAACTAACATAAAAACTGCCCTCACCAAAGATACTACTCAGGCACCTGCCATACACAAACTCAAAACTCCTCTATAGAAACTTATCTACAACCCAGCAATTGGATTCCCACAGAAAAATCATCCCAACGGAAGATGAGTTCCCAAGAGTATAGACTTCTGCAAAAAAAAGGCTCCCCAACAAGGAAAACAAATAAACGTTTTGTTTAGCACTGCCAATTCAAATAAGGAGGTTTAAAATTGTTAAAGAAATATTTAAGAGGAAAGAAACAATAATGGTATAATGCTATAAACAGGTGGACCAATAAAGAACTGAATTAAACTTCTAGAAATGAAAAATCACATCATTTACAAATAATCAGTGCATACCGTATCCATGAACTGGGGTGGTGAAAGTGGGACATCACCCTGGTGCTCTCCAGGAAAACCTGAAGTGAGTCCATTTGCATTCTCTAAAAAGGAACTTTTCCAAGATGTCAAAGGGCAGCACTCTGCCCCACTTATAGCAATGAGAAAGCACAATAATTCTCTTCAGAGCCCCAGGGGCATGATACTGACAGAAGAATGACATAGGAGGATCCCGACTCAGTTCTGTTTTACACAACTTCTTGTTATAACATAGTGCTCTGTCTAGTGAATACAGAGGCATCCTTGGAAGAGGAGTTTTGAGGACAGCAAGTTGAGCTGCTGAGACAGATGCTGAGGGTACAAAGAGGGCCCAGGGGTCTTCTGGGACTCACTGGTAGGGGGAAGAAGCACTGTCTCATTTCTTCTCCTTTTGCAATAAGGGCTGAGTACAGATATATGACCCAAGAATTACTTTTTTCTTGGACTTTAGATAACAAGACAGACTAAACAACGCGTTTTTATAGCCATATCTTTGATGCCGACCTGTGGTTGTAAAGAAAATATTAAACTCTTTATATTTACCCAGCACCTGGCAATAAGCCAGTATCAAGTAGCCCCCCGGGCACCACTTTTGCATCAGTAATGTCCTTCTTCTGAGCATAATACATCTTTGTTGCATTATCTCCTAACCTGAAATATTCCTCCCGAGTGCCTTGCAAAAGGGAAAATGGCCACAGAATCAGAAACTCAGAATGGTGTGCAAAGCTCCCTCTGAAATCTGTCATTTTTTAAAAAAATTGTGAGCTAGCTCAGTCTGTTGTTCCACTGAAACCTGAAGTGCTTCCTAGTGACAGGATGTCAGAGGATGTACCATTGTTTCCAGTACAATACGCTTTGGGGATTAGTTTTTTTAAATTTGGTCGTTCTTGCATCACACGCCAAAATAAATATTATATTACTTCATACTAGATCTCTGGTTTAATCTAGCTCAGAACATGTAATTAGTCAACAAAGGGAGGCAGCTTTGCCAAAATTCAGTAAGGTATACTATTTGAAATGGTTACAAAAGTAATACCCAAAGCCAATAGAAATAAAAAGAAAAAATTTTATTTTTACTTCTGACAGTAGTTTTGCAGAAAGAAAATTCTTCATTGAAATTAATGGGTTAGTTTAGTAATCCCAAAGCGATCATTTTAAGTCCTTTTATCCACTTTTCCGTAGTCCAGTAGTTCTAAACTATCTAAACGACTCTAATAGGCAAAATTATGCAGGAAAAGCTTGTGATAAACATTGACAAATGGGGCCGAGAGAGGAAAATGGTCTAACCATGGCACCCAATCTACTACCAAGAATCAAGAGAATATTCAACACAGGATGAGTAGCCAATTACATTTTGAGAAAATTGTGCTTATGTTAGCACCTTAATAAAACTTCAGAAATCACAGCAGTAGTTATTAATAACAACTTAAGACATCCATTAAAATGTATGATTTCAGAAATTTTAATTGTTTTCACAGATTCTTTTGCTTTATTTCCTTTCCCCAGCTTCAGAAAGCCATTAACCTCAGTTTCCTAAACCAATCTGAGCTGCAGATGATACAAATTTTGGACATGTCACATAAAAATCTTTTGCAATCACTTTGAGGAAATGAAGATTTTCATTTAAGAGCAGTATAAAATGAGCATGAGTAGGACTAGTGAAATGAGTCAGATAAGACTAGACTTTAAGTCGTATATAAGATGTCCATGTATCCATTTGAGTTTTTTAGAAATTTCCTATCCATAGTTTGGTGCTTAAAAAACAAAAACTATCCTAATATTAATTCTAGCATTTTAAACAAAATGACCTGAATGATTCCATATGAAAACCTCCTTATAGTATATCTGCATTTCGTGCCCTGGAGACATTCAAAATCCCTTAAACTATCTTTACAGCCTCAGGAAATTGACCAAGTTCATCAAATGGCTTAACATTTACAGTAATTAATTGGTAGGAGTTCTTTTACTTAAAGATTTTCATTTGCCAATCCAATATAAAATAAGAATAATAGAAAACTGGTTTAAGTGTAATTAAGACACACTTCTAAAATTACAGCCTAAATATTCACTGAATTAGAACCCATTTTTTCCCATTTGCAGAGTCTAAAAGGCTATAAATAATGAACAAATGTGATATTTTCCTATAAGGACAGATTAGAAAAAATGCAATGTGGTGAACACCACAAAACTTAGGCTTGAAATGATGACGAGGTCTTAAAGACATCTGGAAGAAAGTAAATGTTCTCTGTTTGCTTTCAGGGCTGACTTATTGCTGAGGACTATGAGAATAAAGTTATTACAGAATGAGTCACCTGGAAAACACAGCAAATAGAAGAATGCTGAGAACACGAGTACGTGTTATTCTTTCATTGGTACTTAACTTTAAGGACAAAACATAAAAATTTGATACTGCAAAGTGTTCCAAAAAGATTAATTTGTGAAAGCAATAAGTAATTGCATTTTTTTAAAAGATTTTATTTATTTATTTGGCAGAGAGAGAGAGAGCACAAGCAGGGGGAGTGGGAGAGGGAGAAGCAGGCTTCTCACTGAGCAGGGAGCCCTGTGGGGCTTGATTCCAGGACCAGGATCATGACCTGAGCCGAAGGCAGACCCTCAACTGACTGAGCCACCCAGACTCCTCTGCATTTCTTTAAATAACCATTAGAGAAGGTTTTTTTTTTTTTTAAACTCAAAATTATCCAAACTCAGATTTTGAAACCAATTCTTCCATTTGGAGAAACAATATAACAGAATTAATTGGTATGTAAAAGACACACAAACACACTCAAGGCAAATTTAGAATCATAGATCACAAAGGATTATTTTGATCTTCCAAGAAAGATCAAATATATTCACAGTTATATATTCAATTATATGCACAAAAAATACTGAGGGTTTGGAAAGTTATTTATTACTATACTAATTGACAGATGAGAAAATTATAAGCATAATAGTACTTCTTTTTTGAGCCCACTTGTTTAATAGTAATGAGTGTTTTCTGCTGGAGGTGAAAATATTAAAATTTACAAGTTTTTTGCTTGTTAAAGAAAACTTCGCCAACTTTGAAGTATTATATCATATGATAGCGTATACCATGTGTTTTATTTACCAAGCTACTATTGATATGTAACGTTTTTGTTGTTTCCATACTATGCTGGGGTTCATTTACCACTGTCCCTTACAAAACACCTGCCATGTCAGTGCACAGACAGCCGGATAATAAGAGAGAAAACTCTAGTCGTGACCACACAACAATGTGCTTGTTCACTTTGGATAAGAAAATAATGATATAATAGTTTTTGAAGAAGGAAAGCTTGAAAAATTCCCAGAATAAATTTTCTAGAACTGAAGTCAAAGTAAATGTATCTCAGAAGGCAGGATTAGGCTTTTAAAAAGTCACTTGCCTAAGGAGGAATGACAGCTTCAGACGACATCTCTGCTTGTTCAGGGCCTCACCCTCAGAAGTGTATTTGTCATGTAACAATATTGACTCTCGGGTCAGACTCCAACTGCTAAGGACACGTCTCCTTAATGTATTTGAACTCCGTCTTTCACATATGGCTAAAGAAGTTACTAGATCCAAATTTATATATTTTTAAATTATCCCTGTTTCCAGCCTATCCAAACTTTTTTTTATTACTTTTTATGTCTTCTTCCCTATAAGGCACATCCCTACCATGATCTAAAAGGATTTCTGAATGTGGACCTTTATTCAGGTAAAACAAGAGACTCTAATGCCTATGAGACTAGGATTCCTTCCAGTTGAGTACAAGGTGTAACATTTCTGATAACCAGGAAGAAATGTTAGACTGTGCTATAAAACAAGTATAGAGAGCTAAATGCAAAATTCTAAAGCTGTGGACTCCTTGAGATGGCTAATAGACATATGAACACTTGAACAAGAGTGTTTAAGCTGGGGTATACGGGTTCCTCAAAGGAGGAACGTGTGTGAGCATTTTTCCTACAGAGAACATTGATAGATTTCATCATCTAGACCATATGAATAATTGTCCAAATCATACTACTTCTGAGAGAAAAAGGGGCTATTTTTAATTACTATACTCAGCAACAGGCCTAAAATGAGACTTTTCTGGACAAACTGGGACAATCACTGTATTCATGATCCAAGAAGATAATACACTACTCTAGCAGAGAATTTGGCTTTTCAATATTTCAACCCATGCCATTCATGAATTTTGATTTAAGGCAATTAATTTTATGCAATCAGATGTCTTCTTCAAGTGTCTGGCTACAAATCAGACAGCTCTGGAAACCATTCGAATGCTTAAAAGCCTGTGGGTACCCTTCTCCGGCCCCCCTAAACTGTCTCACTTGCATTTCATGCCTGTTGTTGACTCGAGCTTGTGGGTCCTGCTGCACTTGGATTCAGGGCATGGCACTATCCTGGATGTCCTCAGACTTTTCTGACTGCTTCTTATTGTGCTTTACAAGCACTTTTTTTTCACCTTCCTAAATGGACGAGTATTACCAAGGCTCCATGCTGAGCTGTCTGCTCTATACTTTCCCTTGAGAAACACATCCAATCGTACAACTTTAAATATAACATGTCAATGACTACTTTGCAGCCTTTGATGCGTATCATAGCCCCAGACTTTAGACCGAGGAAACTTTGTCCCTGTGAGAGGTAAATCTGCTCTTTGCCGGCCCCTGGAAGGAATGGAAATAAGACTAAAACTGATGAAGTTCCTCAGATCTTATTAGTCCTCAGATCAGGATTAAGACTTCTATGTGTGAAGCTGAAGAATAAGTTTTGAAAGTATTGGGATAACCTTCATGTGTTTGTTATTTAAGTGTTTGTAAGATATAAGAAAAGGTGATATTTTAAAGAATCTGAATATTAGTCTGTGGCTCATTAAAAATAAACTAAAATTAGAATCTTAATTTGAAAGATATATTTGACTGTTTGTGAGCAATATTTAAAAGGTTCATAGAACTGAAATTAAGATCCAGTAATTTCTATTTCTGATATTTACAAGAATTGCTAAAGTGCTTAGAAAGGTTTTCCTAATTATGTCTGCAAATCTGCCCTGTTGGGCATTTTAAAAGTTTAAGAGAATTAGATATATTGGTATTAAATTTGTAAATTGTAGTTAAAAGTATTTGGGGGAGCCCCATTAGCAAAGTTTGTTAAAGAGGTTATTGATCCACTGAATTTAAATCTATTGACTCAGAAAAATCAATTTGTGATCATTTAATTGAATCTATTGAAGTCACATAGGTTAAATTTAATCTGGTAAATTTAATCTACTGAAATTAATCCTTAAACCTGTAGATTTAGGAAAAGCTAGGCTTTAAATTTTTACCTTTAATACACTGAATAGCAATTAAATCCCACAAAGTGGGAAACAATTATTTTTATATGCAAAAGCCCCCATCAAACATCAAGATAAACTAAACCAGCAATCAACTCATCCCGTATGTCAAAACACTAATGCTATATGTCTATTTTCTGTAAGCTAGAGTTTAGGGAAAGCATATTCATTCAGCATCCTGGTCTGCAGTTAGATAAATATTTTTGAAAAGCCTCCGTTAGAGGCGAAGTCCTTGAGGACAAGAAGCTATTCTCCTTTTCCTCTACATAAAGCTCATCATTATTCCGTTTGGGGGAGGGAGGGTTAACAGTTGCTTACAGGTTTATCTCTTCCTGACATCAGAAGGCAGCTTGGTAGACAGGAAGGAATATTGGATTAATTATCAGCAATTATGGGGGCTCTCGGTCATCTCTCCACTCATCAGTTTTGTGTCGTTGGGTCAATTACGTCCACACATCTGAATTTATTTTCCTTATCCTTTAAAAGAATCATGTCTGGTGAGGTTGTTATGATAACAAATTCATTTTTCCAACAGTGTGTGTTGAAAATCTAAGCCTCATGATAGGCTATAATCAAAGAGGAATCAAAGATTCTGCTGTCAGGGAGTTCACCAACTTAATATTACATAATGGAGTTAATGGACTGAGACCTAAACGATTGTGACCCAGAGAAGCCAGTTATACATTCTGTAACGGTAACTAATATTTCTGAACCCTTACTATATGCTATGTACCATTCAAAGCACTCAGTTATTTTATATAGTCTTCCACAGATAATAGAAAGCAGGTTTTGCTATCTATCCCCACTTTACAAGTGAGATGACTAAAGTACAGAGAGTTTAAGTGATCTGCAGGGGTTATTAGAGAATGCAATAATCATAAAGCTGGATTTGAACTCAAACCACTCTGAATCTACAACTGGCCTTCTTTACCTCCGCAGGACACTTCCTCTTAAGGGTGAAATCTAAACTTATAATGACATCCAAGGATACAGGCACATAGCCTCAAAACTCCTTTCTGAACCTATTGTTTATGCGTTACCCAGATAGATCTCACTCTGGTAGACTAGTCCCATTAAATATCCAACAAATAAACAAACAAACAAAAATATCTAACAAACATATTTTGCAAATTCTTTATCATTTTCTCCAGCTGGAAATCTTGCTTTCCGCTATCACTGTAAACATTCTAGCGGATAACAATCTCTACCTTCTCTTTAAAATAACAACAGCTGATGTCTATATCAATTACTTGTCCCTTATTGCATGATATTCTCACATGGATGGTTAATTTTTAGTGAGTTTCTATCTTCATTTTTCAGTCAGATCATAAGTAACCCTAGGGCAGGGACAATGCCTTCAACTTCTTTGGGTTTTCCCATGACATGGCTTACTGCCCTAAATGACAATTTTCTGTGTATATGTCTGGCTACCTCAATGACTGACAATTTCTTATTCACCTTTATATCTGTAGTGCCTGGCATACTATTTGCTACACAAATAGTTTCAATGACTATTTGGTGAGGAAACAAAAGAATGTATGAATAAATGAAATAGTCAAGTGCCCAGTGCCTACCGGATACTCAATAATTGCTAGTTATTGTTGTAAGTCTCCAAATTCTGCTGAAAAATAGAAAATAATCTACTTTAAAATCTGCTTTAATAAACACCTCTAAAAGTATGGTGACATAAATGTATAAAACACAAACCTATAGCCTGCACTTAATTAACCTATTGTTAAGGTCGTTGGTACTATGTGTAGTTTCACTTGCCAAACATTATCTTATATATCACATTACCAAATCCTACTTGGGGAATCAAAATGTTTATTTATTGGGGCACCTGTGTGGCTCAGTCGGTTAAGCATCTCCCTTTTGATCTCAGCTCAGGTGTTGATCTCAGAGTCATGAGTTCAAGCCCCACGTCGGGCTCCACACTAGGTGTGGAGTCTATTTAAAAAAACAAAATAATTTGTTAACAGCAGATTTTTACAGTATTTGGCAAATCTGAAAGACTGATTACATGATGTCACTGTTAAAAGTAATGATGGTTGAGGGGTGGCTCTGTTGTTCAGCATCTGCCTTCGGCTCAGGTCATGATCCCAGGGTCCTGGGATTGAGCCCCACATCGGGCTCCCTGCTCTGCAGAGAGCCTGTTTCTCCCTCGCCCACTCCCCCTGCTTGTGTTCCTGCTCTCGCTATCTCTCTCTCTGTCAAATAAATAAATAAAATCTTAAAAAAAATAAGTTTTAAAAGTAATGACGTATGATAACATATAAGAAAAACTTGCTCCATCTACAAAACCCTCGTTGCTTCACACCAAGACAGCTACGTATGCCGAAGATACCACAATCATCATGATGTGTGTAAGGTATGTTCTAATAATTACTTCCTCCTTGTCATACCTTAGTCACTACAACAAATACTGGGTATTTAATGACACGAGATCAGGCACAGGAATACAGTTGAATAATTATGATACCATTATAATGAATTATAACAAACGCAAGATGTTTTTAATTACCAAGTGTACAGGCTGAGTTGTCCCCTCAAAATTCACATGTTGAAATCATAACCCCCAGCACCTCAGAATATGACCATATTTGGAGATAGGGTCTTTAGAGATGTAATTAAGGTAAAATAAGTCATTAGAACGGCCCCTAATCCAAGATAACTGGTGCCCTTAGAAGAATTTAGGACACAGGTACAGAAGGAAGGCCATGTGAATATGTAGGAAGAAGACGGCATTGAGGAGCCCAGGAGAGGCCTCAGAAGAAATCAAATTCACCAATATCTTGATCTCAGCCTTCCAATCTCCAGAACTGTGAGAAAATGAACTTCTGTTGTCTAAGCCACCCACTCTGTGGTACTTTGTTACAGCACATCTAGCAAACTAATAAAACCAGGTACTTTCTCATTTCTTAATTCATTAAAATCTCATTTAGTACTCAAAACAGTTATATACCGTTAACACTATCCCCGCTTCATAGACAAGAAAACCGAAGTTTCAGAGAAGTTAAGTGGTATCTCTGCTTGTCTGGTGAGTATGCACCAGGATGCAGGATTCAGTTTGAAATCTTGTGACCCCAAATCCTGCCCACTTTCCACTCTGAGCAGGTGATAGATTAGAGGACCCCTGGGCTTTGGTCCCAGCAATGCTCTAAAGGAGTCGTGGGGATCTTCAGTGTCATTAGCTTTTTAACATCTTTGTTTTTTCATCTGCACAGTTGAGGGGGTTGAGTTGAATATTCTACGGGCTGAATGGACTAAGGGTTTATATAAAAGCCTTTGCAGTTTTAAAGTTCAGCTCAAATCATTCTTCAAACTTTTTTTTTTTTAAGATTTATTTATCTATTTGAGAGAGACAGAGACAGTGCACGATGCGTGCAAGAAGGGGAGGGACAGAGGGAGAGAGAGAGAATCTCAAGTAGACTCCCCACTGAGTGTGGAGCCCCATGTGGGGCTCATCCCGCAACCCTGAGATCATGACCTAAGCAGAAATCAAGAGTCGGAAGCTCAGCTGACTGAGCCAACCAGTCTTCGGTCAAACTTCTAAAGAAATTACCTCTGTAAACTCATTTGGAAGTGAAAGAAAATTCACTATTTTGCCCATGGGAATTTTGGCTTTATCAAAAAATATCTATACTTGAGGGGCCCCTGGGTGGCTCAGTTGGTTAAGCGTCTGCCTTCAGCTCAGGTCATGATCCCAGGGTTCTAGGATCGAGTCCCACATGGGGCTCCCTGCTCAGCAGGGGGCCTGCTTCTTCCTCTCCCTCTGCGGCTTCCACTGCTTGTGCTCTCCTGCTCTCGTTCTGTCAAATCAATAAAATATATATATATATGTATGTATATACTTGAAAATGTTTTGAAATATTATGGTCTTAACTCATTTTAAAAAGTTATTTTTATAGGGTTTGTATCCCATTAGTTAATTTTCTATTGCTAAAGATTTACCCATTCTGAGCTTTAAGGATTGCGTATAGCTTCATGAACAAAACTCAGGATTGAAATTTTTTATAGAAAATCAGTCTTAAAATCTTTAGTGAATAATTGCCTAATCTTGAGTGAAATAAACTAGTTGTAGACCTTAGTTTCTAGGTCTGAAAAATGAGGTAAATTACTTTCTACAGGCCTTGCAGGAAAGTTTGCCGTTAAATGAGAGAATACCTGTGAATTACTTTTGAACTTTTTTGAGGGAAGTTGCTACATAAATTCAACTACAATGTAATTAATAAAAACTCATAGTATTAGGTATCTTTTTTCAATAACTTCCTCAGCTTTGAAATACTTTGTGAATACTTGATTTGTAATTTCTTCATAGCCATTGTGAATGAACATTTTGTTTGTCAGGAAGAGGAAATGTATGGTGGAAAATAATTTGTACTACAATGGAGGTCAGGTGACTGGAGGAGTTAGAATTGTGACTCATCTCTTGTGTGTTCTCAACTACATAAAAGCAATCTGCCCAAGGGGGAGGGGAAAAAATCTGCAAACCACACACTCCATCCAATCATATAAAGACAAATCAGCCTTCAGGCAAATCAAATGTCTTCATTTAAAGTTTACCTGGATTTGGCACTCTGCCCATCTTTCCAAATCTCTTAACAATATACTTTCACAAACAGTTAAAAACATGCATACTGAAAAACATATCCTTCACAATGTTATTTTTAAAAACAAGGAACTCTTCAGCCCAGGGAAGATCATTGCTGGGGAAAAGGAAAGCTCCTTTCTGAGTTTGCAACATGTAAATACAGGATTAGTGGGTGGGATTGAGGTGTGCTCTGAGCATAAATAGAGGCTCGGGCTGAGCCAGCACACTAGGAGGCTTGGACCGCACTGAGGCCGGCTGGCTCACACGGACAGGTGGGTGGGGAAATCAGGTAAGGCTCCACAGGGCACTCGCTCTGATCACTTTGTCAAGTTGCAGGAATCAACAGAGAGGGAAGTGCAAGGTAGTTCCCAAGGGTTTGGAGGGGAAATAATGGAATTTCCATCAAAGGCTTACTGGGGCCTTTGTTTGGCCGGAGCTGGTAAAGGGCTGCATTCCTGAGCTGTTTCAAGGTAAGCTCTCTCCCTCTAGAAACAAGAGGTTTAAGCGTGGGTGAGCTCTAACCGTGTTCAGGCCTGGGACAGGGCCCAGAGTCTTCTGTCACGTCACCGTGCACTTCTCACCATCAACTGCTCTGCTTCTCACCCACTGGCTAGAGCACAGGCCCACAGGCCTGGCAAATCTCTGCTCGGACTGCCCGCTAGGAGCTGCAATTCACAGTATTACTGCACATCAGAAAACACAGTTCTCTTTCTCCATCTGCTGTAAAGATACTCTTGTTACATCTTCAGTCTTGAAATTCATGGGATGGGCTCTAAGAGGAGAGATCTGGCTGCTTTCCTGAAGCATTTATGAACAGGGATCCTGAAACCTCCTGAAAGTTCATTCCCTGCTAAAGATAAGCAGACATACAGTGACCAGTAAAAAGGGGTGGTTCCATAGAGTGTGTGTGTGTGTGCACACGTGTGCATCCAAATTCTATCTCCCATGGTTAGCGTTCTGTTTTGAGGTGGTTTAGGCAGGACCCTTGCAGAGCCGAGTCCGAGTCCGCTTATTATGAAAACTTGATAGAACGAATCTCAGAAAGTGAGCCTACAGCAGTATATTTATACAGCAGGAGTGGCATTTGGCTTCAGTGAGTCATCCTGCCATAAACACATGGATTATGTCAGTAGTTCCAACGGTGAGCTGCGGAGCGATGACAAGGGGGCATGCAGCAAGAACCGTCGATGAGCCAAATAGATAAAATGCTTCACCCGGGGGTCACGATTTTTTCTGATATAAAGAGATGCTGTTGCTATAAATAAAATACAAAGTCAAATGTTTGTTGATAAATTCCAAGTAGTTATTTGCCATGATATGTTTCTGAATCAACTCATATTTTAAAGGTACAATTATGCTCACATCCAAGTTCCTGTTTTGTTTTGTTTTTTTCTCCTCTATGTTAAAAAGAAATCTTTGTACTAAGAAGGCTGGGAATTGCTGACCTAGAGTACACATTCTTATCCGAGTAGAAAATGAAGAAAGTGTATCTTTGCTTTTTGTTTATGTCTTTTTTGAGTAAGACATTTTGTGGCCACATACTATGATTTGGATAGATGATAACTGGTCGGCTGAAGCCAAGGCATCATCGGAATTGGGTAGCTTCAAACGCTTTTTTTAAAAACAGCTAACGCTTAGCAAAGATTCCCACTCAAGCTATCAGAACGTGAGAAACTCACCCCCCTTAAAAATACTAAGCATTGACAGCCCATCCTGCTTCCTTTGCAAGTTTATGGAGACCTACACCCATATTAGCGTGGTATTTGTGAAGCAATTTCAGTCTTTGTCTTTCCTGGAATCCATCTCTAATTCTACACGTGAGAGATAACCGCAGTGATTTACTAGTGCAACTCTCCTAGTTAGTGCACTCTCCCACTCACTCATCGATCTTATCTAACTGGTCTCTTTCCTGTCTACAGGCCTCTGCCTTGTAGTATTGTAACTTTCCTGAAGAATCAACTGTGAAATACTGGAAGGGAAAAAAAAAAAATTAACAAAGAGACACACACGGGTTTGGTTTCTCTGTGTCCTAAGCCCCACAGGATATTTTTGTGCCCAAAAATACATGCCCACGATCACCTACCGATAACAAGCCCATGGAGAGAGTCAGAGAATTGTTTCAGTGGAATGAACTTGCATGGACAGATTTTCGTCACCTCAGAACTAATAAATGGAATTTGAGTAAATGTTACACTAGGGAGAGAGTTAGCTGGGTATAAGTTTTCAGTTAAGTGACAAAGTTGGCAGTTTGAATTTAAATAAGAATTCGTTTTACTTAGATCTTATTCTTTAATGGCAACATCCCCATTTTAACAGAAGGCTAAAGAAGTATGTGTGTTTAGGGGAATTGTTTCAAGAAGGGAAAATGGGAGCCAGCACTGCAAACTGGCAAGATCCGGAGGACTCGGTTCTGTACCCATCTCCTGAGAAATGGAGGAGGTAACCCCTAAGGTGCCTTCCAGTAGTAAAATTTCTGAAATATAAAATTTAAATGTAAATTCCCTTAGCTGTAAGAGTATATACATTTATTTTCATAAATATATCTATATACCTATTTCTATACTGTAGGTTTCTATGGAGAGCTCCATCAGTATATTTATATCTACATGGGTCTGTATCTGTTGATAGAGACAAAAGTCAGTAGATATTCACACTAGCACTCTTAGGAAAATTCTGCACAAGGGAGTTTTTCATACCAGCTGCATGTTTTCAGTCTCAACTAAGCGTCAATTCCTTTGTATCCCAGGGTTGTGATACAGTCCGAAGGCTGTGAAGGCTGCTAATTCCCTTTTGTTTTACTGATATTTTCCTCGTTTTCCATATCAGATTTGCCATGGAGAAGATCTCGGTGTCAGCATTCTTGCTCCTTGTCGCCCTCTCTTACACTCTGGCCAAAGATATCACAGCAAAATCAGGGGCTAAGAAAGACACCAAGGACTCTGGACCCAAACTGCCCCAGACACTCTCCAGAGGTACGAGTCAGCTTTTGGTCGCCTTTCAGTGCCACTTCATTGAGAAGCTGAGGCTTGTGTGCCAAAAATATTCTTGAACGTGTTTCTTCTAAATGTATCAAAGTTTATCATTAATTCTACTTTCTTTAGAGGGTTTTGCATTCGATTAGTATCTAGTATATATTTAGCCCAGTCTTTACCATTGCTTTTCAACAGCTTTAGTCTGAAATTGCAATAGCTTTTAAATATACTGGTTCCTTTTGTTCTAGGTTGGGGTGATCAACTCATCTGGACTCAGACCTATGAAGAAGCTTTATACAAATGCAAGACAAGGTAAAGACGAGGGTCACAGAGTTCTCTTAAAGCTCCCAGGAGCACCCTCTAGTGATATGTAGCTTTACATAAAATCTTACTAATTAAAAATTACCCCATCTCTGTCTCTTACAGCAACAAGCCCTTAATGATTATTCATCACTTGGATGAATGCCCACACAGTCAAGGTAATTTATTCTTCTAAATATAATTTCCTTTATAGGCTTTTAGCTTTAGGGACAAGATTCAGGTCACTCATCTTTTTATCCTTAGCGCCTAGCACAGTTAAATAAAACAGAATATCTTATGTAATAAAACATATTTTAAAGTAAATTGAAATATTTCCATACTTTGTGTTAACCAGTGGTGCACATTCTGAAAAAAAAAAAAAACTCTAGGATCCATCCTTGACTTCTTGCTTTCTCTTGTATCTTGTATCTCCTACATCAGCAAATACCACTGCTTTACCTTCCAAATATATCCAGAAGCCAACCCCAGCTTGATGGGTGTGTAAGCTGTGCAGTCACACAAGGCCCTGGAAGTTTCCTATGCTGGATTTAAAACTCTGCTTGTTGCTGTCTTAAAAATTCGTAGTAATTTTTGAGTAAGGGGCTCCATAATTTTGTTTCCTCCTGGGCTCCATATATCATGTAGGTCCTGCCCAAATCCAGCCACTTCCTACTGACTCATTTCTACCGCCCTGATCCAAGCCAAGATCACATCTTGTCTAGACTATTTTAACAGCCACCTAACTGGTCACTGTGCACTTAGCTCTCCATACCGAACCAGAGTGAGGCTGTTAAACATAAATCAGACCCTTTCACTCATGTGCTCAAGTGGCTTCTTATCACAAGTAAACGAAATCTAAATTCCTGATCATGGCCTACAAGGCTGGACATAATCTGGCCCCTGGCTATCTTTGCGTTCTTACCATTCTGCCCTTGTTTTTTCTCTACTCCGTCTAGCCTGGCCTTTGCATTTTTCCTCCTCCCGAGACCTAAGCTCATTCCTGCCTTAGGGCTATTGCTCTTGCAGCTCCTCTGCCTAGCATGACAGACCTCCAAAATCTTCAAATAGATCATTCTCTCCTTTAATGTCACCTCCTCTGAGAGCTCTACCTTGAACATTCTAGAGCTCTTAAACTTCTTGCCTTGCTTTATTTTTCTTTAAAGTGCATATCTCCACCTGAAGTTATTAGATAATCTGCTTACTTGTTTATGGTCTGTTTCCCACATAAGCATTTGAGCTTTAGGAAGACAGCACATTACCTTTCTTTCTTCTTCTTTTTTTTTTTCATGAAGCCGGTTGTACCACATGATAATCACTCAGTAAATATGGATTGAAAAAAAAAAAGGACAAATGAATGAATGATTGAATGAGTGAATGGCAAGCAGCAAAGGTAGTCAATGGCCTGGATATTACTTCACTACTCATTTGCTAAAAAGGCAAAATTGGATATTACATTAAAAATACAGTTCAGCTTAAAATATGAGAGAGAGCAATGGTGTCAGTCAGCGAGGAGATGGATACTTACGATTCTTCTGTTTATTCTAGCTTTAAAGAAAGTGTATGCTGAAAATAAAGAAATCCAGAAATTGGCAGAGCAGTTTGTCCTCCTCAATCTAGTTGTAAGTTCACTTTTCATCATCACTGACATTTCTCCATGGCTCATTATTTGAAATGGATGATTCATTTTTCCTATGCCTGTTAGTCACACTGCACTGACTGGGGTCTGTTCCAGAGATCTCATCTCACAGATTACGGAGGAAAAAGATATTTTACTAATAATCTATCTTGCATGGCTGTGCTTTTATTTAGTAATTGACGATTTTAGGCTGTCTGAAAAATAGCCTCTGTGGTCAGGATTTTCTCAGTTGCTGTAAAAATTGGAAGGCTTTTGTCCTTGCAGATCTCTTCCTGTGCCCTTTTCCCTAAATTCCTGGTGCTCTACACCTCTTCTTAGACCTCGGCTTCTCTCTCCCTGCATCCCTTCTTAGTCCTTGGCTCCTCTCTCCCCAGGAGTGACAGTTTCCCGGGCTGTCTAAAGCAAATCAGTGCAGGGGCTTAAGCCTCCCCTCGCATGTGCATTCCACCATCAATGCCCTTCCTGATGGTCGAGCTGTCTGCAAGTTCTTTCTATTCAGCTACAAATAAGTTCCACTTTTCCTTCCAAAAGGAAACAAGCGAACAATAAACAACTCACAAAACTACTCTCCCTAGCCCTATGTCCTTTCCCTCCCTCCTTCCCCCTTTGCCCCCTTCCCTCTCTCTTTCCCTCTCTCCACTCTTCACAAGCTGACAAAGGTTGGCTTCTTCAAAGAAGAAGCGTCAGTTCTTCCTCACCTCCCTTCCACAGGCTCCTATTCCTCTTCCTACCTTTTAATACTAGTGACTTGGTGAATCTCTGCTTGACTTACTTCTCAATATTTTGTATTCTCTTTTTAATATTTTATATTCTTTTTTTTGTTAGATTTTTTTTTTATTTATTTATTTGACAGAGAGAGACACAGCGAGAGAGGGAGCACAAGCAGGGGGAGTGGGAGAGGGAGAAGCAGGCTTCCCGCCGAGCAGGGAGCCCGATGTGGGGCTCGATCCCAGGACCCTGGGATCATGACCTGAGCCGAAGGCAGTCGCTTAACCAACTGAGCCACCCAGGCGCCCCTATTTTATATTCTTTATGGATAACTTCATCTACATCTGCCTTTAATCAATGCCCATGCACTAGTAATTGCCAAATCTTACCTGAACACGCAACAATTTCCAACTTGTGTGTGCAACCGTGGCCCAGATTTTGCATTATTAGCTTAAACTCAACGTGTTCAACATTGAATTTATTGCTTGGTGCAGGATTTTCCAACAGCTCTCTGTTCTTTATTCCATGTTTCACTGAAAGTTTCATTCGAGATTGCGCTCTCCTACTCACCTCCAGCAGTCAAGAAACCCTGTGGTTCTAACTTCTAAATATTCTTGCTGTAGGTCACTTCCCTATCAAGTGAGGACCACTGTTTAATGTAAGAATTTCTCTCTTTGCCTAGTTTACTACAGTATTACTAAGTGGCTCCCTGCCTACAAAATAAATCCCAGCTAATCCCACGTGGCCATCAGGGGACTGACTCTAAAAACTACACTGGGATCATGGTACTTCAAAATCCCTCCAGTGGTTCTGATCTATTCATGAACACACGCAAACACTGGCATGGTGTGCAAGACCTCTCACGAGCCGGCCCCGGAAGCAGCTCTCTAGCATCTTCTCTCACCACTGCCTCGTGCGTCCTCTTTCAATCCTCCCAAAACACATGGTCCTCCCAGAAAGTGCCGTGCCTTTCCTCTACCTTTGTGCAATCTCTCCCCATTGCCTGGAGTAACCTTGTTTTCCATGTACCTGACTCTTATTCATTTTTTTAAGACTCCTCCCCACCCACTTCAGAGAGTCTTAGTTGACCTTGCATACAGGGTTAAATGCCCTGTTCTGGTCACCCACGGCACCTTCGCGTCCTCCTTCATAACACCGCACCAACTGGATCCTCAGTATTCATTTTCTTACCTGTGTCTCTCAACTGATGTGCATTCCTTAAAGATGAGTGCCATAAGCCTATTTGTTTCTGTAATTTCTCCAAAAATGACTTGGTTTTTTTCACTGTTCTATTTCCTCCCATCTCATCCAAGACGTCTTCCCCAAATGCCATAACTCCCTCCGTAGTCTCCCTTCTTGAACTTTTTTGCTTTTTATCATGTTCATTCAGCTCTCTACCTCAGGTTCTGTATTATGGTTGGCTCTCTTGTTTATTATTTCATGTGTGTAGCTTGCCCCTCATCTGTATTATTAACTCTCTGTGGAAGAGATGTGCCTTACAGTATCTCGAGATGCCTCCCCCAGTAATGGACAGATTTCTGTATTAACAAGTTTGACAATATCTCAAGAATAGACAAACTAAAAGCTGTCTTTTCTTTTAATCTTAGTATGAAACAACTGACAAACACCTTTCTCCTGATGGCCAATATGTCCCCAGGATCATGTTTGTTGGTAAGTAAAAATAACAATGAGATTAAGCACACTGATAATTGCCCAAGTGCCGTGATATCTCGTCTTCCGACGCCCACTCCCTCATCTGCCACTCCATCATGGCCAATGCCATTGCCACGGCCTAGCAAGGGGTAGAACATTCCTTTACATTTCTCTGCATTTCTTCATTAGAAAATTCAAGCTTCCACTTATTTCCACATTTGTTTCTCATCTACTAAAGTAAACTTATCATGTCCTGTCACAAATACATCAGAGAAGGAAGCACCCTGTTAACTATTTAAATGTATTGCCCATTTTCCTGAATACATCAGGCCAGTAAATTCTTATTTTTCATCAGGCAAACTTCCAATTTGTATGTTGGATTTTTCTTTCTGACATTTTTTGTAATTATTTGTGGGCAAGTTAGGAATATGGCTGGCAGAAAAGAAATCAGAGGAGCCATGCTCCTTCCAGCCACTGGTATTTTTCATGTGCTGTTCCCTCTGCTGGAAGGCTTTTCCTGCTTCCCCCATGCACCTGCCCATGACCTAGTCATCACTGTCATTCCCTGACCTGGCACAATCGCCATTATGTGCTCTTGTGGCACCGTGCCCCTCTCAATAGTCACTCTTTTCTCAGATACAATTTTGTATTTATTGGGTGATTGTTTAGTATCTCTTTTCCCCCATAGGGGGAAATATGCAGCTCTTTGTGGCTGGGACTGTGTTTCTTCTGACCATCATATTTTCAGTGTGACCCTGTGGTAGGCTGGCAATAAATATTCGTTAAATGATTGGACACATGAATTGAGATTGACTTTGAGCCAAGTCATACTGATTTAAGGACAATGAATAAATAAATCCATCACATGGCAGAGCTCACCTGATCAAGTGGTGCACCTGTGTGATCCATCCAAGTTCACACTAAATGCACAGAAAAGGGGAGAGGAACAAGTGAAGGATCAAAAGGAGGAAGGATGAACTCGAGCTAATTTTATAGATTCAGTTATGTTTGGATTTAGAAAATCTACAACGTTTAAATTGGGACTTTATAGGTCATCCAGTGACACTCTGTGCAGGAGTTCTTTTCATAGGATTTATTCCCGTCTAAGGGCATTTTAACGCACATTCAATTCCTTCCAAAGAACCAACTCCAGCTCAGGAGTGTAGACGCTGGCTACAGATTAGAATCACCTAGAAGATTTTAAAAAATCAAGCTGCCGGGGCCACACCTCAAAGCAATTAAATCAGAATCTTGCCGGGATGGGAGGCAGAAGGCATTTCTTGAAACTCTGGAGGTGGTTCAAGGTTTGCAGCCAGCTGCAGGGGGGCAGCTCTGTGAGCCCATGGTTGCCTGTTTCAAAAGCTTTTCTTATGTTAATTTATTACAAAGAGTAGACCCTGCGTTTGTATCCTCCGCACGTAGCAGAAGTATAATAGGTTTTAAGTCTTTGTTGAACAAATAAATGTCTGCTTTTTGTAATTAACGTCAGCGGGGCCCATTCCAACATTCTGAAATGACAGATTGTCCACTAAAGTACCAGTGGCCGACCGTGCATACAAGCCACTGGTTCTCCTGTGCCTCCTTCATCTGATTTTCAGGACGTGGACCTTAGGCCCCTTCAATCCTCCCTGACAAGGCAAGGTTTCTAGGCCTGTGTAGATCCTAGTACCTCCCCTGGCGATACACCTTATTTTCAAAATGCCTTCTTTTCTCATTAGCTGATAGCCTCAAATTAAATATAAAACACGGGAAAACAGATTTAAACCTCTAGGGATGTAGCTGTGCATAAGGGAAGACTCCTAAATCTTTATTTTTTATTTATTTTTTTTATTTTTATTTTTTTTTTTTCATTTTTCATTCTCTGTAAAGGTTTATTTTACATTGTAAGAAGGGAGGAAACGTCATGAAGTATTTAGACTATATTACAAGCTACAGATCCACATTCAATGTATCTAAAAGAGAATAAAAGAATTGCAGAAGTAACTTAATCTGACAACCCTATTGAAAAATTCTAACAGTACATGGGTTTTCCCACCTTGAGTTTCTAAAGTCACTGTGTAGCTGTTTTACGAGACTTTGAAAGTCAAGTTTTTGACAGGGCCCAGAAAAATCAGCCTTACTGCTAGTTTTAACATCATCTTTGAGCACTTATATCCATCATATCAAAACTAGCAAAAGTTTAGCTGCAACTTTTGGGGGTGGGGGAGCTGGGGCTGTCTGGGTTTCCTTTTTCATAGTGAGTCCTAGGACACTGCACGATATGGCTATCTGAGGGAGCCAGTTTTCTATTTCACTGGCCCCATGCCTCCTACAAGTTGCTGACTCACTTTATGGAGTGGAATTAAGAACCTGTCTGAATCAATAGGCATTTGTGGCAGAGAGTGCTAGTTGCCCCAACATCCATTTTCGCTTTCTTCTAAGGAAATAGAAATTTCAGCTAGGCACAGCATTAACAAAGGTCAGCCAGATCTTGGAAAGCAGCTCACAGGCTGCAGAAGAATAGCACTGGGGTAAATAAGAAACATTTATAATGTTGAACAGTGTCTGCTGCAACTTGCTGCTTTTAGCAACACCCTACAGAGGGATGGACACAACCAGAGCTAGTCAGACGTGGGGGGCGGGGGGGGGGGGGGGGGGGTGGGAAAACCCCCCCCCCCACCGCCCCCTCGGGGGAACTAGGGCAGCTGCAGGAGGGCACGCAGGGGTGCAGGGCATGGGACAGAGTCTTGGGCAGTTGCACATCTCGGTCAGGTTCCCGGCGTCTGTGATCCCTTCAACCCCTAGGCCCTGCTGCTTCCTGCCTCCTTCCTCCGGAGGAGTTCATGGCCAAGATGGACTCTTACTGCCCTGAGGCTGACCCCCGGGGATGGTTTCCGCTATATGTAATTGACAAGTAGCAAACAGACCAGAAGCTTATTAAATGTTAGAGAGAATCTGAAAACCAAAGAAATCGAAAGGCAGGTTTGCAAATGCCTGTGATGATGAGATCCTGCACGGGAAAGGAAAAATAGTTTTCCCTTTATCCTTTGAGGTTCTTGGCTGAGACCCCCCTCCCCCATAATAAAACCCAGATTAATAGGAGAAAGACAAACAAGTTCAATGACATACATACCTCCTGTATACATGGCAGAGACCCAGGAAAAGTGAGTAACTCAATCTTTATTTTTTAAATGCAGCTAGATATCAATAGAGTGAAAAATAGAGAGGGCCCTACATGCTTATTTGACCTTTGCCACTCTTATGGGTTTGCGTTCTTTTACTCATTAAAAACAACCTTGGGTTTTAAAAACTAGCATTGGATGTGGGTTTCTAATTATCTAGGTTGCTCTTGGTAACACACTGAGATTACAACATGGGCATTTCAAAAGTTTAAAATAGTTCTTTAGTAGAGAATGCCAGTGTTTTCACCAAAGCACCCAACACCCCCCTGCCGGGATGTCTTCTTCTGTCTTCAGGTTGCTATAGATAGGACAGCAGGGTTCATAACCTTTCCCACAAATAGCATTGCGCAGCTGTCAAGGGCTCCGGGCCCTGCTTTGGGGACTGGCAGCCACAGGCCCGGTTGCAGAGACGGACTAGAACTCCATGAGGCGGATCGCACGCTGTGTTCCTTTCCCTGGCCATGGACAAGTATGTGGGCTTCCTCATGCAACAGAGCTTACTTGGAAACATCGACTCCATTCTTGTTCACTTTTTCTTTGCAGACCCATCCCTGACAGTTAGAGCTGACATCACTGGAAGATACTCGAATCGTCTCTATGCTTATGAACCTTCAGATGTAGCTCTACGTAAGTGTCACCTCCTGTGAACATGTCTATTGCTGTTGCACTAAGAGTAGAGTCCATGATGAGGAGGGAGAAAGCTGGGCTCCGACACACAGAGACTCAGTTTGACACTGACTAGCCTTGTGTCCCTCAGGCAGATCATATTCACTGTGGTCTCATTCATTCATTCATTCATTCATTTATTTTAAGATTTTATTTATTTATTTGACAGAGAGAGATAGCGAGAGCAGGAACACAGGCAGGGGGAGTGGGAGAGGGAGAAGCAGGCTTCCCGCTGAGCAGAGAGCCCAATGTGGGGCTCGATCCCAGGACCCTGGGATCATGACCTGAGCTGAAGGCAGACGCTTAATGACTGAGCCACCCAGGAGCGCCATAACTTAGCTTTTTTATTTTTATTTTTATTTTTATTTATTTATTTATTTTTAAAAGATTTTATTTATTTATTTGACAGAGAGGGACACAGCGAGAGAGGGAACACCAGCAGGGGGAGGAGGAGAGGGAGAAGCAGGCCTCCCTCCGAGCAGGGAGCCCGATGCGGGGCTCGATCCCAGGACCCTGGGATCATGACCTGAGCTGAAGGCAGACGCTTAACGACTGAGCCATCCAGGCGCCCCATCACTGTGGTCTCATTTATTTAAATCTCAATGAAAGATTCTTTAGATTGGGTATCTTTTTCTCTAGAAGGATTTTATGACCATATTACCTGCTTTTCAATGTTTCCTTAGGCGCCCTCTCGTACAAAGTCCTACCACAGAATCAAGGGCAACGGTAACTGTGTTATTACACCAGTAGTAGGAATCTGCATGCCCTAAATACTTCTTCCAAATAATGAAAGCGAAATAACGTAGTTCCGTGCATTGACGTTGAGTTTAAGTTCAGTTTTAAAGATCAGTAGGAAAGATGGTTCCCAGGACTTGGCAAGATACTCACTTTCCCTGGAGTTGCCATAAAATGGAAAGGAAAAAAAAAAAGTTAAGAAACTCAGGGCAGACAAAGCACCTCAATAGGAGACTGTAGCTATAGGTGTGACATCGAATTAGTCCTTCTGGGAAGACAAATGGGATTCGTCCTAAGAACCAATCCTGCTCAATGACTAGTTCTAGAGCTGCCTGGAACTGTACTGCCCAATAGGTGAGCCATGAACTCCATGTAGCTCTTTAACGTTACATTAATTAAAAGTTAAAATTCAGGGGCGCCTGGGTGGCTCAGTCGGTTAAGCAACTGCCTTCGGCTCAGGTCATGATCCTGGAGTCCCGGGATCGAGTCCCGCATCGGGCTCCCTGCTCGGCGGGGAGCCTGCTTCTGCCTCTGACCTTCCTCCTTCTCATGCTCTCTGTCTCTCATTCTCTCTCTCTCAAATAAATTAAAAAAAAAAAAAAAAAGTTAAAATTCAATTCCTCAGGCACACTAACCACAGTTTAAGTACCCAACGCACAGGCACTGAATATTTTTGACCATCACAGAAATACCTACTGAGTGGCACTGACCTAGAACAGCATGCTGGGGAGAAGACTTGAGGCTGCATCTCGGCCGCAGCAAAGATTATCACAGTCCATTAGCGAGCGATGCCTCCAGTGGGTGCGGGAGGACCAGGGAAGTACATGCCAAGTACTGGCCATTCTCGAGATAATGGCATATTTCTTAGTACAACTTTGGATTCCTTAAAGGCATGTATCCTGCACAGGTAATATCACAGGGCTTTGTAGAAAAGACACGTGATAAATATTGGAAGAGAACTGGATTGTAGTAAAGCCATGTCACATACTTCTAGAAAAAAATGTCTCACAAAATTACCAACTATTCACCCTATCATGAAATAGCACCCCATTCAACAATGAATAAAGTACCCAAATTTAGGGGTTTACTAGAGCTATCAATATAATTTCTGGTGGCATCTTGACTGTGGCAACTTTTTCCCCATTAGTGCTCGACAACATGAAGAAAGCTCTCAAGTTGCTGAAGACTGAATTGTAGAGAAAAAACGTCTGCAAGCTTTTCCCTCTGTGTCCGGCCCTGAGACTTAGAACCAGAGGAGATGCTAGAAGACACTGGAGAATGCATGCACACTGATGGACATGCTGATTGGATTATGGTTATTGTTACAACAGCTATTTTTTTTAAATCTGGTTTCAAGTATACATGCATGAAAACAATATTGCATACTACCAGAGTAAGCCATGCTTTTTTTAAAAAAAATAAATAAATCCTTTTGGGGGTGTTCAGACTGTTATTTTTCCTCCAACTTAGTCCTTCAGAGAAAACCTATTTAGTTCATTCACCAAATAGGACTTCTGGACACACCAAATATTCAAAGAGGAGAAAAACTGACTTAACTGGAGCAATGAAGACCAAAGACAGTCCAAGTTAACACATCACTATATAGTTTCTCACTGGGTGACTAGAAGTAGACATGAGTTTAGTCAATATAAGTATCAAAAAAGAATATGTGTTTAAAAGAATATGTAGAAAGGCACCCCAAGAAGATCAGGTACCTCCTTGAAGACAACCCCTCCCCACCCAGGCCAGAAACTCCTATGTACACACTTTACTTCAAGAATTCAATTTTAGTTGGATTTTGCACAACTGAACCCTCTCAGAGAAAGTCTCTGACAGATAGCTTTCTCCATCAGAGCCCTAATTTTGTGAAAAGGTCAAAGAACATCTGTACCCATGAACATACCCTAAAGAAAGCCTAAGAATTCGCCTTATAATACATTTGGTGGCTAAAGATTTTAGAGCACCGCCCTGGAATAAATTTAGTTGAGTTGTTCCCATCTTCACTAAAATGTGACTAGCTGGGAGAAGAGCAAAGGTAATGTAATGACATCATGTCTATGAGCAGAGGTCAGAGGTCACCACTTACTTTTGGAGAAGTTGAGAGAGGTGGTGGCTTTCCATAGGGGAGCAGCTTTTGCTACTTTCAACTCTTGATTCTGAATGACAAAAATTAGAACTGTGTATTAATTTCTTCACTACATATTGAATCTCACATTCATTGTCACATGGAATTTCTTTATCACCCAGCCCCCACTGACTTCTTTGGCCCATGAATGGCTATGGTGGTCCGTACCATGCTTTGAATATTGATATATTGATTATCTATTGCTTGTCTTGACAAACTTTTCTTTGGCATTATTATCTTTTCCAGGGCGGAATATACATTTTAAATTCTTTTCTCTTTCACAGTACTATCAAAAAACTATGTACTAATAGGGTCTGTGTACATATGGTTGATTTAATGACATACAAATCCTCAGTAAAAATACTGGCAGAGGGATTGGGCTCTCTTCTTACAAGTAGGTACATATGTTGGGGCGCCTGGGTGGCTCAGTCGTTAAGCGTCTGCCTTCAGTTCAGGTCATGGTCCCAGGATCCTGGGATCGAGCCCCACATCGGGCTCCCTGCTCAGCGGGAAGCTTGCTTCTCCCTCTCCCACTACCCCCTGCTTGTGTTCCCTCTCTCGCTGTGTCTCTCTCTGTCAAATAAATAAATAAAATCTTAAAAACAAAACAAAACGAAAAAACAAACAAGTAGGTACATATGTTAAAAAGGTTAAATATTATATTTAGAAAGTTCTCTGAGAGTTAATGAAGGGGAAAAAAGTTTTCACTTATATACAAATATTTTGAATGACAACTAAGATGTTCAGGTTTCCTCTATAGTTTAGCAGAATAAAAATTAAAAAATTGGTTTTTTTATCAAGCTGATATAAAATTAAGTCCTTAAAGTTTGTTGAATGACAAAATGTTACTTGAACAACATATATAATTTTTAAGATATAAATACATCTCTGGGAAGTCAAATGTTAAGGTTGCAAGGAAGATGAATCTCCCTTAGAAAAGTGTTAAACAGACATGGTCTCCTCTACTTCTGAGAATTTGTCCTCCTGCAAATCAGGAAATCATCCAAGACAAAGTTCTGTGAAGATGCCGATGGCAACATTATTTAAACATACTTAAAAAAAATGGCAACCACCAAATATAGTGGTTACATCGTGTATTAACACAAAGTGCACTATGTCATCATCTATAAACATAAACAGTGTGAAGAAACAGAAAGAATAAGTGAACAAGAATATAGGTCTTTCTGTGCTGTAATTGTAATTCCAGGAAGTATGTGAGAAGTGAAGCTGTAAAGAGAAGAACTTCTGCTTGAAGCTTATGGAAATCATTAGCAAAGCCTGTTCATTCTTGTCACCCCACAATCTTTCCTGTGTGTTCAAATAAACTGAAGCAAAAGCATACCTTGACTATTTCTCTAATTACACAGAACTGGAAGAAAGCTGTAAGCCTAGAGAGCATTATTTCAAACAACGGAAGCAAAATGTTGGTAACACAGTGGGAACACGAAATGGTACAACCACTGTGAAAAACAATGTGACTGTTCCTCAAGAACTTTAGCATAGAGTTACCATACGATCCAGTAATTCCACTTCCAAACACCTGAAAGCAGGAAAAAAACTCTATCTGTGCATTCACGTTTGTAGCAGCATGATTCACAATAGCCAGTAGGTGGAAGCAACCCAAACGTCCAATCGGCGGCTGAATGGATCAACAAAATGTGGCATATGCCAACAAGGGAACACTATTCAGCCTTTAAAAGGAAGGATCCTGACACCTGCTACAACATGGATGAACCTTGAAAACATTAGGTTAAGTGAATAACGAAACCAGTCACATAAGGACGAACACTGTGTTTCCACTTACATGAGGGATCTGGAAGAGTCAGATTCACTGACACAGGAGAATGGCAGTTGTCAGGGGCTAACGGAAGAGGGGGAAGGGGGTGGGGGGATCGTTTGCCAGGTGCACACTGTCAGCTTGGGAAGATGAAAAAGCTCGTGGGGATGATGGTTGGGTCACACTGTGAATGCACTTAATGACACTTTATTACACACTTAAAAATAGTTAAAATGAGGGGCGCCTGGACGTCTCAGTCGGTTCAGCATCTGCCTTCGGCTCAGGTCATGATCCCAGAGTCCTGGGATCAAGCCCCGTGTTGGGAATCCCTGCTCAGCAGGGAGTCTGCTTCTTCCTCTCGCTTTGCCTGCTTGCGCTCACTCGCTCTCTCTGTCAAATAAATGAATAAAATCTTAAAAAAAAATAAAATGATACATTTTATGCTATGTGTATTTTACCACGCTAAAAAGAAAGAATGTTTTATCAGTTTTATCGGAGGCCCCTCATCTTAGGGGGAAAAGGGTAATTTAGAAAAAACTTGGTAACATAAATCATCTGTGAGTCATTTACACAGATGATCAACATGCCTGGTTAAACCATTTTCATCCGCTTGAGAACTGCAGTCTTCAATCATCTACCACTGTTTAGCTCTGCTTTGGGTTTTTGCGTGTTTCAGGCATTCACTAATCCCAAGTAGCTTCTAAGGTCCTTATATTGAGCAGTCACTGGTGAGCACAGGAGTGGGGGTGGGGGGGTGGGGGAAGGGGGGAGATAAAAAAAAAGCTCTAAGGCAAGAACAGAAATTCCTTCAGTTACTCACCAAGGAGGCAGAGTTCAAAATCCAAGTGAGCCTAAGTTTTTAAAAAGCCACTTGTCAAGTTGTCACCTCATCAACCGTAAAAACCAGATCCTGAAAGTAAACAACAGTGGTTTCACCCTCCAAGTGGTATCACGGTCCAATGTTTGCCATATAATCTAACTCAGGCAACTCCCTCCCGCCCTCATTTGAAAATGAATTCCAAAAGTGGATTTTCCTGAGGAGAGTGGATGAGAAGTAGCCTGGCCTATGGTAGAAGAGTCTGATTTTTCCCCCTTGCCCACTGTCTCAGGAGGTATGTCAAGGACTACAATTACCCAGTTGTGATGGGTAATTGTAACAGAGGAAGACCTCTGTTCTCTTCTGTCTCCCCCTGGGGGTTCAGTGGAGAAATGGGGTAAAGGGCATTACTGGATTGCTCCCTAAAGTTGTTTAGAAAACACTGACCAGCAACATATACCGTAATTGCATTTGGCATAGCCAGGTGTAAAAATTAACTGCCAGACCCAAACATAACGAGTGCCTAGTAACTTTATACAAATCCCCTCCACATTTCCAGAAACCTGAACAACTTGGTCTTTAACTTTATTGTCCACTCTAATAAAACAACTGACGTGCGAATGATCATATTTGTACAATCACATGCCTGGAAGTGTTTTTTCTCCTATGAAATATTATGAAAAAAATGCAATTCTAATTTGTTCAGTACCAGCTATAAAGTGAAATTGTTTCATATATTTACTTGGTGCATTTTCAAAAGGATGAATAAACTTAAACAGGGTTAAACAAATACTTAGAAAAAGTGTAGGAGGTTTTTGGTTCAAGGAAACTAAGAACTTAAAGCCCCACTTCTGGATTCTTTTCCCTCTCTGAAAGGTTTTTCTCAGCAGCATATGACTTGGGTTGAACATGCAGAACTGGTTTTCAGACCAAACTGGTTGTTTCAATCACAGAGTGTCTGAGATGAATTTATGCCACATGAACTCTGATTTTAGAAATTGTAGCCTGACATTTTTCCTTTGTATTAGCATTTTATTAACTAAAGTTTCACCCTTCACACCAAAGCTGACTGGGCAAATGGAATATTTAAATAGGGAATAAGAGAAATTTTAAAAATGAGTAGAGCTTCCTTTTTAAATAAATGCTAGGTGGCGAGAGAGAGAGGCGCTCTTGAGTATGCATTATGGACATTTGTTTTAATTCAAGGACAGACCCTCCTCTGACCCCCTCCTCTGATCCTGTGTGTTTACCGGCAACATTTCTATGCACACAGGCAGAGGCACTCCTGTAATCCTGGGATCAGCCTGACTTCTGCAGCCTCATTAGCAGCCACTTGGGAATCAGGAGAGACCTATTCAGAGGCCTTCCCAGCAGGTGTATAATAAACTGTGCAATGTGAGCTGTACCTCTGCACACGGACACAAACCGAGATCGCAGGAGACCTCCCAGGACAATCTATCATCTTCAGATCTGCCTGCGGGAACAGAAAGCCCAAATTAATCTAACAAGGCTACTCTTGGTACTTGAAAATGTATTATTTCTTGAGTGGCTAGTCATTAGTTATGACCCACTCTCATAATCCTATAGTTCAGTAGCCCTAAAGATTCATGCTTCCCAGGCCCTGATTTGTAATTGGGTTGACCCAAATAAGGCCACTGCAATTAGAGCACAAGCCAAAGCTATGGAAAAGCTCTTTCCAATATAGTCATCTGTACCAAGAAAAGTATTACAGTAAGAGGCACCAGAATCTCATGGGAACTTCAAGATGTAATAAAGCAAACAAGGAAAATACAGAAGGCCTTAATGACAAGACAGTATGCAAAAATCTCACTTGCTCCGTGTGTCACTTATACTCTCATCTTACGGTATAAGTAGGAACATTGTTAGGGTTGCCCAGAGCTCAATATGGCATTGAAGGATAGCAGACTATGCCACTCTCTGGCATCAAGATTATTTTGAGCTCATTATTTCTGAAAAAATGCAGACATAGGAGGAGCTCTGTAAACAGAGAATTTAACCCTTCATTAAAGGAAATTTATACTTATAAAGGAAATCTCTATATGTTAGAGTGTCTCCTTTTCTCTGTACCAGGAAGAGGATGACTCTAGATCACAAGAAACTTAGCACTGCAGAAGTCACTGACTTAAATCTATGTAACAAGTCTTACCTTTGTTTATAGTGCTTTTCCTGGTAACCCTAACTGTCCTTCCCTCCAATTCTCACACCCCAACACACACACCTTTATTTAGTCTTTAGCTAAAGATAGTATCTAATATGGTGTCTTGGGCCATCTTGGGGAATTACTCAGTTTTGGGTAATATCTTATGTATACATGTTAATAGATATGTATGCATGTTAATAAACCTGGTTTTCTCTTGTTAATCTGACTTGTATTAGATAGGGTCTAAGACAAGAACTTAGAAGAGTAAAGGGGAAATTATTTTTCCTCCCTTACTGTATCATGGGAATTGCACAACTGGGTTTTCTTGAAAGATCAGCCAGTCTTCCAGAATCATGGAGGTGAAACAACCACAGAATGCTCTAAAATTCTACAGATCGACCATTTGCCCTCTTTCTTGGCCTAAAACCCATCATAATGACAATTACCAGTAAAATACTATATTCTACATAGAATGCAAGACAAGAATTGAATAATTGTCAGTAACACGAAAGAACTTACATATTGTCCCCAAATAAATGCGAATGACTTCTCTTTTAAAAAACAGTTCTCACTATGGAGAAAATATTAAACACTGACACATTTTCAAGAAAGAATTTGGGGAGGACTACCAGTAGACATTAGTGCTGGAAGTTCATTTCGGTGGCTGGATTATACACGAAAATAGCAGCACTCGGCTCTAAGTCAAAGAAAACAAAGCAATAAAGGAAAGAATTCCACTTCACTTAATCCATCTAGCACTTCTTCTGTTACTTTCTTTTAATTGAAACATTCATACACGAGGAAAGGTTTCCATTCTTTAATTTTTTAATATAATATACAGAACCACAATACTATTTCAATTTCAAATTATGGGAGCTCACATTCAAATATGCTTGGATTTGACAAGTTGCTGTTACAATACTGAGAAAATTCATGAAAAAGGTATTTAACAATTTGTAAGATAATCAAATATCTTTTTGCTACGTGGGCCAATGCATTAAGAGTAACTTGTTTAAAAATGCAGTCTTTTGGACTTCAAATTATTATAAAAGAATATGAAGATTATATAGCTATACTTTCTGAATTTCTCAGACCCATTCCGTTTCAAAAGCTGAAGGCAAATGTTATGCATCAGAACATTCATAAGATTGTATCTCCTCCGTACTTACCTATAAAAATCAAAAGCTAGACCACACTTTCCTAAAGACATAGCTATTTCTAGGCTACAGTAGTGTAATCATAAAAGACTACTAGAACGAAATTATCACTTTTATGTTAACAATTTTCACCACAATACAGCTTTCCTAAAAAGACAAAAAAAAAAATGCAGGATTTTGGATTTCCCTTACTGAATTTAACATAATAGAATCTCATACTTTCTGGCTTTAATAAGCTTCAACTCTTTTTTCCAGTAGGAACTATCTACACAGCACAGTGCTACATACAATTAATTATTCCAGTGAGATGTATATTTAGATTTACAATATGATCAACACAATAGTGCCATACAAAGTTTTTCTGCAGGTAAAAATGCTAAGAAAGGCCACAGTGGACAGTGCCAGACACTGTGAATACGGCAGATTACAGGTACCACCGAGGGTTAGAGGAGACCACAAGTTTCTAATTTTTTCAGCAATGGGAAAAGAAAAACATTTAGAGAAACATAAGAGTAAAAATATATAATTCCACTGTCAATAATAATGTAACTTTTCAGATACTGCTTCCTTAAACAGGCAAATTAGTTGAACCTTAAGTTAGAGAAAGTGAACAAGAGCCAAATATGAAAGATGTTCCTTGTTTTCTCATCAAAGGAATGCACTAGGATTAGCACGAGGATCCTTCTGGTTCCTGTATCTGTAGGTCAGCCAAACACCCAGGATCTGGAATGGAAGGAAAAAAAAAAAGAAGAAAGAGAAAGTAACAGTTGTATCTGTTTCTTCAGTTTATCAATAAACAATCTGGAACCTCTGAAGCACTTGGCATTATTTGTTCAAAGGGGAAGAGATTTCTTTTTCCCTTTAAAGTGTTGTAAGTAGCCCAAATTAGAAACCCTAAAAACAATTAATATGAATACTGGCCCTCCAGAGATGTCTGCATCATAATCCCCAGCACCTGGGATTAGGTTACCTTACATAGTAACAGAGACTGGGCAGATGTCATTGGGTTAAAGCTGTTGAGACAGGGAGATCATGTGGGTGGGCTCACTGATGTAGTCACAAGGGTTCTTACAAAAGAGAGGCAGGCAAAACAAAATCAGAGACATAGAGAAAAGACAGTGTGACGTCAGAAGCAGCAGGAAGCGGAGTCAGAGAGAAGATGCTGCATGGCTGCCTTGAAGATGGAGGACAAGGCCACCGAGCACAGGCAGCCTCTAGAAGCTGTGAAAGGCAAGGACGCAGCTTCTCCCATACAGCCCCCCCGGGGGAGCCTGTATTTCAGGCTTCTGACCTCTAGCAGAAGAGAATAAATTTGTGTTGCTTTAAGCAACTCCATTTGAGATTATTTGTTACAGCAGCAATAGGAACATTTTTTTTTTTTTGAGACAGAACGAGAGAGAGAGAGAGAGCACATGAGGGGGGGGGGAGGGTCAGAGGGAGAAGCAGACTCCCTGCCGAGCAGGGAGCCTGATGTGGGACTCGATCCCGGGACTCCAGGATGATGACCTGAGCCGAAGGCAGTCGCTTAACCAACTGAGCCACCCAGGCGCCCCGCAGCAATAGGAACTTAATACAAACACTAAACTGTCTGGATAGCTAAAATATCACATAATTTTGATAACTGAGAAACAAACTGGGTTGAGAAAGAATTCAGTAATAACGAAAACCCCACAATAACAAATTTTGCTAATGCAGATCTTTAAAAAATGTTGTAATTCCTGCCTTTCTCAAGAACCGGGGATCTCTAATTCCAGAAAAATACTAAGTTGTTACTGTGTCGTTTCCCAAACCAGGTTCACAAAAGCCTTAACCAATATAATTTTTTTTTTAATTAAGAAATGTATTCATTCTGTTTCTGCTACCTCAAAGTTGATTTACTTAAAATAATCAAAAATTCTTAGACTGAAAAAGATACAAATGTTTAATGGAACAAAATGAATTTCAAATTATACTTTCCACTTTAGATCTGTGCCAACTTTTCATCTAAATTTTGTTTATTTGACTTCATAACTACTCATTAGCCCTTTAAACTACTTCTAGAGAATTAGGATCAATCCAAAATTGCCTCCATTACCACAGTAATAATCCCTGTGTTACTCTAAAATTCACGACTGGCAGTGATTACAGTTATAACATGTCAGAGCTGAAGGAAATATAGTTTGTGAGTTGAATCAAGGAAAGATAAGTCTAATTTAAGGAAGTGGGAAGCCTGGGTTGCGGCATATAGAACAGGGGAAAAAAAGGAATTTATTTAATAAACACATGAGGAGTACTTTGTGACAGGCTCTGTTCCTCACACTTTACAAATTCAAACAATCCTCCCCAAACACCCTGAATGATGGGAACATTATCCTCATTTTACCAGCAAGGGAACTGAGGTGACGAGGTTAAATAAGAGGGTAGCGGTCATACAGGTCACAAGTGCTAGAACTGTGGTTCAAACGTGGAATCCATGCCCTCTAGCACATCTGGGGTTGTATGTGCAATCTGATGTACTGAAGGCCATTCTCAGGCTAACATTCTACCTACCATGTCAGCCAGGCTGGTTTTCACAATGCTGAGATACGTGCACACCTGCTGCGGACAGCAACTCCTCTGACACCCCCAACCTGCCCAAGCATCATTTCCTTTCCCCTGCCCCAGAAACACTGGCACACAGGGAGACAGCTTTGGGTGAGAATTTTTGAGGTTTTAAATCGTTTGATTATCAGCCCTGGATATAGGCCAATAGTGTAAGGTACAGGGGAAACAAAGCAAATGGGTACATTAGACACTCAACATCTGAAGCCACATATTACCAAAACTTCATTCCTCCATTTCAGCGGTAAGTGACAAAATGAGACACTCTCTTCCTTTGCCCCATTGTTGAACCATGATCTCGTCCCTCCCTCCCTAGGAGAGTCTGGAAGGAACGCCACACCCAAAATGCAAAAAGATCAAAGTTAGATAACTAATGGATTCTAAGCTTACAAAGCTGCTTAAAATGATCTAAAGATTCTCAAGGGTAACTTTGACTACAACTGATCACGAACTCCGCAGATCCTAGAACCTAGGCCTAATATGCAGGCCACTAAAGTATATAGCTCATCACATAGAAATATGTGTAATGAGCCTACACATTATTTTTTATGTTTATTTATTAAATATAGAAAGGCGGAAGGTAATAAGCCAAAATATAAACATTGGTTATTTGTCATTTTTAGTTAGTAAATCCATGTAATTTTTCATGTTCAAAATCTTCTGTATTTTCTAAAGTTTCTACAAAGAACATGTGCTAACTTTAACATGTTAAAAGTTAACATGTCTCAGCTATTTTTCAGATTCTAAATCAAAGTTTCTTTTATGGTTTACATTTATTTTCAGCTATTATAAATAGTTCAAAATCAAGCCTGTTTCACCAAGGAAAGGAAATCATTGGTTAGCTTCATCCCTATGATTCTGTGAAATATTGAATAAAACAAAAAATTTAAAGTTAGTATAGCTATAAAATATTCACTATCCAGAAAATATCAGGTTGTATAAGTTATTATTAAAATCTCTAGCCAGGTTTCAAAGGACATGGTGTATAAAATATTAAAATATAGAGGAGGATTCCATGAAAGAACACCAAGTCTTCTTAGCTTTTAAGACACCTAAGACTCATGAGTTTATATTCTTTGTTTTTAAAGATTTTATTTATTTGAGGGGTGCCTGGGTGGCTCGGTTGTTGGGCGTCTGCCTTGGCTCAGGTCATGATCCCAGGTCCTGGGATCGAGCCCCACATCGGGCTCCCTGCTCAGCGGGAAGACTGCTTCTCCCTCTCCCACTCCCCCTGCTTGTGTTCCCTCTCTTGCTGTGTCTCTCTCTGTCAAATAAATAAATAAAATCTTAAAAAAAAAAATTTTATTTATTTGAGAGCGCGTACGCATGCACATCTGAGTGGGGGGAGGGGCAGAAGGAGAGACTCTTCATGCAGACTCCCCACTGAGCACAGAGCCAGAGGTGGGGCTTGATCTCATGACTCATGAGATCATGACCTGAGCCGCAACCAAGAGTTGGACGTTCAACTGACTGAACCATCCAGTCATGCCCCTATGAGTTTATATTCTTAAAAGTATTAATATTTTTAAAAAACAGTAGGAGGAGGGATGAATAGGCAGAACAGAGAAGATTTTTAGGATAGTGAAAATATTCTGTATTATATTCTAATGATGGATACATGTCATTATAAGTATGTCCAAATCCATAAGATGTACAAAAGTAAACCCTAATGTAAACTATGGACCTTGAGTGATTATGATATGTCAATGTAGGTTCGTCAGTTGTAAAGAACATCCCACTCTGGTTAATGGTGATAATGGGGGAGACCATGCCTATGTAAGGACAAAGGATATATGGGAAATCTCTGTACCTTTCTCTCAATTTAGCTATGGACCTAAAACTGCTCTTAAAAAAAAAAAAGTCCTTAAAAAAAAAATAGGCATAACTGAAAGTAATGTAACCTCATGAGAAGAAAATGGAGCTGCTCAAAACAATTAAATTCTCAAAATAAATTCTAAATATAAAAAGGAAACCATGTGGCAAAATCTGGCTAATGTGTTATATGGAGATTGCTCATTCCGGTTTTTCTCCTATCTATATTTTTAAGTTTTCATGGAAAAAATCATACTTTTAAAAGGAAACAAAGGAATAATGCACAGAATTGTTTTTAAACAGTACATCAATTTTCTTGAATCACTGTCAAAACCAACCCACAAGTAACACAGCTCTTTCATGAGAAAAAGTAAAATGAAAAAAAAAATGCTCAGAATGGGAAGAGATGTCAGGGGAGACTTCTTTTAAAAAATGAATATTAACCTTGGTCTTTATCTCCACTTTGTTAAGAACAACCAAGTGTGAATTTTTCATTCTCAAGAGAAGGAAACTGAATGGAATATATAATATATCCACATATATGTATATATAATGTGCTATATATTGACCCTACATCATATACATATATAGTATATACATTATATACACAAATGCAGTATATACATTATATATACAATATTAAATTTGATTTTCTCCTGTTAATATGTCTAATGTCAGTCTGACTCTTAGTCTAGCTAGAAGGATCTTGAAGGGCAGAGAAAAATGTCCCTTCCTACCCACTCTAATTTAACCAGCTCATTATTGAAGAACACAAGCTGGCCCAAGGGTTTGCTGTTATCCACAATAAACATTCTTTTTTATTCATTTTACATAGTCATATGATTATCTCTATGAAATAAAGCACTGTAAGTAGAATGTATGAATTTAAAAAATTTAATTTTGATACATATTGTCAACTCAGCTGTATCAAAAAACATCCACAGGTATTGGGAGTTTAATAAAGACACTGAAAAAGGAATTAGCATCCTCTAAAATTATCAATGAGTGTGGTTTTGCTTACAGATACATATATTATACATAAATGTATTAATCAATATATTTTAATATAGTATAAATACATGCAATATAAATAAGAAACTAGTAATAGTGTTTACCTGTAGGTTTTGGAGGGCTAGAAATAATGGGGGATGGGCTTGGAAGGCCATTTTTCAAAGCATATCTTTATAAGTATGTATGTGTGTGTGTTATATACTATATATATTAAACAGTGCGAATGTCCTACCTATTCCAAAATTAAAATTATAATTCATCATACAACTCTACAAATAGAAGAGATTCTAGAAATAACCCAGCCTAAACTCATTTCACTTGTTCATTAAATTTTAAACAATTTAATAATCAAGCATCTCACGCTGTATAAAATTCATGCTAGATCTGTGAGGTCTTCTGATTTCAAGCCAGGGCTCCTCTAATTACAATACTAGTTCTCAATGAGGATATTCATCGATACATTCCTTAAGTTAAGGGCCATGCTAAGGTAAAATGTCATGCCCTCTTGCCATATAAAACAGAAAACCCTATGACAAAAGCGGAAAGAGAGTGAGTTATTTGCACATACCTCCGTAAAGCTGAAGAAGAGGCCAATGCCACCGACAAATCTCAAAACCTCTCCAGCATATTTTCCTATTATTGGAGCACATGGTGAGCATGGGTGGCTGCTTTTGAAACAGCTCTGTATCAATTAAAAAAAAAAAGAACTTTTATTTCAAAGTACAATTATATAAAGCAGATAAACACTGAACCCACCTAAAAATGAGTGGCTGGAGTATTACATCCAATCTGGGCCTTGGCTGTTTAGTAATAGCTCCCAAGGTTCCCAAGCCCAGCATACACACCTTGAGTGATCGCACCCCCCCCCTTTGAGTGTGGATGGGATTTGTGAATATGATAAACACTCACTCCCATGTTTACCGTGTGGTTATGTAAGACATCACCTTAACAGAATGGAGCAATTATCATGCTGACTTGGATGCTGCCATGTTGTGAGATGGTTGTATATGTATAGTTAGAACCTGAGAGCAGCCTCTAGGAACTGAGGAACACCCAGCAATAAAATGGGACTAAAGCATTACAACCACCAGGAGCTGAATTCTGCCAACACCCACTGAGCTCGGCAGAACACCCCAGGCCTCAGATGAGATTGCAGCCCTGGCCAACACCTTGATTTCACCCAGATGAGATCCTAAGTGGGGGACCCAACTAAGCCATTCTCACACTCCTGATCCATGGAGACTGAGGTAATACATGGGTGGTGCTCATGTGTCACATAGCTCTAGAAAACGAATAATCCCACAAAAGACGCCCCATTGAAGGAAAATCCAGCTCAGGGCTCAGAGAGACGGTAATAGGAGTTTCCCCAAAATAGAAACACATGTGAACTTCCTAGGACAGTCAAACTCCAAGTCTATCCTCACATTGGGGTCTGGCCTGGGACAACAGTATGGCTCTGATTTGTCCATCGCTAATCCAGCTCTCACAGAAAAAGCATGAAGTTGTAATGGGGAAGAAGGGAGGGAGGATAGAGGGTTATTTCCATGTATCCTCCTCCCTGGGGATGCTTAACTGGTTAAAGAGCCCCAAAATTTAGGACAGACCACTCTCCTCCTACTACCCTGATACGCTTCAAAACCAAGATACTGCTACAGCTCTTCCACACCTCTACGGCTAATCTGTTCTTATTTTTCTTTCACAACTTGTTCTAGGAGGAATTGAATGGGAAGGAATTAGGGGCAAAGAACCACGAGTATCTGTGTTTGGCAGGGCTCTAGGATATTTAGTACTGTCAGGAGTGGACACTTGAGAACAGACAAATGATGTAATGGTGTACATGGAATATAAGATAGGTATATGTAAAGCATTTTAAAAATAGAACTCAGCATCAGAAATTCCATTTCTTTCATGTTAACCATTATTCATCTGTATGTAATACATCTCCAGAAAATATTTTATACTTTGTACTTACAGCCAGGCAGGTGTCATTTGGGTTAAAACTTCGAAACCCACAGCAGTTTAAATTTCTCTGGATGTCATTTCGAGCACTTGCTGTATTGTTCCAACCCACTTCCAGAAGCTGACCCTAGAAAATGCGTTTAATATATACATTGAAATGTGTTATCCCTGCACAAAATG
Source organism: Neomonachus schauinslandi (assembly GCF_002201575.2). Classification (NCBI taxonomy): domain Eukaryota; kingdom Metazoa; phylum Chordata; class Mammalia; order Carnivora; family Phocidae; genus Neomonachus; species Neomonachus schauinslandi. The sequence continues at coordinate 48,755,624 of NC_058414.1, read as the reverse complement.
TATAAAGCTAGAGCCTACAACTTTTAATATGAGTGTACCCAAAATAAATACTCTTTGTAAGACGATTAAAAGTTTTCAAAGGGTAGTACCTAAATTTGCAACAAAAATTAAAGCACTGCTTCTATCCCAAGAATGAAAAAATCTTAACTTTTCCATGCATTTTAAAAGAAACACTTAGTTCAAAAGATTCTCAGACTGAAACAAGACACATTTTCCATTGCCCTAAACAGAGATGCGTATTCTTTTACAAATTAAGAGTTCAGAAAGTGTAATTGCTAGAATGGTATCACAAACGTTTCACTGCATCATGGTGGGAAAAGGCTGCATGAACATCTTTCAGTAGTGGCACTTTTTACCCAAGGAAGGGAAAATTCCACTTCAAGGATGCCGGGGGTGGGGGTGGGGGGCGGGGGCCGGGGGGCCAAAAAGCAACATCTGATGGCACTTCAGGGCTCCGATCAGCCCCACTAATGCAATCAGGAACAAGAGATTTTAGCTGTCTCCAGTGAAATGCCATTCTGAGCAAAGAGGAATTATCTTATATTCCAATCATTTCTCCCCTTTTTTTCCTACACATACTATGAGGCCTAATAAAAGAAAAGAAAAAAGTTTTTGCTTACCTGTTGCGCCTGGTTCAGGGCTAAGCAAGCACATGATACAGAAAACTGAACAATAAATACAAGTAAGAGAATAATCATGTACTGAGAATTCAAGTTAAGGTATTTCTCGATACTCTTAAAATTACATAAAATAGAGGTACTGACAACTTCAGAATGTACTAGAAGGATTTCAACCAGAAAACAGAACAAATGGCACCTAGAGAAAGTTTACAAGGAATATACACAGTTATTTTTCTCATTAATACACTGTAGATATTTCATAATAAAAATACTAATATTTAAAAGCTGATCTGTTAGAATTTCATTTAGATTAAAATAAAAATTCTTACATATATAAAACAAGAAATAAGTATAGATAAATGTATTTAAGGTTTCTTAATATTAAAATCTTAAAAAACAATCACTGAAATTCTCAACCACATATTGACCTTTCGGAAAGGGCCTAGAGGTCACCAAATCAGTTCAATGTAATTGAATTTGCAAGATATAAATAGGACTATACTGAATTTGCAGAATACATTCTTCATGATGTGAAAAGGAGAAAATGGGAACATATAAGCATACAATAATTTCACCCTAAGAAATGTTCCTAATGTTGTGGAACAAATACACAAAGGGCATGCTAGGAGCTGCTCTCTGGCAATTTCTTTCCTAATGATAACTCCAAATCAGTTATAGTAATCAAAAGAGTAATCAATAAAAGTAAGAACAAATTCAATTGGGGTAAAAGTTCTGCTTTTAAAAAAGGATACAAAAAAAAGCAACACCTGATGGTGTTTTACGGCTCCAATCAGCCCCACCAACGCAATCAGGAACAGGAAAATGCCCACTGCAATGACCACACCGACCACCCGGAGGCTGGAAATCAGCCCGAAACCAATGCCCCACGCTGCGATTCCAATGAGCAAGAGACTAACCAACTACAAAAACAACCAAAATGGCCAGGGATGGGGTGGGGGGCAGGGGAAGAGAAAGAGGAGAGGAAAACATCAATTTATAGAATAACGTTAAAAACATTTTTCAGTATCTCACGAATGACTGCTCATACTCAATAACAAGATCTTAATAGTATTATTTTAACAAATTAAATTAATCCTCAGGCATGCTTCAAAAAAAACTAATCATCTATGAAATTATTATGAAGCCTCAGAGGTCATCTGGTTTACTAAGCCTAAATGATTTCTACCTAAGCTTTTGAAATCATGGCATATGTGAAACTCCTAGATGCCAATACATCGCAGTCAACTATGGATTCCTTCACATGGAAATCACTTAGGTTTCCTTCAAAGCCAGATGGACTATAACCTTCTCTGTGATGCCTTCCTCATCCTCTACAAACTGTTCTTCGAAGATGGTTCTATTGTTCCCCTTGTCACACTCTCAGTCTGTTGCCAAGCCTGTCTCTCGGAGGAGATTTGGGAGCACCCTTAGAGGAAAGCCCCATCTTCTCATCTGTCTGTATCCCCAAAACCTATCATAGAACCCGTGCCTTGAAAACAATCAAAAATTTCTCAAAGAATTGTGGGAAAAAATTGCTTTAGATGTCATCATGTATCCTTTCAGAATTCAGAGACAGAGAGGTCACTAAAACTCAGGACAAAAACAATCTAAGACTTTAACTATTTTGAGTAAAGTGGTATTCTGAGCAAGGCGAAATTACTTTATACTCCATTTATTTATATACTTATAAAATAAAACCAAGAGGTAGAATGCATGCCTCAAAATCAGTCATTACCTGTAAAACACAAAGTTACAATTATTTCTTTAAAATAGCAAATAAAGAACATACCATGTAAATATGATGTAGAACTGAGAGAAGATAAAGCTGGAACAGGTATGTGGGAGGGATGGGGGTTGGGGTAGCGGGGCAAAAAGGAGGCATATCTCTAATCGAGAGTCAGCCATTTCCTGGAGCAACGTGACAGTATAATACACAGTTGAGAGGAATCAAAATACATAAAATATACTTTCTAGCACCATTTCACGACCCAATAAACTTTGTTTCTAAACATAAAGTAAATCACCATTCACTCAAAAGGATTTTTACTCAAATATTTAGTTTTTTATACATGTAATCATAGTTTAGCAATGCAAATTTTAAATATCTTGATATCTAAAACCTCTTACATGTGTACAGATATAAGTAAAACTGCTAAATATTGACAAAGAACACACATTTGTATTTTTTAAAAGATTTTATTTATTTGAGAGAGAGCAGACGGAGCACGGCAGTGGGGAGGGGCAGCGGGAGAGGGAGAAGCACGCTCCGCAGAGCAGGGAGCCTGACGCCGGACTCAATCCCAGGAGCCTGACGCCGGACTCAATCCCAGGACGCAGGGATCACGACCTGAGCCGAAAGCAGACGCTTAACCGACTGAGCCACCGAGGTGCCCCGCCTATTTTATTTTTATCCATTTATTACAAAGCAGATCTTGAGAAGAAAGAAACTGCCTATAGCATGATAGAACCAAGTTATGGAGTTACATTGACTTGCTGTTCCCCATAGCAGTTAGTACACACACAAAGCTTTTGTTTTCAGAGGGAGAAGGAGAGGGAAGAAATTCTCAGAATCTTTGCCACCCAGAAATTGCTTGGTCCCCCTCATTTTCTCAAGTGCTCCTTATCAGCAGGTCCATTTGCTTCTGTCTTGTTTTTATCTGCTCACTCACTATTGTCTCATGACTTCCAGCTATCTTGGATTGAGAAAAAGTCCTCTGCTCCGTCACCAGCGAGCTTACTTCGGACTCTGTGGCATCCAAATATAGCATGTTTCCTTCCATGAGGGGTGAAAGAAGAAGGTGAGAGGATGCAGGGACAGGTCTTCGCCTCGGCTCTGCTCAGCATCCTCACTGCGTCGTGGGACCAAACGCTGAAGGTGCTCTGCATTTGCAACACATCAGAGTAACTCACGCTATCAGTCAGGGTTCTCCAGAGAAAGAGAGCTAACAGGATATATATTTAGAAAGAGATTTATTTTAAGGAATTGGCTTATGCAATTATGGGGCCAGCATGTCCAAAATTTGGAGGAGGACAGCAGCTTGATAATTCAGGCAGGTTTTCTCTGACACAGTCTTGAGGCAAAATTCTTTCTTCCTTAAGAAACCTCAGTCTTGGGGCACCTGGGTGGCTCAGTGGGTTAAGCATCTGCCTTCAGTTCAGGTCATGATCCCAGGGTCCTGGGATGGAGTCCTGCATCGGGCATCGGGTTCCCTGCTCAGCGGGGAGGCTGCTTCTCTCTCTCCCTCTGCCCCTCCCCCCTCCCCCCTCCTCCTGCGCTTGCTTGCGCGCGCACATGCGCGCTCTCTCTCAAATAAATAAAATCTTTTTTGAAAAAAGAAACCTCAGTCTTTGTTCTCAAGGTTTTCAACGGATTGGATGAGGCATACCACAATGGGAGTAATCTGCTTTACTTAAAGTCAATTGAGTGTAAATGTTAAGTCTAAAAAATGCCTTCAAATCAATAGCTACACTAGCATTCAACCAAACATTTGGGCACATGGTCTGGCCAAATTGACAGATAAAATTAATCAGGACACTTGCCAACTTCAGTTCCTGGGTTTGATGCCTATTTCCTAATTCAATTAAATTTGGGAGCAGGATTGTCACTCTCTATTTCTTTATTTGAGTCTTGGAGCCAAAAAGATCAGAAGCATGAATCATATGATAGTTACAATTCTTCTAGCCCTATAGTTTTAAAGAATCCTTTTGGGAATCCTACCAAATCCTTACTATATTAACGAAATTCTTACACGTCAAATAGCCAACAACAAATGACTACTGCCCACTACACACTAGAAGCCAGAGACAAGATATCCCTACTAGAACAAAGGCCGGCAGACCTTCTCTGCATAAGGCCAGATATTTATCATCTGGCCTTGTGGATCACACGGTCTCTGGCACAACTATTAGACTCTTCCACTGTAACACAAAAGCAGCAGTGAACGAATGAGCAGAGCTGTGTTCCAATAACACTTCATTTACAGATACTGAAATTTAAATTCATGTAATTTTCATGTGCACCAAAAGATTATTCTTCCTATGATTTTTTTAATCCCTTAAAAATATAAAGCCATTCTTTGTTGGCAGGCTATACAATAATAGGCATTGGAATTGATGTGACCCATGAGCCATAGTTTGCTGACCCTTGCTCTAGAAGTCAGGGTAGCAGAGACTAAAAAGTTAAAATGGGACAAATAGTTGCTTTACCAGATATTTTTACAAGATGTCAGAGGACAGAACAATAATCCAAAAAATCCAGATAAACAGAATAGGCCAAAGACTGCAAAGAAATAGTAAAGGAGCAGGTAATGGGCTGAAAAAAATGACCATACTGTGAATCTTACCTTAAACAACAAAAGAAAAGGATATAAATATTCTATTATTTATAATAAATATATAATAAAATATTTATAAAATATTTTATAAATACTATTTTATATGGCAAAAGATTTAAATTAAAAATTAAAAATCTTAAAAGGAGGAGCATATCCTGGGTTATCAGGTAGACCTTAAATGTCATCACAAGTATCCTCATAAGAGGGAGGCAGAAGGAGACAGAGAGGAGATGACCACGTAATGACAGAGGCAGAGGGTGGTGTGGCTCCAAGTCAAGGAATGCCCTCAGTCACCCGAAGACAGAAGAGGCAAGGAACAGATTCTCCCCCAGGGGTCTCAGAGAGAGTGCAACCCTGATGATACCTTCATTTTGGACTTCTGGTCTCCTAAACTGGGGGAATAAATTTCTACTGTATTTAAGCCGCCATGTCTGTGGTAATTCGTCCAAGAAACCCTAGGAAACTAATACAAAACAATTCACACAATGGGCACTGGACAAGTCAGGAACCTCTAACTATTACAGAAAGCTGTCTGATATTTTACCACTAATGGAGTCCTACCATGCGGCTGGAGTGAAGTATTCAGGTATCCTTGTCAGCAACCTCCTAGAAGACCAAATCTTTTATTTATAGCAGCAACATCTCAGTAAAATGTGATAACTATCTTTTGCTCTCTCAGTTACCAACTTACAGGGTCATTAATAATGAGAATCTTTTCCCTTTTGAAAAATAACATCTACAACTAAAAGAGAGGAATACTATATCACAGCAAAAAGAACTTCCAGGTCTCAGACCAGGCATTATGCTATTATTGAAAACATTATCTAGAACATTCACAAGTAACTCTGCTCTGATTTTTTTGTTCTAAGTAGGGGAAAAAAGAGGCTACTCCCATCAATAGACCTCTCTGTCAAAAGTATTTTTCACCAAGTTCACTCTATCTCTCACATAGGTGTCAGTCTATCCCTATCGCTAATACAAAGTGCGCCTCCTTTAAAAACACTGAAGAGAGTTTATCAGTTTCCTCTTGTCACTTTAACAAATTACCACCAGTTTAGTGGCTTAAAACAACACAAATTTATTCTGCTGCAATTCTGGAGGTCAGAAGTCCAACATGGGCCTTACTAAGCTAAATCACAATGTCAATAAGGCTGCATTCCTTCTGGAAGCTCTGGGGGCAAATCCCTTTCTCAGCCTTTTCCACCTTCTAGAAGACCCTTGCATTCCATTGCCTGTAACCACTTCCTCCATCTTCAAAGCCAGTGTGGCATATTCAGATCTCTTAGTCTACAACCTGTTTCCCTAAGCATATCTCTTTCTTTTGAGTATAGCCCTCCTGCATCCCCCTCATAAGGACCTTTGTGATTACATAGGGTTTTCCCAGATAATCCAGAATAATTGTCCCATCTCAAAATGCTTAATTTAATCACATTGCAAAGTACCTTTTGCTACACATAACGATCTATATCCACAGAGTAGGACGTACACCTTTGGGGACAGAGGGATATTATTCAGCCACCTTAGAGGGTTCTGGGGTCATTGGCAACTTGGCTACTATAGAATCTTTCCTGCTCCGAATACTTTAAAATATTATAAAAGATTGCAATATTTTATTTAAATATATACCTGAGCACCAAGAAACAATGGGAAGGTCCTACAGGCCAGAAAAGAAGGGAAGATGCAAAGTCAAAAGTGTAAGCATACAACTGGTGAGGGTGGGGCAGGAGTTCTGGATGGGGAGGGTAGGAAGGAATTCCTAGATCAGAGCAGTCCCTAAGGAGGAGGGACTTGGGTTTCAAACCAGGCAGGACTGGGAAGGAGAACTAAGACCATTGACAAGCATTTCTAGAAAGCTGTATTTTCAGTGTAAGGCGTTATAGAAAAACTACACCACCACACCCAAGCAGATAGCAAAGATTTTTGAGTCCCTTCAAAAAGCTTTTTGCAAGAAAAAGAAACTCTAAGCCTAGAGTCTAAATGTCTGGAGTCTAAATGTCACTACCCAGGCATGCAGGAAGCTGATTCTGATAAATCAGCCAAGCAATTCAGATAAAAGCTGATCACTGGCAGTGATGGGATTTAGGGAAGGAAAACTCACAGAAGCAAATCCAAAATGATTCAGGAGGGACATCTGCTAATCCTAGCCCTCACACCATTCCCAAAGAAAAAAGTAAAAACTTTGCTGTCAATCAAAAATCATAAAACACATAAGGAAAAAAAAAATCTACAACTAGAGAGATAAGACAGACACAGCAAAGAAGAATTAGGGCCCCAAGAAGTTGAGGTAATAGAACTAACCAAATGAGACTAAAATTATTATGTTTAAACTGACTAAAAAGATAAAAGAATAAAAACAATATGGACAAAACAAAACCATATTTAAAAATAGAGACTTGTCGGGGCGCCTGGGTGGCTCAGTCGTTAAGTGTCTGCCTTCGGCTCAGGTCATGATCCCAGGGTCCTGGGATGGAGCCCCGCATCGGGCTCCCTGCTCCGCGGGAAGCCTGCTTCTCCCTCTCCCACTCCCTCTGCTTGTGTTCCCTCTCTCGCTGTGTCTCTCTGTCAAATAAATAAAATCTTTAAAAAAAAAAAAAATAGAGACTTGAAAAAGAGCCAACAGAGCAAAGCCAAAGAAAGTAGAAAGAAGAGAAACATTATAGGAAGGATAAATAAAGCTTCCTTTAAAAAGGAGAGAATGACAGGCCTTCAGCAAAATTAGTTTTTAAGAAAAAGAATAAGGCTAAATTCCCCCAAAATGTCCTTAACTGATTAAGAATAGCTATCAAAAACCCAAAGCAAAAATCATATTCAATGATAAAACCTGAGAAATATTGCCTTCAAAATTCAGGAATAAGACCAGGGTGCTATCACCTCTGCTCTTCTATTCAGCATTGTAGTGGAGATCTGAGACAACTGAGTAAGAGTGAACACTGAACAAAAATGCAGAGGAAACACAGTTGTCATTATTCATATTAATAGGAGTATCCACATGAGAAATAAAACAAGAGACTGCAAATATTTTAAAACTGGTAGGATTGAGAAAAGTTGCTATAAATAGGAACAATATACAAATGTCAACAGCATTCTGATGCACTCCCCCAAAAGTTTTTAATGTATTTCTTTAGGATGCGATTTGTAATAGGCCCCACAAATACCAGGTACATATAAGTAAACCTAAGAAAAGTATTATAAGACCTTCATGGAGAAAATTGTGAAATTAATTGACGAACATAAGAAAACTGCATTAAATGAAGAGACATAACACATTCAAGGGTGGGAACACTATACATGAATTCACCTCCAATTTAGCCTACAAATTCAACGTATCTCCAGTTAAAGTCTCAATAAGGTTTCTTAGGGTGGAACTTGATACAATGACTCATTAATTTCCATGGAAGAATAAGTGTCCCGGGTCGCCAAAGGTCTAGAACATTTTTAAGATTAAACAGAAAGGCCGTGTCTGCTTCACTCTTTCTCAGCCAAGCTGCGCTCTCACCAGCACCATGCCTAAGAAATGCTCTTAGTAGCCAATCAACCTTTGTCAGTGCCTTCAACTAACCGTTCCAGACTCTCTCTTTGCTGCTGCTTTCACCATGCTCTGCAAAACCTGGGCCTGACTTTACATCTTTCGGACAGATTTTACTTTTTTTTAATTAGTAAAATTAAACATACAAATAAAACTAAAAAATTTAATAAGTTAAAAATCCAAACAAATATCACAACTTGTTGTAATGGCTCCATAATTAAAACCAAGTAGTTGACATACATCTAAATAAACCAAAAGTGTAGTAGGCTTGGAGGAAGATGGAATTCCAAATCAGTAAGGAGAGAGGCAGCTATAATTAACAGCCCTGTGACAATACCTTCGCATTCTGGAAAAGAGTAGTAGTAGTCCCTACCTCACGGCATAGATTTAAACCCTAAATATAAAAGCAAAACTTAAACTTTTAGGAAAAAAATAGAGAAAAATGTTTTGACTTTGTAGTTACAGAAAAACTTCTTTAGGGCGCCTGGGTGGCTCAGTTGGTTAAGCAACTGCCTTCGGCTCAGGTCATGATTCCAGAGTCCCGGGATCGAGTCCCACATCGGGCTCCCTGCTCAGCGGGGGGTCTGCTTCTCCCTCTGACCCTTCCCCTCTCATGCTCTCTGTCTACCATTCTCTCTCTCAGATAAATAAATCAAATCTTTAAAAAAAAAAAAACTTCTTTAACAAAACCCCCCAAAATCAAGGACCATACTAACGTAGTGTTTACTGTGTGCAAGGAAGTACTCTAAAAGTGCTTTACACTCACTAGCTAGTTTCATCTTTACAATAACCCTAAGAGGTAGGTAGTACTACTGCCTCCATTTTCCAGATGTGGAAAAAGTCAGGCACAGAGATGTTAAGTAACTTGCCCAAGATTACACAGCAAGGAAGGGATAGAACTGGGATATGAACCCAGGCTGTATGGCTGCAGATTCGGTGTTCTTACCTATCACACTATACACTACATTAAAATTTAAAAATTCTACACAATAAAAATCATCAGACAAATGTAGGATAAGCCTAGAACTAGAAGATATTTCCAGCACATATATATCAAAGAATACCTACTAATCAATTTAAAAGGACAAAAGCACACAGTAAAGCAGCCAAAGGTAATAAGAAGCGATCCGCCAAAGAAGAATACAAAAGGCAATCAACGCCTGAAAGATGTTAAATCTCTTTATATATCAGGAAAACAAAAATCACCACAATGGGATAGCATGTCACATGCACCAGATCGGCAAAAATTAAGCCTGATGATACCAAGGATGTGGAGAATCTAGAACCCATTCAAGTCAACGTGTCAATTTTTGCAGCCACTTCACAGAACAATCTGGAAGCACCTAGGGAAATTAAAAATATGTATCCCTTACTAAACCAGCAATTCTGCTTCGAGATTAATACCCAAAAGAAATACCCACATCCCCAACCAGACATCATATGTCAGGAGTTTGCTGCAGCCTTGTCACAAAAAAAATTGAAAACCACCTCAGAACCATGACTGTTGAATTCGTAAACCCTGATGTGCTCACAGAGTAGAATACAAATGAGTTTGATCTATTTCTATCAAATCAATAAATTTCAAACATAAAAGAAATGAAGCAAATTATATAAATACTGATAAGACATACCACTTAATAAATTTTCAAGCACACAAAAAGTCACCTTATTTATGTTTTTTAAGAGAGAGAGAGGGGAAAAAAAGAGAGAGAGAGAACCTCAAGCAGGCTCCACGCCCAGCACAGAACCTGACACAGGGCTCCATCTCATGAATCTGAGACCATGACCTGAGCCGGAATCAAGAGTCGGACACTTAACTGAGTCAGCCACCCAGATGCCCCACAAAAAGTCACCTTATAGTCTTTGTGGTATAGGTCAAATTGTCATAAGTATATAAACGTGCACAGAAATGACAGATGTTGATTTTAGGATAGTGACGACTTTTGAGAGTGGAAAATGGGAACAGGGATGGAGTGGGCCTTTCGCTGTCTAACACCGAACTTCTAAAAAACAGGGAGATGTGGCAAAAACACTGGCATCTGGGGAATCAGCCTGTTGGGTTCCCAAGATATTGGGTTCCCACAGTATTTTCTCTGCACATGAAATATTTCCCAATTAAAACCAGCCTTGAAAATTTAACAGCCCCTTTCCTACCATGGCACTAAGTCTAAATTCTCCTGCTTTGCTTTCCTCTGTCAGCTGGTCCAACTTTCCTTATCTAGCCTTTGTTTCTACTATTCTCCCAAAAAAAAGCCACAGAAATCAAGATATTCTCATTCATCTCTCAAATATTTCACATTAATTTTCATCTGCACATCTTCAAGGACTGTCCACATTCTCTCCTATGATGGGCTCCCAGTTAGGAGAAAGAAAGGCTTTCAAATGAAGGTGGTATATACTTGAAGACAGTACCAATGATTTGTTGTATCTCCACTTGTTTACAACAGAAAGCCAAGTTCTGGATCGATCACACTTGGATGGTCTCATGTGTGAAAAAGACACCACCCTGTCTCTCCTTCTTGCACCCAACTCCCAAGCACAGGTATGTTGGCACACCCACGAATACACATTCTCATTTGTAAGGTGGGAGAGAACATTGACTTAACTGTCCAATCCCAAACAAATTCTGCAATTATAATTACAACAGTAAAACTGTCCAAACATAAATTTATTTGGGCTAGTCAATTTTCTGATAAACCCCCAAAATACATTAGGTTTTTTTTAATAAAATAATTGAAAACAACATAAATGTTACGTTCTCTGTGGCTAATGTTGCTAACACATTGCAGCATGAAGCCCTCAAGCATTCATAATTAATTTTTAAAATTAGAAATAGCACCCAAAGGTTTATGATAGGCCTTTAATTAAATTTGCCTATCAGAGTTTCTTTAACTTTTACTGTAAAGAAGCCCTTTAAAGATAGTAATGAAACTATTTATTTCTGAGTAGCGGTAATTATATGTTCTGGTTGGTTTGTAATTTTGAAGAGAATGGGGCTATACGAAGTCTTCCAAACTAGTGATCTAAAAATTATTGATTCCAATAAAATTAATTCTAACTGTATAATTAAAAAGCCTAAGTTTGTCACTAGAACTTGGTAGACAAAGGAACTGCAAGAATCCTTTGTTCAATAATAACAACAGTTTCCTATGAGACCAATTGTAATAGAAAGTAAATTTAGACCTATGACAAATAGTTTCCTTCCTTTGGGAGATGAAATAATGATAAAAACAGATTATGGATCTATTAACTCGTTGATAGCAATGTTTTTATGAGCAGGAAGCACCAACCTTTCCTGTTTTCTCTTTAAAACAAAGAGAAGTAGAGCTTCTAAAAAGAGAGATTAGAGGAGCTGTAATGGAAAAGACACACCAAAGCAGGATTAGTAAAGTATCTACAAGTGGCATGACTTTGCCCAACCAAGCCCTGAAAGGAGGTGGTGGTGGCAGAAGCAAACAGTTCACGCGGGGATGGGTTGTGAGGAAGGTGCTAGTGGAAGGGGCATGGCAATGCTCAAGCAGGGCTCACGAGTCAGCAGAAATTCACGGAACACCAAGGCACAACGCTACCCGGCCAGTCATCTATTTCCTTCCATTTTACAGGTGATAAATCAGAGTAGCAAAATTACACGCCAATGACACAGAGGCAGAACTGTGGCAAACTTTCTGCTTGGTGCGTTTTTTTCCTCCCTGTGGAACCGTATCATAGTGCGTGGCATTATATTTAAGTAATTTTTAACACTGAGATATAATACTAACGACAATGTTACCATGCATAAGACACAGTTCTTGCTTTGTAGCCAGATCCTTGGTTTGCACAGCATCTCTTTAACTTACTCTCTAGGAGACCTGGCTACATAACCATGTATCAAAAGAACCGTTAAGTCTTCTACTCATATGACTTTTCCATTTGTTAACTACCAAATTCATTTTGTGCTTTTATTTTCCTTTCACCCAATCCAGAAATGTTGTCACATACACCTATATTCACACAAAAGCGCACAGTGCACTGCCCGGAGTAAGGGAGCAAGAATTAAAAGTGTTTATCTTCAGCAGTACTCTAGCACATAAAATTGTTCAAAACTAGTAAGCATGCATGTATTTGTCCATTTGTGGATACATGCAACGCCATTACAGAACAAAGAAAAAAAATACGTTGTGCATAATGATCTTTATAATTTAGCTTAAGTGTTTTGTTTTTTAAAGATTTATTTATTTGACAGAGAGAGACAAAGCGAGAGAGGGAACACAAGCAGGGGGAGCAGAAGAGGGAAAAGCAGGCTTCCTGCTGAGCAGAGAGCCCGATGCAGGGCTCAATCCCAGGACCCTGGGATCACGACCCTAGCCGAAGGCAGACGCTTAACGACTGAGCCACCCAGGCGCCACCCAGGTGTTTGTTAAAATATTAAACCACTACGCTAAGCTTTTAAAATGATGAAGTTGCTAGAATATTCTAGAATGAGGAATAGAAGAACCAAATTACTACCCAGAAGAGGAATGACCTCTGTAATAGACGTATGTTGCCTTTACAATCCAGCACATTCATCTCTTGTAAACCGCTTAATCATGGTGTTTCACAAGCCCCATCTGACCACTACTAGCAGCAGAGACACACAACATAGGCCTATCAATCAATCATGGTTGCTCATCCTCCTATCCACAGTGATTGGTCCATGGGATGGGTCCATAAACCAATGGTGTCAATCAGTTGTTCCATTCCATAATGAAAGGATATTGAAAGAAAAATAAATGGGTTCCTCTGGCATACCAAGCTATAAGAACAATTAAAATTGATTCTGCCAGTGGTCATTTTGGTACATGGCAAGTTCTATCTTCAAAAAGAATCTAAGCAGTGTCAAGCTGAGCTGAGAAGTAGATAAAAGAAGCAAGAGAGTTCTGACCTTTTCTGAGCCCCTTGATCCAGCCATACTTGACAATCCAACTATTTGGATGTCCCAATTCTATGTATGCTTTCAAGAGTTTGTGCTCTCTCAAAACGTATTCTTCTAAGCTCATCTATAACCCATAAAGAATTCTGGTTAATACAAGCTTCATCTTCCAAGTGTTTATCATAAATTTTTTAATACCTTCCAACTCGCAGAGACTTTGTCTACCTTCACAATTGAAACCACTTTTCCTACATAGACTAACTCTAAGTCGTTCACCTTGAATGTAGGCTTTTAAAAAATATGAGCACTTCCTTTTAGCTGAAAAGACCTCCTGGAAACTTTAAGGACAAAACAAGAAGGTAAATCAGTGATCCAGAGAAATGCCCTACACGATCTTCTGTCTGCAAACACCATCTCTAGACTTACCAAATTTAACTCCAGCCTAAACTCTACCACAGAGCAGGTCAGTGGTTGCTTGCAGGTTGGGAGCAGGGGTTGTGGAGCAGGAGGGAGGGATTACAAGGGAGGATAAGCAAACTGTAGGAGGCAATAGATATGTTCAAGGTCTTGAATGTGGCCATGGGGCTCAGAGGTTTACGTATATATCAAAACTTACTAAATTTCTACTGTAAACATGTGCAGCTTATGGTATGTAAATAATACCTCAATAAGACTGTTTCAACAAAAGACACACCTTTCCAAGGAAAAGCATTTTACAGTATCCTCCTTCTTCGGGAATGGAACAAATCATAATGCCTAGAGTTGCCAATGTGATTTGGTGGAAAGGAAGAAAGTTACACACCAAGAATGGTAGATCAGGAAAACAATGATGACTGGGACCTTGATAAGATCCTTGAATCATGCCTCTGCTCTGGACTACCTACTTCTGAACATTTACCTACATGAAAATAATAAAGCTTACTATTTAAAGCAGGGGTAGCTGGGTTTCTATTACCTAGAGCTGGATTCTATTCCTAATATGGTGGTCTTTGGTCTTTTTCCAAAGCCAGTAAGATCTGGTCATTCCCAGGCTAGTGATCTGTTGCTTCTAATCTGAGAATAAAGTCCAAATCCCAGGCTAACAAATCCAAGGATACGAAGAGCCTGGATTACTGCAGGAGGTAATTCATTAGCCACTATTCCCCACCTCCAGCCATACTTCAAATTCTTCCAACGAGCCTTCTATACTTTAAGTGCCATATAAGCAAAGCACATATTATTCTGATACTGCTAGCAGCTGGCTAAGTGTCTGGTACAGAAGAGGTACTCAAAATACACTGCTGAATCAAAGAGCTCATGAAATTGCTCATGATGCTTTAAGGACAGGTAAATGCTTCTTCCCTAACCAATATAATATTTGGGGGAAAGAAATTCAGCCTAATGTCCCAGATTATTCTTTCTCTATATAACCTATAAAAACCATTTTCATTCTTTCATCAAATATCCACATTTCAAAACAAGATGCAAAGAGAAACTTGAATTATTCTTTTTTTTTAAGATTTTATTTATTTATTTGACAGAGTGAAAGAGCACAAGCAGGGGGAACAGCAGAGGGAGAGGGAGAAGTAGGCTCCCCACCAAGCAAGGAGCCCGATGTGGGGCTCGATCCCAGGACCCTGGGATCATGACCTGAGCAGAAGGCAGAAGCCTAACCATCTGAGCCACCCAGGTGCCCCAACTTGAACTATTCTTAAAATATTTCTCGGGGCACCTGGGTGGCTCAGTTGGTTAAGCGACTGCCTTCGGCTCAGGTCATGATCCTGGAGTCCCAGGATCGAGTCCCGCATCGGGCTCCCTGCTTGGCGGGGAGTCTGCTTCTCCCTCTGACCCTCCTCCCTCTCATGCTCTCTGTCTCTCATTGTCTCTCTCGCAAATAAATAAATAAAATCTTAAAAAAAAATTTAAAAAAAAAAAAAAATATTTCTCATTACTTCTCTCTCTATATTTTTTTATTTTTAAATAAAATATAAAATAAAATATATATATATTATATATATATATATATTTAGCATCTGAATTCTACCAGGGTAAATGATTTGCTTTGAGGATGAAAGAGGAATATAGAACATTTGACAAAACTGGATTCGATTTTGTATTAAATTATTCAAAAATATTTTGTCAGGACTAAAATAAGAGAGAGAAGTTATACCAGTGGAGGATAAGAAATTTAAAACAGGAGTAAGACTCAGAGGGACTGTACCGCCAAAATGTACCCCAGCATCCACAGACACATGAAGAAAGCAAAGGCCCCAGACCGTCTTCCCTGTATCTGCTTCAACATTCATCATGAGCAATTACACTTGAACACTAAACTCTCCCTCTGAACTTCTGCCCAGTGTGGAAAACTGAAGAACAACTCAGCGATGATCAAGCATGTGTTTCTATGATGCCAAACATCTGGATAGAAATTTGAAAATTCTATAAATAATCTAGATATTGCTAAATATCCAGACATTTAGTGTTGAAGCCAGGACCTCAGTTCCTTGTTTCATTTTCATTCTTCAAATGACACAAAGAAGCCTCACATGCCATTGTCACATATTTTCCTTCTTTATGTTCTCCATGGTGCCAAGCAGATTTTCTACTTACCAGGCACAAAACACATATACATGTTACATAATATCTGCTAAGAAGAAGTTATATAAAAGAATTCAAAAGTAAGGAATCCTGACTTGTCATGTTCCAAGAATAACAGTTCGAGGTGGCATGCACAGCTGCCAACCAAGTGCCAACCGCCCCCTACTCCTGCCTGCTGTGGGGCAGTTCTGGGAGACAAGAAGTGGGGTTACGGGTGCAACAGCCCTGCACTGATTCTGTCATTCAATTAACTAAATGTCAACCATATGCCAGGGCTGTGTTGGGCAGTCAGAAGAGGAAAAGTGATGAGGACCTGTCCATACTGTTGAGGGGCACAGAGTTTGTCCTATGAAAAGCAGAAGGATAAATGCTCTTTCCAACGACCTCATTGATCAATTCCAGAACCAAGTCTTAGTCCCCATCTTACTTAGCAGCATTTGAGACAGATGTTCAATTCTGCCTCCTTAAAATGACTTGCATTTGGCTTCTAGGACACCGACCTCCACCAGGTTTTCCTCTGACCTTCTCAGGCTCCTTTCCTGATTCCCATTTGTCTTCTGAAGCTCTTATTGTAAAAGGGCCCTTGGTTCACTCCACAGAGTGAAGTGCACTTCTCTATCTATTCTCACTAACTTGTGGATCTCATCCAGCATCAACCCTAAATTCCATTCTCTATGTTGATGGCTCCCAGGATTTAAACTTCCAGCTACTACTCTCCCCTGAACTCCATTGTTGTCAGCCTAACTGCTATGTGACATCTACATTTGGGTATCTGATTGGCATCACATCTAATATCGAACCCCTTTTCTTCCTCCCAAAGCCTTTTCCACCCACAGTCTCTCCATTCCTATTAATAGAAGATCCATCCTGCCAGTTGGTTAGGCCATACAACATGAGTAATCCATGGCTCCTCTTTTTTTCTCATGTCCCATTCCAATCCATCAGAAAATTATGCTGGCTCCACTTTCAAAATACACCCCAAATTGGACTATTTCCCTTACACTGATATTACACTGGTCCAAGCTCTCCACATCTCTTGCCTAAATTACTGCGGTAGCCTTACATATGATTTCACTGCTTCCACTGTGGCTGTCTATAATCCATTCTCAATTCAGTAGCCAGACAATCTTTTAAAAGAAAAATCAGGCCCAAGGCCACCAATGGCTACCCTTTTCACTCTGTATAAAAGCTCTCATCCTTCCAGTGGTCTCAAGGCCCTTCATCATCTGCATCTCACACTTTCTCTGACTCACATCCTACACCACTCCACCCCCTGCTCACTCTGTCCCAGTCATAATGGACTCATCTCTGTCCCTTGCATAAAAGGCATACTCTCCTTCCTCTATCTTTTCAAAGTTCCATCTATCTGAAACACTTTCCCCAGATATTTGTCTTTCATTGCCTTCAAATCTTTGTCCCAGTGTTGTCTTCCCAAGCAGGGCAATCCTGGCCATATATTAAATATGTACTTATCCTCCCCTATCCACCCACGGCCTCACCACTCTTCATTCTTCTTGCTCCATTTTTCTCCACAGCACTTTCTTACCTTTTCATACGATGTATAATTTACTTACTTATTCGCTTACCATCTACTGCATCCCATAAACGTAAAACCCATGAAAGCAGCACATTTTGGTTTTGTTTACTGCTCTTGATGTTCAATTAATATTTTTTATTGGAATGAATAAAAGAAAACATTATCTGGGTTCATCTTACATAAGACTAAAAATAATGTATTAGACTAATAAGGTAAAAAACCCTAGCCAACTATGATTTAGAGTACAGTTTTATAGGAAGTGGATTTGTCCATGGGAAACGTTATAGGAAAACCTGGGAAGTGTATGAAAGGTTGGCCAACAACAGAGGATGAAAGAGTATTTCAAGAAACGTATTAGATCCTACCAGGGATATATAAAAGTAATGCCTACTTATTATTATTATTTTTTTAAGATTTTATTTATTTATCCATGAGAGACAGAGAAAGAGAGAGGCAGAGGCAAAGGGAGAAGCAGGCTCCCCGCAGAGCAGGGAGCCTGATGTGGGACTCGATCCCAGGACTCCGGGATCATGACCTGAGACGAAGGCAGACGCTTAACCAACTGAGCCACCCAGGCGTCCCTACTTATTATTTTTTAACCCAATGCTAACTTTAATGTTTTAAAATATGTGGCTGCCTTCTAGATTTAACTTTGAATAAATTATCTTTTTTTTTAAAAGATTTTATTTATTTGTTTAGAGAGAGGGTGAACATGAGGGCAGGGGGAGAAGCAGAGGGAGAGGAGAGAGAGAATCTCAAGCAGACTCCATACTGAGCACAGAGCCCAACACAGTGCCCGATCTCACAACCCTGAGATTACGACCTGAACCGAAATCAAAAGTCAGATGCTCAGGGCGCCTGGGTGGCTCAGGCATTAAGCATCTGCCTTTGGCTCAGGTCATGATCCCAGGGTCCTGGGATCGAGCCCCACATCGGGCTCCCTGCTCAGCAGGAAGCCTGCTTCTCCCACTCCCCTTGCTTGTGTTCCCTCTCTCGCTGTGTCTCTCTCTGTCAAATAAATAAATAAAATCTTTAAAAAAAAAAAAAAGCCAGATGCTCAACTGAGCCACCCAGGCACCCCCAGTATTTAATCATTTTTATGATTCAATATTATAATCATTTTATCATGTTTATGAAGTTTTCATTAGGTATGTTTTGCCCCTGGTGAAAAGGGAATAACCAATTCTGTAAATTTAACTCAAGGAGTATTTAGAGAGTATAGCTTCTGGTTTTTGTGGGGGTTTTTTTTTGTTTTGTTTTGTTTTAAAGAAAATGCTACACACTGAAGGATCTAACAAAGAGAAAGCTATGATATCTGCCAACAATAACAACAAAAAAAAATGGTTAATGGTCTAGCTGGTGTAAAGAGCAAACACAAAGCTATCTACGATATGGAGACTCAGGATGGTCAACGGCAAAGACAAAGTAAAACAAAATCTTACAATACTGACTCTCAGCCCTCACTGTAATTTAGAACTAGGTAGGAAAAAAATAATCACATGTCTTCCCTTTCTCCCCAGATCTGACTGAATTAGTCTGGAGTGGAACTCAAATAGTAAGATTCCCGCGTAAAAATGTAAGGAAGCAATGCCTTCTGACTTAAGAAATAAGAGGCTTTATTTGAGTAACTTTACTAACACAGAGCAAGTATTCTAGGTTGAGGGCAGAGGATCAGCAAAAACAGAAGGGCAACAAAGGGCATTTTGTGTGGGGAATTCTCTGTGGCTAAAAGATGTCAAGGGCTGCAGATGGGACAGGCAGATGGTGAAAGATCTTGAAGAGCATGCTAAAGAATTTGGGTTGATTCTCTAAGAGTTTTCATCTATTATCACAAATGGGTTTGGATCACTCGTTTTACAGTGGTAAAATAATGTGGAGTATAAATTCAGATGAAATGTGACATGAACAAAGAGGATCTAAACCTAACCTGCCTTTACCAGTCCTTCAAATGTATTTGAAGTGATAATGGCCCATTTTAAAACCACTTAAAACTGTATGTAAATCAAGCCACTGAAATATTCAAATCTCACACTTTGAATATGGGCTGAAATACAATTTTTCCCAAAATGAATTGTTTCTTTCTTTGTAATAACCTTTTACGTCGCAGAACTTTATGGAAGTCGATAACCTCACTTCAAGTGAGAAATGGCATAAATAGCACATTTTTGTTACCGTCTTTAAATCAAAAGTTGGGAAATTTTACAAACTTGGCAAAACGGCAGACTATAAATATCAGCACAACAGCATCACATGAAAATCTCAGGTTCTATAAACAGTGAATCATTTTTAAATCAAAATGCAAGAAAATAACCAGGAACCACTTAGATATTTTAAATTCATTCAGTAGTTTGAACGAGAACACAGAGAGAAAGAACATAAACCTAACCACACATGAAAATATTAAACAAGAATAATTTGAAAACTGATGATCGGAATTTTGAAAAATGACATCAGTGCAATCATTTGGAAGTAACAGCAATGAGGAGATCTTTCTTTTGCTGGAGTACTACTAGTGTTTCTCATTTATTTTGGAGTTAAGACTGAACAAAATTGGGCGCCTGGGTGGCTCAGTTGGTTAAGCGACTGCCTTCGGCTCAGGTCATGATCCTGGAGTCCCAGGATCGAGTCCCGCATCGGGCTCCCTGCTCGGCAGGGAGTCTGCTTCTCCCTCTGACCCTCCTCCCTCTCATGCTCTCTGTCTCTCATTCTCTCTGTCTCAAATAAATAAATAAAATCTTTAAAAAAAAAAAAAAAAAAAAGACTGAACAAAATTATAGTTTTCCAGCACTCTAATAACCAGAATGGGACTCAGAAAAATGTACAGGTAAATCATTCCATATTTTTACTTACTGAACCTCAGTCATTTTTTTCATACAATAAAAGATTAATATTATGACTTTGAGGGTATGAACTCCTGCCTCCATAGGGCCTGCCTGAGTCAACACCAGCTAGCGTTAAGGGCTAGAAATCCCAATAGCTTAAAAATCTTCATTATCACAAGCAGGTTTGTAATTCAGAAATTTAAAATAAACTTTTTCCGGGGCGCCTGGGTGGCTCAGATGGTTAAGCGTCTGCCTTCGGCTCAGGTCATGATCCCAGGGTCCTGGGATCGAGTCCCTCGTTGGGCTCCCTGCTTAGCAGGGAGCCTGCTTCTCCCTCTCCCTCTACTGTTCCCCCTGCTTGTACTCTCTCGCTCTATCAAATAAATAAATAAAATCTTTAAAAAAAAAATAAACTTTTTCCTCTTGAAGCTGTAACAACTTAATTTTTTTTTTCTGTAGCGCATCCAAAGCATTTATCCACATTTTTCCATTTTATCCTAAAAACTCATGAGGGAAGAATGAAATATATCATCACCAGTTTATAAATGGAAAAACTGAAGCTTGAATAAAGTAAGCTGTTTGCCCAAGGTTAAATTCCAAGCAAGTTGTAGAGTTGATATTCAAACTTAAGTTTTCTTCCTGAACCCAATTCTTTCTCTCCCTATAGACCGCAGAGATAATTTTTTTTACCTTTACATATGGTATGTTTTATCTGTTTTAAGACAATCCAGTTTCAGAGATATTAAAATGTAAATTATTATAAATCAGGGTCTGGGAATGGATGTAAATCAGTATAATTTTTGATGCTATATGGGGATTTTTCCCAAAGCAAGCAAAGGTATAGGAAAAAAAACTGCAAAAAAAAAAAAATCAATAAAACAAACTTGGAAAGAATTCAGGAGAATATGGAAAAAGAAACAAACTTCTGAAATGACCCTTCTCATTTTAAGAGCACAGTTATTTATGTTCTTTACATTCTCAATTAAAATTATTCATATAAAGGAATATGTATTATATATGTAATACTTAATACATATATTAAAAATCAGCAGTGCAACTCCTAAAAGTCTCTTCTTCTCTGCTTAGGAAGCACAAGGACATAAGTTATACATCTTCTAAGTGTTAACATATTTTAGAATAACCTTTATTTCATATTCTTAAAATTCCCCAGAAATCATACATACAATTTTAAAAAGTTTTTTGTGACTATTTGTCAAAACATTTTCAATCAAAAGTATTCTGAAAAAAACTATTAAACATAAAATAGACCATTTCCCCAAAGTAATTTTCATTTGCATTTATATCTTAAGGAGTTTGAAAAAGATACACGCTATTTCTACATTTTCTCCAATTTCATTGTACCTTCTTCACTCCCCCAACTTCTCTAACCCACAAAGATGTCCCCTCGTCCTAAATTTTAAGGCACCTAAAGTCAGTCATTCCCTTATATAACATTTAATTTTCCCATTCCATGAATCCCAACTAGATTCTGTTTCCCCAGAGTAGGCAGGTATTTGCCTTTGTATGTGTTTATTACTTCCCACAGTTCTCAGCAGAGTATACACATTAGGCAAATGTTTATTGACTAAATAAAGCTCCTGAGGTCATATGGAGAAAAGACAGTAAATTTAAAAAAAAAAAAAAAAAAAGAGGCTTCATAAAGCCATATTGATTTTAAAGCCCAGTTTGGTTCACTGATGTCTTCCCAAACTGAGAACAGTGCCTGTCATAAATAAATAAATATTTATTGAGTAAAGAAACGTTCAGTTTCTTGAAATATACTGAAGTTCTGAAGCCAGTCTCTTTCTTACAACACCATGAAGGTACAAGGAAGAGAATTCTGCTTCTCCTCTTCCTACCATATCTATAAATAGTCTATATTCACTACACTAACTTATTCAGTATTAGGGATTCTATTGATTAAAATGACCAAACCATAAATAACAAGAATCAACTGCACCTTTGGCTAATGACCAGAAGTCCATGACAAGTTTGGGGGATGTTCCTTCCATGCTATTTTAGTGACAGGCTTTCTGGCCCGATCATGAATTCTGCTCTCATCTGAGGCTCATCCACAGGCCACCTGAGCATGTTGACAGTCTGGCTCGTAGAGTCCTGCCGGCCATGGCCTTACCTGCTACTCCCATATGCAATCCTGGCTTTACTAACACTTTTAGAAATGACCTCAGACTCAATCCTGCAACTCTATGCATATTTTAGAGGTAGTTACCCTGGTGGGATTGGAACCTATAAAAGGTCCACCTATTTGTACCTTAGAAAGAAATGTCTCCCAAGTCTTCAACTTCAACCCTGCCCCCAACTACTTCACATTTCTCATCTTAAATTGTTGAGGGACAGACGAGGGAAGATACAGAATCTAAGTAAGAGTAGTGGCTCATTTTCATCATCTATTTAAGACAGTCCAACTTTTAACTTTCATTCACCTCCAATTTAAACTGCTGACCTTATTTAAGCTTGTTCACAATATATAAGAAGTAGACATTAATTCATCTTAAGAAATATCCTTTTTATCTAAAAAGTCTAGGATTTAAAAGGATGCTAACCATTTTATAACCTTGTGAATTTCTAATTAATTAAGGTTTACTGCATAGCTATTAAAATCAATAGAATACACTTTGACGGTCAATAAGTTGGATTAGCTATAAAAGTCTTAAAATGTTCCTTTAGAATCACCTTTCTCCTCGCTTTCCTGATACATAGTAAACACAACTATAAGTGACATATCTTGAAAACAACTAGACTTAAAAATAACTTGCCTTTTAATATACATTGCACATTAATCTATATAAATTAACTGTATTATATATATATTGCACATTAATTTATATAGACCTCTCAGTCAAGTAAGCACGCAAAGTAGACCTTCTACTGTAAGCAGACATTGTAAGGCTAAATGTCGGGTGAACAGATGACTAAATCATGGGGGCGGGGCAAAAGTCAGGACACAAAATGGTGAATTTGAAGTTCTAAGTAGGCCATTCATGCTAATAAAAGAAAATACCTGGAGAATTGGTCAGCACTTAATAAACAATCAATATGATCAACATGCTTCAGATGAGACAAAGGTGGATTTTGCTCGGAAACTTGACACAGCTCTCCAATTACAAGGAGCTGAATCACCAGGTGTTTTACAATTCCCCTCCCCCCATGTCTACTATCAGTGACCAAGTTGATTAGATTCCTACTAACTAGCCAGAAAAGCATACTTTATTCCACTGTCTCGCCTTCAGAGCTTTGCAAGCATGTTCAAATACAAAGGAACAGTAATGGTAAAACGATCCAGCCTCGCTCTCCTGTTGGTGACCACAAGGCATCCTCTCCATTCCAAGGATGTAACCCTAAGCTTGCACAGATGGCCTAGCTCTCTGCTAATGCAGGGGAGGGGGGTTTGCTTTCAGGGTGGGTGCTGCAAACCGCCAGGTGTATTTATAGAAGGGAGCAAGAGGAGGATGGAGGGATGATGACAGGAAGTTTCTTCCACCTGGGAGAGAAGCCTGGGGAAAGATCTGGATCCCACAGTCTAGGTCCTATTCCTCACTCACCAACTACCAGCTATGTAAACTTATTAAAAACCCTTTTTGGTTTGTTATCTTACGTATAAAATGTAGACAATGGCCCTTGCCTCGGATGGCTGTCAGAACGAGAAACAAAATCCTGGGTTGTGGTAGGCAATCGATAAACCTCAGCCTGCTCCCCCATTCTGTTCGCCCAGAATTGCGCCTCAAAAATCATAGAGATAGACTGCACCTTAAAACCAAAAGGCCCACGCTTGTTAGCAAAGAAATGACTTGGGTGGAGGCTTGCTTATTTACTGGAAGATTTCGCTTAAAATGGAGTTAGGATATTAATAAGACGGGAGACCACATGGAAAAAGCATCCAGTATGAGCAAACTGACAAGAAAAGAAAAGAGAACCCTTTATGTAAGCATGAAACAAACTTCGGAAGCTGCGGATATCCTGTGAACCTACTCGGTGACCTCAATTCAAATCACAAGAGCACGTAGAGCTAACCAAGATGCACACTATCCATAGGCTGCCTTGTCAGTTTCAGACCACGCTATTTTTGCAAAACTGTCCTCAAACCTGAGGCGGCTCTCCCGCCTCCAAACCCGCCCCAGATGGGTTTGGAAGCCAGGAGGCAGTATCAGAAGGGATAGCGATGGGAAAGTGGGAAGGTCTGGTCAAATGACTGAAAAACAAGGCGGTGGGTGAGGGGGCGGGGTAGAGCAATGTGGCAGAGACGCGGCCAGTGAGCCAGAAAGACGACGGCTTCACAATGAGGGAAAGGAAGAGACTGCGACAAGCGCCGGCTCCTGGTCTCGGGCGGGCACTGATGGGGAGGCCAGGGGCGCGCAGAGCGTGGGAAGACGGGAAGGGGGTGCGGAATGAAGTCAGAGTCGCCGGTCAGGCAGGAAAACCGAGGAGCAACGGAGCAGGTGGAAAGCCCCCGGGAGGGGAGGAACGGGCTCAGGGTACTCACTGTGTAGAGCAGGTTCAGCGCACACAGGCAGTTCTTGGAACACGCGAAGCCCCCGCAAACCATCTTGGCGCCTGCGGTGCCCGCAACCGCAGGTAACCGTGGCTCGGGCGGAGCCTCCGGGACAGCCTCTTTGTCCTTGCCTGTGGGGCCTGGCCGAGGCCGGGGTGGGGGGCCCTGGGCTGGGGCTGCAGTGCGCTGCGCGCCCGCCGCGGCTCGAACCCGCTCTGGAACCTGCGGCCGCCGCAGCTGGAGCCGGAGCCCGAGCCCCGCCCAGCCCCCCCGCCTCGCCCCGCGCGCTGATTGGCCGCCGGCAGGGAACAAAGGTAGAAATATGCAAATAAATGCGCTCCGCCAGCAGGCAGCCGGGAGGGGCGGGGCGGCCCGGGGGCGAGGGGGAGGGGGCGGAGGCCGTAGGGGACCTAGCTCGAGGGCAGAGCGTGTGACAGTGGCCTCGCGGTCGTTTCCTGAGGAGCAGGTGAGGAGAAGAGGGCGGGGCTCGACGGAGATCCACGCTGGCAGGGAGAAATATGACAGCACCTCTCGGTTCTTGACCCTGGTGAATGACGTGGCACCATTTTGAATGAGATTTTAAAATTAAGCACCTGGCCTTGTTTGAATGAAGGAATAAGCGGAGAAATAAATTAATGAATGTGAAAGATTTAAAAGGGACAATGAAGTGGGGGAAAATGAAAGGAAGAAAATAAGTGAAAGAATAAAAGGAGAGAATGAAATCTCTGCTACTCTTAGAAAATAGGTCAAGTACATGGCCTATAAATGTGACTCCTGTCAGGTCAAATTTATTCTATGGGGATTTGCAAAATACTAATAACTATGAATATGTGCATGCAAGAGAAAATCAAGAGAGATAATTTTTGTCTTTCAATCTTGAATTTCAATAAGCTTCTCTTTTTTCACCAGTAGGGATTATGAAAATTTTTTAAATGATACAGTCTTCACCTCAGTCAGTCCATTAACACTATTGTCTACTGTGGAAATACATCTTGTATCCTCAGATTCGCCAACCATAAAGTGAGTTATTATGTTAAGCACTTATTGCACAGTGCCTGGCACAATGTAAGTGCTCAATACATATCAGCTAGTATTAGTAAGTCTAACAGTTTTTTAATACCTGCTATGTTCCAGGCAGTAAACTAAGCCAATAAAGGCTTGGTTGTTTCCTAGTACCTTCTACCAAAAAAAAGGTTCCTTTTATATGAAGAAATGTTCAGATACTTATGTGAAGCCTAAAGGTTCATGTTGAGTAAATTATGTGATAGCAAATGCTAAATATGTGTTAAACAGAACACTGCAGCTGATCAAAATAGTGTTCGTTTAATTTTCTGCTCCCTCTTCTAACCTCTCCTTACCTCTCCAAACCCCACCACACCAAGAAGGCTCCATTGATTCTTTAGCTTTTGTATTCCACATTAACCTTTTGTACATACCCAGAGGTATTCCAAAAATCAATCTGGAAAATGACCTTCCAACCCAACCAATACATTGCTGCTCAGCTTTCCATTTTAAAAAGCCAGAGACTTATTAAAGAGGTACTAGCAGGGAGATCTATTTTTCCTCTTCTCATTCCTGGATGCTGCCAACATTGCTACCACTTCATTGCTCCCCCAACCATGGCAACTCTTCTTTGACTTCTTCACAATACCCTCACCTATCTCCGTGTGGGTTGAATCTCTTTCTTTATCTCAGAGAAATGCCACCAATATATTGGTGAGGGGCCCAGCAGGAAGGATATAGCTCATTGAAATAGCATGATTAAAAAGAGTTTAGTAAAGAGATTATTTTTAAAAGTGTGGACAAGTTTAAAGGAAGCCAACAAAGGATAGTGGAGCAGCTCAGATCTAGCAAGAACAGGTAGTTGCGATTTCCCTTAAGTCTGAACAGCAATTTAGGGAACAATTACAAAACTCTAGCAAGAGCTGTAGCTGTAGAAGCATTGTCTGAGAAGAGTTACGGGCTTTAATAGAGAAAACCGAGGAACTACTACAAATTAGAAAAAAAATGAACATAATGAATTTCTCTTTAGGATTTATAAAAGACCATTTAGTCCCATCCTAACAAGAATGAGCCAGAAACACTACAAATTCAGTTAAAAAAAAAAACAAACTATCAGAGAACTGAAGACCCAAAGACACCTAAAAGAACTAAAATCCAAGGAGAAATAAGACATTCTTAGGAAGAAGAGTTCACAGTTGGCTTTTATCTTGTGTGCATTGGTTGCAGAAAGCAGAATGCATGGAATGAGAGACAAAGAGAAACTAGTTGATCATTTAACCATCTTTTAATGCCCATATGGGAACTAGTATGACAGTTCCAGGAGGCCCCAGCCACAGAATGAGTCAACAACTACTTGCCAGCTTTAACCCATGAACCTTCACTTAGTACAAGGGTTACATGTTTCAAAGTCTATGGTCAGGGGCGCCTGGGTAGCTCAGTCGGTTAAGCAGCTGCCTTCAGCTCAGGTCATGGTCCCTGGGTCCTGGGATCAAGCCCCATGTCGGGCTCCCTGCTCAGCAGGAAGCCTGCTTCTCCCTCTCCCTGCTGCTCCCCCTGCTTGTGCTTGCTCTCTATCAAATAAATAAATAAAATCTTAAAACCAAACAAACAAAAACAAAAACAAAGTCTGTGGTCAGAGAAGAGTGCTCTTTCCCCAACTATCTCAAGATTCACAGATCTTTCCCAAATACCAAAAAAGAAAAATAGTGGTTAACAGCTGGGGTCAGGACAGGAAAGATGAGAAAGACCCCTACAGAGCAATCCAGGTCTTTAATCCAAGGCATTGACTGCTGAAGACTAAGAAAAATCCCTCTATGGTATACTGTAACAGCCCTCCAAATCTGAGACAGAACAGCAGGATAAGGAGAAATCTCACAAGGACATGAATGAACATGACTGGAGAACCAAGACCACTCCCCAGCAAACAAAATGTTAACAACTATGTTGTAAAGCACAGAGACCTTCCAAGGCTCAGAAAGCTGGTGACTGGGCATAAGGTACAAGAGCTCTCTACACAGACCTCCTTCCTATAGAAGAAAAGTCTTGATCATGCCTTCAAAAATATTTGAAGCCAATGCTGATTGAATTTAATTAAAATTGTAACAAATTCTGACCCAGCTCAACTATAGTTTAGACTGAGTTAGGCACCCAGAGTAGCAACCTGATAGAATAAGGCATGTACCATTTTCTGGGAGTAAATATTCCTTAATTCATTCTCAATAGTTCTTTTATATATACCATCTGACACATAATCAAAAATTATGAAAGATGTGGATAATCAAAAAATTGGGGCTTATGGTCAAAAGAAGAAATGGTCAATGGAATCAGACCCAGAGATGATCCTGATGTTAGAATTACCAGACAGGTCCTGAAAACTCAGTGTGACAAATTTGTTAAAGGATTCAGTGAAAAACATGCAGGAACATATGGGGAATTTCAGCAGAAATCAAGATTGTTGGAAAAAATTTAAATGAAATGAGAAATACACTCAGAAATTTTTTTAAATGTGATTTAAGCAAACTGGATAAAATGGAAGAAAAAAAATCAGTTGAAAGCAGGTCAAAAGAAATTACTCAAACTAAAACACAAAGATAAAAAGTTAAAAAAAAGGCACCCGGGCCTCTGTTATCTGTGGGACAAAATCGAGTAGTGTGTGTGCAGAAGGAGAAGACAAAGAAAATGTGACAGAAGACATATATAAAGAGAATAATGGTTAGGAATCTTCTAAACTTAGTAACAGATATCAACCCACAGATCTAAGAATGGTCATTTCCACCATTCCCTACTGATCTAAGGAACATGAGCCTGCCCAGATTCAACGTGAGGGGAACACAGACTCCACCTATGATGGGAGGGTTGCAAGGTCACATTACAGAGGAGCTCATATATGGGAAACACTGCAGTGTGTCTTTGAAAAATAAAATCTGCCACAAGTAATGTCCTTTTTCCATATTATGCCTCCAAACTGCCACTTTATTGACAAATTGTCCCCCCCCCCTCTTTTTTTTAGAGAGGGAGAGCAAGAGCAAGTGTTGGGGGGAGGGCAGAGAGAGAATCAAGTAGGCTCCATGTTCAGCATGGGGCCCAACATGGGGTCAATTTCAAGACCATGAGATCATGACCTGAGCCAAAACCAAGAGTCAGATGCTTAACGGACTGAGCCACCCTACAAATTACCTTTGTTTATGTGAGAAAAAGAACAGGACATTGGACTGTAATTCTCAGAGTTTCAATGGAGACTAAGATAAGAGACTATATTTTATTAAGTGGAAGAGGAAGTTTTATGTTTATATGATAAATTTATCTTTGGCCATAAAATCAATAGAATGGATAACTGAAATTTATTTTCTTTAAAAATTGGGTCTCCTAAGCAAAGTGGTTTTTTTTTTTTTAAGATTTTATTTATTTATTTGAGAGAGAGAGAATGAGAGAGCACATGAGAGGGGGGAGGGTCAGAGGGAGAAGCAGGCTCCCCGCCGAGCAGGGAGCCCGATGCGGGACTCGATCCCGGGACTCCAGGACCATGACCCGAGCTGAAGGCAGTCGCTTAACCAACTGAGCCACCCAGGCGCCCTAAGCAAAGTGTTTTTAAGAATTTTTAAATGGGAGTAACAAAGATAAACTAAATTTAATCAGTCTTACATGTAATGTCTTGGTCCTTAAATAAATTTTTAATATGAAATGATTTTTTAACAATTCAGAAGATTGGTACACTCCTTTCTCCTTCTCCTAGTCCTTTGTTTTAATTAATTTTTTTTTTTTTGAGCCAGGGAAACAGCATTCTTATGCATTAGTCCAATTCCTCTGAGAAGCAGACACCAGGACTGGAAGAGATGTGCAAGAAATTTATTGGAAAACACATCTGTGAGCTTTCCTAGGAGTTACAGGAAGTTGTGAGCGCTAAAAGAACATAACGGAGATCTGACCTCTGTGAAGTAGAGAAGGAAGAAAAGAAGAGAGAGGAAGGAGAGAGGGAGGCAGAAGGGAAGAAGAAAGACGAAGGAGGAGGGAGAGAGAAAGATGTTAGACTTAGGGAAGTTTTAAGATTTGGCAAGGCCAGAAGAGTGTCGTTGAGCCAAGGTCAGATGTCCAAAAAATCTAGCACATTCCTCTGGAATGTAGCTGCCTCAGTATCCCTACCACACTCAGTCATTGGCTGGAAACATCAGCATAAATGCAATGATGGATATCAAAGTATAACATTGAGACTAGCTTCAATTATGCTGTCCACAATAGATCTGAGATGTGCATTTTCTTGAAAAATAATTCTAACTACATTTTCCCCTTATGCCCTAAAAATATTTCTGTAGTCACATTTCAAACCGTCTTTCAATTTTTCAGTCCTCATCATTTATCAGGGAAGGAAATCCTCTAACTTCCTCTGGGTAATCCATTTCAGGTTTTAACAAACATTTTAAAACTCTTCATGGGGGTGCCTGGCTGGCTCTGTCAGTAGAGCATGTGACTCTTGATCTTGGGGTCATGAGTTCGAGCCCCATGCTGGGTATAGAGTTTACCAAAAAAAAAAAAAAAAAAATGGCTGTTAAAAAATTTTAATAAAAACTTAAATAAATAAAAACTCTTCATGGTTTAGATTGAGCTTGACATTGTCTTAATTTTTTATTATTTTTTTGCCATTCAAGTTTAAGGTCAACATTTTTTTTAATAATTCAATACAAGGACTTCATTGTGTTCAATAATTTTTTTTTAAGATTTATTTATTTATTTATTTGACAAAAAGAGAGGGAGAGTGAGCACAAGCAAGGGGAACTGCAGGCAGAGGGAGAGGGTGAAGCAGGCTCCCTGCAGAGCAGGGAGCCCAATGCGGGGCTCAATTCCAGGACCCTGAGATCATGACCTGAGCCGAAGGCAGCTGCTTAAACTACTGAGCCACCCCGGTGCCCTGTGTTCAATAAATCTTAAGCAAAATGACTCCTAAGCTTTTGTACAGCATTGTTAACTGCTCTACCAAAAGACTTCCTGGGATTCTCAGAAATACAAACATGAAATTAGATAAACATGAAATTGTTCATGCACATTTTATAGTCACATAAAATATCTGTGATATAGCAAATTTAAAATCACTTCAACTACAGTACACCTTGCTATGCTAAACCCCTGTATGTTTCCTGAAATATTATTAAATAAATCAAATGCCAATTTTTAAAATGTCTGTCAAAGGTTTTAACTAAAATTGATCCAGGTAAATGATTTTTTAATGACCAATAGATATT
This sequence comes from Neomonachus schauinslandi, assembly GCF_002201575.2. Taxonomy (NCBI): domain Eukaryota; kingdom Metazoa; phylum Chordata; class Mammalia; order Carnivora; family Phocidae; genus Neomonachus; species Neomonachus schauinslandi. The sequence goes on along the minus strand of NC_058414.1, from coordinate 48,724,574 downwards.
TTATTACACCTTGTTTTCATCCATTATTCCTCTGATATTCTTCTGTCTCCAGGACAAATAAAGGAAAGAACTGCAGAATCTTTCCTTTGAAATGATTTGTAATCTTTTGGATTCAGTGAAGCATAAGAAGGGAGTTACTTGGCCAAGAATAAGACAAAGAAGCTGATCAATAGCTGCTCCTCTTGTTCCAAGTCTATCTCTTCTGCTATTTTCCCTGTGTTACCCTTTTTGATGTTATGCCAGACCTTAGCAATTGAATACAACATATTCTTCCATCCTACAATAATATTGTTTCCCTTTTGCTATGCAGGATGTTTCACTATTAATGTCAAAGGATTTCAAATAACAATTCATTTACAGAAAATTTTTTTCTTCTGACCACAAATTAAACTTGAAGGTTTTTTTTTTTTTTTTGGCTTTTACCAACTTCTTTTTTTCCTTCCATTTGATGTCAACGGGACTAAAAGTATGCATATATAGGACCATCTTGTCATATGCTATGGCATTAAAATCTCAATTCTGAATTTCTGCGACTATTTTTAGTGGCATATTCAGCTATGGTAGCATTGCATACAATTCCAGGGCCTAATGGGCAAATGCAGCTTGACGGCCAGACAAATCCAACCAGACCACTGATCAGCTGCCTCTAATGAGGGGGTACAATCAGCTTTCAGGAGGGGATAATCCGCTTACTCTTTGCCTCTGTTTTCTCCACATCCTCCCTTCCAAATTTTTTTTTCATGGGCTATGTTAGTGGTGTACCAATGAGAGTACAATTTGAAATGAACTGATATTTTTAAGGTTCCATCACACCTGAAAGAACTTTCTGGAAATCTACTGTATTGATTCTAAGGCCTGAATCTGTTTCCATTTTGAGTATTGTAAATCCGCATGTATTGTATTTATTTAGTCCAAAGGCTACTTCAGTAAATGCATAATTTTTATATCTGAAAGCTAATAATACTGTCTTAGTTAATACACATATATCAGAGAACAATAGGTAAAAATGAATAGGAAAAGATGCAATTAAAGGGGTCAACTGAATTTATTTCAATAAGCTGTCATTATGTTTGAGGAAAATAGAAGGAAACCGGACATTTATAAGGGTGAACAAATGTTAAATTTTTTTTAAAAGTATCTTTTTGCCTCTTATCTATAAACAGCTTATGAGTTCTAAAAGTAAGACTGATATAGTATAATGCAGCTCCTGGTACAGTGGATATCGTTCAAGCTGGAAACACTCAGATATCCATCAATACTGGAAATGGATAATGAAATCATGCTGCAATCACATAATGGAAATCTATCTTCAAACTGAAAGTGAACAAAATACAGCTACCTTGACAATATGGATACGTCTTACAAACACGGGGTTAAAAGAAAGTAGAAATACAAGACTGTATATTGTATGATTCCTTTTATATAAAGCTCAAAAACACCAATTCTAATGCAATATTTAGAGATGAGTGCCAAAGAGTCAAACTAGAAATAAAAGCAAGGGATTGAGAACCGTAAATGTCAGGAGAGTCAAGAATTTGAGGAGGTATGTGTGGAAAGAGTGATTGGAAAATGGTAAAGGGGCACTCCTGGGGTGTGAGTAATGGTCCTAGAGGATCCCTTTGTGATTACACTGTGAAATAGTGGAGGAGGGGAGAAAAATTTACAACCTGAAGTAATCTCAGATTTTATATTATATAAACAATGTTCTTGTTATTCCAGAAAAAAAATAGTAAAACCATGTGTATTTTTCAAAATTGGTTTCTTGCACAAATTTTTCACTTGCACGGTAACTGTTTCTTGGGGAATGGAGCTGCTAAATTGACCTTTGTCTTTTCACATCAGAGGGTTTTGTATATTAGCAGTTATTGCCATAAAGTGCCAACTGTGTCTTCATGATATTTTTGGCAAAGTCTACCAGGTACAATTTAGGGCAAAGAGACCTAGTTTTGGGAATTAAAAGTGTGCCAGAGTTAGGTCATATCCTGTTTACACAAGTTTAAATATACTGGCACACGTTGTTTAAAACTTTCCTGAAATAGGGAGCATGGTAAATTTTCTGAGACTATACACTGGTCAGAAAATATTTTCATTCTTCTTCGTCATTTTATTAACAGCTCCTAGTATACTGACTTCCAGGTTGGAAATTGTTTCTCCTTGTAAGTTTGAAGGTCTTTCTCTAATAAATTTATCTTGCAGTGCTTTTGAAAAGTCCACAGTCTTTCTGATTCCTGATACTTTGAAGATTTTTTTTTATTGACTTATTTGAGAGAGGGAGAAAGAGAGAAAGAGAGTGCAAGCATGGGGAGAAGCAAAAGGAGAGAATCTCAAGCAGACTTCACTCTGAACACAGAGCCTGAACAGGGCTTGATCCCACAACGCTGAGATCATGACCTGAGCTGAAATCAATCAAGAGCCAGACACTCAGTCGGCTGAGCCACCCAGACGCCCCTCCTGATAATTTGCTTATGATAATTTGTATTTTTTTTTCTCTTTGGAAGCTTGTAAAATCTTCCCTTTGACCTCAATTTTCTGAAAACTTGGAGGAACTCTTTAAGAAAAAGAATACCAAAGTACAAAAAAAAAAATGAACTTAGGTATAAAAAAATAATTGTCTAAAATGGAAAAAGAAAACAAATTCTAAATTTTTAAAATAAATGATAAGTACTACAAACCTCACAAAATGCCAAAAAAATCATATTGTTTTATTAACCACCTTATACAACTCTATAATACATTGTTCCTATATTTTGTCTACTTTCTTCTTTATATGACAACCGTTTTGTAGCATTTTCAACAAAAAGGATAGAAGCGTAATTCAATCTTTCCTCTAGCATGGTTGATTGAAGTTTATTTTTATTATGAATAATTTAGATGAGCATTTTCTGCTTTACAACTTACAGTCACAATTCATTATTGGTAATGCTATATAAATTTGTGGAAAACCTCTCATCATTATCTACTTCTACAGAACGCATTACCCCCAAATTTAATAGCTTAAAACAATAACCATTTTATTATATCTCACAATTTTATAGGTCAAGTATTTGAGCAGGGCTTGGCTGGCCAATTCTTCTGCTCCATACAGTATTGACAGGGCCATTTGGTGATATTCAGGTAGCAGCCAGGCTGGTCTGGAGGGTCCATCCTTACAGGCTGGGGTTCACCTGGGACATCCTTTCTCCATGTCATTTCAGGGCCTCTCCATGCGGTCTCTGTGAATTTACCATATAGTGGCTCAGTGCTCTAAGAGCAAGGTGAACACTAACAATCCTCTTAAAGATGGGACTCAGAACTGGCACAGTATCACCTCCACTGGACTTACTGGGCAGAGCTGTCATAGGCCAGGCCAAATTCAAGGGAAGAGGGAAATAGACCCAAACTCTTGATAGGAGTGTGGCAAAGATTTTGTGGCTGTCTTTAATTATACCACAGTGTACTCAGCTTGGCATTTCTCACTTGAGATTTCTCATCCTGCTGCTACCAGTTGGAGGCAAATGTTAAGAGTGATCTGAAGGCTCAGACTGGCCAAACATACAAGATGACTTCCTCACCACATGTCTGGAGCCTCAGCTGGGATGGAAGCAGGTGGGGCATGCAGGCTCTTCACATGACTAGCATGAGCTTCCTCACATGGCAATCTCAGGGTAATTGGACTTCTTACACAATGTATTGCTGCTCCTGGAGTACACTTTCCAAGAGATCCAGGCAGAAGCTGCAAGACTTCTTAGAACGTAGCTTCAGAAGTCACCTCCATCAGTCTACCATACTTCATTGGTCAAAACCCTGATATGGCCAACCCCGATTTCAGGGGAGGAGACTTAGCCCTTATACAAGGTCATAGCCCCCACCAGGCACTGGGGACTATCTTTGATGCTAGCTGCTACCCCCTAACAAATTTCTTTCCTTTCAAGGCATTTCATAATCTTAAATACTCTTGAATTGACAACACTCAATAAGTTTGCATTAATATCCATGTGTAGTGAAATATCAGGAGTTTTATGTAATTCTCTCTGATAGGAGAAAACTTCCATTTTGATGAGGTGTGGCTGAGACAAAATCTTCCATTTACAATTTTACATATCTGATGATTGAAAAAATTTTCTACAGACTTCTGGCCCCATACATCACAAACTTTATTTTTCATATTCTTTTTGTGCTGGGTTCTATAGGATAAATCCATAATACACTATGACTTATGGCACTGCACCTTCATGTTTCATGGGGTGAGGTGACACCGTCTCAATATGAATTTTCCTGGAAGCCATTCCTACACAGGACTGGCTAAACTATATATGAAATATATATGGAATAACTAACTACATATGGAAGTGGCTGCGGGCTACAAAACTATTCACACCAAACCCAAACTAAATATATCCCCAACTCCACTTCCCCTAACTCAATCCAAATATGCTGACAGTCTCTACAAAACCATTCAACAAGAAGGAGCAGATTAACAGAGAGGGAAGTTGGCGTAGAGAGAGTCAGCTGATTAGGGTTAAAATATCGTATGTTCGCAAATTTCACAAAAACATTGAACTATTTGAACACATTGCTAGAATCCCTCCCAAAGCCTGCGAAAAGGTTTATTTATATTCTTCTCCACCCCCCCCCCACCCTTCATCCCCGGTCTCTCTATCCATTCAGGATAGCTTTCCTAAGGTTAGCTGTGCTAGCGTCTAAAACTAGCCTCCTCGCTTCAGACTTTAGCCTGCTCACACATGCAAAATTCGAAGTCAGAACAGCTGTCTTCCATGCAGTGACCCAAGAGCCTGGAGAACATACACCTGCCGTTAAAGTCTCCAGTCAGAAGGGATCCATCACCTTCTGCTCACTGTCCCTTGACTAGATGAATCGAATAATTGGAATAATTGCTGAACACCACTAACCTGGTCACATTATTCATCGAAGCAACCCCCATCTCCCAGCCCCTTTGCCATCTTTATTACAATGTTCCCAGGTCTTTTCACCTATCTCCCTATGCTTTATTAATAGATCATAAATTTTGTGAGAGAAAGAAGCATATTAGTAAAGTTTAACATTTTGTTCTCTCCTAGTCTCAGCAAATTCTAGGCATTCGGTTCATGCATATTGAATGAATAAACAAATGCACAAAACATTGACACTATCACGTGTTTATTACAAGATTTCTAGCCCCTACTTTCCATAATCACCCGAATAAAGTATAAGTTATAAAACTTATTTTTACCTATTCCTTCACTTGTTTTTTATGATACTCCAATGAGACCATTATAATATTTTATGTTATTTACTCCATTTTAAGGATCACAAAGTTGAGGTTTTAGGGATCGTAAGGGATTCGTTATTGGGCACACAGTAGAGTTGCTTTGTTCTAATTCCAGGTCCCAATCTATATCTAGGGACAAAAGGGTTCATTATTTTGTGCAGGCCTGAGTCACTCAAACCCTGCATTCCAAAGAAAAGCCAGTCTTTTTTTTTTTTTTAAAGATTTTATTTATTTATTTGACAGAGAAAGACACAGCGAGAGAGGGAACACAAATGGGGAGTGGGAGAGGGAGAAGCAGACTCCCTGCCGAGCAGGGAGCCCGATGCGGGACTCGATCCCGGGACTCCAGGATCATGACCTGAGCCGAAGGCAGTCGCTTAACCAACTGAGCCACCCAGGCGCCCAAGAAAAGCCAGTCTTGAGGACTGCCCTGGACCAGTTTCTCGGAGATGGTCTGAGCCCTTAGAATAGCTTACCTAAGTGTGTTTGTATGTCTGAGGCCATGGGCTATGTTGTTTTTATAGTAAATGTCTGTTTTGTTCTGGCAGGAGATGGGGACAGGGGAGGGACTGGAGTCTGAGTTGTGGTCAGTCACACTGGACTGCTCATCTATGTGACTGAACCCCAATAAAAACCCTGGACATGGAGGCTTAGGTGAGCTTCCGGGTTGGCAACACTTGGCATGTGTCGTCACACATCATTGTTGGGAGAATTAAATGTGTCCCTGTGAGACAACCCTGGGAGGGAACTCTTGAAAACTTGTACCTGATTAGTCCTGGCCCTCTCCCCATGTACGTTTTTCCTTTGCTGATTTCAGTCTGTATCTTGTCACTGTAAGAAACCACAACCATGCATATAACAGCCTTTCTGAATCTGTCTAGTGACTCATGGGGCCTGAGGGTGGGTTTGTCCCCCCCCCCCAATATCTAATACACAATGCTAACTACGCTGCCAGGTCCTAAAGTATGTTCATTGTAAACTTATGTTTTCAGTCGGAAAATGAATGCTTTTCATAATTAACATTTGTATAATAAAACATTCCAATGCTAATTTCTAGACATACATAGTTTTAGATTTGGAGTTTACTTACAAAACAGCACAAATAAGAGAGTTTTCGATCATTCTTGTGTTTCTTGGCAAGCATAAAGTAAACTTCCAGTTCTAACCAATTATCTTAAGGCAAAATGCAGGAAATAAGTTTATGCTGCTAAAAGTAAGTCTAATTATTGCCTCATTTTTTTAGAAAATCATAGGAAATACGACTATTATATTTATTTAGAGAAGTGGTTTTGACATGTGGCATGATATAAATACCACTGATTTGGGAGTCTATAAATCTTGTTTTAGCCACGGATTAGACGTTGGTTAAGCCTGACCCTCAGTTTACTCATCTATAACCTGCAATTATACTCTTCTTGTAATACCTCATTAAATCACAGTGAAGAGAAAACGAGATAAAACATAAAGAAAAAAATCTAAAAACATGAAAGCAGTATGTGAATATAAAACCTTGTTATATATTCTCAACTTAGGAGCAACAAAGCAGTATTTTCAGTGTAACTCATTTGTGCTCTGAAGTGGACTCTTATAGTAGTTACTGAATCCTTAACCATGAAACTCAGACTTAAAAACTTAATAATTTTAGTCATAAAAATAACATATACTTCTGTTGTTAAACTATAGACCCAGTGGCAAGGCTGGGTAAGGAAAGGATGTTTTATATATTAATTTATAGCTCTAAAAGCGACAAAGATTGGACCATAAAGAGAAAATGTTTCAATAAACCAGCAGTCGACATCCACCAATATAAATATTGCATGATAAATAGGAGATAAAAACACTTGAAAGTTATAATAGTACTCAGATAATCCCATGTATGATGTAATAATGACATAATATCTAATCAGGATAGGCTAGGTTATAATGTGGTAACATTAACCTGGATATCTCATGGATTAATGAAACCAAAGTTTATTTCTTGCTCAGGCTGTCCCATCAGAGACAGAAGAGCCTTCTGCTCTGTACTGTAACCTGATTGGGGTTCATGGAGGCTCTATCCTCTAGTGATGTGAGTATCCCAGTATGGAGGCTTCTAAGGTTCTCATAGCACAGGAAGAGGGAGCATGGCAAACTTACCCCCGTCTTAAATGCCCCAGCCACTTCTTATAGATCATTTTCTAAAGTAACTACTGCAAGGGACCATGAAGTTGCCCAGAAAACCAAATGTAGTCAGCACTGTGCCTGTCACCCACAGGCATGTCACATGGTAATGACTCATTGCAAGTATGACAATACTGCTATGAGAAGATACACAAAGCAGGCATACCCTGAGTCTTCTCTAGAATCTAGGACAACATGGGCGCCTGGGTGGCTCTGGGTCAGTTGAACATCTGCCTTCAGCTCAGGTCATGATCCCAGGATCCTGGGATCAAGTCCCGCATCAGGTTCCCTGCTGAGCAGGGAGTCTGTATCTCCCTCTCCCCCTCCCCACCCCCGCTCATGCTCTCCCTCTCTCTCAAAAATAAATAAAATCTCTTTTAAAACAACCTTATAGAATCTAGTATGGCAAACTCCTGGGTTCCTTGGTAGATTGTACATTGTACAATTTTATGTAACAGACATGTGTTGGCCTATACTATGCATTATGGGTTGCATACCTCCCCAGTATCCATTTACTCCAACTACCTTCTCCCTTGATAAAAGTATACACTAATTTCCCAAGCAGCACATGTAACACAGAGGAAGGTAATCTCACTCTATCTACAAGGATGAGTTTTTGGTGGTTTAATAGCCTTCCCTTGGCCAGCAGCTCTGATTCAGATGTAGACATGTGAAAAAAAATGGTCTGATTAAGGAGAATCTCAGTAGTCTTGCTTGAAGTAGTTGGGCAAAAGTTTCCTTTCATAGTAGGCAGATGTAAAGCAAACCTGCTGTGATAAACCTGAGGATGATGGTAACACAAAGAAATCACAACCAATAGAATGAAAAAGAAATATAGCCTGAGTCACTGGATTTAGTCAATCCTGAAGCCCTGTACTTCCTCTGAACTTGCAGACACAGGAGCTTGCATAAGTCTTCATAAGGCCATTGAGTCAAGTATTCTCTGGGCAACCAAAGATATTTCTGAATTTTAAATTCAGAAAATACCTGCAGGTCTACAATAGTTACAGCAAGTTCAAATATATGCAGTGAGGTGACCAATTAAACTTCATTCAAAGGCCTGGATAAAACGAAGTTTACATGAGAACACATGTGTTTGTGATCTTAACTGAATTAAAATTGATAACTCTACAGGAACATTGTAATGAGGCTCGTTGTATTTGTCAGAGTTGTCCAGAAAAAAAACAGAACCAATAGCATAGAGAGGGAGAGAGAAGATTTATTTATAGGAATTGGCTTATACAATTATGGAGACCAAAAAGTCCCATTATTTGCTGTCTGATGCTGGAAAAGCAGTAAGAGCCCTTGTATAATTCAGTTTGAGTCTCAAGGCCTGAGAACCAAGGGAGCCAATGGTATGTCTGAGTCCAAAGACCCCAAAATCAGAGAGGGGCCAATGGTTTAAATCTAGGTCCAAGTCTGAAAACTGGAGAACTAAAAGTGCTGATGTGCAAGGTTCCAGAGAAGATGGATGTCCGACCTCCAGCAAAAGGAGTGAATTTGACCTTCCTCTGCCTTTCGGATCTATTCAGGCATTCAAACAATTGGATGACCCCCACCCACCTTCGTGAGGTAGATCTTTACTCTGTCTACCAATTCAAGTGCTAATCTCTGAAAACACACTTGGGAACACACCAGGAAATAGGGTTTTGCCAGCCCTCTGGGCCTCCCATAGTCCAGTCAAGTTGACACATAAAATTAACCATCACACTCATTAAATAACCTCTCAGACAAGCTCAGCCCTGATCCTTTCCTTTTCTCTCTTTACCTTTTGTTCCTGACTTCAGAAAATTTCCTTATCTTTTCTTTCATTTTACTCAAATATCATTCCCTACCCACTCCATCCCAGCAGTCTCTGACTCATGCAGCAATATTTAAGAGGTACACATATGACTTTTACAAGTGGCACCTATCAACTGCCCTTATTTTATGCAAGGAGTTTCTTTACCATTAATTGAAATTTATCATTAAGAAACAAACATTTTGGTAGGAAGGAGTTAAAATTGGCTGAACATTCTCTTTATTTTTTAAGTACGCTCCACACCCAGCATTGTAGCCCAATACAGGGCTTGAACTCAAACCCTGAGATTAAGACCAGAGCTGGTATCAAGAGTCAGAAGCTTAACCAACTGAGCCACCCAGGTGCCCCTGAACATTATCTTTAAAATGTGGCTACTATATCATGGTATAAATTGTTGGGGAAATAGAATTAAAAACAAAATCCTCTTTCAACCCAGAAATCCTCTCCACAAAGGTAGTAGAGAAAACTCTTTTTTGTTGTTGTCACTGAATAAACACTAAACCAGGATGTGAAACACGTCATAGGCAACCCTCTAAGTGACCGCAAGAACAGAAAGGACTCACATGCCTTTATGGAGCTAAGCAGACACAACCCATCATATGCATATTTGCAAGAAAAATAATACCTAGTCCTCAACTAAGAAGATGTGACCGCACCATCTGTCACACATAGTTCATCCTAACTTTACCTGGTAATGGGAGGACCATCTATGTTAGCTAATTGGCTTTATCAAGAAGAAAAACATATATCTTTATGACAGAAAGTAGTTTTGCAACTTGGAGCAAGGTGCCCACCTAAGTTAGGCTACCATCATCCCATGGAACTTGAGAGGGGTCCTATCTCCCTTGATGTTCACATTTCAAAGAGATGACTCCCAGGTCCTTGAAAAACACATTCTCTGTCATACCACTGACCAAGTGCCAATCTAGTCTTCAAAAGAATTTCTATGCATTTCAAAGAGAGGAGAAGTACTTCCAATTACAACTTTTCTGGAAAAAGAAAGGGAGGAAAATCTCTTATTTTCAACAGAGTGAATCAAGCCTCTTATTTTTAACTATATTTATCTTTACATGATGTACATATTTTATTTTAGTGTCCAAGAAAATAAAGTAGATGAAATTTCATTCCACACATATTTCTAGGAATGTCTACTACGGGCAGGCATGTGCTGGGCAAATCCAAAGTCCTTTATTCTTATTCTAAAAATTTAAAAAGCTCTGAAAATTATAAAGTTGTTATAAGTCTGGTGCAGAGATTCTTTCTGTAGCAAAACAACCTAAAATGACACGAGACTAAGTGTAGTCTTATTTATTCCACTTGCTGTGAATAATTTTAACACATTTTACTGAGAATTATTAATGTGCTTGAATACCAGACAATATCCCAGACTCTGCTCAGTTAGCTTCAGTGACTGTTTTATTTTAATTTTTGAAGGAAAAAAAGCATTAAAACATGGCACAGTGAAAGGGAGGAGATCAGATTCAATACACATAAATTGCATTTCTAAAGAATTTAATGCCACATTATAGCCAGTTAATGTAGATGTAAGAAGTTAAATAACAAAAGTTCAACTGAGTAAATTTTAAAGATCTAATTGGCTTTATTAATTGATTCATGAATCAGGCAGCATCCTTTTTAGAAAGTAGAGGGCAGCTTCCAGGACTACAGAAAAGGAAAGGTTTCTGAAGGTAGAGAAGGTGTTAAAAAAAAAGGAAATTATTAGCAAAGATTCCATTGTTGTAGGCAGGGTGGCCCTCCTAAGGGAAACAGAAGGGAACTATCAGTACATTTCCTAGTGCTGACCAGGAACTTCCCATGTTGGCTAGTTAAAGGTTACATTTCTGGGGGGTTGGAACTGCAGTGAAGTTAGGTATTAAGTCTTGGTTTACTGACTTGGGGCCTTAACCGGATGCCATTTTGAGCCTGGGGTTTTCTTTTTAACAAAATAGGAAGAAAAAGTAGACAGACTGAAGGAAAGGGAAAATGCAAACATGATATATACATACGTGGGCGAGGCTCATATCTGTTTTATTTTTTGTTAAATATCCAGAATTTAGCACAGAGCCTAAAACAAAGTAGACGCTTAATAAATATTTGTCATGAAAGGTACAGGAGGAAGGACAACTGGACAAGAACAGAAAATAGAAAAAGACATTCATAGAAAAACCACAAAGGGAAAAGGAACGAGCAGCACATTCCTTAAACTGGCGGGGGGGGGGGGGGGCCCCCCTCTGAGCCACAGGACAGCTATGAAGAGACAAAAAGGAAGGAGACAGGAGTATCTAAACTATTAGCCTGGTGACAGCTCTATAGAGCAGAGAGAGACTTCAAGGTCTATTATCTTTGATCTTTTGAAATGCTAATTCGCTGATTAAAGACTTTCTGACACCTGTTATTCATACTTAAATTTTCAAGCCACAGCAGCTCACCAGGCAGGAAATTACTCTTTCGGTTGCACTCACGGTGACTGAAGAGCGGAGGTGATGGGGTAAGTCCTGGCACAGTCTGAGGCTGTCCACCTTTTCTTTAGAATGAGTAAAAGATACCCCAGCATCTGAGATGTTTGCCTTTGAAAAGAGATGTGACACAGCATGGCAAGAGCATTTTTCTTTCCCCCGTGATTCTTGTGTTTGGTAATGTCATCCACAGGCATTCATTCTCAAAGGGTACAAACTTGCAGTTATAACATTAATTTCTGAGGATCCTTGTGCAACATAGTGGTTTGGGCCAATAATAATGTATTATATACTTAAAGGTTGCTACGAGAGCAGACCTGAAATGTTCCCACCATGAAAACAGAATGGTAATTATGTGATAGGATGGAGGTGTTCACTAATGCTCTGGTGGTAATCGTTTTGCAATATATAAATGTATCATGTCAATATGTTACACACTTTAAACCTACACAATGTTCTGTGTCAATTATATCTCAATAAAGCTGGAAAAAAAAAGATATCTCTTTTGCTCTAAGAATAAAACCCAAATTGTTTAATTTGGCCCAGTCCACTTTTACAGGCTCATTTCTCAACCTTCTCCCCTAACTCCCCCTGCTTCTGTGTCTTCACTGACTTTTTTCCTTTTTCTATTTCTAGGCCACATTGAATCTGGTCTCCTGTGTGGCCTTCATGCAGGATCATTGTTCATTCTGCCAGAACCATCCATCCTCCCATCTTCTCTCCCCCAACCCCACGTCCCTGTTCCCTGCACCACCTCCCTGTCATGCTGGCCTGACTAAATTCCGTGCACCCTTTGCTTCTCAAGTTAAATGTTACCTTCATACTAAATTAGGTCCATCTAATAAGTGTTCTAACACCTTGTATTCTTCCTTCAAACCATTTCCGATCATTGCAATTAAGTATTCATTTTTGTATTTACATATTTTTCTTTCCCAGTAAAACTTGAGTTCCACAAAGTCACAGACTAGGTCTGTCTCCTTAGTGCTGAGTGCCCACCATGGATCACAGTATGGGTCTCCTAGTCATCGAACACTAGATATTTGTTAAACAAATGATTAAAAGTGGAGCTTCCTCTTTACATGGTATCAGTATCCATGAGATTCTCTTGACTGGAAGATTGATAAATACTCATGATTCCCAGTTTGGCTCTAACAGGGAAGAGCTGAGGATGAGGACATCAAGATTGTAAGAAACTTTAGACATGATCCTAACTGGGTAGGTGCGGCACTGAGGTTTCCTAGTAATCTGTGTACTTTTACCTAGTCTATTTTTGATAGATTATCTTCCTTTAAAAAGCATGTGCTTGTTTGCCCAGAAGGTCTTGGTGGATTACTGTTGAGTGTTATTCTAAAGCAGAGATCTGTCACACAAGATGTGATGTAGCTCATAGAACATGAGCTGCAGGGGAGGTAGGACAGTTAAGAATACCACTGGAGTCACCCGCTGACACCAGGGAGCAGGAGATTTCCAATCACTAACATCCTTCAGTGATTCCATCTCCTGGTCCAGCAACACTAACACGTCTCTTCTTGAGGAGCTATACAATCTAGAATCATCCTTACCTTCTACCACATGGACATTTCTAAAGTTCCTCCAGTATTATATTAGCTATTTAACTAGAGTTTCTATTCAGTAAGGATAGTCTAGTCATTTCTGTTTCACAGGCTACTCACAGAAATATAAAATGCTTCTGCCACTTTTATTCTGGCCCAAAGATATTAAAACAATCAAAGAGGAATCTATTCTTTTTTTGGCAATCATCTAATAATCTAATCACCAATGAAAAAACAATGTAGTTTTTTTATGGCAAACAGTAAGTGTAAAAAAAGGGGGGGGGGGTAAGCATGTAGTACCTAGAATTATGTAGGAAGATAGCATGGGCATAATTTCTAACCAATCCAGCTTCAGCCACTTGGCACTGGCACCGTTAACTAGGCTCTAGAACTCACCAAGGAAACTTCTGGGACTTCTAAAATCATAACCCAGCAGAAGAATGCGTAGCCTTCATCCTTCCAGGCATCTGATATCATGAGCTCAGTCATCTGCATGAGGAGCTGTACATTTCAATATATTGAGCACCTCCAGACAGCAAATAATGCACAGGAAGCAATCTTGGGGCAGTCAACCAATAGTCATCCACAGCTTGGAAACCTATTTTCTAATCTCAGGGGAGCCGTGGAGAATGAGACACATCATGAAACACCTGTAGACACCAAGTCCAACAGCCGTCCAGGCCTCCATGAGCAATCTGGGTCTCTCTGCTCTACTTTCTGGGTTATCCCTACTGATACACAGGTAAAAGTACAAAGGTGTACAGGTATAAAGAAAAAGAAAACATTATATATTTTTAAATTTATTGAGCATAGGCCAAAGATTTATTTCCCCCCTTTTTTAACCATTCTTTTGTTAACTATCATCAGTGTGTACATAATAATGACCCATTATTATAACATAAATCTCTTTATCCATTATTCAAAGATCTTGTTGCTATTATTAACAACTAATATGTAGTCAGTGCTTACTCTGTGCCTGACAATGTGCTAGGCATATTATATGCATTTTCTCATCTAATTGTGACTACAAGTTTGTAACAGGCTAAGTAATTTGCATAACTTTGTATATGAGATATTGTACTAGGAAATAACTTTCATCTCATTCAATTGCGACCCTGTGAGAAGTTAATAGACTTTTGTAATAGTGACTATAATAACATTAATAAAGGGAGGCTTGGGGGAACATTTGTGGGAAAGCAAAGTCAAGTCAAAGAAAATAAAGTCAGATTTCCATGACTTGTTTTCTGTAAAAATTTGGATAACTTAGCTTTCCTAATCTGGTTCATCAGCTGTAAAGTCAGATTAATAATAGCTGCTTTGATATTAAAAGAGAACATCATTATTTGGCCTTAGGAAATTAAGTATAATTACAGAAATTAAAATTATATTTGCCTAGTCACATTTATAGAAACCTTATTTGATTACTATAGGTTTTAATTTAGCAAATGTTTAAATTAGCTCTGGGTGACAGCATTCCCAATATTGAAGAATTTTGGAAAATGGTATGATACTGCGTATTTCATAGTATTTGTTATATTCATCTGTTTCTAAAAGCAATTTCTGACCAATTTTAGGATGCTTGAAAAGTTGACATTTCATAATTCTATCCAATACCTTAAAGGACTTTTTTAGGTAAACTTGGTTCCAGAGAGCCAACAGAGCTGCTGGTGCTTCATCCTCAGAGTTCCATGTGGATTCCCTAATAGTATTAGTTGGGGTCTTAGTCAGCTCAGGCTGCTGTGACAAACTCCCATAGACTGGGTGGCTGACATAACAGACACTGATTTCTTACAGATCTGAGGAAGTCCATGATTGGGGTGCTAGCGTGGTTGGGTTCTGGTGAGAGCTCTCTTCTTGGCTTGCAAATGGCCACTTTGTCACT
Source organism: Neomonachus schauinslandi (assembly GCF_002201575.2). Classification (NCBI taxonomy): domain Eukaryota; kingdom Metazoa; phylum Chordata; class Mammalia; order Carnivora; family Phocidae; genus Neomonachus; species Neomonachus schauinslandi. Next base: position 48,709,474 of record NC_058414.1, on the reverse strand, counting down.
GTGTCTTCACAGGGCAGAGAGAGAGACTGCAAGCTCTCTGATGTCTCTGTTTCTAAGAACACTAATCCAATTATAGGGGCCCCATCCTCATGATCTCATCTAAACCTAATTACCTCCCAAAGGCCCCACTTCTAAATATCATCACACTGGGAGTTAGGACTTCAGCAGTATGAATTTTGAGGGACACAAGCATTCAGTCTATAATATTTGGCTAGGGCTGCCATGACAAAGTGCCACAAACTGGGCAGCTTCAACAGTAGAAATTTATTGTCTTCCAGATGTAGAGGCTGAGAGTCTGAAATCAATGTCATAGGGCTGGTTCCTGCTCAGAGCCATGCAGGATAACCTATTCCATGCCTCTCTCTCAGCTGCTGGTAGTTTGTGGGCAACCTCTGGCATTCTTTGGCTTCTGCTAGATCTTGTTCTCCCTCTGTGTCTGTGTCCAAATTTCCCCCATGCTGTAAAGACACCAGTCATTGGAGTAGGAGCCTACCCTGATCCAAAATGACCTCATCCTAACTAATTACATCTGCAGTGATCCTATTTCTGGAGAAGGTCACATTCTAAGGTATTAGGGGTTAGGACACCAACATTTGAATAGGGAGCACAGTTCAATCCCTAACACTTAGTTACCTTTAATATCTACAACACTTAGATAAGGTAATGAAACATCATTTAGTTCCCAGGTATTCATAGGCTATATTATTTTTTCACATTACCATAAATTATTATTTAATATATGATGTGGTCTATGTTTTCTCCCTTCATATCTTCTCTTTTGTGAGAAGTACAGGCAATTGAAAGAAAATTCTGAGCTTTGTGAACGAAAGGCAACACTCATTTACAAAAAGAAATTGAATCCAAAGTGTCATCTGAGAACACTTTGCCAAATCAAATTAGTAATTTGCTGAGTTTCCTGGTATGGTACCTCCAGTGTTTAAAAGTGATTTCTAAATTAGCTATTAAAAAGCATTTAATTTTGCATAAAGCAGCTTTCACTACAGAGCCTTAATTAAAAGTCACTATTCAATTATTTATGTACCACTCAGTATTCAAATGATTTAGAAGGAACTAGCAAGTCACATTTTACAGGTTTGGGCCCACTGACACACAACAACCCATGGCAAATTCAGAATACTATCATGACTTGCCTTCTTTGTCTTTGTCTTATTAGCCTTTAGACAAAGCTGTCAGCTAATGCATTCTCTAATGAAATCAAAGCCAAGAAGATGCGGGATGTATTCTGAATACTCAAAAGTCTAGAGCAATTTGGATCTCAAAAGTTTTACCAGCTTGCAGGAGAACAATAATGTTGATAATACAAACAAAATTTTTTTTGAGTAGGCTCCATGCCCAACATGGGGCTCAAACTCAAGACCCTGAGACCAAGAGTTGCATCTTCTACCAACTGAGCTGGCTAGGCGCTCCAATACAAACAAATTTGAAGAGCGAAGTAATCATCACACTGACGAAAAGAAGGCAGCTCTGTTAGCTAATGCAACAAGGCATCTGCAGCTCTTTGGTGACCAGGGAGGCTCTGGGGCCATTGGAGGCCCCAGTCTGGTGGCTTCCAGCCCTGGTCAGTTGCCTTAGGGGCTCCTTAAGGGAGGAGAGTTTAAGCACATGCCATGGTCTCCCAAAACACTAAACAAAATGAATGACATGGGTACTCACCACTCCTCTCTGATACCTTGATGATGTCCAAGAGGTGTTCTGCCACCCGGACGTCTACTGCAGAGGAGAGCTACCGAGGGTGATGCTGCCCATCATGGACAAGCAGCTCAGGCAGGAGCCATAGGTATTATATTCCAGGTAGAAGCAAGTCAAGTAGTTCCAGGTGTGGCTGTTTGGGACTGAGAAGCACGGAGATGCAGAGGGGGCTCTCACCAGCTACAGCTTCACATGGTAAGCCTGATTATCTCTTTTTATATACACAGTATCCCAAAAGTCTTAGTTCAGTTTTAAGTTTTACTACCTTCAGTAGTACAGATATTACAAACTTACAAAATGGGTATCATTTGGAAGACTAACTTCTCTACACTTACTTAGTTTTGAAATTGGAAAATTAATGGTTAATTTTTTTTAGTGGCAGACACTGACTAAAACAAAAGATTAAATTAAAAATATATTATTGGGGGGCACCTGGTGGGTCAGTGGGTTAAGCATCTGTCTTCAGCTGGTCGTGATGCCGGGGTCCTGGGATCGAGCCTCGCATCGGGCTCCCTGCTCCCTCCTCTCCCTCTGCCTCTCCCCTGCTGGTGCTCTCTCTCACTCTCTCTCAAATAAGTAAATAAAATCTTAATATATATATATATTATTTGGCCCAGACACATATGTAAAGATGCTCAACATCATTAATCATTAGGAAGATGCAAATCAGAACCACAATGGTATGACCCCTCACACCTGTTAGGATGGCTACTATAAAAACAACCACAACAAAGAAAAACAAAAAATAGCATGCGTTGACAAGGATGCGGAGAAATTAGAACCCTTGTGCGCTGCTGGTGGAAATGCAAAATGATGCCACCGCTGTGCAAAGCAGAATGGCAGCTCCTCAAAAAAACTGAAGACGGAATCACACTTCTGGATATGGATCCAAAAGAATTGAAAGCTGGGTCTGGAGGAGATGCTTGCACAGCTACGCTCATGGCAGCACTATTCACGATGGCCAGGCGCAGCAACCCAAACGTCCGTCAGTGAAGGAAGGGACAAACAAAATGTGGAACACATATACAGTGGAATACTGTTCCGCCTTAAAAAGGAAGGAAGTTTTGGGCACCTGGGTGGCTCGGTCGTTAAGCGTCTGCCTTCAGCTCAGGTCATGATCCCGGGGTCCTGGGATCGAGTCCCGCATCGGGCTCCCTGCTTGGCGGGAAGCCTGCTTCTCCCTCTCCCACTCCCTCTGCTGTGTTCCCTCTCTCGCTGTGTCTCTCTCTGTCAAATAAATACATAAAATCTTAAAAAAAAAAAAAAAAAGGAAGGAAGTTTTGACTCATGCTACAATGTGGATGAACTTCTAGGACATGATGTTAAGTGAAATAAGCCAGTCACAAAAAGACAAATACCATATGATCCCGCTACTCTGACGTATCTACAGTGGTCAAATTCATAGAAATAGAAAATAGAAGGGTGATTGCCAGGGGCTGGGGCAAGGGAGAAATGGGGAGTTGTTGTCTATTGGATACAGCGTCTGGGTTTTGCAAGATGTAAGAGTTCCGATGATCGGTTGCGCAACAACGTAAATATATTTAATACTACTTAACTGTACATTAACAAACAGTGAAGAAGGTACATGTTATGTTATGAGCTTTTTACCACAACAAAAAATGTATCATTCAAACTTTCTCAGTGATGCATGAAAGTGTAAGAAATGTGAATGATTCCATTTTCAAATGATTTTTTTTTTAAGATTTTGAAGCATTCATACTTCTCAGATTATCAAAACGTAAAATGTCACTGACTTTTGAGCTAACCTATGTTTTGGAGCTTCCCTGAATTTGTTTTTTTGGCTGAGGGTGTGCACTAGTAGGTTTAGGTGAGCTGAAATGCCGCTGCTCTAAAATCCATGTGGTAAATAAAAGCTTCAATGTGATTTTGAAATACTTGATATTTTAGAAGTTTGTGTGGATTTGAAATGCACTTGCATTATCCCAGAAATTTCAAAATTACATTTGGCAATACTTCCCAGTAGAGTCTAAAATAAAATTTTAAGTGTATATTTTAGGATAGTTGTAAGAATAGCTTAATTTTTTCTCACTTTGAATTATGAAAAATTTCAAATATCTAAAAAAGTAAAAGAGATGCTGGGACAACTGGATATCCATATTTAAGATTCACTTGCACACTATTGAAGTTGTTGATGGGTCAGAAGACTCACAAAAATACTGTGCTACTGAGGAATAAAGAATGTTATGTTTTGAAGACAACTCTTTTTAAAATCAACAAAAGTATTTACTTGCAAAACCAAATTTTACCAATAAGAAGGCTATGGGACACTCTCCTCATTTAAATGACTAAACTTATTTTTCTATTGGCTGAGTTGCTTCTAACAGGATCAGTTAAGTTAGAGTAATCATGAGGGCTGGTGAGTCAATTCAACCTCTGAAAACAAACATTGTTTACAACTTCAAGTGAACAAACACAATTCCCCAAAACACATATTTTCACAAACACTGCTTTCCATAAAACAAAATAGTTCTAAGGTCAACAGTGCTTAGAGCATATTTAATAAAACAATATTAAATATAAATACAAAAAAAATAAAAATCTGAAATATTAGGGGAAGTTCCCTTCTTTTAGTAAACAGACTAAGATACTTTAGGATGATAAGGAATAGACTGAATGTTGATTTAACTTACTTTTTATGGCAAATAAGGGCTAAGTATTCTTTATCTTTCTTCCTTATTTCTCTAAACATATAGTAATGACTGATCTGGTGCTTTGAGTTCTTGGAGTTAATTTGTTTCAGTACTGTTTCATTATTCGTCCTCAGGTTTCACTTTCGGAATCATTATCTACAGTAGCTTTTTTCTCTTTAACTTAATCAAGGCTGAATTAAAGTACCCTGGGCTAATCATTTCTTTTTCCTCCTATCACGGTTCATTGTGAGTGAGCATTATAACCAAGCTTCTTTATATCCTATTGGCATTTTGACCATTGCTGTATGTTGAATAATGCTACCCATCCCGCACCCCCACCCCCCAAAGATACCATGTCCTAATCTCCAGAACCTGTGAATATGTTTCTTAATGGGGCAAAGGAGCTTTGCAGATGTGATTAAAGTAAGGATTTTGAGATGGGAGAGCGTCCTGGATTATCCTGGTGTAAGGGAGTCACCAGAGTCCTGTAAGAGGGAGAGCAGGATGCACACAACAGAGGCTATGTTGCTGGCTTTGAAGAGGGAGGAAGGGACCACAAGCCAGGGAAGACAGGCAGCTTCTAGAAGCTGATAAAAGCAAGGACCTGGACTCTTCTCTAGAGCCCACACAAAGAGCACAGTTCTACTCCCTCGGTCTGTGGTGATTTGTTACAGCGCCAGGAGGAAATTGATACAAGAATGGTCTGCAGGCAGCTTTCATTCTTCTCCTTTGTGGGATCCCCACATGTTGCCTGTGGTGTTGCTTTTAGGTGTGTTTGTGAGGCCAGTACTGCTCACAAGTGCCTCTTGTTAGTGGCCCAAAACGTGGTTGAAACGTGAAGGCAATGGTGCCACGTAAGCTGCCTTCTAATAAATAGCTGGGTGTCTCCCACATGTGATGACCTCGGATATAGATTAGAAAGCTGTTCACTATAATAAAAACACTAACAAATTAATTTGAAATAAGACAGACATTCTAGAGGACAATTCAAGGAAATGGCAATACCTAAACCCAATTAGTGACTCTAATCAGTAAGTTTCAACTGCTCATCACCGCTTAATGTCATTTGAGTTTCCCGTAAATTTGAGTAGAATATACTCATCTTGAACCTTTATTGTTTCGAGATAAGTCTGGGTCAGACCAAATTGATATGAAAAATGTTTCCCGACTGCAATACTTTTATTCTCCTTAATTAAATATCGATCTTTGATATAATTAAACATTTCTCTTTGATTATCCTCTTTCCTATTTGGTTCAGAGCCCAGATTGTCTATGGCTTACTTCTGCTTCCACGTAGAATTAAGACTATTATTCTGTTTCCTTTTATTCTTCTGGGCTGGATTCTGTGATTGCTTTTTCATCTCATCCCTCATTTGCCTTCCAAGATAATAACCTCAGAGCCGGGGTGTGTGTGCGTGTGTGCGTATGTATACGTGTGTGTGTGTGTCCTTGTCCTCCAGTTTTTTTCTGCTGAAATCCTGCTGAAAGATGGCCTGTAAGAGAAGAGATTTTTAATAAGGCAAGGCATGAAGTTATATTTAGTTCACTCTGGGTTTTACTATTCTAGATGCTAACACCACCTCCAAACATCCCCATCAAGTTTCGAAAATCAGATCTTTAGCACTGTGTGTTTTAATTTAAATTTTTTTTCAGTGTGAATAAGGCAAAGAGAAAAAGAATCCAATTTATTCCAAGCAGACACTAGTACATACAGCTTTGGTATAGTGGTGAGCAGAGCGGCCTTCCAAAACGGACACAAATAGGCTGTATTCCTTAGTTCACTATTGTTTTGAACAATTCAAGTTTATCACCTGAGTTTTTAAAGTAAAAAATGTACCGTGAGTTACCTAACCTACTCCATATTTCTTAGAAAATGGGCTATGACTTTTTTTTTTTTGAAACAGTGCCTGTCGTGTTCTGAGGCCAACTCCTGAGATGGACAGAAATCAGTGGATCACTAGAACAGGGGCTTCATTCCATCAGCCCCGATTCTTCCTTTGCCCATCCCTTCAGTTCTCTCTACCCTGAGATCCCTTTGCTCTTCATTTTTCCCTTGTGAGACTATGTCAGAAGGAGGGAAGACTAGCGCCTGGGACAAAAATGTGTTGCGAGTGGGGGCGTTGACAATGCACACACATTTCATATGGGAGTTAGCCCGCCCAGCTGTAACTCTGCCAGGAGTTAACTTGCTACCGCTATTTGGCTGTTTTTGAATCTGCATATTCTTGCATGAGTTCTATATACTTTTCCTGAATGTACACATTTCTAACATATTTTGTAGTCCAACCTTAGAAGCATCTACTGTATTCATTCAGTTATTTGCAAATCTTTCACTACTAGAATCGTTCTTTATTTTCAGCATGATTTCAAGAACCGGAATATTTTCCCCACATCTAAAACAATGCACACATCGTAAAAACCTCTGGGGAATTAATTTGTTTACTTGAAACTTTGTTGGTCATTGTCTATGGAAAATATTTTTTCTTTCAAACACAAGGCCAAGAAACAAATCTTTGGACTCTATCTAAAGCAACTTCAGGAATTAACATTTGACTATTTTTAACCACAGGATGGTGGAGGAACGGGTCAGTGGCTTTTATGAATTTTATTGAGCATTTTAAAAAATTTTGGTTTGTGGCATTATTGAGTCTTTAAATCTTTCTATTATAACATTCTTTTGTCGTGTTCTGAGGGCATAGGGATGGGGCTCAGAGGGGTCAGAAAGAAGTTCTGGAGAATCTCCAAGTCTCAGGTCTTGCGCTTGAAATTATGGAATCATACACACTTAGAAAGATAGGTACTTTTAGAGTTCATCATATCTAACCATCTGATTTTGCAAGAGAAGTAACTCAAGTCAAGAGAAGATAAGAGTGAAGAACAGACAGCACTGGTCTCTTTTTTTTTAATTAAAAAAATTTGGAGGGGGAGACCACAGTCTCTTAAATCACATATGATGCACCTGTCCCAAAAATGATGTTACTTCAGACTTTGAACATAAACAAACATAGTCCTCCAAAGCTATTATAAGAATAAATGAATGATATAGATCAATTGACCAATCTATCCATCAATCATCTATCTCTTAGTGGTTTTATTCTTCTGGTAGAATTCTGACCAACACAGATTTTGGTATCCTTATATCTTGATATCACATTACAATAAAAACAATTGAGTCATTGAATAAGTTCTGTAATGTAATGAAACCCACAGTCTATTTTTAAAGTTATCATCAGTCTATTTTTAGAGTAGATCAGTCTATTTTTAAAGTTACCAGTTTTCCTGGTAAAACTACCAGGAAATAAGGCATTATTTATAATTTTGTGTTTTTCCTATCAACTAGAAAATAACAAGGTATAATAGCTTTTAAGGTGCCTATCAGGATACAAAACAATCAGAGGCCTGATAACTGCCCCCATCTCCCATGGTGTGATACTGATGCTCATTCACTCTGTGATATTAACTCTGTTATATCAATTATGACCTCAAGGAATTCTCTCTTCTCCACAGTAGCATAAATTCCCAGTCCCTGATTCTCTCTCTCTTTTTTTTTTTTTTATAGAGTGAGCATAACCGCCTTCCTGGTTAAGTTTTAATAGAGATTTCTGTCCTATGGAACTTAAAAATGATTTTTATAAAACATCTGCTTTTCTTGCTTCTGCTAAGTAACGAATGCCCAATGGAGATGATATTTCAAGTAAAAAAGCGTTTCTAGAACCAGAGCCTTCTCTGTGGAGCTGTGAGCAATCAAGTGAACGTAAGTTAACTGACTTTCATGCATATCTCTGAGTAGGATCTAGGCATGGAATAGAATGTGAATTATTGTTTGAGTTTAGTAAAGTCAGATGCCAAGTTCATAGCAGACATAGGCTCTTCCTTGTTATCTCTTAGGTCTCTTGTGACTTTTGGGGTAAGCTGAACCCCACTTTAAGCCATTAACAATAACATGATAAATTGTTTCTCATATTAGCTCTCCAGATGTGGAAGCTACAGGTTTTTTTTTTTCCTCCAGGTTTTTTAATGAGATAAATATAACAGAGTCAAAAAAAGTTTACATGCAGTAAATATATACATGAACAAGGATAGGTGCGGGTATTGTTATGTATAGAGCTGTAAGCTGGAATGGTGGGCTGTTCAATAGGATTCCTAAAAGAATTCATTGTTAAAGTTCCTGCTTCTGGTAACGGCCAAGTAGTGTCTATAAGACCAAACTCCCTATAGGTAACAACTCCAAACTCCAAACAAAGTAAGAAAAACAATTATTTGAAGGTACTAGAGAATGACCAAAAAATCAGGCAGATACGGTAGGGGGCAAACAATGGGAGGAGTTGACACTTAGAGGAAGACAAGAGCACTGGGTGTCTCCTCCATCCTTTTAAAAAAGTGTGTGTGTGTGTGTGTGTGTGTGTGTAAAAGCTTTGAGCTTGGGGACAGTTCCAAAACATTGATTTGAATCTCCCCCCACCTCTCATCAAAAAAAAATGGAGGCCAGATTGCAGTGAAACAAGCTCTTTAACCGAAATGGTACATAAATGGATAGGTATACAAGTTTTTTTTAATTAAAAAAATACGCAAAACTGTTAAAACAAAAGGTAATAATACTTCTGGAGTGTTTACTGTTTGTAGACACAGTATATATGACAACTATTACAAGAAAGGATGCGAGAGAGGGTAAATAGACCTGTACAGTTATAAGGTACTTATATTTTAAGTAAAGTATTACAATATTAACTCTAAATAGACTGAAAATTTGTGTTTGTTCATTGTAATCCCCAGGGCAACCACTAAAAAGATAATATGAAGAGGTATAGCTAGAAGGCAACAAATTAAAATGGAATTCTAAAAAAAAATCAATTAATTATAGAGGTAGGTAGGAAAGAAGGACAGAGGAGTAAAAACCAGAGGGCAGAAATAGGGAAAAAACTGTAAAATTGTACACTTAAATCTAAATATATCAGTAATGGACCAAATATGCCATTTAAAAAGGCACAGATTATCAGGATGGATATTTATTTATTTATTTATTTATTTATTTATTTATTAAATACTGATCTCTTTTTTTTTTTTTAGATTTTATTTATTTATTTGACAGAGAGAGACACAGCGGGAGAGGGAACACAAGCAGGGGGAGTGGGAGCGAGAGAAGCAGGCTCCCCGCAGAGCAGGGAGCCCGATGCGGGACTCGATCCCAGGACCCTGGGATCATGACCTGAGCTGAAGGCAGTCGCTTAACCAACTGAGCCACCCAGGCACCCTTTTTTTTTTTTTTTTAAAGCAAGACTCAGTTTTATGCCATGCACAAGAGTCAACCTTTAAATACAAAGACCCAGATAGCATGGATGAAAAAAGATACGCCATACAAACAGTATCCTTAAAAAGGGTGGAGAGTCTATACTATCAGATAAAGTGGACTTCAAGATAAAGATTGTTACTAGAGATAAAGAGGGACATTTCATAATGAAAATTGGCCAATTCACGAGAAAGACATAACAATCATAAATGTGTACGCATCTAATAACAGAGCTTCTAGGTATGTGAAGCAAAATTGGTCAAATTAAACAGAGCCATGGACAATTTACAATCAGGGTTGATTTTAATACCCCTTTCTCAGCAATTAATAGAATTACTGGACAAAGAAATCATTGAAGACAGAATCTCTGAACAACTCCATCGACCACCATGACCTCATATATATTTATAGAACATTCCATCCAACAACTGCAGATTAAACATGATTTCCAAGTGCACATGGTACATTCACCAAGACAGACCTCGTGCTAGGCTATAAAACAAGTCTCAATAAATGTATAACCTCTGAAATCATAATGTGTATGTTCTCTGACCACAATGAAATTACGGTAGAAAGCAACAACATGTTAAAAAAACAAGTATCTGGAAATTTTAAAAAATTATTTATTTTTAAAGATTTTATTTTTAAGCAATCTCCATACCCAACTTGGGGCTTGAACTCATAACCCTGAGATCAAGACTCACATGCTCCGAGACAGCCAGGCGCCCCAGTATCTGGAAATTTTAAAATGCACTTGTAAATAGTCCCTGGGCCATTGCCATTGTTCATAATATTTCAGAAGCCACTGAGTATTCACATGCTATGATGTGAAACAGGTTTTGATGTGAACAAAAGACTAGAGGCCATATGGGCAAAGTAAACAAACAGCTTCTCTAAGCTCCATGGAAAACTTTAAGGTTTGGCCAAAAAGAAGATCAGTGATCAGCCAGTTCATCTGTTATTTTATCCCCAGCAGTAATACGGCATCAGAACTTCACAATTTTTTTTTTTAAGATTTATTTATTTTAGAGAGAGAAGGGGGAGTGAATAAGCAAGCAGGGGGAGGGGAAAAGGAAGTGGGAGAGAGAGAATCCTCAAGCAGACTTCCCGGTGAGCGTGGAGCCCAACGTAGGAATTGATTCCAGGAGCCTGAGATGATGACCAGAGCTGAAACCAAGGGTTGGATGACCAACTGACTGAGCCACCAGGGCACCCCTTACCAATCTTTTGTTACAAGCTACTTTACCTAAATGTAATTCTCCTATCTATGCATGTACACATGGAGTTCATCTTTCACTACTCTGTTGCCCTTATGTTCCTCTCCATTATCCAGAAGTCTAGTTTGAGATATGTTGGGAATACTTATCTTCTAGATTCCATTGCATTTGGAAAAGCTGCTGCTTTTTACTACAAAACCTATGCTTGGTGATGAGCATACTGGAAAGAAGAAAAAATGAAATATATTTTCATTTCATTGCTCAATAAGAAGATAAAAAGAAAAAAATCAGTGTTCAGAAGAACTATTACTTTTCAGAAGTCATTCCCACGCACTTGGAAATGAGTTCATATCAGCTGCCAGGTACTTCCATGGCTTGATCTAGATCATATAGCTACAGGGCACTGACATCTATCCTCTCTATAGCACTGAAGGATGCCAGGTCATCTTGCCTCCAGAGATATTTTTCAGTCTCTGATCAGCCTCCAAAAAAGTGATGTTTTTCACCTCACTAACCTCTTATTTGTGCCAATGCCTGGTCCTGCCTCTGTTCTAATTGTCCTCCTACCCTATGTCTTTAGGAATGTGTGCCAAGGTGATCTTCCACTTGAAGTTTAGGTCCAGCCAGTGGCTCTTAAAACTAAGCCTGCATCAGAATCACCAGAGTGCTTAAAATAGATTGGAGGGTCTACCCCAGAATTTCTGATTTAGCAGGTCCACAGTGGATTCCGACAATATCCATTTCTAGCTTCCAGGTGATGCTGATGCTGTTGGTTCTGGGGGTCCATGGATAGAAAACCACAGGGTTTTCCTGTTCAAAGAGAAAGAGAATGTGCTAAGAAAGGATCCAGTATTTACCTAACAGATTTTTTTCTCTTGTAAGAAGTGAAGACTGTCTGAATTGAGATGTTTCACATCCTTTCACACCTCTTAAGAATACTTGAGAATTTCAGAGGAGACAGGCGTTTGAGAGAGCTAGGGAAGAAATTATAGAAATTCAAAAGCTTTCAAGCTAGTCCAACTCAAGGTTCCATTCTATGGGACTGGGTTGCTTCAATATCCCAGTTACCAAGGGATTAGAAACTATCTATCCCAGTGGTTCTTTTTTTTTTTTTTAAAGAATTTATTTACTTATTTGACAGAGAGAGAACAGCGAGAGAGGGAACACAAGCAGGGGGAGTGGGAGAGGGAGAAGCAGGCTTCCCGTGGAGCAAGAAGCCTGATGCAGGGCTCGATCCCAGGACTCTTAGATCATGACCTGAGCCAAAGGCAGATGCTTAACGACTGAGCCACCCAGGTGCCCCTATCCCAGTGGTTCTAAATGTGTGGTCACTGGACCAGCAGTAGCAGCAGGACCTGGGAACTTGTTCGAAATGCAAATCCCCAGGCCCCACCCCAGGTGTGCTAGCCAGAAGCTCTGGGGCTGTTGTCAGCAATCCGTAATTCACAAGCCCTCCAGGGGATTCGGATGCACAGGAAAGTCTGAGTGCTAATGATCTAGCCCAGTGAGACTACCTTTCTTAGATCTGTTCTAGCATGGGGGCGTGGGCTGAGGGGCTCACAGTTGTTCAACACTATGTTGTCAACACTCACAATGCACTCTTATGGAGTCTGGCTAGACAGTACTCACAACAAAGTATTTTTGTTTGTTTTGGAAACAGGTAAGGGATGTTTCAGGATCATTTTGTACGTTATGGGCCCACATGCTATTGGCTGTTTTAGAGAATGACACAATCAATAATGATGCATTTCTGTAGAGTGCAATAATCCAAATTCTTACTAACTAGCAGTCAGGCTGTGGTCCCAATGCTGAACTTAAAAAAAAAAAAAAGTATAGGAAAACATTAGAATGAATTTATGATCAACTCTTTTAAAAGGAAATTCTTTTTTTTTTATTTGAGAGAGAGAGTGAGAGAGAGAGAGAGCACAAGAGGGGGGAGCAGGAGAGGGAGAAGCAGACTCCCCGCCGAGCAGGGAGCCCGATGCGGGACTTGATCCCGGGACTCCAGGATCATGACCTGAGCCGAAGGCAGTCGCTTAACCAACTGAGCCACCCAGGCGCCCTAAAAGGAAATTCTTAAGGCACATTCGCTCAGTTATTCATTCAAACATTTACTGAACACCAACTTCTTGCCAAGCTATGCAGCAAAGATACACAGCTGAGTAGAACACAACCCACCTCCTTTGCTGAAGACATCAGAGACTGCAGAAATCAGCATGGGAATGGGCCTTAGAAACCATCTGCCCTGGTGGTTCTCAGTACTGTCCTGACACCAGGAGGATCAGTGATTACCCGAAACTTGCCTGCAGACCTTGCCCCTTCTGACCAACCAAGTCAGAAACTCCCAGTGCAGCAGTGGGGGGAGGCACAGCCAGCAATCCAGGTTAAGCCCTTTAGGTGATCTGGATGCATGCTGAGGCTTGAGAACCATCAACCTAGCCTAATTATATTTTACCTTTCTTAAGTCACAGACCACTCAGAGAAGCTGCTGAAGACAGTCTTGAATATAATATTGGGTGGTGTGTACTGTGAAGTCCCAGTTTAAGGCATGATCGTGTCCAGGCCCTCGTTTTACAATTAAGCAAAGTAAATACCAAGAGTTAGGTGACTCGCTAATTAAACAGCTAATTAATGCAGAATGCTGCCTCCAAGCTCAAGCCAAACAATCCCAAATTCATCTCTATACTCCTCTGCCTACACAGCAGCAAAAGCAAAATGTGGGAGGCAGAACACATAACTGAAGCCACAGTAATCTATGATCTAATTTTTAAGGAATCGATCTTGCCCACATAAAAATGGGACTAATCCTTCAGAGAAGGCAGGCATGGTTTTCTTTTTTAATGGCTACCGTGAGGAAATGTGTGCATTCCAAAACTCTCTCTGAAAAACAGATATTATTCTCTGTGCCAAAATAAAATAGTGCAACATTTTGGCTCATTAAAAAAATAATGTTCTCGGGGCACCTGGGTGGCTCAGTTGGTTAAGGGTCCGACTCTTGATTTCGGCTCAGGTCATGATCTCAGGGTTGTGGGATGGAGCCCCGCATCAGGTTTCACGGTAGGTGTGGAGCCTGCTTAAGATTCTCTCTCTCCTTCCTCTGCCCCTCCCTGCCTCCCTTAAAAAAAAAAAAAAGTTCTCATGTTTCCCATGTTCTTGCTGAAAGAGCTGGGTATTACTGTTGGTAGACAGACTGTGTTCACTTAATTACATACCAGAAAGGAACTAAACACAAAGGACAACAACAAAACGGGTAAAGCAAAATTGAATGAAAGAAGGGATAAACAAAATAACCTTGTCTGCATCCACTTCAAAGACAGGCCAAGTGACTCTCTGCTATCAGAACGCAGGATAATGATTTACGTTGAGGAGGTGAAGGTGGAGATCAGCAAAGGCATAGGGGCCCTTCTGGGACTCTGCTAATGTTCCCTGTCTCATTTGATGGCTAGTTACACAGGTGTGCTGTTTCTATTCAAGCCATAAACTATGCATTTTTATTTATTTACCAATGAATAATTGAAACACACAAAACTAAGGTGTAGAGATTTTAAATGTGCAAAGATTAGCTCTAAAAATGTGTTTTTCATGGAAGAAATGCTTTACTTACATCTATTTTACAAGAAGAGGGTCACAGCAGTGGAGAAGCATCTATCCGGAGGGACCTTGAAGCCTACCATCTTTCAAAAGTACAGCGTGGAGAGAAGTAATTGCCATTAGCTCGGATAAAGTAAGGTCAGAGATGTTGAATCAGCTGAGCTGAGGACACCACAGCGGCTCAAATCAGACAATTCTATAGCCAGGCAAGACCTGAGGTGTTTCCAGACTGCTGGTTTTCTTGGCTTAAAAATGAAATATTTTACTTTCCCCTACTCTTACGATTTTATAAATCGGATCTGCTGAATTTCAGAAGCTTAAACTTCCAGATCTTTAGAGGCTAACGGTTTTAAGATTTCTGACTAAAATGATATTGCCTTGAACTATCTCAAGATGGGAGTAAAATGCATTCATATGTATAAATGCAAATTCAGAAAATAAGACCACTTTGTGTTAAAAATAGTCAAATTCTTTGACCCAAATTCCATCTCTATTTTTCTAATAATCATAGATAAACAAAGACGTATGGGAAAATATTTTGAATGGTTGTTTTTAAAAGCAAAAAGTTATAAAATATCTTATATTGAAACATAGAGTTATAAATATGTCCCATCCATAGCAAGAACAATTATATGTATTGTGAAATCATGTTTTTGAAGAGTTATTGATGTGGTAAAATGTTACAGAATAATATTTAATAAAGAGCGGGACATAAAATTGATGTAGAAAGGACTTACTGGTTAAAGAATTAAGCAAAACCGTATTTGTAAAAATATAAAAATATTGGAAGTGCTCATCTCTGTGGCAAAAAGCTATGTAATAGTTTCTTCCAAAAGCTTTTTTATATTTTTCTAAAATAAACATCCATTAATTTTTTAAATTAACAAGGTATTGCATGTTCTTTCTAAAGAAATTCAAGTATACAGAGTAAAAAGAAAATTCTCCTCCTTCTTCCAGCTCTGCCCAAGACTAATGCAGAAATAACAAATATTAGAAAACATCATTCCCTTTCTATGTATTTGTAAAGGTACATTATATAAACACAGCTTTATATAATTTTCCCCTTAATGGGGAAAATATTCTTTTTAACTTGTATTTTCCTTTAATGATATATTATGGACAACTTTTTGAGTCTACCTCATTCCCTGATATGGATTTATCATAATTTACTAGTTCCTTTCTCAGACATTTTATTTTTTTAAGATTTATTTATTTGAGAGAGAGAGAGAGAGCATGGGGGAAGGGGGAGAGGGAGATAATATGCAAACGGATTCCTGCTGAGCACGAGCCTAATGCAGGATGGGTTCGATCCTACGACCCATGAGATAAAGACCTGAGCTGAAACCAAGAGTCAGATGCTTAACCGACTGAGCCACCCAGGCGCCACCTCTCAGACATTTAGACACAGACATTTTAAGAATGTCTCAGTTCATTCCAGTTTATTTTCTTTTTAAAAGATTTTATTTATTTATTTGACACAGAGAGACACAGTGAGAGAGAGAACACAAGCAGGGGGAGTGAGAGAGGGAGAAGCAAGCTTCCTGCAGAGCGGGGAGCCCGATGCAGGGCTCGATCCCAGAACCCTGGGATCATGACCTGAGCCGAAGGCAGATGCTTAATGACTGAGCCACCCAGGAGCCCCATTCCAGTTTCATTATTAATAGAATGATCACTGCACAAATGTCTGTGGGTACACCTATGGGATGGATTCCAGAGCGGGAGTGCCGAGTCAAAGAATATGCGTTTTTTTAAGTGTTAATATTTATTGCCAAATTTTAACTCTAAAGGCCATGTGCAAAAGGAAAGAACCCATTTTTTTTCCACACAGACCATTGCTGATTATTGGTTTTAGGAATTTTTTCCAACACAGTAAGTAAAATATTTTATCTTATTATTTTGCACATCTCTGATTAACAGTAGGATTGGGCATCTAGACTTTTCATACTTTGCACTTTCTCAATTTTTTATTGATTTATAGATGCTATTTATGCTGTATTGTTAATTCTATTATTTTTATAAAAAACATTTTCATCTAATCTTTTGAAACTCTACTGATCCCACATACATTTAGTGTTTTTTACTCATGTAACTGTTTCACTATGGAAAAAGTTTTGACATTTTATAATCAGATTTTTTGGGGGGCTTTGTGTTATGCTTTTTCCATGCCTGTTAAAAGGTATTTCCTACATTTTCTTTTAGTGCTTTCATTGTTTTGTTTTAACATTAAATGAAGATTTGTGATCTATCCAGAAACTTTTGTCAGTTTTAAAAATACTTAAGATGCTTTTTTATTTGAGTATAATTGACACATACACAATATTACATTAGTTTCAGGTGTACAGTATGATTCAACTCAATACATTATTATGCTCTGCTCACCACAGCGTGCCTACCATCTCACCATATGCTATTATGATACCACTGACTGTATTCCCTATGTTGTACCCTTTATTACCATGACTTACTCATTCCATAACTGGAAGCCTCTATCTCCCACTTCCCTTCACCCATCCCCCACCCACTGGCAACCATGTTTGTTCTTTGTATTTATGGGTCTGTTTCTTCTTTTTGTTGGTTCATTTGTTTTGTTTTTTAGATTCCAGATATCAGTGAAATCATATGGTATTTGTCTTTGTTATTTTACTTAGCCTAATACTTTCTAGGTCCATCCATGTTGTCACAAATGGCAGGTGTATATATATATATATATACTGTATCTTCTTTATCGATGCAGGAAATCTTTGCTATTTGAGCATTTCCCCCCTCCCTCCATGCTTGCTTACCTTAAAATCACTATTTCAAATTTTGTTAATTCTGTTTGGGAAAAATATTCTGTGCTAAAAAGTGTTAGGTATTTAGTATCCTATCATTGTTACATTTTATAATTTAGAAAATTGATCTTCTGATGTCTCCAGATTTTATTCAATAAAAGTGCTAGTTTAAAAAAACACTTGCCTGAACTGTAATTCATTTTCATTAATTGGAAAGAAGAAAATGAAAATAATACTTTCATTAATTTGACAGCAGAACATAGGGGAGAAAGAGTATGGGGGTGTGGGACTCAGAAGATGGGTCTTTAGTTCCATCTTGGACACTTAACTTCAAGGCCTTGGACAACTCTGTGCCTTTCTAGGTCTCAGTGTGGTTACCTTTGATACAGTGGGAACAAAGTCAAATATTCTCTAACATACTTTTTATTCGAGATCCCCTAAAATGAAAGGGGAAATTGTCTTACACATTGATGTATAAAGTTAAACATGACATATATAAAATAAGACATAAAAATTGACAAAATTTTTATTACAAATTCCATTAATTTTCAAAATTTTACCTTTAATAAATCCATTTTGTCAAAATATCAGATACATATTTAACTTAATACACTTCTGAAATATGCCATGTATCCTAATTGGCAATCAGCACTTACCAAATTAGATGGCCAAACTTACGTTCCAACTAAAATTTTTCATTTTTTTCCATTCAAATAAACACATTAGCGTGAAGTCTAGGATGTGGCTACCACTTCATAATTCTAATTTTTAGCTAGACGAAAGGGTAGCTAGATAATGGAGGCTTGTCATGTATCGATGGCCTGGAAGGTATCAGACTCTTCTCCCTTCAGGTTCCTGCTTTCCCCTCACAGGACTATTCTAGAAGAACGACACATTCTAGAATTGTCCGCTTTGTTTAGTTCCAGGTGGTTTTCATCCCAGGGTCCTATAACAGGATGAGGAGTTAATATTTTCTTTTATAAAATAGCAGGGCAATTGTGAACAGACAGACTGGAAAAGAAATCTAGTCTGGAAGAGGGGCAGTGCTCAGCAGAATTTCAAGAAAGAACAAGACATATGTACATCCAGCGGTATTTAATCATTTCAAGGTGCTGTAAAGCTCTTTATTCCTGGCTTAGTTATTGTGTCCTTACTATTTCCTCTGTAATGAAAATGACATTCTCACATACAGATAATTTTTCAAAAGGATCTATTCAAATTGATATTTCTCTGTCCATTGTTGGGAGAGAGAACTTGAATGCTCTAATGGGAAGAAAGGAATTAATCAAAGGCTGAGTGTTTAAAGGAATCCATCATGTTACAGATTTAAGTATGTGGTTAAGTCATAGGGAAAAGATTTCCTTTTCTTCCTGAGGACACATAGGTAATTAGAAAACTGTCTTTTGATACAGGATGATGACATGACAATGATAAAGTTCTTTATATACTTGACTTGCTGAATGTTGTTTGCCATGCATCCTCCTTGTTTCAACTCTTACTCAGAGAAAATGTTTGTCTTGGAGATAACCACTGCCCTAATAGCAACAGGGGCAGTCCTCAAGTTTTTCAAGAGTTAAGAAAGAAGCATGTAATAAACTATGAGCTTTTGCAAGCAGTAAGATGCTTCACTGTTATTACTGAGAACAAGATAATTTAAAGACTAAACTCACCTAGTGATAAACATAAACAAAGATCTATTTACATATGTACATCAATTAGCTCTCCTCCAAACAGGGAAGAAATAGCGCTGAGGAAAACATGAGAAATGTGGAACTATAAATTTATATACCTAATAATTATCAATACTATCAATTCATGGTATTAGTGCTAATGTGCATGTATTTTGGGTCGATTTCTATTTCAGTATGAAGACAAGTGAAATGTGCTACTTAATGATGGTAAAAGGAACAGGGTTGTTCCTACAGATGACAAGAAACGTAAACATTCACAATGCTGGGTGGAGAAAAAAAGCATAACAATGAAAGGTCAACTGCGTAAGAAGTCATGTGCTCTAAAGAAATAAAAGCTCTGAGAATATAAGCCCAGATTTTTAAAAAGCCATTTATTTTAAAAAACTGGTTTGTCAAATCACATACACGAGCAGATACACAACTACCAAAGTGGCCCTGTTATAGACACCAGTGGGGGCGTTCACCACACAGTACCTGAAAAATACAGCTAAAAAAGAGGAGTCTGTTGAGTATTTAATTTCAGATACCTACTTGACTCCTTGTTGAATGGCTTTAAGTTAGCATATAGTGAGTGAGAGGTAGAGTCCCAAGTGTAATAGCTGATGCCTCAGGGCTCCATTTAAAAACAAAACAAAAACAAAAACCATTTCCCCCTCTGCACAAGGGAAGCCTATCCTATTTTTTTTTCTCCTTTGTGAAAACAGAAGTCAAGTTTCTCTTCTCGAATGGTTCAGCATTCCCCGTAAATGTGTTGTGTGGTAGCCTAGGTATTGTGCTTCTTGAGCCATCTAATTTTCTTCACCTTCCGATTCGGATTCTAGGGAGAGAGAAGAGAGAGAAAAGTCAGGGTTTTTATTCAGAGATTCCTTTTAAAATTTTTTAAAAAGATTTATTTATTTATTTTGAGAGAGAGAGAGAGCGTGCATCAATGAGGGGGGGTAGGCAGAGGGAGAGAATCATCAAGCAGACTCCCCACTGAGTGTGGAGCCTGATGTGGGGGCTCGGTCTCACAACCCATGAGATCATGACCTGAGCCCAAACCACGAGCCAGAGGCTTAGCTGACTGAGTCACCCAGGCACCTGTCCTTCTAAAAAAATTTTTATTTAGTACATTCTATGCCCAACGTGGGACTCAAACTCATGACCCTGAGTCTCATGCTCTGCCAACTGAGCCAGCCAGGTGCCCCCAGAGATTCCTTTAAGTAAAGTCATGAAAGAGTTTCTAATCTGCTACCCTACCCCAACCCCCAGAAGACATTTTTTTGTCATAGGCACGCATTTACTAGGGAAGACAGACATATAATATGTGAGGGCAGTAGCAACCTCTGGCTCCTTTTTGCTTTTCAATGAATTTTGCCTTTCTAAAAATGCAGCATGCTCATAAATATTATTAGAGACTGTAATTACTTTTACTCTTCTGGGTCATCTAAAATAAACTTTTCATGCTTAGTGGGATTCACTCTCATCCATTATTCTTCCACCTAGTGCTCCCATTTAAGTACCAGTCAACTGGTTAAGGTGCTATAAAAATCTATATAATCCCACAATGTGTAAGCCAATTTTTTTTTCCTTTCACAACAGCTAATGACTTATTCCTTTGTCCCCTATTAGAGTGGATAATTTAATAGGCTTTGTTTTCATTGTTGTTGTTTTTTGTTTTGTTTTGTTTTTTTACCATGTAGAACTTTTCATTGCTTTGATTTCAGAAAGGAAGGCTAAGTTTGCAGGCAAGATGTTTGATATGGAAAACACCCTAAGAACTTTAGTTTTAGGAAAGCATGAAAAATCTGTGGAAGAAGTAGATACCTTAAATTAGAATGAGAAAATGTGTGCTAAACGGCCACCAAAGTTGTTAAATGGAATCATACCTTCTTCTGCATTTTGTAGCCACTCAACAAATTTCTTCATCTGGTCAAGAAAAACACTTTTGCCTTTGGCAACATGTGCTTCTTTGTACCATTTTAATATTGCTTCTTCACTCAGTACATCAGCTGCAATTTCAAATCAGAGATTTCAAAGTTACTACATAAATGTCATGTTTTAAAGCAACTTTATGTCTTCTAATTTAGTAGAAAGCACTCACTTTAAATATCAAAAGCTCTGTTATCAAAGAAATCCATATCTGAAATTTATCAAGAAGACAGGAACCAAGCTCATTTCCATATAACACAGTGCTGTATTTTGGGAATTCGATCAGCAAATACTTTAGTGATGATGATGATGATGATGATGATGATGATGAAGATGATATACATCTCATCAGGCATGATATATTGCAAGCTTATCTGTGAATCACTACCGGGACTTGGAAATCCTTCCCAGTGCTAATGTGCTGGTAGGAAAGTGGGTTATTTTGTATTTGCAAATGAATCAGCAATTCCAGCAATTCAGAACACTCTGTGTTCTGCCAACTTCACACACGTCTCGATTAAGCAGCAACCTCAAATGACTGGTCTTTTAAGGGGATTACTCTCTTAGGAGAAAAAGAAAAGGCAAATAAAACCACATAAGTAAAATGTAATAATGCTATTAATAATTAAATGTGAAGATGAGCTATCTGGGTGTATCATAGAACCAATACACATATTACTCAAAATTCTACATTTATTCTACCACTAAGTCACATGCATTACCTATAACATAATTTCCCAAATCACAAGAGTAATATTTTCCTTGTACTCCATTAAGAGAAAAACAGAGGCATTAGGTAGACTTCTTACAGGTTTCTAGCAAAAAGCATTATCGATTAACTACCCATTACTTTAAATTCTAAATTTCACAGATGTGTTGAAACTCTCAAGTTACCATTAATTTAGACTATTTAATGTTAAGAATAGGAAGGGGAATATGAAAATAATTGTCTACATATTTTGCCAATGTTCCAATGGGTTCTCTTTTGGGATTTCAGAGTGAGAAATGAGATGGGAAGCAGATAAAAAGGATTTATTATTGTCCCTAATGCCTGCCCAATCCATTATAAATGCTGATAAATCATGCTAATGATGTTTTTGCAGTTAAAATATGATTTTAACTTACAAAAATGAGAGAAATAATTTGATAGTGTTTTCACTGTAATCATCACTGATGTTTTCATAACCAAAACCTAAAGTTTTTTCAAAATTAATAACTGGCTTGGATTCAGTGGAAAAGACTGAATTGACTAAAAGTGCCCACGATTGCTTCTAGAAAATATCAAGTTTGTTTTCTTTATTTTCATCATTATATACACTACATTTTGCAAAGGAAGAAAAAAGGCTGGATTTACTCATTCATAAGAACTGGGTGTAAAAATTAAAATCAGGAGCCCTATAGAATTACTCTTAGCTTCTGGTCTTTTAGCTTCCATTTCCAGCTCCCACTCTCCACTCACAGTGATGAAAGAACTTTCCTGCCACTTGCCATCAAAGCCCAGTGTTTGTAGAGGTGAGGAGCAGACACTTCACAGCCCGAGGAAGTGACTTGTTCTTGTGCAAGGCTGGTTTGCACAGATTTCTCAACAACACTTATTGGATCAAACATGGATTTTAAGTCCTTTTTATATAATTTGTCTTTATAACATTTTTAAGATGCTTGTGATTTATTTTTGATAAGATGTTATTTATTCATTTATTTGAGAGAGCGAGAGAGAGAGAGGGAGAGCACAAGAGGGAGAGGGAGAAACAGACTCTCCTGCTGAGCAGGGAGCCCGATGCAGGGCTCAACTCCAGGACCCTGGGATCATGACCTGAGCTGAAGGCAGATGCTTAACCAACTGAGCCACCCAGGCGTCCCAAGATGCTTGTGATTTAGATCACTTAATTTCCAACCTGTTTTGGTCACCCTCCTTATCAGTAAGACAATTTTGAGCATGTACACCCAACATATGTCTTTTGGTTTATAAATTATATGCAAGTACTATAGAACTATTACTATTATAAAATAAATGGAATTTAAAATATAACAAACACGCAGAAAAATGCTATTTTATCTCCTCACTTTAATGAACTGTGTGCGATACAATGCTCATGCTGGAAAGCTGAATTAGACTGCACGTGAAGGTGACTCTTTGTTTCAGGTTTTCCTTCTGAAGATTGAGAGCTCATTCATGTGCTTTATTGCCCCACAGAGGCTGAAAGAAGCCATGCAACTACTAAAACGCTTGTCAACCACAGACCCTAAATCATTAGGTAACACTTATCAGATGCACTGTCCACAGAAAATGAGACAAACTGCAAAGATGAGTTCTTAGAAGAGCCCAACTTAGTAATGAATACTTCAGCGAAACCAAATTTCTAGTACCAGGTAATAAACAATAAAAAAGAGACAAAAGCAACTACACGGGACAACTTTGGAGGGAAAGCACAAATATCAAAAAGTTTAAGAAGAAACTCAACTTTTGTTTAGTGAAAAGTCTAATCTAAAGAGGAGAGAACTTCCTGAGGTATAAAGAGAGAACTTCCCCCCCCCCCCCACTAAGGAAAAGTGCGAGAGGAGTTAATTAACACTGAAAAACAACAGTGTTTGTTGGGATCTCCCAGAAATGCCTGATAGGAATATAGAATATCAGTAAAAATACAGCAAGAAAAACATTCTATAAGCGCATGTAGAATTCCCTCAGATTACAAAATATTTTTCTCCATTCTATCAGGCCGAATACTGTGCGCCCTTCCTCCAACATTCCATCACTTCTCATCACCCTCTGTGTGAATCTTATTTTAGAAATGAAATGGTGACTGTAAACCTTGGTTTTCTTCTACACTCTGAAATTTAGGAAGTTAGGATCTATTCTGTTTATCATCTCATTTCCAGCATTTAATGGAAGCCCTGCCATCTACTATGCATTTCATAAATGTCTGATGGACAAATTCATCAACTTGATGAGAAAAACTACATTATTTCTCAATTTGCAGAGTTATAATTTAAATGTTGGGTTTTCATGAAGATCAAAGAGAAAATATTGTACAAGTGGTTTAAGAATGGCAAAGCTATAGGGAACATTACTTAGATATTTAAGTTAAAAACCAGGTCACTTGTGGGGTGCCTGGGTGGCTCAGTTGGTTAAGTATCCTACTCTTGGTTTGGCTCAGGTCATGATGTCAGGGTTGTGGGACTGAGCCCTGAGTCAGGCTCCTCACTCAGCATGAAGTCGGCCCAAGATTCTCCCTCTCCGTCTGCCCCCCCCACCAACTCACGCACTTGTACACGTACGTGCACCCTCTCTCTCTCTAAAATAAATACATAAATACATAAGATCTTTTAAAAATATATTTAAAAAACCCCCAAAACCATGTCACTTGGAATTTAAGAGACTCATCTTATTAGGGATATCACAAAGGGACACAAGTCAAAAATAGTTTACCTTAAGAATGCTGAGAATATATGGTGAGAGGCTCACTCACTTTTTTTTAGGATGAGAAAAGAAAGTTTCTTTCAGAAAAATATGCATGAGGAACAGAACTTAACCTAAGAAATATCTGCAAATAATACAATCCATGATAGAGGTACTGACAGTACTTGAGAAGAGACTAATATTTTTCAGATCTACATGCTAAGAATATGATACTTAGCTTTAGGAAGAAAGGAAGAAAAATTATTATTATTATTATTTTTTTTAAGATTTTATTTATTTGACAGAGAGATAGACAGAAGAGCACAAGCAGAGGGAGTGGCAGAGGGAGAGGGAGAAGCAGGCTCTGCACTGAGCAGGGAACCCGATGCGGGACTCGATCCCAGGACCCTGAGATCATGACCTGAGCCAAAGGCAGATGCTCAACCATCTGAGCCACCCGGGCGCCCGGAAGAAAAATTATTTTAAGAAGTGAATAATGTGATGTCTGAAAATTAGTGATGGACTTAATATTTTTCCTATTGCACAGACATATAAAAATCTAGGTTTTAATACAGAAAGTGAATCTTTACTAAAGGACCAATCTCTACTTTTTTCTTTCATTTCTGAAAAGCACTATCATACAGTTTATTCACTTTTATTCCCTTGTTATTTACATGTTTAAAAAAATCTTTCAATAATGGCATTCATTTAAAATAGTCCAGTTTGTCAAGGAGACAGGAGGAATCATATCTCCAAGTTTCTGTTATCCTCAAGTTCTAGAAAGACAGGGAAGGTATGTGTGTACATAACAAACAGAGAGAGAGATTAAATGGGAAAGGAGAAATTATTTCTATTACATTTTTAAAAACCTGCTTTAAAGCAAAATGTTCCTTACAATAAATAAAAGGAACCCACATCACTACATAAAAGAAGCAAACAAGGTACTGTTTGATATCTATTGAATGTGTATGTGTACATGGAATTAATGAGAAGTATAATCTTGGAATATGTTACTATAGTTCACAGAATTTTTCACTTCTGGCATTCAATAACCCTTTAGACCACTGGTCCTGACCAAGTCTTGGCATCATCTGGAAATTTGTTGAAATGCAAATTTGCGGGCCCAACCCTGGCCCTTCTGAACCAGAATCCCCAGGGAATCTGTGTTTTAACAAGCTCTCAGGTGATTCATATACGCAGCAGCACTGGGACGAGAGTGCGTTAATACATACACACTGTTCAGCACGCCTTTTTAGGCAGATCAAATACAGAACAAGAACATCCAAGTCCGGGGTGCCTGGGTGGTTCAGTTGGTTAAGCGTCTGCCTTCGGCTCAGGTCATGATCCCGGGGTGCTGGGATCGAGCCCCACATCGGGCTCCTTGCTCAGAGGGAAGCCTGCTTCTCCCTCTCCCACTCCCCCTGCTTGTGTTCCCTCTCTCGCTGTGTCTCTCTCTGTTGAATAAATAAATCTTAAAAAAAAAAAAAAAAAAAACGTCCAAGTCCTTGTAAAAAAAAAAAACATACATCTCCTGGTGCACAGGTGTTCGTCAGATGAAATTAGGTCAAAGAAAAAACTACTATCCAAAAAAGGTAAGAAGCTAAACACAGTAATTATTTTAATAGTAGGATGGAAAAATCGTTCCTCGCGGATTCCGTGTTTCCAAGAGAAAAAAACAGTGTAATTACTTCATTCAGAAAAACAGACTATATGTGTAATTTTGTGGGAAATTATGAAATTACCTAGAAAATAACATTTAGTTTTCACTTCTCAGTGATGTATTTTCAGCTGCCATTTTACAGTTCCCTGATTTCATCTGCAAAAATAACTAAGCCAGGATAAAACGGATGTTGTCATCTTCCTGTGTTCCCTTGGGTTTGCTCATACTTTCCACAGACCTGATTTTTGATTATTTAAAAACTGACCACCTAATAAATCAAAGGCCTAAGGAAAAGCTAATGCTTCTTCTTTTTACTTCTTGGTACCCACTTCTTGGTTACTTTATAATGTCAGGTCACTGTTCTTTAGCATTTGGGGCTGAAGAATAGGAAATAACTCAAAGTAACCAGTTCTGTTATCAGTAGTTGTTGTAAGGAGCACAATGGGGAAGATGTTGGCATTAATGGTTAAAATGAGAAATTTGAAAAAGGATTTTAATAGATGCCATTACTGACAAAAAGTTGTGTGTGTGTGTGTGTGTGTGTGTGTGTGTGTGAAGTAAATCCAATAATAAAATGAGGTGCTCCTGCAGATGCGTCTTAAACATGTATGTCTCAATTACAAAAAGATTTGGTTACAGACACTGTTTAGTTGGGTTAGCTATTAAGTGACAAGAAAGTAAATTGTGTGCTTAGACTACTAGTTTATAAACAGTTTGCTTTTCTGTAGGGGAAAATGGCCACTCACAAAGTGAACGTGAAACCTGTCTCACAGGTCTCTCTACCAGTTTACAATGGAGTCAACTATGGCCAGTGTAGACAGAATGGCCACGGGCTGGCTGGGCTCAGCTTCTCCTTCTTGGCTGCTGGGTACCACAGGTGGGTTGGCAATATGACCTGCAGGTTTTGTTCTGATGGGTCACCTTGGGCGTCCTTTAAGCCCTAGTTTTAGGATGTTGATATCTCATGACCATGTCCAAGAGGACCTCATTTGGATCTGGCCAGAGAAAAACACCAATTATTGAACTTCAGATGGACTTGGCAGTCAGCACGTTCTCCTATTGACATAAAAACTGTGCTGAGTACCTTAATGCCGAGAGAGTAAAGTACCACCCAAACACCCGTGGGCAAGATCTATGAATCTGAAGAATCTGGACGGCCCATTAAAACTCTGTGAGACGTTCGAACATTGTAAAAATAGCTATTAATCAACAATGTAAAATTTTTTACACTCCACATGCCCAAATTATCATTCAAAAGAGACAAATTTAAGAACACATCAAAAAGAAAAAAAACATTTGGTGATGTTAATTTGTACTTTTTTTTTTTAAATATTAAGTTGCCATTTAAGATTGCAGTACCTTCTAATAAGCATTTTATAATGTCCAGAATGTATCATTTCTTCAGTGCACCTCCCCCCTCCCCGCCCCCCATAAAACTGCACGAACTCAGACCAAAGAATAGTCCAGGATCATTTTCTATATACTACAGGTATAGAGATTGAGAGCAGTTAAAATTCTAATAGCGTTCATTTATTAAAGGTAGTGCCAGTTGCCACGACAACCTAATCCTTACAAATACAATGAAAAGACAGTAAAGTGAAAAATCTAAAAATAGTAATTTCATTGAAAAACAGGAGAATGGTCGGGCCAAATAATTAAAATACAAAGTAAAAAGCTAATTATTTCAGTAATTTTAGTCAGCTTTATAGCACCTGAGAAGGTCTGAATATACTATAGGCAGCCTTGGGTAGTCATTGTTATTAGAGCTAACCCTTACAATTCAAAGGCAGACCTAATTACTTTTTGTTACTACAGTATTTTTCACCATCCCTCCCCTCCAAAAATAATAACCGGTTTATCACCAGTCTCCTGGCAATGTGCCCAGGGGCCTCATCACGTATATATGGCATTTGCACTTTCTCTCTTCACATAATATGGCTGCCTCACTCAAACTTGCAAAAATAGCATGGACCCCAATGTCCCCTTCTGCCTCACCCCCTGCGCTGGGCCTCAAAGAGTTTCAATAAAACATGGAAACATAGTGGTAAAGCAACATGGAGAGATACCTTTATAAAAGAGAACCACAATCTTCTGAAAAGCTTTCATGAAATGGATGTTGTCGTAACAATACTCTTGAACCTTCTGGAGGAGGATCAGCTCTGACTGGCCTTGAGAGCTGAACACAGCCAGCAATGGAGCGTATTGCTGGAACAGAAGTGGGGAGTAAAATCAACCATTAATTTTCATGGGAGGTACAGGGCCAACAATACTTGAATCACAGCAGAAATCTGGAGATGTGCTTAGAAAGCATTCACTTTCAGGACTATCTTATTATTATTATAACACTGTGTCCAATCAAAATTAATTTTTTATCCTAGCATCTTACCAGATTTCTCTCACTGTACCCGCTAAAAGAAGAGACCAAATATGAAATTCTGACTTTAAAGGTGGTGTTACTACGTCTGTCTAATGGGCACTATGAAAAGAAGGTAGAGGGGTGCTTGGTTGGCTCAGTCGTTGAGCGTCTGCCTTCAGCTCAGGTCATGATCCCAGGGTCCTGGGATCGAGTCCCACATCGGGCTCCCTGCTCGGCGGGAAGCCTGCTTCTCCCTCTGCCCCTCCCCCTGCTCATGCTTTCTCTGTCTCTCTCAAATAAGTAAATAAAATATTTTAGGGGCGCCTGGGTGGCTCAGTCGTTAAGCGTCTGCCTTCGGCTCAGGTCATGATCCCAGCGTCCTGGGATCGAGCCCCGCGTTGGGCTCCTCGTTCAGCGGGAAGCCTGCTTCTCCCTCTCCCTCTGCCATTTCCCCCTTGTGCTTTCTGGTTCTATTTCTCTGTCAAATAAATAAATAAAATTAAAAAAAAGAAGGTAGATGAGGCCTTGGAGTGGCCAGATTAGTATTGGTGGAGTGTGGGGTTCTCTTTCCCCAGACGTCCCAGACCCGCCCCCGCCCCGCCCCAGGTCATCTTTGTGGTTTTGTTCCTATTATTCTCTTTGTCCCAACTGTCCTTTGTTTCTAGTCACTGATGTACAGCCACTGTTTTCTCTTAAGACTTAACACAGTTCAACACGAATCTCCTCCGAGGAGCCTTCCCAGATCAGCTTGACCTGCAGATTTTACTCACTGCTGTGTTTCTTTCTTTCTTTTTTTAAAGATTTTCTTTGTCAGAGAGAGAGAGAGAGAGAGAGAGCACAAGCAGGAGGAGTGGCAGGCAGAGGGAGAGGGAGAGGGAGAAGCAGCCTGCTTGCCGAGCAGGGAACCCAATGCAGGGCTCGATCCCAGGACCCTGGGATCATGACCTGAGCAGAAGGCAGACGCTTAACCGACTGAGCCACCCAGGCATCCCATCACTGCTCTGTTCTAAACACTGAGAGTTATCTTTAATTTATATCCTACCTAGTTCCTACTAGGTAGTCTTTGACTTATCAGTTCAAATGTAAACTCTGTAGGAAGGATCTAAGTCTTTCACTCACCTTAACATAGTTTTATAGGGAGACAACAATAAGAGCAAAAAGATGTATCCATGCACAAAAACATGCAATTTACACAATGAGTTGATTTCTTCCACCACTCAGATACTTTTCAAATTCTAATACCAATCTGTAGTGTACTTAAAAATATTACCAAGAATTTTTGTCGTGTAGAATGAAAAAAAAAACAAAAAACAATAGTTAGACTGTATTTCTTTTTCACTTTAAATACTGAATATATGATTAGTCTGTGAATTTTTAGACATTGTGTTTATTTTTTTTTTAAAGATGTTTTAATTTATTTATTTGAGAGACAGAGAGATACCATGAGCAGGGGAAAGGGCAGAGGGAGAAACAGACTCCCCGCTGAGCAAGGAGCCTGACTCGGGGCTCCATCCCAGGCCCTTGGATCATGACCCGAGCCGAGGGCAGACGCTTAAGCAACTGAGCCACCCAGGTGCCCGACACTGTATTTAGTAAGAACTTACTCTACAATATATTTCATAGGCCCT
This sequence comes from Neomonachus schauinslandi, assembly GCF_002201575.2. Taxonomy (NCBI): domain Eukaryota; kingdom Metazoa; phylum Chordata; class Mammalia; order Carnivora; family Phocidae; genus Neomonachus; species Neomonachus schauinslandi. The sequence goes on along the minus strand of NC_058414.1, from coordinate 48,679,604 downwards.
TACATCTGAGACATTTTAGGTAGTGGCAAATTTGAAAAAACAAAAACAAAAAAACAAAAAAAACCTAACAACAAAAAAACCAAAACACCAGGAAATCTATCTCTGGCCTAAACCTGGGTGAACTGCAGCTAGAACGCACGTGTCATGCATACAGTTAAGAGCTGCAATTGGTCTGCAGCCAAGACTGTTCCCTGTTGACCCTGTACCTTCAGGTGCTTAAGGGCCTGCTCTGCAACCAGTTCTTCCTTCTTGTTCCATTCAACGGCATTCATTATACAGGTCCACAGAAGTCCAATCACTGCTGTCTCCGGAAGATCATTCCTCTTCATTTCTTCTTTAACATAGAGCACCACCTACATTTCATGGAGAAGGGGGTCAGAGAGTAACAGGCAGATGGGAGTTTCCCTCTCACTGTGCCTGGTTAGTAAAAGGCTTTGGGTGGATAAATATTCAGCTCTGTCCCTCCTTTCCTCGTACCTATTCTCATATTACAAGAGGGAAGAAAAACACTGTGATTTGTTCTCAAAGCACATTTATATTTAGTCCAAAAATTAATAGGTTCGGCTCTGGCCAGGAGATGCTAGGGAAGAGGAAATAAGAGGGAATCTTTGTTTCTGAGAAGGTAATTCTTTTACTTGCAGCAACCCCTCTGGGTTCCGCAGAGTCGATTACTTGAGCCGGTTTGATTCCCTGGGGTTTCAACAAGGCAACGGAGCTGTGAATCTTTACCTCAGACTCTCAACTTTAAACCCCTTGATGAATAATGGCTTGGGTTTGTCCAAGTCCATTCACCACAATTTATTCCTTAATGATTACTTTTGATGACCCTCATGCCCCATGTGAATAAACTGTCAAGTGCAAAGGCAATGTTTTTTCTTTTTTTTTTTTTTTTTTTTTAAGATTTTTATTTATTTATTTGAGACAGAGAGAATGAGAGAGACAGAGAGCACATGAGAGGGGGGAGGGTCAGAGGGAGAAGCAGGCTCCCCGCCGAGTAGGGAGCCCGATGCGGGACTCGATCCCGGGACTCCAGGATCATGACCTGAACCGAAGGCAGTCGCTTAACCAACTGAGCCACCCAGGCGCCCTAAAGGCAATGTTTTTTATATGATACATATCAATGCAGCAACTCTGGACAGGTTATTTTCCAATTTATCCTCAAATCTGATGGCATGGAATAAAAGGTCTGCCCAGCTTAATATATTTTATATCAAACTTGTTTGGAGAAATTTTTTTTCCTTTTAAAATACAATCACAAAGACAGGTTAGGTCCTCAAAAGTGATTAAACACCATAATCTATGTCAAGGAGACTATTACTTTGTGAATAGCACAACTCCTCCCCCCTCCTTGCTCGCTAGTGAAAAGACATCGTTTTCGTCCCCCCTGGCCTGGGATACAGAGGTGTCAGGAACGGGTTAAGTGACGTTCGAGAACAGAAGGAACTGGGAAGTCCCAGTGCTTGAGCTGGCTGAAGAAAGCTGCAAAGACAGGTGACGCCTTTGTGTCCAGAAGCATCACGGTGTTTTTTGGTTTTGCTTTTCTTTTTTCCTCCATGGAAAATCATGTTCAAGTTCTTGCTTGGAAAATGTTACTTCAATATATTGCTGATCTTACTGCCATGAGACTTAGAAATATTTTTTGTCCCAACACCTCCATCTGCTGGATAGCATCGGTCTGGAATTCTCCATTCAAACCACGTAAGGTGCCGTGTGGGGCTTAGAGCACGCAGAGTGCTAAGGGTTTGGGACTTGGAAGCAAATGGCAAAAGGAAAGGACTTGATTTAATTTTGGATTATCATGTAAAAATGTTAAAGTTCAAATAGGAAGTTTTCTGCAGACAGGAGTTTTTTAAAAAATAAAAAGATACACTCATAGCTCTATGAACTACTGTTATAAAAAAATGTAGTATTTACATTTACAGGGATGCCCAGCTACAGTGAGTGTGATCCAACAAGCCACTGGTCCAACTGGCCTTTTCCCATGATATGAATTCAAAAACCATCAAAATTTGTCTTAAAATTAAAAAAAAAGAAAAAACTCTACATATTCATACACGGTGATCCATGAAATACCCAGTGTTGATTTCAAACACTAACCATATACTTAACCATATTATATTATCTGTGATAAAATGGAAAAACCACCATATAATGGTGTATACTGATAGTGGATGGCAACTCTATCTGGTAGATGAACTATTTTTTTTTTTTTTAAGATTTTATTTATTTGAGAGAGAGAGAATGAGAGACAGAGAGCATGAGAGGGAGAGGGTCAGAGGGAGAAGCAGACTCCCTGCTGAGCCGGGAGCCCGATGTGGGACTCGATCCCGGGACTCCAGGATCATGACCTGAGCCGAAGGCAGTCGTTTAACCAACTGAGCCATCCAGGCGCCCAGATGAACTATTTTTATTTTGCTCATCACAGTCGCCAGATAAAATACATCAACTCTGCGGAAATGACCATTCATTTCTGGAACATGCTAGAGGATTCTCAATCAAAACTTTGACACTGAGCTAGTTTAAATGGTATACACAAGTACACAAAGTTCACATTAAGTAGACAAATGGAGGTCTCCTTTAGGAAGGTCAAGCTTGTGCGACACAACGCTATTCCTCTCATGCATGGGTTTTGTGGTGATGGAAGCTGATGGTTTCCCACCTCCTTGATTGGGCATTCCTGAGAAAGACGCTCCTGCAGCTCCTTCTGCAGTTCCTTCCTGGTGCCCAGGGACTGCTGGACGCGGAGGAAGTCAGAAAGCTCCTTCAGGCCTGCGTCGGTAAAGTATTTAGCAAAATGATCCACGCTCTGCCTATTAACTGGAAAGAGCTCCTGAAAGACAAAACGAAGAAGACTGTTACACAAAAAAACCATTCAAATTTCAGCAGGCCTAAAGGACAACATTTTCGTATTAAAACAGCACTTAGATGGGGCGCCTGGATGGCTCAGTCCTTAAGCATCTGCCTTTGTTAAGCATCTGCTTTTGGCTCAGGTCATGATCCCGGTGTCCTGGGATCAAGGCCCGCATTGGGCTCCCTGCTCCGCGGGAAGCCTGCTTCTCCCTCTCCCACTCCCCCTGCTTGTGTTCCCTCTCTCGCTGTGTCTCTCTCTGTCAAATAAATAAATAAAATCTTAAAAAAAACACAGAAAAACAAAAAGCAGCACTTAGAATATCTCGTATTTGGAACACGAGAACAGAGAATGATTGTCAAAAGAATAAATCTTGGGTATATTTCTTGAGCATTCGCTAAGCACCTTCTAAAATTAGGCAGTTTTACAGAGAAAGTGAAAAAAAATGCTAAACAACTTACATAAACTGGCTTCACCCGTTTTGAACCATTATTTACTTTTTTTTTCACTTTAATCAGAGTGTAGCTGTATGAATACAAAAGTAATCTTGCTAAATTAAATGCAAATAACATGATAACTTATGAGTTAATAGACAAAAGTCAGTTTTAATAATGCTGAGATAACTTGAGATAACATTAGAGAAACAACATTGACCTCAAGAACCTCTATTCACATTCTGAGAAAATGCTATTATTCTAATACTAGCTTGGAGCTAAAGAGAATTTTTGTCTTATCTGTTAATGATGGTGGCTCTAAATGAAGTCACAGTAAGATCTAATCTAAACCCACCTTACCAAACTCTTCAGTTCATTACATAATTCTGTTGGAAATTTTTAAAGAGAGCAATACACCATGGCTGCTTGCATATTTTTTACCTCATTTCCATTTTACCTTACACAGCTTGGCAGAATCTCAGTAACACTTAGTCATGTTCTAATCCTGTGTGATTTCAACACCCAACTAAGATATTAAGACAGTTTTCAAAGCTCTCACATTTTTCAGACTGCTGCAGTCTAAAAAAATAGATCCAAACTTTTATGGTGGTTAGATTTGCACATGTATGGTCAGTGTCTATATGGCTCCAGTAAAAAATCTCAGTAGAAAAATCTGTAATAAGTTTGCCACCACGTACAGGGACAGAGCCAAAGCCTTCTATGACAGGACTCAAATTTCAATATTCTCTGTATCATCATCCCAAAACTTCCCTTGTTGAGTTATAAGTTTTAAAATGTCAGAAGAGTTGGTGGGAGCAGCTATTAAACACACATTCATGTTAAAGCAAACATTTCATATCAGACTAAAATTCTGCCACGACATTTGTTCTCCCGTTCAAGAGGTCTTCCAAATTTGGGATGCAGGGAACAAATTTGAGTTTCCTCTATGAATCAAAATGCGGTGGGCATTCTCCTCATAATTATGTAAAGTAAAAATTTTTACAGAGGATGAATTGAGTCTCAACAGGCTAAGTAGCTTGAGCCAAATTATGCAGCCAGATATATTTAAGGACATAGCTGAGTACGCCCATGGCCGATAATCATTCTGTTACCCCATGCCAGCATTCAGTATTCAATTTAGGAAGAATGGGACTGCAAAGTTTGATCTAAAGTTATGTTCAGAGCAATATGGCATCAAATATATTACTGGTGGCTTATTTATGAACTATATCCAAAGTCCTAATAAATGGCATATAATACATTGTAGATTATTATTCAGATTAAACTGAAGTCAAGCCAGTCTGAATCCTATCATGACATTTACTGGCTTGGAACATGGTTTGTGTTTGCTAGAAAAACCCTACCCAGGTACAAACATCCATCAGATTAAGGTCTCCCCGCTTCTGCTCTTGCTTCTGAGTCTATTCCCAAAGCAAAGCCAAAGTGATCCCATTTAGACCCTAAACACATTATACACAGTTCTGCTGAGAATTTCCCGAAAGCTTTCCATCTAACTCAGAATAAAAGCCAAAGTTACTAGATGATATGGGACCTGCTACATCACTGAGCTGGTCTACACTTTCGCTCTTACCGAACACTCTTCCTCTTTCTGTCCCCAACATGCCATGCCCCAAAGCCTAGAGATATCTAGATAGTTCACTCCTTACCTCCTTCAAGTCTTTACACAAATGTTACCTTGTCAGAGAGATCTTCCCCTACCACTGAAAACTGCATCCTTCTCTGACGCTCCTTAGAGCTTCCGTCATTTTTTCCTCATAGCACTTTTCATTTTTTATTAGTTAATGGTTGATTTCGTCTGTTGCCTTCCATCCCCTTTTCAGAGTTGCTATAAATTTTTCTTGCCTCTGTATTACAGAAGTGAGTAACTGCTAACCTCTGAGATACGCTTTTTTCCCTAAAATGTACTAGTACACAGCCAGAGAGAATTTTGTTGTGTTAAGGAAACAAAAATGTTCTCCTTGACGGTGAAACTGACCCTCTAGCTCCTCATTCATTTACTGAGTTAGCAAATATCAGGAAGCAGGGTCCACAGAGGATTACCCTCCCCTCCCCGAGCTTACAGTGTTTCTGGTAGAAACTTCTACCTGTGCTTCTCATACCCCAAATATATGCAGACACAGAAACCTAGTAGGAACAGTTAAATGATATATTTTTCAAAAAAGGAAAGACTTTTTTTTTTTTAAGGAAAGACATTTAAAAAAAATTTATGAAGTGACCTAATTAAGTTAACCAAGCTCTGCCTACTGGCATCTTTAAGGAAGCATGCATTAACAGTCTTCTGTGGCAAGTTGTAATAGACTGTATATTTGTTCCTAATCATTTGCCCCTCTCCTTTAAATAAGTATTGAGAGATGCCCCTCCTTGCTGTGTCTGTCTGCGGAAGTGGAAGAGTAGGCTATGATAGAATGAGCTTTCCCACCCACCCCCCTGCCAGGCTTCACTATCACATCTTTTGGCCAGTAGAAGATGAGCTTTTAATGCACTGGAGTGATTCACTTCTGTTTCCTGTCCTTCGCCATGAGGACAGAACGGCCCACATGGGAGGTGCTCCTGCAGGCTGGGTCTCAGAATGAAAAGGTGTATGGATCACAGGGGGACCTGGCCCAGATACAGCTAATCTACAGACTCAGGGACAAGAATATGTTGCCTTCACGTAAGCTTCCATCCTGCTGAGCCCACCTAGTCACTTATGATTTCTCCTTCTGTATACAAGGATCTACCCTAAGTCCATGAGAAAGTGGGTTCTTGAAGGCAGGGAACTTTTCTATCCTCTTCTCTCCCGCCTCCTCAGCTTCTAGGGCCATGCCGGCACAGAACAGACACTCAAACATATGCTGACTAAAAATTATTATCAGCGGCAGAAATTAACTAAATTCTACACTTTTTCATTCTTCTTTTTTATCGCATTCTAAAGACTTTAAAGACCCAAAAGGGCTATTTTAAGGTAAACTTCAAGAGACAAAGGAATTTTAAGTGATTGAAAGTAAAAGCATAAGCATTTACCGTTAAAATTATTCTTGGGTTTCCTGAGGGGAAGAGCCCATTTTTAGAATTACCCTACGGACTGACAGATACCCGTGCACACTAGAACACCTCAGAAGTGAAAAACAGAGGAGAGACCAGGTGAACAGAAGATGGCAAGGGTGTCTTTCAGTTTTAGACTTTGTTCTAGATTGTAAAAGCAATGTCACTTGGAGAAATCTCTGTCATCTGCATAGCTGTTGCTTCTAGCAGAAAGAAATTTCAGGGAGCAGATAGAAATGTAAGAAGAAGATATTTCTTTTGCTTTTTTTTTGGAAAAACAAAGACAGAGAAATAAAAATATAATCAATCCGTGATCATCAGAGCTTCAAATCAACCATAATAAACTTACCTGCTTTCTTAAATACCTAAGTATTTCCAAGTATTTTGGTATAAACAAGGAATCCTGTTGAAACTCTTATTAAGTTAACAAATCAACAACTACATGAGATCAGTGTCATCCATGTCTAACCTAACACATAAATGTTTAATTAGGTGGGATTGATGGGACTTTTTAATATTACAACTTTAAATCTATATAGTTATAAAAGAAAGTGTTAATTCTGATAAATGTTAACTCAGTCTCAACAAACGACAAAATTTGAAAGTCTCATTGGTCTCTTTAATTTTATCATTCCATTTTTTTTAAATAAAGATGGAGATGGAATTCGTTTCAATCTGCCAAATATACAGAAATAAAAGGAACCATGTTCCAATTTAACATAGACCCAAGCATCTCAGTCATGCATCGTCAAAGCCACGACCGAAGCATGAAGCATACAACCCCTTGTCTAGACAACACTTACAAGCAGCCTCTTGTCTAAGTTGGCTTTTCTCAAAGAAGAGGTAACAGAGTTGGCATCTTTTTCTGCCATCCATGCTTTAAAAAGCTTGACAGCAAATGAGGCTGCAATGCCTGTTAAAAAAAAAAAAAAAGGGAAAGAAAAAAGTGAGTTTTCATTCCTTTCCTAAGCAAAACCACTTGTGATGATGGACAAGGCCACCCTGCCCACTAGGTGTCCTGAAGTGAGTTAACTGCTCAAAGACTTGATTTGGTAGAGGTAAAACAGACAGCTCTCTAGGTACAGTTCTATTCTCTTCATTAGGCACAGTTTATTTTCATTACTCAAAAGAGAGCATTTTCATGAGAAGGAAAAAGAGTCAAAATATTTTTCAAAGTGGGTCTCCCTGATTCTAACCTGGTATAATTGTAAATTTATTTATTTATTTTTACCTTGGTTCAAAACACATTTAAAGCCCAGTATTTTCTAGTGTCTTTTGCCTCTACTTCACCCTGTGGCTCACCAAAATCTCATGTGTATAACAATGATCCTGAGGCACAACAAACAAATCTTGAGACATAAAATGGAATGGTAACATGTCAACTAATTTGCTGATAAATGATACCAGTTAAGAACCATTAATAGTGATGGATATAAATAAAGCTATACGAGAAAGTACACTATTTACCTTACAATTTTACTTTTGTAAAAAGCATTTGAAAATACTCATGACTTAAGCTATAAAAATATTGATGCTGTATCAAATTGAACTTTTTTCTTGGTATTTTTAAAGAGATGACTAAAAGAGCTATGTTAATCAGAAATCCACTCAATTACATATCCATACTGACATTAGGATTTATTTCCAAATATAAGTGACAATCGCTAGTAGACAGTTCTCCTGTGAACACTTCAAATTTCCAAGTTAATGTTACATTTACTGAATGAAGAGTTAAAATGTAGTTAAAATATTAAACTGATTTTTCTCAATTGAAGGCTTCACTATTATTGGTCTAAGAAGCTCTATTCCCCTTTCCTCTTTCCTAAGAGAATTCCAATTTTGCTTTGGCCAGGTGGCTTCTAGTCCAAGTCCTGGTACCACTCCTTCTGCAATGATTAGTTTAGAGACCTCACCGGAAGCCCATCTGCCCAGGGCATCTCCCTGGCAACTGCTACTTGGCCAAAACTAGTCATGTGGCCTACGGCAGCCAATCAGCTGAAGGCAAGATAAACTATTCTATGTTGAGAATTACTCTCCCACTGAATCTGAACAAGAGAGCATGTGGCATTAACTGTACCAGCAGACATCTTACAATGACCAGGGAAATCATCCCTGGGGTGAAGCTGATGCTATGAATGGTAGCAAGAAATAACGGGAGAAAATATCCAAGACTTGGATGACATTGTTGTTTTACCCTGAAGTCTACCCGACTTTTATATTTTTTTGTTACATGAGAAATAAATGTTCTTGTATGCCAACAAATGTTTTTATCCAACAATCTGAGTCTTGTCTTCGAATTAGTTGCAAGTTAAACCATCCAGTTGATATATCATTTATACAAGCACTAACTTTGTCCAATTTTCTTCATTTGAATAAAAGCAGAGGAACTAGTCAAAAAAAAAAAAAAAAAAAAAACCAACCAGAAACTATGGCTAGGACAATAACATAATCATTCCTAGTTTTAAACTAGGAATCCAAATCTTGGCTTAAACCTATCACTTTGCATTAACAGTGGTTCTTGTTGGAAAATTTGGGAAATTTCTCTCTGTACTCAAGATTTTCCTGAGTGGGATAATCCTATCCTCTGAAGCTATTTGTTGGGTGTGGGGTTGGGAAAAAAGTGTAATTTATCAATATGTTCCTATTTAGGAAGCAAAAGCTTAAGCCTCTAGTTTCTAAAGATGGTGGAGTATAAGAAAAAACTATATGACACAGCACTATGTCACCTCCATAGCAAATGTACTTTTCTTCTCCCCCTTTCTTCAAATTTCAATATAAAAAATTTCAAATATGCAGAAAAATGGAATAAACTGAACTGTAAACACTCATATACCCACTATCTAAATTTTATTTTATTTTTAAGATTTTATTTATTTGAAAGAGAGGAAGAGCACAAGTAGGAGCAGCAGCAGAGGGAGAGGGAGAAGCAGACCCCCAGTGAGCAAGGAGCCTGATGCGGGACGATCCCAGGACCCTGGGATCATGACCTGAGCCGAAGGCAGATGCTTAACCCACTGAGCCACCCAGGCGCTCCCCCACTATCTAAATTTTATACCTGTTAATATTTTATACTTGCTTCATCACTGTCTGTCTATCTATATAATTATTTTTGATACATTGCAAAGGAACTTGTACATATCACGAAGGATTTTAATACAACCAGAAAGACAATTATTTTCTGTTATAAAGGCTAGGATAATCTAATATAATTAACATTTACTGTTTACATTTTACCTTGTTTTATCTAAGTGTAAAATGGCTCACAACATAAATAAGATGTGAAATATCACCAATTCTCTTCAGGAAAATACTTTAAAATGTCATAATATTAACAACACACTAATAACAATCACAGAATCTGAACTGTCATAAATCTAAACTATGTTAATTCAAAAACTCTAGAAAATCCCTAAATAAATAACATTGCTTGACTTTCAATTTACTAATCTTTTTTCAGCTACAAGAAAACTATAATCCATTTCACTGCAGGCATGAACGAGGCTGGGACTTCAACATTTGTAGGAGAAAAACTAAGTTCTAAGAAGAAACAGATGTTTTCACAAAAGCTCTTTTATTTTTAAGAAAAAAATAACTCTTTGTTTTGTGTTGCATTATAACTCGAATATCATTATCCTCCTCCAAGAGCCCACTTTTGTTGTATTCTATAACCAAGTGATTGTATACATGCCTATCAAACTCTTAATGCCTTAAAATTAAAGCAAGACTTTGATGCAACCATCTGGACTTTCTTTCTAAAACTGAGATAATGAATATCTTAAAATGTGATCAAAATGAACATCTGAGCACAAGATTTTGAGAAGTAATGGTTTAGAAGAATGGTCCTAACCAGGGAAATAAACATTTGGGGCGGGGGAGGGGGGCATTTGGGAACATGAAGGGGCCTTTTTACGTTATGCTAAATAGAGGTGGGTGCTACATGCTGGCATTTTGTGTCTGAGGGCAAAAAGGTTAAATGTCCCACAAAGCACAATGAAGCATTTTCCCAGCAAAATATGCCAGTAACAACTTGAGAGAAAGAGCTTAGACTGAATCAACTTCAGGGTATTTGACCTAGGCATTAAGTCTTACACCGTAAATTTCAGTTTATTATTAGTTTTTGTCTTTGTCCAAGTGTATATTCTTTCTTCCAATTCCCTACAAGAAACACGTACAATTTGTATTGTTTAAAGATAAACAAATTTTCTTACATGGAGGATGAGTGGGTAGCAGAACACAGTAAGAAGAGGTGCTGGTGTTTCTCTAACCATATGTGGCTTTACGTTTTACATCTGCCAGGTAAGAAAACACGAGAGCAATTACCTTCTTTGACTAAGCTGTCGGTGAACAGACTAGTGAGGATGGTGGCGGGAAGGGTGCCATTGCCCAGCAGGATCCCCGACAGCATTGCCAACTTTGTCTGCTCTGTTTCGGAAAAGGCTTTAAGGAAGAGGAGAAGCTGTGGGTCAAACAAAAGAAACCATGTCTATAAAGCAAAGGACTAAAGTAGGAAAATAACAAACAGAATACACATGCATGGCTAGATGGTGAAGAACTAGTCGATCAGATGCAGAGCATAGTTATTATTCATTAGAAACACATACATTTGTTCACTTAGAAACTGGATGCTAAGGAAAGTGACTTTCTCAGGCATGGTTCCTTTCTTCCAAGTTTACCTACACATAGCTATAGATAACATCCACGGGAACAAAAAGAGATATTTGGAGAACAGTGTGAATAGGTTACATAAAAAATTTACATCTGACTTTGTACAGAACAAAGGGTAAGTTTTACATGATGAGCATAACATTTACTGAAATAGATTATTGTCCTTCACATTTTTTTTGGGGGGGTCCCCCCACTACATCTACCCATTTTCTTTGGGTTTGTTATAGCACAATGAACAAAAAAACAGGAAAAAGTCAATAAGCTTTGACATCAGCATATGCTTTTCTGAATTCAGAGCATATAATATTCTTTAAAACAAGACTGTTGAGTGAGAAAGGGGTTTCCTAATGAGGAAAGTTCTTGATGCTCTTTTAAAAATAACAAGACTCAAATTGGTATTTCTTGGATCATGCAGCTTTACCAGCCCTGGTGATTGGGTAATGGAGGATCTGACCCAAGTTCTTAATGGAGAAAAGGCCACTGATACGAGCTGGAAAGAGCAATTTTGGAGGGGTAATTGAAAAAGTAGCAACCCCAGAATGGTTAAAGAAAAACCAAAGCAAAGGGGATTATACCCCACTTTCCATTTTTAATTCTAAGAGTACTGAGTCATGTGCAATGCCCTCCTCTTTCCTAAGGCTCCCCCACCTAGTGCTTTGACCCTATTCTATGACTATCTTCTCTGTTTCATAGTCCTTGGGCATGTTACCAAGATCCCCAGGGCTCACTATCACTACTGGGGCCTTGCTGACTTTTCATTACTTTGCACCAACAAAATGCCATTAACTCTGTGCATTGCGTAGGGTGATATTAATTTACTATCCCAGACAGTTAAAGGATTAGTACGTTACAGATAAGTTATGTGACTCTAGATATTTGAGTACGTGGCAGAGCTGGAATCAAACTAGTCCATTTAATTCCCAGGTTATGCCTATTAAAGTCTCAATGAATTAAAGACAAAGTCACCTTCAATGTTCATAAGAAAACACCGAGGGAATGACAGCATCAATGGGTAAAGCTCCAGGGAACACCAGGAATGAGGCAGAGTAAAAGGACTGACAAAATCACAGACACTTCACATCAGTTTGGCCTTTTCCTCTGATTGTAAAGATGATTAAGACTCAAGTGAATAATGAAAAATGGCTTCCAAAATAAACTTTTAAACACTACTTTTTAAGCACATCAATATACCCACATTCATTAAAAATACTCCATTATAACAAAATAGGGCAAAAGTTAGATTTTTTAAATTAATATTCACATTGATCAATTATATTAATCAATGTTAAAATCAGATGCTGCATATATTCCAGAACATTCCCTGAAAAATGGATATACTGTGAAAAATAAATAGTTCTTGGAAGCATATTCATCACATGAATATAATAGCTAAGGAAGTTTTCAAGGTGCAAATGAGCTAAGAGAAGTAAAGCATGAATGGTATTATTAGACAAAAGTGGTAAAGTGTTTATTTAAATGCTTTACATATTTCCCCCCATTATTTCCATTCCCTTATTTAATCAAGTGCTTGTTTTTTTTGTAGGCACCCAGCAATGTAATGGATCACATTTTTTTCCCATTTAAATCTTTTCCTATTTAAAAAAGTTTTAATACACGATAGTAAGAGTAAAATCTACCACTACAGAATAATAAAAATGTGATCTCCTCTCTAATCCTGCTTCCTTAGAATTAACATTAGCTGTTTAATGGGTGTCCTTCCAGATTTTTAAATGCACTTATATAGGTCTACATACTATAAATAACTATATATATAAACATGTATTGTTTTAACTGAATTATACATTCCTAACAGCTAAAACTTGTCAAGGGTACCAGCTATTTTTCTGAATACTTTCTGTGTGTCAATACCTACAAAAGCCTTGATCCTCATTTCACAGAAAAGTAAACTGAGACATTATAGAAATTTAAGTAATTTGCCTGAGGTTAAACCACCAAATGGCTGCTTTGCACCTTCTCCAATTTATCATGGACATTCTCCCTAGTCAGTTTAAGTGGCTACCCTTCATTGTTTCAAGATTTTACTATCACAATCTTCCATAATGTATGGATCCACTTTTTTTGGCGGGGGGGGGGGGGGGGGGGGGGGTTAGGTATTCACTTTGAATAGGGGGAAGCAAGTACTTAAGTAGCAAAGTAGATGTTATGGTTACTTTACTCTCTTGGTTTATAATTTAGGCAGATATCTAAAATTGGAAACAATGAAAAAGCAACGTGCAAATCTGTAACAAGTTAATGCAGTGAGTGCTATATATACACACACAAGAGTTAGAAATTGGAAGAGGGAACATGTTGCAATTACTGAAAGCAGGGCTTCTTTAATGAGGTGCTACTATTTCTTTCCCTACTTACTAGGGGCCACTTAACTCTATCAACCACCTTATATGTTATCTCGTTTATTCCTACAAAACCATGAGGTATGTCATCTTATTGCAGCTATTTTACAGATGACAAACATCACTGAGATTGACATTCACATATTATCTCCCAAGAAATGCTTTTATTCCCTTTGCTAAACTGTATTTTTGGAAATTAAAGAATTTTGCTGGTTATTAGCTGCTGTCCATATATTATTTCACATGCTTGAACTGATTAAATCACATACCTCAACTCTTCGCTTGATATAATCATTTTTCTTGCATATTTGGAATCTCTAGTTTTTATTTTAAGCCCTGCGAGGTCAGGAATCAGATGCTATAAAACCATTCCTATGGAATAAAGCGTGCTGTCTTACATTAAACATGAATGAACAAAGTCTAGGCTAATCATGTATTTTACCCTATAGCTATTAGCTAATGATCTGTCACACTCATTCATTCAAGAAACATTTATTAAAAACTTACTATGTCCATGGTACATCTGCACTATCATTCTATATGTAAAATTTTTGTCCCTCTCCATTTCATTACTTTATACAGATAAGGCATTACATTTGAATTTTTACCTTTTTCATTTCATCCTCAAATGCTTTTTCCAAATACTTATATCTCCTGATGAGTTTATTGAAGACCTAAATATAAAAGAGAACCATTCAATATTATGTAAACAATTTTAAAAGACAATAGGGGTAGAAAGTCACCATAACCACAACATGGGCCTCTAATAATAATAATAATAATAAAAAATTAGAGTTAAATATGTGCATTCTGTGATACAAGAACTGGAAGCATTTCAAAGAAGTTATTACGACCCCTGTGGGAAAAAAAGGATGACTACATCCATGTAGAATAAAAGAAATTCAGTCAAGAGTAAAACAGGTAAGAAATCAAAACTAACTTTGATGAAAATACCATAATGTTAAAACTGTGAGAGGCAGAGATTAAAAACAACTGAAATGAAGGGGGTTGCATTTATCATCACAAAGACCATGGATATGATGGAGAGGAGAGCAGACTTCAGGGATATTCTACTCTTAGACCGACACAAACATGTTTTTTGGCAGACAAGCAAAAATTGGTATAACTTAGTAATAAAAGATTACTGGCCCCCACAATCTAGTTAGAACATTCAAGCAGGGTTTGCAACTGTCTCGGTGGAATTCTGGGCTGTTTCTTTAAAGTGGAATGATGTTTGCTATGGACTGAATGTTTGTGTTCCTACTAAGTTCATATGTTGAAGCCCTAACCTCCAACAGGACTGTATTTGCAAGCAGGGACTGTAAGAGGTGGTTAAATAAGGGTGGGGCCCTAATCTGACAGGACTGATGACCTTATTAAGAGCCAGAAGAGAGTCTATACCAGGAACCAAACTGGCTGACACCTCCATCGGGCCTCCCCGGCCTTCCCAGCTGGGAATAATAAAGTTCTCCGTTCTTCACTCTATGGTACTTTATTATGGTAGCCTGAATAAAATAATACAGTGTTCTTATTTAAATAGAGATTTTATAAATGTGGATTATTTTTATAACTGAAAATGATTTCTGAATCTAATTCCTTTCTCTTATATCCCACATGATAAGCTCTCATCTAAAACTTTTAGTATGCTTATCGCTTAGTATGATCAAGACGGGGGAGCTCAAGGGTAAAAATGACACTGGTGCCCCATGAGGAAAGAATAATGACCCAGAATGCAATAAAAGAAAAAGAATAAATGGTATTAAAATCCAGCAAACTTGCTTTCCAGTTTGCACAGTCACTTGAGTCCTGGGACTTGCACTCCTAGTCTAGCTGAGAATAACACCCGACTGTTAAGAGCCAGTGACAACACAGGAATACACCAATCCCAAACCAGCTAGTCATGACGCAAGTATGTTCAGCTTTACAAGGTCACATTTACCAGGCTGTTCCATTTTACAGTCCCATCACTTCCTGACCTTCACTAGGGCCTAAAGACTTCTTATTTTTTTACCAATCCAATGAAAGCAAAAGGATATCTCACGATTTTCATTGAAATTTCCCTAATTACTAATAAGTTTGAAGATGTCTTCATCTGTTTCGGGGGAGACTTGTGTTTCCTCTCCTCTGAAATGCCTACACATCCCTTCCTAATAGGCTGCTTGTCCTTTTCTTACTGACTTGCAGTTCTTTATTTAATCTGGATGTGATTCCTTTACAGATTTTACATATTACAAATACCTTTTTGTCTCTTTCTTTTTAATAGCCACACGATAATCTACTAACATGAATTAGAAAACTTTAACGAGTACTCTACTGATAGACTCTTGTGCTGTTTCCACGCTGTGATGTTCTTACAAGTGACACAGATAACTCCCACTGTCTGTGTCATTCTACACACATGCAAGCTTATCTGCAAGATAAGGTCCTCTAAGCGGAACTGCTGGGTCAAAGGGAGTGTGTAGTGTTAGTTTTAAAAGATAGTACCAAATTGCTCTCCCTAAGGATTGTACCAGTTTATACTCCCATAAGAATTTATGTGAGCATCTATGGGATGCCTGGGTGGCTCAGTCGGTTAACCATCTGCCTTCAGCTCAGGTCATGATCCCAGGGTCCTGGGATTGAGTCCCGCATCGGGCTCCCTGCTCAGCGTGGAGCCTGCTTCTCCCTCTCCCTCTGCCTGCCGCTCCCCCTGCTTCTGCTCTCTCTCTCTGATGAATAAATAAAATTAAAAAAAAAAAATTTATGTGAGCATCTGATTCTGTTCTGTGTACGTGAAAAGTAAAAAAAGTCTACCTTTGCAAAGTTTTAATACCCACTGCCTTACTATGAATGCAGTTGAGTATCTCTTCATAGGGTTAAGAGCAATCTAACATTCCTATTTAAAAAGTGGCCTGTAGAATTTCTGAACCCACTGTTTCCCTAAATCCTGCTCAAATGTTTCCCTTCTTACACAACAATCTCAGTGAGGGGTTCTACCTGAGCATAATTTCGGATGGTTTCATGATCTTCATTTGCTGAAAACACACAGTGGTTGGTCATCTTGGTCTTGTCACCATCATCTATGCGTGTTCCTCCAGGGGCTGAAAAGAGAAAGGTAATGATTAAGACGATACTGAAATGAGAGGAGCATTTGCAGAACAGATCAATTCCTGCACATTGAGAATAGTAAAAGTAGATGTAAAAATCCAGAATCACATAAAAATTCATAGGATGGGGTGCATGTGTAGATGCATATGTTGTTACCTATTTGTGTATGTTTCTAATATAAAGCAAATTGGTTGTTCCATTTTATAGTACTGCCATAGTGTGTGAGATTAATGTTCTACCAGCATCCTATCACTATAAAATCTTATCACTCTAAGTCTGGACTCAATGATTCTCAATGTTGTTCCTGATGTGTGCAACATCAGGACATGGTTCACTTTTTCAGGCTTAATAATATTTTGCGGGACTCCAGTTCACCAACACGGAGGTTGGCCAGACTTCGTTCTTATAGCAGACCTTGCTAGTTTCTATGTGAGTAGGTTTTAAAACTTCCCTCCTCCACTAACGCCATTATCCATGCAGGGTTGATCAGTCCACATTCCGACTCCTCGCTATTTGTGTTGGAAGACCTGGCAGCTGTGTTGGCTAGGAAAGAGTGTATTTTATTCTCTCTCATCTTTTTTCCCCATGGCCTATACAATATCATGGAATAAATGGACTAGAACAAAAGAATGTCTTTTTTTCTATGACTCAAATTTGCACATTCAAAGGCTCCTCCTGGAAGCTTCAACGATGGCCATTACAAACACTGGGTGATTAGAAGAACGGAATCAACACTAGGTGTTTTTGTTTTCTGATTCTACTTCATTGTAATTGGGGGGGGGGGCATTGAACAAGCCAAGTTAGACCAATGCCTTTCATACACTCAACAAATATCTGAAGAACATACACTTGCACCAGCCACTTCTTTTATGGATTTATGTAACTGCCTTGATTTAACTTGTGATTTCAGATCTTTGGATGAAAGTGCTATACCTAGTCAACCTTTTTCAGACTCCAGCATACCATTTTGTAAGCAAATTACTTTTCAGAAAAGTCAGCTCCTTCAGGAATCTATTTTCATGCAATTAATTTATGCCTAAGATTTAATTAGCTCTCTGTAATGAATACAACCACCTGGAACAAAATTTTATTAAGATGATAATCTTCTAAAAACTCTGGGCTAATGACTCCTATCTGACAGAAGTTACATAACTGAAAAGTCTGATTTTGAAACTATAGTGTTTTCTCTTAAGAGGTAAGTTTTAAAAAACTGCATTCTTTTACAAAAGATTTGTTACACATTGATAATATTGCTACAGCTTGCATTAATTTTTTTTCCCCCTGATACCGGAATCAAGTATTAATTGCCCTTTCTAAAATTTTGGTGAGCCTGCTGTTCTCCTCAAAATATAAGTAAAAGAAAAAATAGTTCTTGTATCTACTCTAAAGAATACAACTGAAAAACCAAGATGACTATTGTTTTAAGAACAATGGAAGAAGGTAAAATTTTTTTTTTGGTGCGTATGAAGACAATTCCCATACTTACTAAGTAAACAAAGTGTTTATGTAAAAAGAATGTGCCTGGCTGGCTTTCTTCATTACATCATAGGTCTGGCCCTGGTAGATATCTGGGGGTTGTAACAACTGTGCTCCTAAGTCTTACCATACGCTTTGCCCTACCTTTTTGGACGTATGGATGTAGAGTGAAGGAGCAAAATCTGGGTTGCAGATATAAATTTGCTGATCATCATTATACAGATGGTTAATGAAGATTTGAGATAATTAATGCAAAGTGTACAGATAATTTAATATACACATGGGGGCAGTAAGTATGGAAACCCAAGAATCATGTGAGAGGCATCCAGAGAAATACAAGTTGAAACGGTCTCGTGTAAGGGAAGAAAATAAAACATTTCAAGAATGACAGAGGGTCAGCAGTAGCTGCCAGGAGGACACTAAGAACTGAAAAAGGTCTATAGGATTGACTATTAGAGTCATGAGTGACTTTGGCAAGAACCAAAACTCGCTGAAGACTATTCTTGTGTAGAATTTACCAGTATATCAATAAAAGTATGTCATAATTAATGAAATACAAAAAGCCAATCATCACATCAGAAGATGTTCAACTTCACTATTGATTTAAAAGTTTTTGAATGAAAACATCACTTACCTAATCGGCAAAATTTAAAAAAACTGACAAGCTTGAGAGTACCTAATATTATTGCTAAAGGTGTACATAAACATGTAGGAACACATGATTTTTGGTAAAATGTTAATTAGGATATTCCTTCTGAGGGCCAGTCTTCTCTCTCTGATAGGAAGACAAAGATAGATATAGATATCTCTATTCTTCAATTCATTAATCCCTTGTTAAATATATAAAGATATAATCAGATAAAAGTACAAATCTATGTGTATACAGACACTGATTACTTATAATAAAGGAAATGAGGAACAAGTTAAATATGCTTCAAAATCGGTATGATTTTGGTTCTTTTTGGAATCATCCAAGGTAACACCCCTGGGCATGAAAGGCAACAACATATTGTTGAATAAATACAAAACAGCCATGCAGAGTATCATACTTGTAAAATATCATCCCATTCTCACAAATTAGCATATGTAGGTAAAGAGACTGACAGAAGGGAAATAATCAAAATATTAACAAGTTATCTCTGGGTAAAGGGATTTGAACACACTACATATAGCTCTTATACTTGGACTTGAATTATCAGCAGTGAGAATGTGAGATCTTTAGATACAGTAATAGCAACAAAACTAACGTGGTACGTAGTGAAAAGCAGCAGTACAGATCAAAAGGGGGCCTGGTAGTTAAGTGGAGCCATGTTGCCAAACGGAGAGATTTCTCAGAGGGAGGAATTTAAGTGTGGCTCTACCTCAATATGGATGAAAGTATGTACCTTGTCCTTAAGTAGGGTGGCTTAAACTGTGTTTCTCAATGAAAGGCACTGATACATCACACTGGACAGGGCCATTTTTCATTATTTTGAATATCCCCTGTATAGCAAAGTAGGAGGCGTACCTGTTTCCACTACCAAGTCTTTGTAGCAACCCAGACATTTCTACACACTTGCAAATGGCCCCTAGGCAGTTGAAATTCCCTAGCCTGGGGTCTGACCACTCCTCGTGATTTATGGTTACCACAGAAACTAATTATAAAAACTAAGTTCTAAGAATAACTATGAAAGAAACAATGGGTCATTATGACATCTCATCAACATTTAGACCAACATACCATGTCACTGAAATAGTATTCTAAAGCCTTCTTCCTAGATGCCTCTGCTCTCTAATTTTTATTTTGCTTTTAACCTATCTTTAATAATTTTAAAACTTCTATCCTTAATCCTTTTAGCTCTATACTCATAACTACACATTTTTTAAAAACCAGATCTGAACTATATTTTTGACATTTTATTATTTACGGATTAAACAGCATTTAATGAAAAACAGAGAATTACTCTGAAATTTGTTGACACAGTTAAATTTCACTGCATGAAAAAAGGCTGGGCGTCAAAGGAAAAGGTGCTATGGCATTGGGGGTTGAGTAAATATACCGGAAGGAACTAGGGGACACACACAAAGCCGTACTCTACTACATGAATTACTTACTCCTCCTCCTCTGCCTGCTTCAGAAACATTTAAGAATTAGAGACACATGGGAAGCTGGCCTTGAGCTATAAAGCAAAGTGACCATGGGGTGACATCAACAACAACAAAAATCGATATTTTTATGCCCCCCCCTTTTTTTTTTAAGATTTTATTTATTTATTTGACAGAGAGAGGCACAGCGAGAGAGGGAACACCAGCAGGGGGAGTGGGAGAGGGAGAAGCGGGCTTCCCGCCGAGCAGGGAGCCCGATGCGGGGCTCGATCCCAGGAGCCTGAGATCAGGACCCGAGCCGAAGGCAGACGCCCAACGACTGAGCCACCCAGGCGCCCCATTTCTATGCCTTTCTTAACCAGTAACTGTTTCTACAGCCACACTACTACCATCCCAACTTGTAAACGAGGTTAAAAACTGTACAGACTCCCATTTGTATTTTTTATCAACTCTCATAAATGTAAATTTATAAAGATTCTACCTCATAAGGAAGTATTTCAATGGAATTTCAAGTACTACAAGAAGACTCTACAACGCGTGGCTTACCGAGCATACTGCCAGCCACCAGGATATCGAAGAGCGTGTCTGCATAGCGACGATAATCTAATCTTGAGCCTGTGGAATCCAGAAACTTGGCTACAGCTTCAAGGTCATCACCAGCTTCATTAAGCCCCTGGACAAGTGTATCCCTGAAGACTGTGGGTTCGAATTTCTCTTTTTCATCTAAAATAAGTAAGTTACAAAATTAATCATTTTACTAACACATCCTATTCCCAAATGCAACCATACATTTCCTTTGTCCATCATTCTTTACTTGACAGTGTGATTATTTAAAAGTTGGAAGACAACTAAGTTTTTCTGCTAGATTTACATGTTCTGAAACTCCTTGTTTAAACATTTATTCAATCAAATTTTTTATTTCCTATTTAAAGGGGCCACAAAAATACGTTAACTCTATCTAATACATAATAAAATTGATAACTGATCATTTCTGCCATCCACAGGATAGGCCACTGTAATCTATTTACCCTAACCACCTGAGAAAAAATAAAGTATAACAATCAAAACTTAAAATTTTCTTTGATTTAGGATAAAGAAAATGACTCAGGGAGAACTGCCTAAGAATAAAGGAGAATATACAAATCAACAAAATAAAGATTAGGATGGAGGAAATAAAGAGGGACATCTCTTTATTATTTGTTATTATTACTCTTATTATTGACATATATTAGTTTCAATTATCAATGTATCAATTACATAATTGACATATTAGTTTCAGATGTGCAGCAAAATGATTACCAACCAGAGTAAGTATAGTTAACATCTACCACCATAGATAGTTATAATTCTTTTTTCTTGTGACGAGAACTTTTAAGACTTAGCCTCCCAGCAACTTTCTATTATACCACACGGTATCAGTAACTATAGTCACCAAACTGTACATCACATCCCTGGAACTTATTTATTTCATTACTGGAAGTTTGTTCCTTTTGACTACCTTCACCCATTCTGCCCGCCCCTCACTCCCTGCCTCTGGCAACCACCAGTCTGTTCTCTGTATCTATGATTGTGGGGGTTTTGTTTTGTTTTCTTTTGAAAGATTCCGCACATAAGTAAGATCATACGGTATCTGTCTTTCTGTCTGACTTATTTATCGTAATGCCCTCAAGGTCTATCCATGTTGTCCCAA
Source organism: Neomonachus schauinslandi (assembly GCF_002201575.2). NCBI lineage: Eukaryota > Metazoa > Chordata > Mammalia > Carnivora > Phocidae > Neomonachus > Neomonachus schauinslandi. Next base: position 48,657,920 of record NC_058414.1, on the reverse strand, counting down.
ATGACAAGATTTCTTTCTCTTTATAGCTCAGTAATATTCTGTTGCATATATGTATATACCACATTTTCTTTATCCATTCATCCATCAGTGGATACTTAGGTTGCTTTCATACCTTGGCTATTTGTAAATAATGCTGCAATGAACGCAGGGGTGCCTATAACTTTTCAAATTACTGTTCTCATTTTCTTCAGATAAATACTCAGTAGTAGAATTACTAGATCATATGGTAGTTCTATTTTAAAATTTTTTAAAAAGATTTATTTATTTATTTGAGACAGTGTGTGCATGAGGGGGCAAGGGGGGAAAGGAGAGGAAGAAAAAATCCTCTAGCAGACTCCCTGCTGAGCGTGAAGTCCAATGCGGAATGTGGGGCTGGATCCTAGGATCCTGAGATCATGACCTGAGCCGAAATCAAGAGTTGGCCACATAACCAACTCAGCCACCCAGACGCCCCTTTAAATTGTTTTTGTTTTTTTTTTTAAGATTTTATTTATTTATTTGACAGAGAGAGACACAGTGAGAGAGGGAACACAGCAGAGGGAGTGGGAGAGGGAGAAGCAGGCTTCCCGCTGAGCAGGGAGCCCGATGCGGTGCTTAATCCCAGAAACCCGGGATCATGACCTGAGCTGAAGGCAGACGCTTAATGACTGAGCCACCCAGGTGCCCCTAAATTTTTTGAGGAACTTTCATCCCATTTTCCGTAGTGGCTATGCCACTCTATATTCCCACCAACATTTCATGAAGTTCTCCTTTTCTCCACATGTATTTCAACATTTATTTCTTTTTACAAGATAAGTTATTCCAGGGCACTTAAATATTTAATATATACCATGAACTATATATGTATATTTATAGCTTCAGAGCAGATGTTCTCAGTCATTTTGGTCTCAAGACCCCCTGTCACCCTTAAAAAGTACTGAGGATTCCAAAGAGCTTTTCTGTGTAAGGAGGTTATATCTATGGATACTTACTTTATAGAAATTAAAACAAAATTTAAAAATATTTATCAAATTAAAAAAATTAGTGTGAAGACAGGCTTTGTTTAATCTCTTTAATGCCTGGCTTAATAGCAGAGAGATGGATTCCCTTAAGCACTGTGTGCAATCTGTTGTGATATCACACATCATGTAGCCTCTGGGAAACCACCATACACCATGAGTGAATGTGTGAAAGAGGCAAATAAAATCTTAGTATTTTAATGGAAACAGTTTTGAATTTGTAGAAGCCCTGAAAGGGCTTCAGAGGATGTAGGGATATGGATATATGGAGTTTCCTACCCTCAGCAGACTCAAGAGAGACTTCTTGTGGAAGGTCAGTTTGGAGTCAGATCTTTTTTTTTTTAATTTTTATTTTTTTTCATAATCTCTACGCCCAATGTGGGGCTTGAATATGAATGACCCCGAGATCAAGAGTCCCATGCCCCACCAACTGAACCAGCCGGGGGCCCCTGGAGCTAGATCCTAAACAAAGCAAGGATCATACACTGTTGAAAAGAAGTGAAGATGACAAACCAGAGGTCAGAAGAGACAGGAAAAAAAAAAAATGACTAAATTAAAGGTAAAGGTAGGATTCAATTCACAGGACTTCACCTTCATCTCCCCTTTTAGAGAATGAGTTTGGATGTGGAAAGGGAGGGGTAAAGGATGAACCAGAAACTTCACAAAAATCCCATCATAAATACCTTTAGAGAGATAAGTGGACACTGCAAATTTAAGAAACAAGAAGGAGGAGGAAGAAGAAAGGAAGAATAAAATGCTAAAAAAAGAAACATGTCATGAATAAAAGAGTTCTTGGAAATGGAAAGTATGATAGAAAAAGTCAAAAACTCAATAGAAGAGCTGAGAAAGAAAGCTGAGAATATCTCCTAGAAACTAGAAAAAAAAAGTCAAGGAAAAAAGACCTAGAAAATAGGAGCAAAAAAATAAGAAAAAGGGCACACCAGTCAAATGTCCACATAGTAATTTTAATGAGAAATTTTTTTTTAAGATTTTCTATTTTTTTAAAGTAATCTCTGCACCCAATGCAGGACTCGACCTCACAACCAGAGATCAACAGTCACATATTCCACAGACTGAGCCAGCCAGGTGCCCTGAGAATTTTTTTTTTTTTTTAAGGAAAGAAATGATTTAAAAATTTCAAGAAAAGTTTTACAGAGTTGAAGGACATGAGTTTCTCAGTAAAGAGTTGTCTGCACACGAGGATTCAAAGTGGGCCCACGATAAGATGTCAACGTTATCGCATAATCTCAATGCTGGGAACAAAGCAGCTGTCAGCAGTTTCAGGGGCAAAAACCCAAATCACATATAAACTATCAAAAACAGAATCACATTACAGATTTTTATTCATTTATTTTTGACAGAGAGAGGGAGAGAACAAGCAATGGGGAGGGGCAGGCAGAGGGAGAAGCAGGCTCCCCGCTGAGCAGGGAGCCCAATGTGGGGCTCGATCCCAGCACCCCGGGATTATGACCTGAGCCGAAGGCAGACGTTTAACCGACTGAGCCACCCAGGCACCCCAGAATGACATTAAATTGCTCAACAGAAATACCAGAAACCAGAAGAAATTTCTTCAAAATTCTGATGGAAAATAGTTTCCAAACTCTAAGTCCGGGGTTCAGTCAAACTGTCAGCCAAGCGTAAAAGCTGAATAAATGCATTTTGAGGCATCTGAGGCCTCAAAAATGATGTTTCTCATACACTCCTTTCTAAAAAGAAGGCTTGAAGCAGACACTCCACACCAAAATGAGAGAATAACTCATGATCACATGATCTTATTAAGTCATGAGATCCCCAAAAGAGAAAAAAATAGGAGACAGGCAACAGGACTCTCCGGGACAGCGGTGAAAAGATATTGCAAACATCTCACATCGTGAGCTGTACTGCTGGCCTAGAGGGCAAGCCGCTGGGGAGGGTTTGTCACTATGATAGCATTATACGACATATGATAAGAAATCCTCAAGTTTCTGTATTAAAAGGTTTACATAAGGAAGGGAAAGGTTGGTATTGTGTAGTGTTAAGGCACTGACAACAACAGCAACAAAAAAGGATAAATTATGACATTTAAATTATGAAACATTAACTCCAAAGACCAAATGATGCTCAGAAAAAAGAGTAATCCAGTAACAGCTGAACTGTGAAGAGCTTGCACAAAGTCAAAGTAACAGAAACCCTACACAGCGGTCTAGCTAAACTGGGCTACAGTAAAAAGAAAGAAGAGGTCTGCAGGTGGATAGGGCAGTGAAGAGAGCTAAATCCTCATCTTCCATAGTATCAAGGGCAGATATAATACCTCCCCCAGAAAAGTCAGGAAATAACCATGTAAGAATGTTACTTGGTTAAGTGAATGTAAAATTAAAAGAAGCATATAAAGAGCAGAAGGCATTCCTCTGGGGAATTTACCTGCTGTTGCTATAACATGTCTTGCAGGATGGTTTGACTATTTAAACCATGGGACCCGCATACATTTAAAAAACTACTTGGAGACCAGAATAGCACCTGTCTGTTTTGTACAGACTGACTGTTTATACTGGTCTAGTAGGAGGGGTGAGTTGTAAGGGGTTAACCCCACAGCATCAGAACCAAAGAACGGCATCCCCAGTACCAGTCAGAGTCACACAGCTTAAGATGCCATAAAGACAGATGTAACTTGAACGCCATTTTTTCACGAACAAGAGATAAAAGTCCTTTTGATGCCATAAGCAAAACATTACGCAGCCAAGAACATGCAAATGTTGACTGCAGGAAAAATATAATTAAGGTCTTGTTTTGTAGAGGGGGAGGATGAGAACGGGAACTCCAGGGGAACAGAGGAGAAGCTGGAGGAGGGGGGAGCTGTGACTACGCAGGACGAACTCAATGGCAAGCGAAGGACACTTCACCCCCCACTCCGGGTCCAGCCAAAAGGTAATTCTCCTAACCCCTTTGGCAGTAAAAGATTTCTTTCCTGTTATATGAGAACATGAGAAGCAAAACCACCACAAGTTGTTTATTGTCTCGTAATCAGCTTTCAAAACCAACTGAGGCCATTCCCGCAACGGCACTACGACGCACTTGAATGTCGACTCGGGCGGTAGAACAGGCTTTGATGATTCGAAAATTGTAACTTTGAGGCATTGGAAAATGAAAGTTAGTAAACAGGTAAAAAATCTAGACCATGCTAAGAATTCACGCAGAGGACTTTGTTTGGAATCGGAGAGACAACTCAAAAACTTGTGTTTGTATAAAGCCCTTCATTTCAGTTCTATCTTCCTAAGAGATCTGCCAAGGAAGAGGGAAGTAAGAGGATGAAGACAGCATGTCATGGCCGAAGATACTTCAACAGTGAGTGATAATGCATTAGGTCAAAATGATCGCTCGTAGCTTGGGCATCTTAAGAAGTTGTAATGGCATGCCAGGATTAATCATTCTTTTGCAGGCTGAAAAGAAGCGCCCATCTGCTAAGATAACATGTCCATCCAGAGGAATACAAAATTCCCCAACAAGAAAATGGCAAGAACACTGATGAAAATTTGGGGAAACATGACATATTTTACCCCAAAGTTCTTTTTTTATCTGAAACTAGACATTCTATGTACTTTGTAGTTCACTTGAGGACAGTCTAGCAAAAATACTAACAAAATCTTAATGAAAATATGCTATTACTTCCTTGCGTTTCCATTTGACAGGTCTAACCTCCCTTGAAGCGGGAAGTATATAATTAGGGTCTCAAATTTATACTGTGTTGGTGAATCACAAGTGTGACACTAGAGAGTTAGTCATGCTGGCCCTTATACTGACACAGAGAAACAGGCTTATTTCTGATGCTCAAATATGCCTCTAAGTTATCTAAACACACTGCTTTCTCTGGGAACCATAGTATCTGGTTAATATAACACTTTTCCTACCACTGAGTCAGTGATAAATAACAAAACCTACATCCTTTTTTGACTGTCACTTAAGTATAGTAAACGAGTTCGAACAATCATGGGTTTTCTAACTATACACATACACATATATTTACATATATATATTTACAAACATACATATTTCAGCATTCGAAGGTTTACTAGATTAGTTGCTAACACTTATTATAAATCTAAGAGTGATTGAAAACTGCCAAGACAGATGAAAAGTCTCAGGGAGAACCCAGGGTATGTGGGCACTCTGGATGCCTGTAGTCGGTCATTTTTTCTTCTCTCCTATTTTCACTAATTTTAATCCAATTTCTCTACAAAATTTATAGGGAGGTGAGTTCAGTTATTAAATATTTCACTTAGCTAAGCATAACAATGGCACAGGGGAGAAATTTCTATTGTTTCAAATTCCCACAAGCCACACTAGAAAACAATTTCTTTGAAGAAAATATCATAAATAAGATGTGTATATTTCATAAAGGAAAACAGTCTGAGTAGATTTCTAAATGATGTGTCCTATCATAATGTTTAATTTTGATGTTAAGCAATAGAAAATACATTTTTTTTTACTAACTTGGCATGGAAGAGCATTATTAGCTTTGCTAGCAAACAGTTTCAAACTGAAGACAGATCCTCAGAAGACAGCCTATGAAAATGACCTTGAAATAACCTCACTAGATTTTTTGCCTCAGCTCTACAAAACTGCCAACCATTTATCTGAAGTCAGCCCTATCATAATTGCAAAAGAAAAGCCAAAGCACGATAAATCATCAGGAGGCAATTCACTATTATGAAGTGTAGAAAATGAGGCTGACTCCATTTTTCCCCCCAGCCAGCAGTCTGGCACAAAATAGCTCAAGTGCTGCTGAAATCCCCAACAGACCTGAGTTATATAAATCCCGATCAACTGACAAATAATATATATTTCTGGGTAGCTCTCTCTGAGTATTCCAGGAGCAGAAAGACATAGGCACAATCTTGCTCACCGAATGAATCAAGAGACAAACCAGCTCAGAATTAGAGAAAACCTTTCCAGTTCAAAACTGAAGACTGACTCTAAGAGCCAGTTTACTTGTTGAGTCATGTCGGCTGTTGTGCAATCCTTGGGCCCTCTCTTGGCTTTTAAGCTCAGTTACCGTGAATCAGCATCACACGGGTAAAGCTGTTCGAGTTGGGGATCCAGGTCTGAGATTAACACGTTCCCCCAGTGGGCAGGGGAAGGAGAACCTTTCTGCACCTCACAGGTGGGCATATATTAGATATTATCACATTACCAGGCTCAACAATACCTTAACTACAATTAACTTTCTGAACTGTATCGTTCCTTCCTGATGAAGTCCTTTTAAAATCATCCACATCATTTTTTCCCCCATGACTGCTTTTAAACCATGAGATAATGAAGGCACATTGACTGTAACGCCTTGTATTGATATCAACATCTGGATTTCAATGAGGAAATGTAGTGGGGATGCAATTTGTAAGACCAAGATAAGGACCCAGACGAGGACCAAGCAGAGGGAGATGGCTCAGGCCATGTGCCTTAGCTTATAGGGATGAGCCAGGGATGAAAAAAAAAAAAAATAGAAAAGGGGAAAGCACAAGACAAAAATACTGTACAAAATAACCACATTTTGCTTACTTTACAGTTTTTTAATTTTCTTTTTTTAGTAGGAATGTGAATTCCCAGCAAGCAGCATTTACAGTTTTAAATTCAGCCTCCACTGCTATCTAGTGACTCTCACGAACTCTTCTACTCCAAATGACTGATTGCATTCAGACTTCCTTTCCTTCTGCAAGGCTAGACTTGCTACTTATGCAGACACAGTACTTATGCAAGACAGCATAAGCTGCAGGGCCTACCTCAACATTGGAAATGCCAAAGCCATATACTATGGGCTATCAATTCAACAATTTAGCACTTGGTGACCATTACCTGCCATCAACCTTTGCAATCAGCAGTGAGGCCTCACAGAGATATCTAATTGTCATTCATGTTTCTGCATGATACTTTCTTAAATATGTTTCAGTTATTGTCCTCAGTGTTAGTCAACATAATAATTTCATATCATGTTTCCTTTTAAAAAAAGTTTCCTTATCACGTTACGGCTCAACTATTTTTTTTTTTTTTAAGTCAAAGGACTTCTTTATAATTATGCAAAACTGATTAAAAATTTACAACTATTCTTTACACAGAAAGGATGATAAGATGAACATAGCATAAAAAGAAGTCACTCACCCAAATAAATTTGTTACCAGTCATCAAATGGGGTCTATCACTACCTTTCCACAATAAAAGACATGTGAAAATATCCTGAGCTTTAAAGATATTTAGGCTGTAAATTTAATTTGACTTCTTAAATTTTCAAGTGTAAAAACTCATCAATATCTCCTTCCCTAATTTACTTTCTCCTAAGTTTTACCACCTTTGCTCTCAACATTTCCTTAAAAACAACAAAGAAAGCAAAACTCAAATACAAATGCTGGATGTCAGAAACAGCAGAGTTTATCTATTGTCTTCATAGCCTCACAGGAGAGTGAGGAAACCTTGACCAGATAGAATCATCCTCCTTTAGTAGATAAAGACACAAAGTTCAGACGAGTTAAATGACTTGTCCAAAATCAAACACGTAAAGAACTATTCAAAGGCTTGAATGCAGAACTTCAGATTCTATATCCAGAGCTTAAAAGAACAGAACGAGGGAGGTTCAGTGGAAACAAGGATAATTCTAATCCTTCTGCAAATCTCCTAACTTGCTTAGAACTTCACCCGCTCTGCCAACCCCCATACTCACGCAAACGCACAGCACAACCTTACCCCTTTTCCGAGTTTTGAACCGCTGGCCTGTTAGCACTGGCTTCTGATGCTTATTCATAAAATTTCTGAAAACAAAGAAAATAAAGATTACTTCAAATAAGCAGTTCACATAAAAATGTATGGCTAATAAGCATACGTTCCACCTCACCTATACTGAATATACTTTTAAAAGCAAGGTGTAATTGTAACTGTTGAACTAGCAAAACTTTTAAAATTTAATAATATCTAGTGTTGACAAAAGACATAGGGAAAACGACCACAGACATAAACTTTGACAGAGGGAATAAACTCCATGCAGTACTTTGGAGAAGCATTTGGTGAATATAAATATTTACATGTGCATAACCTGTAGTCCACAAATTCTTTTACTAGAAATTTACTTTGCCGTTTTACCCACACAAATATGCATAATTATACCTGCATGCACTCGTGTAAGTGCGTGTGTACAAAAGGACTGAGTCGCAGCACTGTTGAATAAAAACTTGCAAAGTTAAATGCCCATAAACAGTAGTCTGGTTAAGTAAGTTCTAAGAAGCCATCAAACGGAAAGTTATGAAGCTTTACAGAAGAATGAGATCTAAATGCAGTGCTACATTTCTTGCCCTGGCTCCCTCTCTGATCACGCTTCGGCCATCTGCATCCCTCCCCCTCGTTCACTGCACCCCAGCCGTACTGTTCTCTTCTTCCAATGTGCCGGAGAAAGCTGCCTCTCCTCTGGGAAGGATCTTTCCCCAGCCATTCACGTGGCTCACTCTCTGCCCTCACTCGAGTGCCTCCTTTTCAGAGAAGCCTTCCCTGGTGACCCCCACGAATGGTGTCCCTTGTCCGTCTCTCCTTACCAAGCTTTATTTCTCTTCGCAGCCCTTAGTAGCACCTGCCATTTCACTATGATGGGTTTGCCCATGGTTCATTTCCCCCATTAGAATGTAACCCCCACGTGAGTAGGGACTTTGTAGGTTTTACTCAAAGCAGTATCTTTAGTATCTAAAACAACACTAAGTAAAGAGTTCTCATTTAGTTAATAATTGTCAAATAAGCTATTGCACAGACATGGAAAGATGTTCAAGGCATACTGTTAATGGAAAAAAGCAAGCTGAATAAAAGTGTGAAGTGTAATTTTTTGGTTAAAAAGGGAATATACATAATATTTGCTTTTCTCTGCAAAGAAAATTTAAGATTAAATTATCTTTAAAAAAAAAAAGTAAAAAAGAACCTGCTCTGTAAGATCTCTTAGAAATTAAGAATAACCTTGTGGCATTAATATTATAATATGAAAATATATCCAGATTACCAAAATTATGAAGACCACACAATTAAGAAAATGTCAAGCAAATTATTTAATTACCTTTCAAAGTTCTTTTTCTTTGTGATTTGAGAATGTCTAGATTTTTCCAATTAAGTCACCATTAAACAATCAAGAAAATCTGCTGTATCCGAGTAAACTATTTAATTATGTCTCAAAGTTTAAAAAGATCCTTAAGAACATATAAAAATGATTCTGTTTATATACCCAAACTTTCCACACCATGAAAGAAGAAAATCTATATTCATATGGAAAGTAATGTTTATCACTTAAACCTTTAATCATAATTTAAAAAGTGGAATGGATTAAAAAGAAAAGTAACACAAAAAGGATTTTCTGTTATGGCTTAAGTAGAGATAATTTTCATCAATCCCATAAAGTGAACTTAATGTATCATGCTTTGAGCTACAAAGGTGACTAAGCCAGATTCCACGCCCTCAAGGAGCAGAGGCCTAGAGGAGATAAAATCCACAAACATTTACAGTACAATAGCAGTACAGATCTAGAACAAAGGATAAAGAAAGTGATCACTATGTGTGTGGGGGGCAGCAGCTACACACTGAAATAGTTACAAATGCAATAAACTTAATGAAATCTCATTTGATGGAAGTTGGAAATAGAGCTTCTAATGCATTATTTACAGTCACTACAAGACTCTTTCATTCAGAAATTTTCTTGTTGGCATTTTCAAAAGATTCACTCTGGATTAGCAAACATTTCATTGGGGTACTCATAATGGATGTGTGTATTTCTTGTTTCTTCACCTCCCCAAACACTACAAATATTATATAAAATATTTTCCTGTGCCAGCAAAGAAAAAATACCTGTTAAAGAGTTTAGGTCTCATACTGAGGTATTATAAAAACAAAAAAAGACTCCAAGTAGCCTGAAGCTTTTCTAGCAGGTGAACATGCTGCAGTTACTCTTTGCTAAAGATGTCTCTATTATGGAATTAATAAAAAATATTTTAAAAGTGTAAGCCTTCTCTAAAAGTTTTATTTTACAGTCCGGAATATAAACTCACCGAACTCTCTAACTCTAGCTTAGCATTTTGTTGCTGTTTTTCTGCTAATGAGGAATTACCACAAAACACAGCCTACCGATCAGAGAATTACTCTATTTTAAAAATCTTTAGCTCCATTTATAATCTCTTCAGTTCTAAACACAAAAGTTTGTTTCTTCATGGTCTCGTTTTGTGACCTTATTTTGCACACCTTCCGTATACCGCAGGTGGAAAACAACATAGTAACATTTAAACAAAAAAAGCATACAAAGATTCTGACATACACAGCAGCAAAAATTAAAACAAACACCAACAGCAACTCACCTACTGCTATTGAAAGACTAAATGAAGACCTCTGTTCACCAAAAGTCTCTATCGCTTAGCTGTTACTATTTAGAGCAGAGGCTTGGCTTGTCTCTAAATTTAGCCCTCGGAGCTACATTATAATCTGCTTCATAAGGTACTCACTGAAGCCCTGGCGGGAGAGAAGCAAGGGCACTTTGAATAAGAAACTGTGCTAGTTTCAACCTGGGAAAGTAACGAAGAGTAACAAAGACGGTTCTATTAGGCCAATGTCAAATGCTTATTTTGATTAGATTGCACTACAATTCACAACTTGAAAACAACTAACTAAAAATACATACACATAGGTATGTATAGATGCATATGTTAAATCAGTTTAACAGAATCCTCAGAGACAAAACTTATCTGGGGTACAGCCTATATATGCATTCAAAAAACTATCAGCCAAACACACAGACAAAATAAAAATAAGCTCATGCCACCCCCCCCATGGAAAAGCTCCATGGTTTAAAATAGTATTACAAGAAAACTGTATGCAAAATGGTAAAACACAACTGGATTTAAATATTTCCCATGTCATCTCAGAGACTAAATTTCTTGGCTATTCCACAAGAGAAAAGACAATAAAATATTAAAAAGATTCAATCAATCAAAGTTCAAAACTAAGTACCCTATTAATGAAATAAACATCTTTTTGAATAAACTAAGCTGAAAGGCCCAACTGAAAGATGTTTCAGTTTAAAATATAAGAAATAAAATTTCACCCACGTCCCTCTGTCACTATTCTTACTGTCCTGGGTCCTTTGTAGATTCTTTTTTAAAGATTTTATTTATTTATTTGAGACAGAATGAGAGAGACAGCACATGAGAGGGGGGAGGGTCAGAGGGAGAAGCAGGCTCCCTGCCGAGCAGGGAGCCAGATGCGGGACTCGATCCCGGGACTCCAGGATCATGACCTGAGCCGAAGGCAGTCGCTTAACCAACTGAGCCATCCAGGCACCCCCTTTGTAGATTCCATCCCTTACTCCCAACTGACTCTGGGCCCAAGTGTGACAATGGGCCAGCAGCTCAGATGGGTTGGCCTCTTGGCAACTGTGTACTAATTCTGCCAGTTGCCCAGCACACCTTGAGTAGATTGACACATTGTGCATTGTCTTGCCTGGTATTTTTCTTCTTTAATTCCCTTCATTTTGGAAAGAATCTGATCTAGCAGAGAAGGACTGATTTTCTTGTTGTTCCTATAAGGGGATGACTGTTCTGGTCTGGATAATCTCTAAACTATGAAAATCTGCCTTATATCATATGTTATACTGCTAATATATACATATAACTAGGCTATTCAAACAACCTCAACTTTATGAATATGCATATGCTAAAGTGGGATCACAGTCTTCTATAAAGGGATAAAAGAAAATAGTTGAGGTGCTGTGAGCCACATGGTATCTGTTCCAACTCCTGAGTTTTGCTGTTAGAACCTGAAAGCAGCCATAGACAATATGTAAACAAGTTATTCCAATAAAACTTTATTTACAGAACAAGTGGTGGATCAGACTGGGCTCTCAGGCTGTGGTCTGCCATCTCCCATTCTAAAGCCATGTATTCAACAGAACTGTCTATGATGGTGGAAATGTTCTGTATCTGTACTGTCTAATATGGAAGCTACTAGACACATGTAGTCCTCGAGCCCTTGAAATGTGGCTAGTGTAACTGAGGAATTTAAATGTATTTAATTTTCATTAATTAAAATGAAAATAGCCAGTATGGCTAGTGGTTACATTGGGCAACCCAGTTCTAAAGAATTCATTATGGCCCAACACATTTCATTTTGATAAAAGAGGTGAAAATACATCCAAAGAATAGAAAGTTTTTAAATCAATTTTTTAAATAAAGTAGCTCTGAGGAGCATTTTGCCCAAATTTCAAAACCAGGTGGCTATCGTGAGAAAGAAAAGAAATACCACACTTCAAAGCATAACTCATAATAAATAAATAAATAAATAAATAAGTAAGTAAGTAAGTAAGTAAATAAATAAATAAAACAATTGGATAAAAAGGTTGTTAGGAGAAAAGCATATTCACATGGTGCTGAAGAATCACTCCACAATTTACTTAGTAATTGCAAAAGGAAAACTGTACCTTAATGATATCTGGAGGTCACCACCTGAACCTAACAATCAAATGATTAATCATGGGATGATCTGACATTATATGCCTCTGTTATGGACTGAATGTTTGTGTCCCACCCCCAGCCCCCCCAACTCCCAAATTCATATGTTGAAATCCTAACCTCCAATGTGATAGTATTAGGAAGTAGGTAGGGCCTTTGGGAGGGGATTAGGTCATGAGGGTGAAGCTCTCCTGAATGGGATTAGTGCTTTTATAAAAGAGACCCCAGAGAGCTCTCTGGCTCCTCCCCCATGTGAGGACACAGCAGGAAGATGGCCATCTATGAACTGGGAAGTGGGTTCTTACCAAACACTCAATCTGTATCATCCTTGATCTTAGACTTCTAGCCTACAGAATTGTGAGGAATAAATGTTTGTTGTTTAAGCCAAACAAACAAACAAAAAACAAAGCGAAACTCTGTGTGTAATAAATAATCCTGGAGGCAGCAAGAAGAAAAAAAGACTTTCAATTCTAAGAAAATAAAAGTTATAGGAAAACAATATCATCTCCAAAGTATAAAGTATTTCATAAAGATACAGTAACACTAGCACACAAAACCAGTAATGTAACTGAGCCACTTCATTGCAACATTCTCAGGACGTACTTTGTGTTTAGGAGTAACTTTCAAGAACTACCTTTTATTCTATGTTCCAAATGAGCAAAATAATGTACCATAAAAACAACAAACTAAAAATTGCCCATAGTTATAAACTATTCTCCTTTTCATTAAAGCTAAAACTCCAAGAACATACAACATTAAAATCCTTTACAGAAAGTTGTCATGTCCAGGAGTCATTTGGGTTGATAACAATGATCTCAAAAGAAGCAAAAATAATTAAGTTGCACTCTGCAAGTGTAAATTATTAACATTCTAAAGCAATAGACCAGATAAATGCTTACAATAACACTACACTTTGTTGCCCAGAATAGCATAAGCTTGTTTAATGCCCTTATCATGATTTTGTACCAAACAGCCTCTCTATAATCAAAATCAGCCAGCCTCTACAAAATGCTTTTGTATCTCCAAGCAAATTCTATGTAGGTTTTAGTTTTTATAATAATTGAAAAAAAAAAAACAACAATGAAATTTAAAATAGTAGCCTACCTATATAAGAAAAATGTTTCTAAATGAAATTAGATATTCCCTTCTTTAGTACAAAAATATTACTGTTATATTCATATCCCTTTACTCTTTCTTATCCTTACTGGTATAAAAGCACAAAAATAACCTTTCTTAAAGAGCACCAAACTTAATAATAGTTCACTCCTCAAAAATTTACAGCTGTGTATTTCCAGAGGGACATTAATGGTGGAAACTTAAATTGTGCTAAGCAACCACCTGACAAGGAAAGAATGACCAATGCCCAAAGGAATTACGTTTTGAAAAAGAGTACTAAGACCTAACTGTTCATCTAAATCTTAAGATATAAAGGCATCGTGATAAAATTTCCATTATCACATTTCCCAATTTCACACCTTAAACTTAGTAGTATACCTACCTTGTTTGTGAATGCTGATATTCTGCTTTCCTTTTAGCAAAAATAGAAATATTCTACAAATTACATTTTAAGTATCCCATACAACCTCTTCATAGAAATAAATGAAGATAATGTGTAATGTTATTTATTTCCTCTTAGTAAAGTTAATTTAGAAAACCGTCAAGAATTGAAAATAAAACCTTAAAATGCTTTCATCCTATCAATTCATACCCTCTGCTTATAGTCAATTCTACAAAGTACGCTGGGCATGTGCATTCCCTTCTCTGGGCTTCCCTTTTCCCCAGAGGCAATCTCTCCCAGAGCATTCCCTTCCCTTAATAACTGACCAGGCATATTCATTCAACTTTACAGATGGTCTAATCTTGCTGATGTGATTCTTAAGTCTCTCAACACTTGGAAAGATGCAAGCACACATACACAACAGACATTGTAGCACACTTTGGCTTTTAGAAAACCAGTCCCTCAAATATAATGTTTCAAAGTATTTTAATAGCAAAATGCCCCCAAACCTCTGTTCTAGGTAAGTTAAGACACTTAGAACTTTTGTCTACCAGACACCAGCAGTGTGATGACTGCATACCTACAATATTTCAAACCATAAATTTTGAGAACTTAGAGGAAATGGTGGTAGAAGACAAGGAAATGCCCAAAGATTAGGCAGCTGTGGTTTAAATATTTATTAATTTGTATTTTGGGGGTGCTTATGTGTTAAGGACAGCGGTCTCATTCTGGGGTCATTATGTCCCCCCCAGGGGACATGTGGCAATGTCTGTAGACCTCTATTTTGTCATGCTGGGGAAGTGGGGACACTACTGATGTCTAGTAGGTAGATGCTATGGATGCTGCTAAGTAATGGACAATGCACAGGAGATCCCTCCACAACAAAGGGTTCTCTGGTCTAAGATTTTAATTGTGCCAAGGGTGGAAAATCCTACACCAAAAAGGAAAAAACTGTGACCAAAACCAGAGATGGTCTTTGCTCTCAAGAGTTAAAAATTGTGCACATACAGATCAACCACCAGGCAGATATTTCCTCAAGAGACTTATTTCTGTTTGCCAAACATTGATGTTAATTTTAGAGAAAACATATTTATCACTGAGTAGCTTGTCATAGCTAAAATCAAAAGTGCAATTAGTATACAAAATAAATGCTTCCCACAGTCTTTAATACTAATTGCCGTCTTTCGACATTGATAATTTTACACCCTCTGACAATCGGGGGGGAAGATGGAGGGCAGGCAACAATACGGGATTGAAGAGGGAGGCAGAAAAAGAGGAGGATGAGCAAATAAATTTTCCCTACTTTTGGATATCACAGTAGTGAGAACAGAAAGACAACAAAGAAAAGATAAAATATATGACTGAAAACTGCCACTGTTTAATTTTTCAGACTTGGAGAAAATAGTGATATGTTAAGTAGAAACAGCAAAGAAAACAACCCAAAACACAAAACAAAACAAAAACCACTCAACAAGTTCTATATATATATATGGTATGATCTAAGCTACATAAAGCACATTAGCACTCAGTGGTCAACATGAGCACTGAGTTCAAAGGGCATTTTATTTCTCTTACACTACTTTTCTATATTTTCTATAAGGATATATAACTTTTTAATTAGAAAAATTATATGTGTTTAAATGGAAACACTTTAAACTCTTTTGAAGTTTAAACCAATCCCCAAGGGGTCACAAGTAATAATATTATCTGTGCATAAAGAGAAATATGACAAAGGATCTAAATATCATTTCCTACTAAAAGAAACAAAGGTCTCTTGGATAAAATGGCTGATTCCAAGGTTGGAGCATGGAAGATTCCATATGATCCTGACAGTCTTGTGTCAGAAAAGTGAACTGCTTTTAACAACAACAACAACAAAAAAATAAAAATAGATCAAACAACATAGAAACCATCCCGAGGACAATCCACTGGCATCAGCTGAGACAATTTGGCCATTAAAGTAATTGAAAACAGCATGGATCATAACTCACTCAATAAAGTAAGAATCTACAAGTCCATACTCATTTATTTTAGAGAAAGCAAATATACCAGTGCACAAGGGAAAGGAAAGTAATTGGGAAGAAATGAAAGTTTTCTTTTCAGTAGAATGCCAACTGATAAATAGAGAAGGAAACATGGAGTGGAAAAACATCATTTTGCAATCACTGTACCAAAAATTGATTCTTGCAAGAATCATCAAGCTATACTAACAGTGCCATGACACGTGTGCATGTGGGCAGGCGTGCTTGATGATCAACAGGATATTCAAATCGCCTCACCGCATCTTCGCAAAAATTACAAAAAGAAAAATGGTAACTCCACAGTGGAGAAACAAGGTAACACCTTAAACCCAGAGACAACAGACACCACAGGGCTCTGGATGCTTACAGTTAGAACAGGATATTATTTATGCGGCATTCCAAACAAAAATGCATGATCTCAATCTAATGACGAGGAAACCAAGGCGGATCTAGGGACGTTCTCCCAAACAACTGGCCTGTATTTTTCAAAAATGTCACTGTCTTAAAAGTAAAAGTCAAAGAACTGTAGCAAATAAAAGGAGAATCAAAAGGACATTACTAAATGCAGCATGCAATCCTTGACTGGATGCTGTACTGCCCTGTAAAAATATTTTAATATACTTATGACATTAATGGGGTAATTGATGAAACTGGAGTATAGACTATGGAGATAAGTATGGTATCTATGTTAAATTCACTCAATTTTATTATTGTACCGTGGCTCTTTACAAGAAGTAGCTTCTTCTAAGGAAATACGCTCTGATGTAATAAGGGACAAAGGGTATGCCACCCACTCTCAGACGGTTCAGAAATAAAGTGGATATATACGTATAGAACCAAGGAGCAAAGGCAAACATTGGAAGTCCTACAGACTTCAGTGAATGAGGCTGAGCAAGGAGAACAATTTGGGGAGCTGAAAAGGCCCAGCACTTAAACAACACAGGGATTCTTTATACTGTAACTTCCCAGATCCTACAGAATTTGGTCAGCTGGGAAGCAGGAAATAACCCTGCTGCATATGGACTGCACATCCCAGTAAAAAAGCAAATAAATAAAGCAAAAAATCAAATCTTGATTTGAAGATGCTTATAATATGTTACTCTGGTTAATACATCTCCTTGTATTTGACTGTCCCATGTGCAAGAAAACAGTCCCCCCAAACACCCTTACTGTAACATCAGAATGGGGATTTACACTGCTGCATACAGAGACTACACAAAATCCTTGGCATGAGCCAGCTATGACCTGCTTAACCATGCCCTGCACTATGGGTATTATTCCTGCCATGGAAATAGTCTTCTATGTTACAGGCTTAATTGAGGAGAGATTGAGAAGTATATAAAATGAAACTGAGTATTATTAAAGATTACCATCATAGAAAGAATAAAGTCAGCGGAAAAAAGAATGTGTATGTATGCATGCAAAATAAGATGTGAGGTTTTTAAAGAGAAGAAGTTCTAACTTTTACTATTTCAAAACAAATACCTAAAGGCAAAGTTATGGTTCCTGAACAGAAAAGGCTTTTAAAATTTTTAAATAAAACAGTCCATTATTTTTTCCTGTATATTTAAAAAAAAATTCATCAAAGCAAAAAACATGCAAGTACAAAATATTATATAGTAAGTGATTTAGAAAGATATATTCCAGAATTTACCTATCAAGTTACTTTCTTCCTTCAATACAGGATAACTATACATTAAACTAATTATGCTGTCATTAATCAAAATCCCTTTTAATTAATATTTTTATAAATTCCTTCTTTTATATAGTGTTCAAAGGCAATGAATATACTTAAAAAAAAAAAAAAAGATTTTATTTATTTATTTATCAGAGAGAGAAAGAGAATCCCAAGCAGACTCCATGCTGAACATGTGGACCTTGGGGCTGGATCTCACAACCTTGAGATCATGACCTGAGCTGTAACCAAGAGCTTAATGAACTTAATGAACATGAGATCACAAATGAAAGTTGGAAAGTAGTGGTCTTTATTTTTTCACTTTTATGCCCTTTTATGTTGTGCTAGTTTTTTTTTTTTTTCCATCAGTGTTTTAGTAGTGCTTTACAGCTTAAAAGAGCTCAATAAAATAAAATGTTTCCAATTTTCCTAAAGTGATGCATTAGAACACATGGCTTTTAAAATAAAGATCCTAGAGGATCATTGAATTAGATTTCATCACTGCATGTATGCAGACCGTCTGAGAGTGGGTGGCATACCCTTAAAAATTGATAATAAAATCAGCTCATCATAAATCCATTATTGCACATTTAGGGAAAATAGGGTAAAAAGAGAGAGAAAAAATATCTATAATTCTAACTTTAAGTAATGACCACTGTATACATTTTAACATACTGCTTAATTCTCCATTGGGGGAGTGCATACATGCAGAAAACATTTAAATCCAATTCTATTGTCTTTTCTAATATCACAGCAAAGAACAACTTTAACAAAATTGCATTAGAACACACAGTGATGAAATCTGATTCAATGATCCTCTAGGATCTTTATTTTAAAAGCCATGTGTTCTAATGCATCACTTTAGGAAAATTGGAAACATTTTATTTTATTGAGCTCTTTTAAGCTGTAAAGCACTACTAAAACACTGATGGAAAAAAAAAAAACTAGCACAGCATAAAAGGGCATAAAAGTGAAAAAATAAAGACCACTACTTTCCAACTTTCATTTGTGATCTCATGTTCATTAAGTGGAATCCCACTCCATAGAAAAAATAAATACTTTAAGGTTGTCTTATGTATCCTTTCAGAAAATGCCTATGCATATATGTCAACAAGTACCCACACATGTGTATAGAAAATGGGTTGAGGGGGCCTGGGTGGCAAGCTGGCTGAACGTCAGATGCTTGGTTTCAGCTCACGTCACTTTCTTGGGGTCCGGAGCCTGCTTGAGACTTTTCTCCCTCCCCCATGTCCTTCCCCCTCGAACAAATAAATATTAAAAAAGAAAAGAAAATGACTTGAACATTTTCAATGGGAACCCAAGATATGTCAGACCATGTGCTATCAAATGATCCATAAATTCATCAGCTGTACCGAATGTACTACTCTGGTGGGGGGATGATGATAATGGCAAAAGCTATGTATGTGTGGAGGCAGAAGGTATTCAAGCAATCTCTGCACTTTCCTCTTAATTTTGCTATGAACCTAAAACTGCTCTAAAAAGGTAGTCTTTAAAAAAAAAAAAGAATCAGCAGGGAGTGGTGCCAAATGCCAGAGAGTAAGTCAGTTTATTAAAGCCGATTTTGTATCAAAAGCAAAACTGATAAGAGTATATATGACTACTAGTTCAAGTGGAAAGTTAGAAGATGTTATTATGACAAGGAGGATTGAAGTGTATTTCATTTTTCTCAGGATTTTAATCAAGGAGAGGAAAATCGGATCCTCTAGAAAAAAAAATAACACCCCCGACAAATAACCCGTGGGAGAATTTAGCTTTGGAGCAGTTGCTTAAAAAACATAATGGACCTTCAGGAAGCTCAAAGGTGGTGGTGGGCAGGCATCCAACTTTCCACATTTATGAGTTTTCTCAACCAAGCCACTCCTGCTCTCATCCTCCCAGGAGGGGACCTGCCCAAGCCTTTCTAGCAGATGAAGCCGTATTTGAAGGGCTGCACACAAAAAACACTTACCATACACACGAGTATTTCACAATGGGCAGAGCATGAACTGGATAGAAATGCCAAAGCCAAGCCTAGGACTTAATGATACACAGCACACTGATGATACAGGACTGTATTGCCCGACATAATTTTATAGCAGTGGACTACACAAACTCAAATTAAAAAAAAAAAAAAAAAACACCAAAAACTAAACAAACAAAAAGAGAGCTATAAATTCTCAAGTACATTTTTTAAAAGTTTAAACATAAAGCGAATCATGTATTTGTCTTTATTTATCAAGCGTATGACTGGTACTAGTCAACAGAAACTCAACAGGGGCCAGCCAAAAACGTTGCATGGTGCTCACTTTCTAGCAGGTGGAGATTTGACCCAAGCACTGCACAAAAGCCAGGCAGTGTGAGTTAACAAGTAAGGGTCTCTAGCATGTTAAAGTGATCAAACGATGCATTTGAGCTGCAGTTGTGTCTGTTAATGCTTTAATAATTAAATGTGTTTCTTAATTGATATCCATGAAGCATGGAACACTTTGAAAACCAGGGACCTAACACTAGATCCTCATCTAACAATCCAAGAAGGCTCTGAGGTATCACACCACTTGCTTGAGGTCATGCATTCCATCCTAACATTGGTGATAAGGCAGAGATGAAAGCAAAAAATTCCTTCCATCAGGAGGCTTACATTCAGGGAATAGTCAGGGCCAGAACCTAATCAACCCAATCTCCACTTAGTGCACTTTCCAAAAAGCCAACCAAAATTGTTGCCGTGTCTTGGGCAATTATTTTTATGATACTCGAAGGCAGCTTTTTCATTATTTACCTCATAGATTTTATGGTTTAGAATTAGAAAGAGTAAAGCATAAATGTTAATTTTCAAGTCTAGTTCAGCACTTTTATAAATTGAATTGGCATACGCTACTTCCCAAATGCCAAATCGTTTTCCATGGAGTTCTATTAAGGAAAAAACATTTATCTTTAGTAAGAGGAATTAACAGAAGTCCTGCCCCTCAGGGACATGTAAATAATAGGAAATTTATGGCACCATGGCTTGTAGTACGACAGAAGCTGATTATCATATTGTTTCCTGTAGAGGCTCACCTCTAACAAAAACATAATCTTCACACTCCTGAATACTGATGCCAAGTCCCTTCCCCCTAGCCAGCAGTTTCCTCTGTCCCAGCAATGTGGGGTTCTCCTTCCTGTTTATAATAACCCAATTCTCTTACCTTCTATACTAAGAAAAACACATGTTATTGTTTTTTTTTTTTCTTAGAAATGATCACATGGGATTTCATGAAGATAAAAAGCTTCTACAGAGCAAAGGAAACAATCAACAAAACTAAAAGGCAACCTACAGAATGGGAGAAGATATTTGCAAATGACATACCAGATAAAGGGCTAGTATCCAAAATCCATGAAGAACTTAGCAACTCAACGCCCAAAACCCAAAAAATCCAGTCAAGAAATGGGCAGAAGACATGAACAGATGTCTTTCTCCAAAGAAGACATACAAATGGCAAACACACATGAAAAGATGCTCAAAATCACTCATCATCAGGGAAATACAAATCAAAACCACAATGAGATACCACATCACATGGGTCAGAATGGCTAAAGTTAACAACTCAGGAAATAACAGATGTTGGCAAGGATGAGGAGAAAGGGGAACCCTCCTACACTACTGGTGGGAATGCAAACTGGGGCAACCACTTTGGAAAACAGTATGGAGGGTCCTCAAAAAAGTTCAATATAGAGCTACCCTATGACCCAGCAACTGTACTACTAGGTATTTATCCAAAGGATACAAACATAGTGATTCAAGGGTGCACATGCACCCCAATGTTTATAGCAGCAATGTCCACAATAGCCAAACTATGGAAAGAGCCCAGATGTCCATGGACTGATGAATGGATAAAGATGTGGTATATATATATAGTGGTATATTACTCGGCCATCAAAAAGGATGAAATCATGCCATTTACAATGGTGTGGATGGAACTAGAGTGTATTATGCTAAGTGAAGTCAGTCAATCAGAGGAAGACACATACCATAAGATTTCACACATATGTGGAATTTAAGAAACAAACAGATGAACACTGGGGAAAGAAAGGAATAATAAAATAAAATAAAAACAGAGAGGGAGGCAAACCATAAGAGACTCTTACCTATAGGGAACAAACTGAGGGTTGCTGGAGGGGAGGTGGGTGGGGGGATGGGATAACTATGTGATGGGCATTAAGAAGGGCCCTTGATGTAATGAGCACTGGGTGTTATATGCAACTGATGAATCACGAAATTCTACCCCTGAAGCTAATGATATACTGTATTTAACTAACTTGATTTAAAAAAGATCTAAAAAAAAAAAAAATCATAAATCCAGGAAGCTGTTGAAGTTAGTTTGAAAAGTAATAAGGTCGTTTGTGGAAATGTATAAGAACAGGATGACAGTAGAATATTCTTTTTTTTTTTTATAATTTTTTTTTTTTTAAGATTTATTTATTTGACAGAGAGACAGCGAGAGAGGGAACACAAGCAGGGGGAGTGGAAGAGGGAGAAGCAGGCTTCCCGCTGAGCAGGGAGCCCAATGCGGGGCTCGATCCCAGGACCCTGGGATCATGACCCGAGCCGAAGGCAGACGCTTAACGACTGAGCCACCAAGGCACCCCGACAGTAGAATATTCTAAAACTGCTCACCTCACAGTGGCTTATGATATATTCTCTGCAGTGTTTAAGAGTTGGTGTTCCTTCTTATTACTTATCCCTGCCTGGGGGTTTTATTATGATTTATTTAGAAGTCCTCAAAGATAACAGTACATCTAACAACTGTTTTTTCAAAGTCCTCATTTAACATAAAAATAAATTGAAATATGAATAGACAAAATATAATTCTACATCTTTCACAGATTTAAGTTATTGTTTTCCTACTAAAATACTATTTGCATAATTAAGAAAATTAAAGGCAGCCCAAAATGACACTATATTTATGTATATATGTATCTATGTATTAAAGAACCCATTTATTTAAGAGAGAGAAAGAGAGAGCACTAGCACAAGTGGGGGGAGGGGCAGAGGGAGACGGAGGAGTGGGCTCCCCGCTTAGCGCGGGGCTCAATCCTAGGACCCTGCAATCAGGACCTGAGCCAAAGTCAGACACCTAACCGACTAAGCCACCCAAGTGCCCCAAAACACTATCTTCAATATTAATGTGGGGCATTATGCTTTCTTATATGTTATCATTATATTTTCCTTTTTTGACATAAACAAAAGATACACCTGATATTAAAAATCAAGAAAGAATAACAAAGGCATTGTCTCTTTGGCATTTGCCAAAAGAATAGTTCATTCAGTAAGTTACCTAAACCTTATTTTCAAAATAGATGGCTTACAAATATGACTATCAGAACATTTTTTTGGCACTCTTCACTCAACACATGCCAAATTCAGAACAAGTCAAATCATTCCATTTGGCATTTAACTGCCCAAAAAAAACTTACTAAAGAGACCCATGACATCAATAGCAACATGAGAGTGAGCTAAGAATGAAAAGTATTCTTGTGTATATCCTGCTAATATTTGCACATTTTATATTAAAAATCCAAAAATTATTCTAAACCATCAAGTATTTTATTCCCTAATAGATACCAAAGGAAAATGCTGCTGAAACTCCTAATGACAACCACAATCCTGCATTAAAATGATTCACATTAATCTGATTATTAAATCCCTGTCCTATCTCTTGGGTTTAACTGTTTCAGCATTCCACTGAGTAAAAGTAGGAAAAAAAAAATCAGAATAGTCTGATTGGAAAAAAAAGTCAAATCGAAAGAGTAAAAAAGTCCTAAAATTCCTTTAAGGTACAGATTTAAAAAATTCCATGGATCAGATATTCAGATAGATTTTATTTAAAAAATAAACCTCACAAAGAATTTCCTACTTATTTTCCAGCTATTTATATTCTAGTTATTTTGAATAATTTCAAATCACTGTGTAATTAAGGGCAAAATATTCTAATAGATGTATGATTTTCTCTTCCATTGTTTGTTTTAATGTCTATTATCAACTTCTTGCTAACACCAATGCTGAAGACAGTGGTTTGTGATTTTGAATTTAGTCTGAAACATGTGATATCACGTTTTATAAAGTACTTGAGGCAAGAACACCATCAAAGTGTGCTTTAAAATATAATCTACTACTTTTATGATCTTGAAAAGTCGACACATTGAGGAAAACATGTTTTTGAGTGAAATCATTGCTAGTTCCAGTATGGTTGGCTGTGAAACTGTAGCCCATATTTATCTTATAAATATTTATAATGTTATAATATTTTTTATAATTGTTTTTCTAGGGGGTTGTTCTCCCTGGAATGCTGTCCGTTCCCTGGCTTGCCAAATTCACCAGTCCTTCCAGACTCAGTTCAAAATCTCACTTTCTCCAAGAATTAGCCCTCCCACTGAGCTCCACCCATTCTGGAATTCATACTCATGTCTGTACAGCTCTGGTTGGAGATTGAAGGCTGTGTGGAGGAGGGGTCATTTGAGCTGAGAAGGATTTGAGTAAAATTTGATATGCAGAAATGGGTGGAGGAGGGCATTCCAGGATCAGGAAGCCAGTGGGTGGGTAGAGGAGTAACAACATTGTTCCAATTAGAGCTGAAAGATGGCAGGCGCCAGGGAAGGCACTTGAACAAGCAAAAGGTTCTCAAAGGTATCTAACCTGTGGGCTGACATAAGCAGGACAGAGCTTTAGGAGGATTACTTCATTCAGTCCCTACTGGTTCACGGATTGGCCTGTCTCCTGAAGGATAGTATAAGCCTCTTGAGGACAAAGATCATGTCTTATTCTTTGGGATTTATTGATCATAACAGATGCACACCAAGATTTTTCTTATTAACATACCAATTCTGAGATATAATTATATCTTTTATGACTCTCTCTTTAAAAATAATTTTTATCTTGGGGTGCCTGGGTGGCTCAGTCTGTTACGTGTCTGTCTTCGGCTCAGGTCATGATCTCAGGGTCCTGGGATCAAGCCACAGGTCCAGCTCCCTGCTCAGCCTGTGCTTCTCCCTACTGCTTCTGTTTGCTCTCTCTCACTCTCAAATAAATAGAATCTTTAAAAAAATAATTTTTATCTTCCCAAATCGAGGAAGATAGGTGTATACCAAATACTAATGTCAAGACAATTTTATATTGAAATGTTTTATCAACTGTCCTATAATTGTGTTTTTCCCAACTGTAAACAGACAGAATTGGCCCTAAAAATAACAACTTGCTTTAATATAACATTTTACAGTACAGGGTATCCTCAAGCATCCTCAAAGTCACCCTATAAGCTTGGTGAGCATCTCTGTTGTATATATATGAAGAAACTGAAAGCAAGGGAGATTGCTTTGGAAAATACATCTCATCCCAGAAGCTGGAGCCATGGTTTTCTCCCTCCAATTCCCAGGGCTCTGGTTGTGCTTGGCTGTCTCCCAGAGACCACCCATAATCATTTCCTACCAGATCACAAGAGGCTACTTATTGGGCCTGCTTTACTCCACGATCAACAGACCAGGAAGAGATCCTGCTCAGAGGGTGATCAATGTAGTTTAAAGGGCTGCTTTGTCTTCTGGGTTTAACACAATTGCACAATAGACAATCAAATGGCAAGAGACAAAACCACCAATTTTCTAGCCTAAATGTATTAATTGGGAATTAAAGGGAATACTTTTTCCTTCTGATGCAGAAATAGCTTTCTATTTTTAATTACTGGAACAGTTCTGTTATACTCAGATAAGAGGCACCAGCCTAGAGTTTTAAATTGCGCAGCAATATAGTTAATATAAATACGAGTTGAAGCTGGAGATATACTAATGTGTGCTTCAACAATATCTGGCAGTGATAATGGATTGGCTACATGGTCCTTAGACTACTTCACTTTGAAGCTTAAGTAAATCTTCAAAAATCCTTCAAAGTCTGGGAAGACGTGTCAAAAAATGACACAAAAAAAGTCCATGTTGGCCTTGGGAAACATCAACATTTAAAAAGTCCAAAACATACGAAAAGAAACATAAATATCAGGAAACATTAAGTTATAAAGTTGTAAGAATCCAGGAAGTAAGTGTGAAAATAAGCATTTGGTTAAGCAAACCCTGAGTAAGAATCCTGCAGGCACAAGTTCTGAGTCTGGCCCTTCTATTCCTACATTAATATACTTGTCCTAACAATGCTGATACTGCCCACAACAGTTTTGGTACTTCTTTTTTGGGAAATGGTTTAGGAGACATAGAAGAAAACCAGTATCTCCATTCACATATCGTTTTTTTCAGTTAAGTTAAATATTTCGTACCTTGTTCAGACTGTCTGCAAATTACTTTGTCATTTTTCAGAAAAGATGAAAATGAGCTTCCAGTGAGATATTCATAAGCCTCTGACACAAGCACTGAGCAATGCCACCTACCTTTTAGTTTTGTGGAGAAGCTAAAATGTGATATGAAAAGTTTATGGAAATGCACTGTTCACAATACAGTCCTTTGCAGACTGAGGTGTAACTGTTTTAACATTACATGAATAATTGCATAAGCTAAACTCCAAGAGTTAGAAAGAACATTTGTATTCATATTATTTCTTCTGCTTTGTTAAACAACAACGACAATTTTTAGAGGCTGTAATACTTCCAAATTCTCCTTTCAAAAACTTCATTATGGAAAATTTCAAACATACCCAAAAGTAGAGAGAACAGTTTAATTAAGTCAATGTACTCATCGTCCAGCTTCAAGTGTTAACAAGTCAATTTCCTTATTCATACTCTTATTCAGTGTCTGTCCTCCATGGTCACAGAATTATACTGAAGCAAATCTCAGATGTCATATAATTCCCTCCTTAAATAATACCGTACATATCTCTAAAAGACAAGGAATCTTTTAAAAATATATCTACAATAGTTTTTTCAAACGTAAAAGAAAATTCCATAATAGCATCAAATACTCTCTCAGTCAAAAAAATGTACCTAAGAAAAGAAAATCAAATGTCAAGGAAACATTACCCAGAAAGATATAATGCTCAAAAACGAGCTATTGCCCTGCAAAAAAAGGAAAAAGCAATCTCTAAAAGCAGAGAATTGGAGGTCTGGGGATTTAATGGGGGAAATCCAGGAATGGTATGCGAAATCTGTAACATGTACAAATTGACAATTTTTTTTTCTTGGTTGACAGCATTCATCAATCAGTGTGTCAAGAAGCTTGAGAATGAAACATTTAAAGACCTTCTGCCCTTAGTTATGGCTGTGTGTGCTCGGTGCCACATCATCTCACATGGCCAGGAAGGATTAGTCAAGTAGGGAAACAAATCCACCTAAAATAAGTTAGAGATCAAACTAAATTCAAATCAGCAAGCATGGAGTATACACTAGGTGCCAGACACTGGGATACGATTTTGAGAAACAAGGATAAATTAGTGCTAGCTAATTCAGAGTTGAGAAGGAGACGGGGTCAAACAGATTCATAAGAACTATACCAGAATGTCATGAAAAGGTACCTGCTTCAGGTATTTTCATGGGGAGCCAGAGGAAGAAGCAATGATTGGGGTGGGGAGGCACTAGGGCTCCTAAGAAGGTAGGAGAGGCTTAGAGCATGCCAATAATGCTACCAGCGACTCCTGTGTAAAGATTTTTACTTATCCCCCTCAAACACAAGAAGAAATGTGTTTCCTAGCATCTGTGATGCCCTCACTGGATAAGGTGGGAGAGGTGATCGTGAAAAAAAGTGGTATTTTGAAAGTTGAGCAGTCCATCAGATCTGAGGAGGAGACAAGAGACTTAGTGGTGAAGGAAGGGAGGGCATTCCAGGAAGAGAAAAACAGGAACAAAGGGGTGGAAATTACTGGTATGTGAGGGAACCAGCAGTGAGTGTGGTGACCTTAGAGTGTGTGGGAGGGGCTGGCTGACTGGAAATGCAGGCTGGGACCAGAAGATGGAGCCTTCCAAGCAAGAACTGGGCCTCTGTTCTGTAGCCAGTGGAAAGCTATTGACACGTTTTAAGTAACTCAATTCTGTCTTTACAGAGTATGTCTCATTCTTGGGGGGTGATGGGTGCTCAAGGTTTACTGAACTGGTAGCACCTTGAATTAGCTGCATGGGCTTGAGGTGAGAGAGAAGCAGGCTACTTAGGAATCCATGGCAATGGGCCAGAAGAGGTCTAGGGTGGCAGTAATAGAAAAGAGAGGAGACACAAAAATGTCAGACATTTCAGAAAACATTATTTTTAAAAAGGTGACAAAAGAAACAGAAGAGAGACCAAAGCATCATGCAAATATTATTATGCAGTGTGGAAGTGTGTTTCTATGTTCCAATTTCTGTCCTAAAGTGGGAATATACATATAAGCCATAAACACATAAAATATCTCAGGAAGGATATGAGAGAAACAGATACCAATGGTTGCAGGGCATGGAGAAAAGACTGGTAAAGGGGGTAGGAAGGAGGCTTTTGTACCTGTGGCATGCTGAACCACATGAATGTATTATCTATTGGTTAGTGGAAAGAATATATAATTTCCCCCTTATTGCCAGCCACATAGGCAGAAAATCATAGAAAGAGAAAAGGTTTTGGAGACAGATCTGGGTTCCAATTCTGGCTCTGACACTTCCTAACTGGTGGGCAAATTTATTAAGTTCTTTTAGTTTCTGTCCTCTTATTTGCTGAAAGAGAGATTACTATAATTCAGGTCACTCTAACAATGGTTAAATTTAATCCCATAGAAAGCATCTGCTAGAATATCTGGCACAAATTAAATACTCCATAAGTGGGTGGTGGTTTTTTATTACCAATAAAACTTCTAATACATTCTTAGTACAAGAAAAGTTCCTTGATCAAGTTTAAGGTATGCTTATCAGCTAGTCTTATTCCTACATTAAATATTTACTCTGTACAAAATGATTAATGTAATCCATCTGATGAATGCTATCCATTACACATCTGTTTCTAGGAATTTAAACAACATATTATTTATCTGCATTTCTTTGTAGATGTTAGTTTTTGTCTTTAAATGGCATTGACTAAATTTACTGAAGTCATGTATTCAGAGGACTAAATACCAACCAGATGCCAATAAGCACCAAGAAAATAGGTAACAAGTTGCTATCCTCGAGGAACTAACAACTTCAGTGGGACAAACAGGTGTGACCTTCAAGTAACCATGGCCCCAATTTGGCACAAGATATGGAAATACTGGCAATGAAGTACCCAAATCTGGACACACATCCACCATAAAATGTTCAGTCACTTGTTAGAGGAGGTTACTCTGCAAGCATTTTCTTAGGTTCCTGGGTTTCTTCTGCATGATACTGTGTTTTAAATCAATTGTAACTGTGGCAGTAACAGCATTTTAAGTGTTACAAAATATTGGTCACTCTCAAAAGCCTTACTACTTGTTGTCTGAACAAGCCACATCATTATTAAAGCATCATCAAACAACAGTTTCTTTGTTATACATTGAGATGAATAATTACAAAGTATTTTCATGTGAGATGTTCTGGCTCAGATCTGCCCCAGCCTGTAAAGATGAAGCCTTAAAAAGAAAACAGCTGGAGTTTAGAAAAGATTTTGTTAAATGCAGGAAATAATGATGAACATCTTCCAGGATTTCAGAAGTGTTATGAATGCCAAAAAAAAAAAAAAAAAAAAAAAAAAGGAAAGAAAGAAAGAAAAAGAAAGAAAGATCGAAGGCATAAGGCCAGAAGAAAATGCATTTCATTTAATATATGGCACTGTGGGGAGAAAGAGGGTGGTGGGGATGCTTAACAAAAAAGTCTAGATGATTATTCAAGTATTTCTCTTTGAAGTACATGAGTCTAGGAAGAAAAATCAATACTAGTCCATACAGAAACAACAGTAACACATAAACACTTATTTCTAAAGAAGCTTTCATTGAGGCTGTAAATATGTCACGGATGCGCGCCCTGGAGTAATGACTGACTTCGTATTAGCCAGCAAGTCTTGCTTCTGAGCCACAAGAGGGTACACACTTGCATTTACCACCTTGGTACCTATGGTGGAAGCTCAAAGCTCGAGGCAACATATTACAGTTGAATGAAGGTTGGATTAAGAGGCTAATCTAAGGCTATATATAGACAGCAACACCAATTTAATCTCCGCCCCCTTCCCCTCCCCTCCCTATTTCCATAAATCTCAAGATCTGAGTTACAAAGAGACTGGGAACTCTAGCAGAGCAGAGGTCCTCCTTTCCCCCTTCCCCCCCAAGCCATCTCTCATAAACGAAGTATTAGTTTAAGTGTAAATTGCTTTCAAACATCCTTAACAGGCACCATAGGGCGAACAGATCCGGTTTTCTTCTGTAGCTTCCACAGAGGCCAGAGATGACAAGTAGTGTGTGTGTTTTGGACAGCGGGGGTAGGGGGGAAAGGGGGTGGCGGTCGAGGCTTGCCAAAAGAGAACTACCTTCTTCAGAGACTATTCTCACGGTGCGTCCACCTCTCTCGCACTGGGGAGCGCTCCTCCCCATCCCACCCCTAGCCCCAAGCCCCAGTCCCGGCCTCTGGGAAGCCGCATCTGGCGGTGCCACGCACGAGACGATATGCACCCGCCGCTTCCCACCGCGTGGCCCGCCCCCGCCGGCTCTGTCCCAGGGTCTCCCCGGGCGGCCAAATGTGGCAAGTGGCGAATCTTCAATCTGGGGTACTGATACGCGGTATACGCGATGGTACTGGGGTAGAGGGCAGGCTTCCCCACCGGGGTACAGGAAGCCGCCCCAGCAGGCACATGCTTCCTGCCCGCCAGCTCCCGCCCGGATGGAAGCCCCCGGCGGGGCGGCGGCCGCGGTTCCCGCAGCCTTCCAGGCTTCCCCTGTCCCACCTGGGTTGCTTCTCACCTGTCGGAGGAGGTAGCGGCGACGCGCGAGGCTGCAGGCTGCGGCGATTCCGGCAGCGGCGGTGGCAACCGCGGCAGTGGCGGCGGCAGACAATGGAGGAGTGAAGGACAGACACATTGACATCGACCCACAGAGCCCGGCGTAGCCCCGCCTCCAGCCCCGCCCCGCCTCCCAGCCCGCCCCCGTCCCGGGCTGCGCCACTCCTGGGAAAACGGTGGGGGCTTGTGGAGACAGCCAGGGACCTCTGCACGCCCCGAGCAGCCATGGGCGGACCCGGAACTTCTGAAAAGAGAATTTAAATACTGCGTGTGTCTAAATATCTGAACAGAGCGCAGGAAGGGGGTGGGGAAGGTGGAAGAGGAATTTGATTCCCCCCTCTGATTTTCTCCATTGGGTTTTTCCTTGCCAGGCTGCTCCAATAGGAGTCTCTCGCTGCCACCTCCTGTAGCTCCTCCTCCCGGCCTGGCCAATGACGCGCGGGCGGGCGGTGACTGTCGCTGGGCTTGCAGCGACAGACCTCCCGGCTCGCTGGAGCTCGCCAGCTGCTCGCCAGCCCGCGGGAGGGAGGAGAGAATTCGAACGCTTCCGCGGTCGGCTACTCAGCGTCCTGGTCTCGAGTTGCCCCATTGCGGTTGGCATTCCTAACACACACACACATAGTTTCTTTTTAATACCTCCAAAGAAACAGAATCATCTTCAAGCTGGCGGGAGCAATGGTTCATATAACGAAAGGCGAGCTGACCCAGGAAGAAAAGGAGCTGCTAGAAGTCATCGGGAAAGGTATGGGTGCTGGGCTGCAACGGGGCGCTGCCTGCCTGGTCTGGGGGCGTGGCGGAGCCCTGGGGGCGCCCCTGGCCGGGCTGAACCTCCGCTGCGGTTCTGCGAGGTTCGTGGCCTCGCACCGGGAAATAGCGTTTCTCCTAGTGGCCTGGGACCGGTTGCGGGGGCGGAGAAGGGGGACGAGACGCTGGGACAAGAACGGAGGCTGCAGGGGTTCGTCTCCCAAACCAGCTTAGGAAAGATACACATTTCCAGGCCGCAGCTTAGATTATAATGAGGGACCTCTGTGTGTGGGTCCCATGATGCGCATGCTTCGAAACTCTCCAGGTGATTTTGACCACCGTCTGTCTTGGCGACAGTGGCCTCAGGTTCTTAGAAGGGTGTCTAAAGGGCCGTTTCGACTTCCGGAGGCCGAAAGATCTGGATCCCATAGCTGTCCCCGCCCACGCCTGGGGGTGGAGGGAACTCCTAAGGAGAAGGGTTCTTTATAAGGGCACAGAACTAGGTCTGTAATTCGCTACATTGAGGGTTCTGCGTCCGGGCCTCCCCGGCTTCCTTCCAGAAGCCCCCGGCCCCCGCAGGAACCCGCAGGGAAGCGAAGAGGTAGGCTAGGCGTCCACAGCCCTCGGCGCACTTAGCACAGCTTCGATCTTCTCCCCGCGCTCTTCTGCGCCTTCCCTTCCACTCTCCCAACGCC
The DNA here is from genome assembly GCF_002201575.2 of Neomonachus schauinslandi. NCBI lineage: Eukaryota > Metazoa > Chordata > Mammalia > Carnivora > Phocidae > Neomonachus > Neomonachus schauinslandi. Next base: position 48,625,945 of record NC_058414.1, on the reverse strand, counting down.
TGTCCCACTTCCGCCGCTTCGGGTGCTGGGGAGGGAGATGTAGGCCGCCGGGACGAGCCAGAAGCCATGTTTCTCCTTCAGTCCCCGAGTGGATGTCCCGGAGGAGTTCCCTGCTGAGTCCCGTTACCTGGCAGGTGCCAAGGGCGTGACTACGTGGCTTCTCCTGCACAGTCACAGCTCGGGGATGGGCATGGGTGGGACTGCGGACAGAGTTAAGGTGGTTGGTTTACGCTCAAGAGTGAGATAGCCACATCTGCCCTGGAATGGCAGAGAGGCCAGTTATCGCAGCATAAAGGCTTCCCAGTTTCCAGTCTTCTTTCTCTTAAGCAGCCAGGCTCAAATCTGGACCCCCCAGAGAGTAAGGCAAATTTATTCTTCATACTGACAAGGGAAGTCTAAATGTAAAAGAGAAAAAAAAATCAGATTTGAACCCAGCAGGTGCTGATGAGCTGAGCCCACCTCATCTGATCTCAACAATTTTAAATCAGTCACATCTACATTTATCACAAGTCTTCTTTGCCTAGAACTATGGGATGTGGAGTTGGTGCTTTTATTGTTTGTTCTGCACAGTTCTGGCCGACCTTTTTAGCACTGCAGTCTTTTGTTCCTCCTGTCTCTGGGTAATTTCTCCCTTCCCTCAGTGGCTCTGGGATTCAGTTCAGAAATCATGGGAGCCCCCACTGTGTGCCAGGTACTGTGCTGGGCAAAAGGAAACAGGATCCACTCAAAATCCACCCACATTCTGCTTTTAAACAGTCCAGAGCTATCAGTTTTTCAAAGTATAAACAAGTGAGCAGTTTTATAAAGTGGGTTTCTGGAAGGGATGGGGAGGGATCCTTGGATATTTTCTTAGGTGTACACCAGTTTTTATTTTAAAGATGGTGTAAAAGAGAATTAATGTCAAGTTTAGTCTGGTTAGTGCTGTGATGTTTCTGGGTCCACACTGTACATCAAGTTGCATTCGAGCCGAGACAACGTGGTTCACCAATTTCATTGGCCCAAGCCATGAGAAAATAACTGAGACGGACTTAGTCTGTGATACATTCTTGTCAAGTGAAGGTCCTTGGGACATCACTGTACTCTCAAAGAAAAATAATGGGAGATATGAGAAAATAACAACTATAGTCAGCCTTTATTGAATGTTGGTATGAGCCAGGCATAATTCTTAGCACTTTACATATGTTGATACATTTGATCTTGATGAGCTAGGAATTATTTTTAAGCAACAGCATGATGAGAGACTATATGGGGTGTTGGTTCACCATGCAGGTCTGATTTGGAATCCTACCACAATCATTTGCTGGTGATGTGGCCTTGGGCAAGTTACTGTTTCTGAGCTTCCGGTTCTCCTTGGTTAACATTGTTGGGAGGATCAAATGAGTTAGTGTCTGTAAAGCATTTAAAGTGCTGTTTGTCTTGTCTGTTATTATGGTAAAGACAGTGATCTCCAATTTATAGACACAGAAACTGAGGAACTGAGAAGTTAGATAACTTGTCCAGTGTCACACAGGAAATAAGTGGCAAAGCAGAGATAGCATTTGGCCTATAGTCCTAGAAATGCACTGGACTTGAAAACTAACTAAACAGGGGCACCTGGGTGGCTCAGTCGGTTAAGCATCTGCCTTCGGCTCAGGTCATGATCCCAGGATCCTGGGATGGAGCCCTACATCGGGCTCCCTGCTCAGTGGGGAGCCTGCTTCTCCCTCTCCCTCTGCCTGCCGCTCTGCCTACTTGTGATCTCTCTCTCTCTCTGTCAAATAAATAAAATTAAAAAAAAAAGAAAAGAAAACAAACTAAGCAAAAAAATGAAACCAGAACCATAGCAGTCCATACCATAGTCACTTCTAGAGGCAATTTAATTTCAGCAACGCAGTATCATCTGTCAAGTTAAATTCATTTTAATTCTAAATGTTACTGATTTTGTGGTTTTGTGTGCATTTAATTTGTAAAATATTTTTTGGAATGAAGGTCCTAAGCGAAGTTTATATTTATATTCATAAGAAACATTTTTTTTTAAGTGGGTGGGTAGAGTTCTTAATTCTTTTTTTTCCCCTTTAATATATTTCTCGACTTTGGGAAGTACTAGATTAGTCAGCACTAGTACCTGGAACTGACAATAAATTTTCAGCCAAGTATAACCTGTCATTTTGGCCAATCCAAAATAAACTCAGCAAATTACTGAGTATCTCTCTTCGGTCAGTCAGTGCCCTTCAGAAGTTAAGCAGACTGTGAGTGATACTTAACAATCTAGAGAATGCTATATATTGATCCTGGACACTTTTAGAATGATTTCTTCTTCAAGTGAATTCATGTGCTAGGTAGTTTATAGATTGTATATTTGTTAGAAATGCCAAGAAGAAGTTCCAGATAAAACTGAGAAGCTCTTTCATATATAGATAGCATTCATATCATAGTTAATGATGGCACCCATTCAATGACATTTAAGAAAAGAAAATTGAAATCACTGAAGCACATCCAATGGGCTTATATGACATGCAGATTGACCCATTCTTCTAAGTTCTGATATTTCTTTTGTTAAGCAGTGAGGAAGCACTATTTCAAAATAAATTAAACTTTCCTTAAGGGTATAAACCAGAAGATCTTCATTACTTGTTTAGTACCTGCAATCTCTGGGATTGTGGACTTAAAGAGAAAGTAATGAATTTACTGCTTTTTTTTTCATTATTTACATAAGAGGAATTATGAAACAGGCTTGGACAATAAGGTTTATTTAGCCAACTATATTGAGATATAAAGTACGATAAATGGTGCATATTTAAGTGTATTCCAAACCTTCTATAATTTTCTACTGATGTCATTAAATTAGGAAAATAAAATTAGAAGTCATCACAAGTTTTTTTCTTTGGGTATTTTGCTCATCTATTTTCCAAAATCTGTTTGAGAAAAAAATTTTCATCTTGGTCCCTGCATTTTAAAAGGCTAACTGGTATTCAGGGGTATATGTGTGCATGCCTCATCTTTATTTACTTATTTTAAATTGCTTCCTGACAAGACAGATTTAACTTAGACTGTTGGCCATTGGGCTAAACATTTTATAGAATTATTGACCTGTTCTCTCACAGTGAGCCAAATGTTTATTATTATAATCCCCACCCTCTCCCAACATGGAGCATGCTTTGACGGGCTCACAGTCCCTCTAGTATTCTCCCTTTCCTGTGTAAACATCTCCTGATCAGATGGAAAATCACTTCAGTCATTTCTCACTGGATAATGGAAATCAACCAAAGCATCTTCCTGAAGTGAAATTGGGGTGCCGGAGTTTTTGTTCTATTTTAATTCCTTTCTAAAGATGTAGGAGAAAGTCTCTGATGAGAAGGCCAGATATGGATAAGTTCCACGTAGAACTTGCTTACGTGCTTGAGAGCTTTCCCCCATTCATTCCGTAGCCCTTCAGTCCGTGATACTGACTGCCCTCAGATGGAGTACAGGGTCAGAAAAATGCGCTTTTTACAAGATAGCTGCTGTCAGAATCCGGGGACTTGTAGATCATTCACTTGACACATTTCCCCAGCAGAGCTATTTCTCTGTCAATCTAGGAGACATTTCTCTGTCTGTTCCCTGTTGGTGTGAGGCAACCAGATGACTTGCCTAAGGAGCAGGTGAGGGAGAGAGAAGCATGCTAATCTTTATTCTGCATTCCACATTTAACTCTGGAAAACTAGCAGAATTTAGCACGTTCCTAAACTATAATTTTCAGTTGAAAGAAAAAACTCCTAGTTGTGGGATGCTCCTATTCTTTTATGTCCTTGTGGAGAAGAGGCTCATCTCATCCTTTCTTCCTGAGAACGTTCAATTTCATTGTTCCTTTCCCCGTCAAACCAGAATTTTTTTGGCAGAACGAGTAGCTGACTATTATTAACGATGATAATAGCAACATTCTCTCTTGCAACTACTTGATTGTGTCAGTATGCCTTACAGAAGACTGGAAAAACCTGACGGTTGTGGCCCCATTATAGCTTATTTCCAAATTTACAAAGGACTAACCTTCAGGTTTATGTTTGAGGACGTTAATTATGACAGTCTGAGTACTGACCATAAGGCACTTTTCTATGGAACCAGCCTTCAAAGAAATGTTTACCTAAGCATTTCTAAACCAAGAATTCTATTATAAGTATGCTGCCATCAAGTCACAGGGTCTGGTGATGACAGAGTATAGAAATACTGACTGTACTTAGAATTCCAATTATTACATTGACTGGAATTTAAGGTTTAGATGGTGGGTTGGACTAGATGCCCTTCAAGATTTCAGTATTAAGAGTCTTATTTATGCTTTGTGGTTATTGTATCACTGCCAAAAGGAAAATATGGCCAATTTAATATACCCTAAGGTCAGTGGAAGTAAAAACAAGATGGAGCTATTTTAGTTTCTATAAATCTGTTCTTCTGGTTAATTACTTGGTGGAAAAAATACTATGTGTTGATGCTTTATTTCTTAACAATCTAACCAGACTAGTTTTAGTTTTATATATAACCCTTTAACATTTGTTTCCATGATGCTAGATTTTTTTTTCCTGTTGTAATGATAAATAACCTTATTTTGCATTTTTTTTTCTTTCCTTCCTTCCTTCCTTTTTTTTTTTTTTTTTCTTTTTTAAAGGTACTGTCCAAGAAGCCGGAACACTATTAGCCAGCAAGAATGTCCATGTCAACTGTTTGGATGAGGTAAAATTTAAAAAGTTGAATAAAGTGCTTTACTTTTTATAAGAATGGATAATATATGAAATGTAATGGTAACAGTTTTCTAGCATTTGTGCTTAAGTTATATTAATCTCTAAACCAAATGTAAGTAGACAGGTTACAAAAGATAAATAAGCATGTAAAAACATATTTAATTGTATTAATCAAATAAGTCCAAATTAAACCAAATCATACCATTTCTTGAGAAACATTGGACTTTTATATACTGATGGATTAGGTGTAAATTGACATCACACACTGGGGAAAATTTTAGAATCTGTGTCATTTTTAAATGTGCATACTTTTGATACAGCAATTCTACTTCTAGGGTAAGCTAATCAAACCTAAACTCAACTTCCTAGAATAATTGCTCTTCAAAATAATTTTCTGTAATGATGGTGGTGTCTTTTCTGACCTGTACAATATCAGCCATTAGCCATGTGGGGCTAGTGTCTACTTTATTATACAGGGTGGCTCTAGTGCTAGAAAGTTAGATGAACATCACTTGCTCATGCAAAAGGGGAAGTGGTTTTATTGACTCTTTACCCAGAAATGTGTACCAAAATTAATGTCAGACAAAATAAAGTTTAAAGCAAAAAAATTAAAAAATTTTAAAAAGATGACTTTTTCTCCTAGATTACTAATTAACCCACCAAGAATATAGTAGCTTTAAGCCTTCCTTATAAGCTTATAAGCTTTGAGATTCATAAAGAAAAAGATAGAATTCAAAGGAGAAATTTGTAAGGTCACAATAATACCTTTAAGAAACCACCAGATTAAGTAGCAAAAAAGTAATATAGGGAACAGAAAATTTGGATAACTAATTGACAGTCAATGCACTGTGTGTAAAATGGAAAAAAAATAGTACATTTTCTTTATGTGGAACATTGATAAAAAATAGTCTATGTATTATACTATCTTATAAAGGAAATTTTAGCTAATTTCAAAGAAGTTCACCTAATGCAGTAGAATACACTGAAAATAAACAAAAATATGATCCAAATAACAAAACAACCTGAAAAATTTATTTTAATTCTAGGTAATTCTTGGGTTAAAGAAGGAATAGAAGTAGAAATTGTCTACTATTTAGAACTAAAAACAACATTTATCAAAAGCTACCATTTATCAAAATCTGGGTTATATGGCCAAAGTGATAGAGGAAATTTTGCAGCATTTATTATTGTACTTTCAATCAGTGGTGTTCTGAGCTTTTAACTCGAAATTTTAAAAAAAGACTGGCTATACTCAGAGGGTAAAGGAAATGAACCAGTGAAATAAAATAGAAATAAACATTTGAAAAAGCCACCAGGTACAAGCAACAAAAGAAAAAAATAAAAATTTTTATGCTTCAAGTATACCATTAAAAAAGTGAAAAGATAATCCACAGATTGGTTTTACAAATCATATCTGATAAGGGACTTATAATTAGAAACTATTATAAACTTCTACAACTCAATAATAAAAAAGACAGCCCTATTATAAAATGGGCAAAGGATCTGAATAGATACTGCTCCAAAAAGATATTCAGATGACCAATATGCACGTGAAAAAATGCTTGATATTAGTTGCCAGGGAACTGCAGTGAGATACCACTTCATACCCCTGGGATGGCTATGAAAAAAATGAAAGTGAAATGCAAATGAAAAAATGCTCAATATTAGCTGCCATCAAAACTGTAGTGAGATGGGGCACCTGGGTGGCTCAGTCATTAAGCGTCTGCCTTTGGCTCAGGTTATGATCCCAGGGCCCTGGGATCGAGCCCCACATTGGGCTCCCTGCTCAGCAGGGAGTTTGCTTCTCCCTCTCCCACTCCCCCGCTTGTGCTCGCTCACTCTCTCTCTCTCTCTCTCTTGCTGTCTCTCTCTGTTAAATAAATAAATAAAATCTTTAAAAAAGAAATACAAACTGTAGTGAGATACTACTTCATACCCACTGGGATGGCTATAATAAAAGAAATAATAACAAGTATCGGTGAGGATGTGGAGAAATCGGAGCCCTCATTAATTGTTGGTGGGTGAGTGATGCAGCCACTCCGGAAAACAGGTAGTCGGTTCCTCCATTGGTTAAACATAGAGTTTCTATATGACCCAGTAATCCTAGGTATATACCTAGGAAAAGTAAAGCATATATCAACACAAAAGCTTGCTCATGAGTGTTGATAGCAGCATTATTCTTACTAGCCAAAGTTGGAAACAACCCAAATATCCATTAACTGATGAGTGGATAAACAAAATGTAGTATATCCATGCAGTGGAATATTCATTCATAAAGAAGAATTAAGTCCTGGCAAGTGCTATAACATGGATGAATCTTGAAAATATTTGCCAAGTGAAAGAAGCCAGTCACAAAAGACTAAATATTATATGATTTTATTTATAGGAGATGTCCAAAATAGGCAAATCTATAGGGACAGAAAGTAGATTAGTGGTTGCCTAGGGCTGGGTCAGAGAGTAGGGGGCCAGGGAGGAAATAGGAATGACTGATAATAGGTATGTGGTTTCTTGTGAGGGTAACAAAAATATTCTAGTTGATTGTGGTGATACTTGTATAACTTCTGTAAATGTACTGAAAACTATTTAATTGTGTGTATTAAATGGGTGAATTATATGGTATGTGAATTATATATCTCAATAATGCTCTTTAAAAATGAAAGAAAAAGCAGTTATCACGACCAAAATATTAGACACAGTTTGAAAAGTCTAAGCAAGAAAATAATGAAATAAACACCAAGAAACTAAGAGAGAGCATGACTGCAGTTATAAAGGAAATTTTCATAAGTTTTTGTTTAAGCCAATACATATGAAAACCTATATAAAAGTAACTTCATAGAAAAATAAAAATGAATATATTCGTCTCATATAGAATATGAGATTCCAGAAAACTGGAATAATTAAGGAAAATTTGTGTAAATATATTTAAATGCCAACCACTTTCTAAAGCTGCAAACCTGAGTAAGCGTTACAAAACCTTCAAGGACTTCTCATTTTACACAGATTATACTGTTAGTTCATAGAAAGACAGGAAGATACCCAACTCATTTGATAAGACTAGCATAACACTCATGCCAAAACAGGAAAAAGCCAAAGAAAACCTTGGGCTCAATTCAGTTTATAACTCAGATGCAAAAACACTAAGTAAGATACTAGCAAATTGATCCAGTAATATATCAAAAGAATAATTAGACATAAATAACCCAGTAAGGTTTCTCCAAAAATGATAGGACGGTTTAGTTTTAGAAAATCTTTCAATTATTATATTACAGAATAGAAGAGAAGCAAATGTGACCATCTCAACAGATGATAAGATTTAGCATCCATGGATGGTAAAAGCTCTTAACAGATTAGGATACAATAGGGTTTGTTTGTTTTTTTCCTTTGGTAACTTGATAAAAGATAAAAGGTTTGTGGAAACCTTCCATAAACAATAGCATCCTACTTAATGTTAAAACATTAGACACACTCTCATATTTAATGTTAAAACCTTAGAAGAATGAGGATCAAGACAAGGAGATTCCTGGAGATGCTGGGGACAGATTTGGCTTCCTTGATATTCCTTGAAGGCAATACTCCTCTCCCGGAGAGTTTCCCACTTGCATTCTCTTTACCTGGAGGATTCTTCCACGGGTTATTTAAACCCTTTGTGTCTTCAGTCCTTTCAGGAAAGGATTTGTTAAATGCCACCTGCCTAGAGGGACATTTCTTAACTGTCCTTTTTCAAATAATAATCTCCTCTTGCTCTCTGGCATTGTTTCCCTGTTATCGATGTTCTTTTCCTAGAACTTGCATTACCACCTGCCTTGTCACCTCAACTAAAATTTAAATGTCAGGGACTTAGACTGGAGGGGCATGGAATTAGTTCATTGCTACCCACAGCGCACAAACCTGTGTCAGACATATATTAGGCACTCAATAAATATTTGCTGAATGAATGAATGCTTTAGGTAATGATCCAGAATTGTAACATAATAGGCTAATATTGATAAATTCTTTCATTTAAGAATTATGGGACAGAAGCTTCAGTTCTTTTTAGGGTCATTAATATCTAAAGAATTTTAGCTGCTTGTTTTTCATGCAGTTAAGCAGACTTCTTCCAAAGTTGCCTTTGGGAAATTACAAGGAAGTGAGGATTTTTACTCTTGGCGTTTCAGTGATTCTAAGATGCCATGGATTTTAAGACTCATCCAGATTTCAGAGATATTAAAAAAATGAAGGGGGTGGAGATTGGTGATAATTTGTAAGATTCTAGTATTTGTGAAATACAACTCAATTTCAGAGATCTTAAAATATGAAAATAAAGTGATTCTTAAAACTGATGGATTACAGGGGCGCCTGGGTGGCTCAGTCGTTAAGCGTCTGCCTTCGGCTCAGGTCATGATCCCGGGGTCCTGGGATCGAGCCCCGCATCGGGCTCCCTGCTCAGCAGGAAGTCTGCTTCTCCCTCTCCCACTCCCCCTACTTGTGTTCTCTCTCTTGCTGTCTCTCTCTGTCAAATAAATAAAATGTAAAAAAAAAATAAATAAATAACTGATGGATTACATATAACATTATGATAACATTTTATGAAACCTTATTTCTCTTTTCTAATTTGAGCAGGGATGGACATTAGGTATTTTATTTTTCTAACTGATACTAACTTGTTCCATTTTTATAACTAGAACAAGACATTTTCAGTTTATTTTGAACATGGGATATTCTCTTCTATGTCTAGTAGATTGATAGTATTTTAAATTATTCAATTCCTTTTCTTTTTTTTTTTTAAGATTTATTTATTTATTTATTTGACACCCAGGTGCCCCTTAAATTATTCAATTCCTTTTCTTGATATTTATACTGGAATATATAAAAGTACTAGAAAGACTAGAAAATTTATAGGACGGTAGCTTTATATCTGTTTGGAACATTAAGATTTATTAATGTCACTTCCTTTTTTTCTTTGCACATTGAAATGTTTCCACAAATAACAGGCAGTACTGTAACCATGATAATGCACAGTAAAAATTACATTCAAAATTTGTAATTCTTTTTGTTCTTATAATCCAAAATTGAACTAAGATAAGAAAGTATATGTGATATCCACTTAACTTGGAAAGCTTCTATGCATTTCATAATATATACAAACATCAAATCATTATGTTGTATACCTGAAATTGATACAACATTGTATGTCATTTTTACCTCAGTAAAAAAAAGAAAAGAAAGCTTACCATAAATTATCACTTAACACATGTTTGGCTTCTATTACCCAGAATCAACCAGCCCAGCACTGAGACTTGATATGGGAAAAACATACACTGCATTATAGACATGACAAAGATAACAATTTCAGAGATTGCATAGCAGATGATATGATTGGGTTTGCTCATTGCCTCTTTAAAAAGCTCTCATGGATTGGCTCTGAAAAACCAATCCCTATTTATTTTTTATTTATTTATTTATTTTTTTTTTTAAAGATTTTATTTATTTATTTGAGAGAGAGAGAATGAGAGAGAGCACATGAGAGGGGGAGGGTCAGAGGGAGAAGCAGGCTCCCCGCCGAGCAGGGAGCCCGATGCGGGACTCGATCCCGGGACTCCAGGATCACGACCTGAGCCGAAGGCAGTCGCCCAACCGACTGAGCCACCCAGGCGCCCCACCAATCCCTATTTAGACTGCTGGTAAATAAGAAAGAGCAAAGAGAAAGAAAGGAAATTTAAAAAAAATAAAAAGAGGAAACAGGATCAGTAAGCAGGGAGGCAGACAGGTAAATGGACAGAAGTGATCAACACAGAGGACAGTTAAAACACAAGCAGACATAAACAGGTGAGGACACTTTGCAATGTAACCTCCAAAAATTTTGCACATCTCCTTCGTTCTTAAGCATCTTTTCTCATTGTATTGAATGCTGCTTTAGACTTATTTACATATAGGACAGTATTATAGTGTCAGGCTTATTCACTCAGAGCTAGATAAGCTTTCCTTGTAGGATGGGACTGCTGTGTGATTGACTGCCCACCTGCTTGTACTGTGTCCTGCCCCCACCTCCCCGGCTGCATGCTAGCTTCTTACGTCCAGGTTATAGCATCCTTCGGGGGCCATCACCCTAGTCATGCTCTGAATACATTTTTGCCTCATTCAAAAGGTAATAACCATATAGTTCATTCCCACTTCCTCAAAGCTGCGTTTGTGTAGTGAGATCCTGATTGCCATACCCACCCGAGCCACTCCCAACCTTGAAATACCTCATCCTTGTAGAGTGTGGTACTTGCCTCTCCAGTCCTTGGGGAAAACAATGGAAAAGAACATTTGAATCTGGGACACCTGGGTAGCTCAGTCAGTTAAGCATCTGACTTCAGCTCAGGTCATGATCCCAGGGTCCTGGGATCGAGCCCCACATTGAGCTCCCTGCTTGGCGGAGAGCCTGCTTCTCCCTCTGCCTCTGTCATTCTCCTGCTTATGTTCTCTCTTGCTCTCTCTCTCTCTCTGACAAATAAATAAATAAAATCTTAAAAAAAAAAAGAATATTGATGGCTTTTGTTCATAATAATAGTGTGGAATCATAAAGAACAAGTCAAAGTATGTTAGTATTCAGAGGTTTACCACAGTAAAAGATTTAATGTTTTGGAGAGGTTTTTATCAAAAACAGCTTTGAAATGCTAGCATTTATATAGTTTGTCCTGGTTTACTTTGAAAATTCACTTATCTAGAACAGCTTGTTCATTTATCTACCAAATAGTATCAGATACCCACAACAAATAAGTTTGGATGTTTCACTGGATCTGTACAAAACATATGGAGACTAAACAATGTAGTGTAAATACTACCAACCATTTCTCGATATTTATACAATCATTTATATGATCAAATCATATATGTAATTAAAATATACATGGGGTTTGGGGATCATTATTTTAAAAATGATATCATGATAATATACATTTCCTGCATCTTATTTTTCTCATCAGCAGTAATGTGTGGACATTTCTCCAGTTCACTAGATATAGATGCATTCAGTCAGTAGCTTCATGGTATTCCATGTTGTGGATATAACATACTTCATTCATACTTTCTCTTTGACAGGCATTCTAATTGTTTTGAGGGTTTTTTTTTTTTTTTTTTTTTTTTTAGTATTTATGCATTTGTATCTGTTGGTTCATTTGTTTTCCCAGGAGCTATGTGTGGTAGAGATGAGAGCCCCCATGATCTAGGTTTGGTGCCTGCCTGGCCATTTTACTGGTTATGTGAGGTTGAGCAAGTCTCCTCTGAATCTGTCTGCTAACCTATAATAAAAAAAAAATCAGGTAACAAAACCATCGTTTTTCCTCAGCAGTTTATGGAAGATCCAAGTGAGGAAATAAACATAAAAGTACTTTACGGATTATAAAGATGAATTTAGTAATTCATGTTTCTTTTCTGTTTTTAAATTAATTGCAGGAATTGTTCACAGGGGAAAAGGTAAATAAGTAAAACTAATACTTTTTTCCTTTCTATTAAAGAATGGAATGACTCCTCTAATGCATGCGGCCTATAAAGGAAAACTTGATATGTGCAAATTACTTTTACGACATGGAGCTGATGTAAATTGTCATCAACACGAGCATGGGTACACAGCCCTCATGTTTGCTGCACTTTCTGGTGAAGTTTTAGCATTTATTCTAATATATTAATATTAGTCATCCATACCAATTTGGTATAAGTACATACATTTAAATTAAATGCTTTTTTTTATTACAGTAATTTTAAGATCAGTTCTTACAGAAAAAGTAGGAATTGGGTTTTGAAGTTATAATATATGAAATATGTTATATAGTTAATTTGGTGATAATGTTTCTTTACATATTTAAGTCACCTGATTGTACTGACAGTCTTATGTAGCGTTAAGGAGTTAGATCGTTAATCCTTCAGGTTAGTTCTGTTGATGTACTGTATCCTTGTGTTTTGAAGTAATGTGAAAATGTCTTTGTTGTTGTCTTGAGAAAACAGCTGGTATGATAGAGCTGTCTCTGTGCTTCCCTGACATTTATGTACTAATTATGCTGATCCAGTTAGAAACTTACTCTTATTCATGTTGCTTATGATTTGTGAATAAAGACAACTGGTAAACATTTAAAATTAAGTGGAGTTATCTATAATTGTAGGGTTTTTTTTAAGAAAATAAAGATGTAATATAATATTCTCACACTTTAAAAGGAGTGATCTGTATTTTTATAAGCCTGGAACAGGAAAGCATGGGAGGGCGGTGGGGGGCATAGATGGGCTAGATGGGTAATGGGTATTAATGAGGGCACTTGAGCAACATTACATAATAGCGGTGTTGTATATAAGTGATGAATCACCATATTCTGCACCTGAAACTAACATTGTACTATATGTCAACTAGCTGGAATTTAAATAAAAACTTGGGGGATAAAAGGAAAGCATTTCTAAATGTGATATATGAAATATATAATTCAAAAAGGATAACATTGACCAATTTGATTATATATAATTTTAACATTTCCAAATATAGAATATACCATATATGGAGTAAAATACAAATGAAAAACTAAGGAAAATATTTATTATGTGTCTTTAAGGGTCATATCAGTATATATCAGGAGTTCTCATAAATCATTTAGAAACAAGTGCTGCAATAGAAAATTGGACCGAAATTGAACAGAAAACAAAAGAAATACAGCTGGCTCATAAGGATATAAAACACTTTCACCAATAAACAAAGGCAAATTGGAAGAATAAACAATCATTTGTCACTTACCGTATTGGCAGAGGATAAGAAAGAGTGATAATGTCCAGCATTGGCATAGGGACTTCTCTGCACCATTTTGGGATATGCACATCAGCCCAGCCTTGCTGGAAGTCAGTCTGGCAAACTACATTTAAAATATGCATAACTTTGGGCACCTGGGTGGCTCAGTCGGTTAAGCGGCTGCCTTCGGCTCAGGTCATGATCTCGGGTCCTGGGATCGAGTCCCACATTGGGCTCCCTGCTCAGCGGGGAGCCTACTTCTCCCTCTGCTTGCAGCTCCCCCTGCTTGTGCTCTCTCTCTCAAATAAATAAATAAAATCTTAAAAAAAAATGCATAACTTTGATTTCTGCAGTGTTTTCCAGGAACTGTTCCTAAGGAAATGATAGTTCGAACTTGCTAAAATTAATGGAAAAAGCTGGTCACTGAGTATAGTTTATAATAGCAAAATGTCTGTAATGATTACGTTAGTGATAGAATGCAAGTAGAATAAAGGCAAATGGATGTTTAGAGAGAAAAGAGTATAGAAAGAGAGACTATCACCTGTTAAATCATTATCCCAGGACCTATAGGTGTGAGGGTTGGGATGGGTTAGTAGATACTAAGTGGAGACTTCTTTTCATTTTCTCTCTCTTTATTGTTGCTATTTTTCGTTTTGACTTTACACTAAGCTTTATCTGTAAGAAAAATATATTTTGTTAAAAAAAAAAAGTGATAATTCCATACCATTTGTGTATTGCCTGGAGGGAGGGGTTTTAAAAAAAATGAGGTTAATTTCTGTGTGGATTTTTGGTATCATTTTCCTCTTTACTGTGGTTATGATTTACATTTTAGAAAAAAATGAAAATGTTCACAAGATAGAAACCTAAAACTAAATGGGGAAAAAGCGTCCAGATAAATTAGAAGGAGGTATTTGAATTGTGCATTCCTTAGTATTAACTGACATGTTCCTTTTTAACGTCAGGTAACAAAGACATCACATGGGTAATGTTGGAGGCCGGTGCCGAGACAGATGTTGTCAACTCTGTAGGAAGAACAGCAGCTCAGATGGCAGCCTTTGTGGGTGAGTTTTTATGGCTGCTTTAAATTTAAGTTTTATCCAAAATGTCCTTCATGAAAACATACCACTTTGCTTCTCAGAGTACAAATACCGTCATGTTTATTTTTTAAAAAAAGCAAAATGTTTACAGTTTGCTAGGTTTTGTCTGACTTAGCGAACTATACAGTGACACTTTGGAGAAAATGAGGAGGTTATCTGGAATTTCCACTTTGTGAGATACCAAGATAGTGGGGCCATTTTGGTTGTAGTTAAATGCTTTGAATGAGTATATTTTATTTCTCTAAGGGAAGTAGTTTAACCTAAAGTCAAGAACATGAACTGTGACGTCAGTAATCCTCACTTGAAATTCTGGCTGTGCCACTCAATAGCAGGTTACTTAATCATTCTGACCTTCACTTTCCTCATTGCACCTTGGTTCATGGTTCCTGAAAGGATTAAATGAGATACTGACCAAAGGAGCTTTACGGGTAGCACTACATAGATGCCATCAGTTACTGTTGCTAATAAAAAATGTCAACAATGCAATTTTTTCCTAGAAAGGAACATTAATAATAATATAATATATAGCTGCTTCATTATCATCCTCCTCAAGTACAAACATTTATTGTGTATGCCCAGTATTTCTTGGTATATTCATCCTGTTCCTGGACATAATATGAGGGGTTTGGAAGAGAATGGCGTGAATATTTGGTCATTGGTATTTTGGTCCCACTGAGTTGGCAGTTAAGGAGAGTCTAGAGATGGACAAACAGATATATAAACATCTGATTTATTGGGAATGCAGCAAGTGGCCTTTGTGGGACGAATAAATCATTAAACAAATACTTAATGTTTACAGTGTATATACCAAACTTTGTGCTTTGGTTACAGTGCTGAACGAGACAGAGGCTGTCCATGTATTCATGGCAGTTAGAGACTAGCAGCAGTGACAGGCATTGTGGAAATACACTCCAAGGGACAACTTAAGGGTTTCATAGAAATATATCAAAGAGAGGGATCTTTTATCCTATTCCAAGGGGGTTTCGAGAGAAAGCACATTTAAGTTGAAATATAGTGGGAATTAGTCTGATATAGGAGGCAGTAACCGTATATTTTGTTAAATTTTGTTATTAAATTATCTCAAAACTACTAATAGTAGCTACCAGTGATTAAGTCATATAGTCAGTGAGTCACTCTGTGACAGCTCTGTCAGAGCAAATATTCTTATTTTACCTCGATTTCAGGAGGATTTGAGAAAAGTATGGCCTTGCAGTGCAAACGTCAGAGAAATAATATTTATCTCCCACCATTAGGGGCCCCCTAGTTGCCCCCAACTCACCTCTAAGCCAGTGTTGAGGCTGTCAGTACAAGGGGAAAATAAGGGGGCACCTGGGTGGCTCAGTCAGTTGGACATCAGCCTTCGGCTCAGGTCATGATCCTAGGGTCCTGGGATCGAGCCCCGCATCAGGCTCCCTGCTCAGCAAGGAGCCTGCTTCTCTCTCTCCCTCTGCCTCTCCCCCAGCTTGTGCTCTCTCTCAATCACTCTGTCTCAAATAAATAAACTCTTAAAAAAAAAAAAAAAGAAAAGAAAAGACTAATCTAGGAATCCTGATTCTCATATATTAGTTCGTGTCTGCAGCTAAGTCATTACAAGATCACAGGCAAATCCCTTCCCTCCACAGGCCTCCTGTTTTCTGATCTGTGCCATGAGGCCGGGCAATTCGATCATAGGAAGTTCTGAACTCTGCAAGTTTTCATTTTTGTCCACGATGTAGCAAAACAGAGCTCAGACAGAGATTTGGTAACTTTCCTCAGTTCACAGGGCTGGAAGTTGAGGAGCCTGTTCTTTCAAATACAATACAGTGTTCTTTTCCTTTTCTTTTTCTTGACAATACAGAATCCATAAAAATCTAAGGTAGAAATTGTCCACAATCCCATCCTAAAATAAGAGAAATAAGAGTGATGTTTTCATTCCATTTTAATCTATATAGATTAATTTCATAGACAAAGATTAAACCCTTTTGGTCGACATTATGTTTTCCATTATGGTTAGTCTTTTGAAAAAGTCATCGTCCCCTTTTATTGCCCGCAAGCGGAAAGGTTTATATAAATACGTGCACACGTGTGCAAGATTCTTCTCTTTTAAAAAAGATTTTTATCTTTTAAAAAATATTTATCATACAGATATATTCCTTGTGACTTGTTTCCTTCCCTGACCAGTGTGCTGTGGAAGTCTGTCTCATCTCAGCAGGGCTAAATTCAGTTGTTCCAACAGCTACCTAATATTCCATGATACAAGCACCTGCAGTTCATTTAGCTCTCCCCTACGGATGAATTTTACAGTGTTTTTTTTTTTTTAATGGTTTTATTTATTTCTTTATTTCAGAGAGAGAGCACGTATGAGCGGGGGAGGGGGTGGTAGAGGAGCAGAGGGAGAGGGACAGACAGACTCCGTGCGGAACACAGAGCCCAATGCAGGGCTCAGTCCCATGACGGTAACCTGAACCGAAATCAAGAGCTGGATGCCCAACTGACTGAGCCACCCACGTGCCCCAATGGCACAATTTTTAAAAATCACTATAAATAATGTAATAATTATCCTTGAGCTTATATTTTTACATAGTACTACTTTAATACGTGTAAAACATACTCTCAGAAGTAAAATGGCTGAGACACAGGGTCTGTATTTCTAATTTTAGTGTAAGTCTAGATTGCTTTCCAAAAGAGCATAGCAATTCATACTCCTGTGAGCATCTTCATCAGAACTGGGTGTTTTCACTCTTTCATTTTTGGTAGTTGAAAAGATACTGTATTGTGAATTTGCTTTCCCCCCATTATTCATGAAATTCAGCTGCTTCTGTTGTTGGTCATCTATGTTTTTCTCTTCTGTGGATGGCTGCTCATACTCGTTACGTATTTTTCCTTTGGGTTGTCTTTTTTCTTATTGCTTTGAGGAGCTTTATTTGTATTATGGATGCTAATCCTTTGTCTATCAAATGTGTTTCAAATAGCTCATTATATATTTTTCTTTTGACTTCATGGGAACTTATTTTTAAATAATCTTAGTTTTCTCTTATAGCTTCCATGGTTCTTGTCTTGTCAAAAAAATTCTTGAGCATGAGTTAGATAAGTATTCTCCTAAATTTCCTTCAGAATTTTTTTTTTTTTTTTTTTTATTTTCAAGATTTGATTTTTTAGAGTTCATTTTCCCCTGGATATTTAGTTAATTGTGATAGCACCACTTATGAAACCACTCAACATTTTCCTACTGAAAATGAAATACCATTTTTGTGGTAAGTTAAATTCTCTTAAAAACTGCTATCTATTTCTGGATCTCATATTCTCTTCCATGGGGCTGCTTGTCACTTTGTGTATTAATACCACTTTGTCTGATCACATTGACTTTAAAGCAAGTGTTACCTTCACCTATTCCTCTTTTTCTTTTTCTTTTTTTTTAAAAGATTTTGTTTATTTATTTATTTGAGAGAGAGAGAATGAGAGAGAGAGCACATGGGGGGGGGGGGTCAGAGGGAGAAGCAGACTCCCTGCCGAGCAGGGAGCCCGATGCGGGACTCGATCCCGGGACTCCAGGATCATGAACCTGAGCCGAAGGCAGTCGCTTAACCAACTGAGCCACCCAGGCGTCCCCACTTATTCCTCTTTTAATGCTTTCCTCCCTCCCTTCTTTTTTTTTTTTTATTGTTTTTTATTTTTGGTTCTTGTTGGACTTTCATTAAATGGTTTTGTAATTATTTGCAGTTATTGGCAACTGTATGATATGACATCCTATTCAATTGCATGGTATGCCTAAATATTGCTTTTTTGTTTCTTTTGCTTGTTTTTGGTCCTTTGGTCATATTCATTAGATTCCTCCACTGCAGGTCTTTTTGAAATAAAACTACATTGTTTTCAAGTTTATTTCTAAATAGTTGGTAGTTATTACCCATATTGTTAAGGAGAATTCCCACCACCACTTTCACACTCTGTCATTTCTAGCTGGTTATGGGTAATAAGGAGAAAGCTATTGATTTGTTTTTTTCTTTGTCATTTTCATCCTCGGTTTCACAGCTATTCAGTTTCATTTATTTTCTATTTGAATTAGCTCCAGGCTTCAAAGTAAGAAGAAATAATAATGGTGAAAATTGGCATGTCTGTTTTTTTCTATTTTTAATGGAAATATTTTTAGCTCTTCACTTTTTATGATATTGCTTTTGGTTTTACCATTGCTGAATGCCACTCTTTGTCTTGTTTCAGTTTTTAGTTCTACTTTTTTTCTGATAGGCCATTTTTTTTTTTTTAGATTTTATTTAAATTCAAGTTAGTTAACATATAGCATATTATTAGCTTCAGGGGTAGAATTTAGTGTTTCATCAGTTGCATATAACACCCAGTACTCATCACCTCAAGTGCCCTCCTTAATGCCCGTCACCCAGTTACCCCATCCCCCACCCCCTCCCCTCCAGCAACCCTCAGTTTATTCCCTATAGTTAAGAGTCTCTTACGGTTTGCCTTCCTCTCTTTTTTTATCTTATTTTATTTTTCTTTCCCTTCCCCTGTGTTCATCAATTTTGTTTCTTCCACATATGAGTGAAATCATATGATATTTGTCTTTCTCAGACTGGCTTATTTCACTTAGCATTAATGCCCTCTACTTCCATCCAGGTCGTTGCAAATGGCAAGATTTCATTCTTTTTGATGGCTGAGTAATATTTCATTGTGTGTGTATACACACACACACACACACACACACTTACCACCTCTTCTTTATCCATTCATCAGTCCGTGGACATCTGGGCTCTTTCCATAGTTTGGCTGTTGTGGACATTGCTGCTATAAACATTGGGGTGCATGTGCCCGTTCGAATCACTATTTTTGTATCCGTTGGATAAATACCCTAGTAGTGTAATTGCTGGATGGTAGGACAGTTCTGTTTTTAACTTTTTGCGAACCCTCCATACTATTTTCCAGAGTGGCTGCACCAGGTTGCATATTATAGCCATTCTTGATTCCTTTTTGGGTTTTTGCATTTGTCAATAATCTCTTTGCCCATCTCTTTGTTTTCAATCTTTATTATTTCATTTTAGTAGGGTAATTACTACTACTATACCTATATGTCTATAAACCCATGTAGGTGTGCTCTGTTCTCTAACCCAAATGATACTCTCTGGCTTTTAACAGGTACTCATCTTGGGCATATGTATGATTACTGATAAACTTGATTGCATTCCTCCTCTTTCACCTCATTTTTTTTACACTTTGTTTTACTTGGTGGTTGGTGGTTTTTGCTTGTGCTTGGGTGTAGTTTGTGTGTGTGTGTGTGTGTGTTTTTCCTTAATGTGCCTGGCCTGGTCATGTTAGAGTACATTTATTTCTTTTATTTCTTTTATTAACTTGAAAGATCGAGAATGTTTTCCCATTCCACTAATGCTTACTCTCCTATTCACAACACTCTCAGTTTAACCCGTATTTGTCAGTTAGTTAAAAGCAAGAGCAAAACTATCCCCCATGGTCCACCCCCAAGGCACTGCATTTGCCCATTTAGCAGTTTCAACATGAGGAAATCCTTCCAACTCATTTATTTTTCCACATTCTCTTTTTTGCCTCGTCAGACAACACGCTTTTCCTTTCCTCCTCCAGCACTGCCACCAGCCGTGGACTTGGCTGAGAGGGTTTAGTATTTTTAGTACCAAAATGTTATTTGAATGTCATCCATTGTGGGTTACTTCTCTTTGACTGATCTTCACAGTCAACAAGACAATTCCTCAGTCAAGTTGCCTCCACCCATTTTTCAGATTAACCATCTCTGCTGCCAGGGGTTGGTCCACGCCCCTCTCCTTCCCCCTTGCCCCACCTTCAGCTGTCTGTTCCCATTTAGGTTTGGGTTACAGGACCTTCTCGCATGGTTTATAGGTTGAATATGGTTTGAAACCCATCGTAACCGAAATTCTGTTTCTCTCTGAAATGTGAGTTGTACCCGGGCTAGTTTCACGGTCCTTGTATCACTGTTTTTTTCCCTCAGTCGTACGTAGAAGTTACTTCACGCTTTTCTAAATGCTTGGAAATGAGAATTTATTTTCCTTTATAAACTTTCCATATCTCATTCTGGAAGTGTGTTTCAATTTCAGTTTATCCTAAGAAATAAGAAGTTTTGCTAAGATGTGTTTAGTTGTGTATATGCATGTTTTTGGTTATCCTGCCTAGGACTGACTCAGTGAGCCCATTCAGTCAGGAAGACTCAAGTCTAGCGATGGTAATCCTGGCCCCGGATGCACTGCCCACCCACCCTTGCCCAGCATTTATTTTCTGTAATAGTAGTACTATTTTATTTGTATTTATTCAGAATTCATTAATTAAATTAATTATCAGTAAAACTAAATATTTAGTTGTTTCCGTTATAAATATTTAAATATAAATTAAGTAAAAATTTATGAACTTTATTTTTTTTATTTTTTATTTATTTATTTTTTAAAGATTTTATTTATTTATTTGAGAGAGAGAATGAGATAGAGAGCATGAGAGGGGGGAGGGTCAGAGGGAGAAGCAGACTCCCCGCTGAGCAGGGAGCCCGATGTGGGACTCGATCCCAGGACTCCAGGATCATGACCTGAGCCGAAGGCAGTGGCCTAACCAACTGAGCCACCCAGGCGCCCAAAATTTATGAACTTTAAATATATATCACTCTAATGGAAATTATTAGCAGATTAGTTAAAATAAAATATCAAAATAATCTAAGCGCTATCTAAAATATAAAAAATGTAAAAATGTAAAAAAGATTAACCCTGAAATAAAGTAAAAGTAAAGTAATATTTTTTTTTTAAAGATTTTATTTATTTATTTGAGAGAGAGAATGAGAGACAGAGAGCATGAGAGGGAGGAGGGTCAGAGGGAGAAGCAGACTCCCTGCCGAGCAGGGAGCCCAATGCGGGACTCGATCCTGGGACTCCAGGATCATGACCTGAGCCGAAGGCAGTCGCTTAACCAACTGAGCCACCCAGGCGCCCAAAAGTAAAGTAATATTATGTTGTCCTTCTTACAAAGGTGTAATCTGAAGAGACCTCTACTCCTGTGATAGTGTCACTGTTATGGAGCTGGTATTTTTATGTACAAATATTGCCAACTGCTCAGAGGGATTTTCCTGACTGTATTAGTGGAGAGATTGATGAGAAAGTAGAGTAACAAGCTAATTCCATACTTCCCCCAACTCCTTTATCTTTAGCTCATTCTCTGTCGATTTTGATTTTTTGTAGGAGCTATTTTATTTTTAATTTAATTTTATTTAAATTCAATTAACTAACATATAGTGCATTATTAGTTTCAGAGGTAGAGTTCAGTGATTCATCAGTTGCATATAACACCAGTGCTCATTACATCACGTGCCCTCCTTAATGCCCATCACCCAGTTACCCCACCCTCCACCCCCCTTGTAGAAGCTATTTTAGAATATATACATTTTTTTATTAAATAGCATCACACATCTATTTGTTGAAGCTGGATGTAGATTGTGTTTTAAGGAAACAGTGTAGTTTGTCCTCAGCTCTGGTTCCTTCCTGCAGCGTTGTGAATTCCCACACACAGTGACCTGTTAGTTTCAATGCCATCATATTCATGTCCTGCTTGTAGTAGGGGATTTGCTTCATTGTTGTTGCCTTTCCCTTCATGAACGTTATGGAGGTAGAGATGATCTTTTGCTAAACAGAGCACTTCATATCTTTAAATGAATGCTATTATTGTTTGACTTCTCCTCAAGATACCTATAGCAGAGCTTTCTGATTTAAAAAAAAAAAGGAAAGGCAAAAAGGAAAAAACAAAACAAAACAAAACCCTGGTGTTTCTGCACTTAAGAACAGCATTAAATACCAAAAATGAGATTGTGATCACTACTAAAATTTCCCTTCAAATCAGGGACGTGTTCTTCTTCTATCATTTGTTTAGTTATTCTCCATCCATTTCTCTTTTTCTTTCAGGGATTTCTACTATTTTTCACCTTCACATTTCCTGGATCTGCCCTTCAGCTCTCATCTCTTCCATAATGATTTCCATTTCCTCATTTTTCTCTTTTTAGATATTTCATCCACTTCTTCTACATTACTATTTTAGTCCTCAGTAGTAACCTGGATTCCCTCTTTCAGTTTATCTGTTAATTTTATTTTAATTTTTACTTTTTTTGTCTATTAATTTTAGAATTTTGAATATTTCTGCAGTCCATGAAACTTTACATTTTGTAATTGGTCTACTTAATTTAAGTGTTCCTGTTTGGTGATTATGGTTATGGTTTGGTTGTGGTTGTGGCCCATGTTGTAAGTATACTTCCCACCAAAGAAGCCATCTGTTGGAGGCAGTGCATAAGTCTTCCATGGTGCTGGATCCCCTTGGGTACTTCACTCCTTTTCTCCTAGGCAGCCGGGTTAAGCTGACAGCGGTTATGGAGCAGTGAAGAGAAGGGCCACTGTCTCTATACCTGTGGGTATAGAACTCCAAGAACTGCCAGGCAAGCAGAGCCCTCTGCCAGCCTCAAGTACCAGAGTCCACCCTGCCCACGGTGCAGTCACTTTGTCAGCAGGATCGAGCAGACGCTCCCAGGACCATGCATAAGTGGACTGGGGCCACATGGGCCAGCCAGGGCAGACCAGTCTCCGGGAGCCCCCGTGCCTGGTCTCAGAACTCTCTGCTGCTGGTCCCTCTGCCTTCTGGACAGAGATCCCAAAAGAGCCTGCACCTGCCAATGTGCCCAGCAGGTTCTGCCTGTTTGCCCAGAGCGGTCACTTCCCTGCCCCAGGGAGTTAGTGGCGAGGGAGCTGGGAAGGGGGAAGTGACAGGAACACGTGTTCAGGTCACCAACTTCTCCAGGGACAGTTTTGCTTCCCTAGAACCAGTTTTACCTCTGGAGATGTCTTAGACAAGTGGCATAGGGAGCTGTAAGAAGCCATAATGTGAATTCCGAGTTTATGCCAGCAAAAGCTTTTTCTCTAATTTATTTCACAAAGAGGCCAAGCTTTTCTCAAATTCAAGGGGAGGGGAGATTAGTGTAATAATAATAATAATAAGCTTTATATAGAATAGATTTATATTCTGTGTAAAGAAAGCCAGCTGTGATTTAGGGAAGAATGACCATCATTTCTGTAGGGGTGGAAGAAGAGACATTTAAATTTAATTAAAAACAAGCAATTTCTATCAAATATATATATTTAGGGTTAATTGCAAATTGAACTCCATTTTTTTGTAATGCACATAATCTTCATATGTACTGTGGATTCTGTGTCTTTAAAAGGGGATTATGTTTTGGACTTCACAAAGCATGCTTATAAATGTTCCTCAAAACATTTTACCTCTCCCTGTCCTCTTCTACTCACTTTTCCTGAAAATTAAAGAAGTTGATTCATGTTTACTTCATGAGAACACAGCAACATAATTAATTAAAAATGGGAAAATGTCGTATTTTGAATAATAAAATAACAAATTTCCTGTTTTTCTATTAAAAGGTCAACATGATTGTGTGACTATCATCAATAATTTCTTTCCTCGTGAGAGACTGGATTATTACACTAAACCCCAGGGGCTGGATAAAGAGCCAAAACTGCCTCCAAAGTTGGCGGGCCCACTGCACAAAATTATTACCACAACCAATCTTCATCCTGTCAAGGTAGTGTTGTGTTTATGGTCTTTGCTTTTTATTTAAATATTCCTTCAGAGTTTAAACTGCTCTTAATTATATAAGATCGTAGTTGTCTTGGTTGGGTTTCGTGGATACAGCGCTTGAGATATGGGGCTCTGTTGTTCAGTTGGCACAGTGAAGGACTGCTCTCGGTTTAAGCCTGAGAGAGAGTGAGAGACACAGGCTAGGCCAGGAGGAAAAGCTAGGCAAAGAGGTGGGTTCAGCTGAAGCCTGCCTTCCACCTCACCTCACCGGGAGCTCTGGACTGTCCATGGCTCCAGAGAAGCAAGGGAACCAGGCTTTTGGATCACTCAGTTGCCACTGGCTGAAGCCTGTTCCCGGAAGAAAAGGACAGGCTCCCATGTAGTGCCCAGGAAGGTGGCTTCTGATAGATGAAGGCAGTTCCCTAGAGCAGGAGGCAGCTCTGAGCCCCTAGCAGCCAACACTCCCAGAAGCTGGGACCGGGTACCTAGGCTGGTAAGGGGATTTGGGTGGGGAATCAGCAGCATCTACTACAATATTTATCCTTCCAGGAAATGTTCTGAAATGTGATCATGAGCATATACTTTAATGCAAGTAGCTATTTGATGCCTTTAAGTATTATAGTTCTTGCAGTATTAGTCAAATCACACAGATTTTCAAACTTTTTAGACCAACCCAGAAGTTCATTTGGCTTAACGGAGAAACTTCAGGAGCCATTCTGAACTATTTTCATTGCTCTTTTCTTCATAGTTTACATATAGCCTTTTTAGTTTGTTTACAATTTTTTTATCTTTATTTTTTATAAATCAATCCAAATGAGTATAATTTCCTCAATGAATCATTACAGAAAACTCTATGTATGCTACAGTGATGCTGTTCTTTTTCAAATTTCACTCATCTATATCTTCATTCATAATGTGTAGATTTGATAGTAATTCAGGACTGTTTGGTGAGCAAGGTGGTGAACTGGATCAAACACTGAGATTTTCCCTTAATACAAAATGTTATTATAAATGCAGTAAAATTATATTTCCCTTAAAGTCTATTACAGTGAGTCTGTGGAACATACCAAACACCATTAAAATAAGTGGACAGTTCTCATAAAGTAACTCTTTGGAGATTGGCACTCATTTGAAGATATAAGTTCCAAATTATATGTATTGTTCTTACTTTATTGATGCTTCCCTTAGCATACAGACTCTGAAGCTCAAGAAACAAACAAACCAACAAAACATACCTGTCCTGTGGCTTTCCACCCGAATTACTTTTCTGGGCCAGCAAGAGAGATGACAAACTCTCAGAGCCTTTTCCAGAAGATAGACTAATGGAGCCTGTTCTGTTTTTATTTTTCAAAACTCAAATGTCCTTCACATTCTGAAAGAACCCCAGGAGGTAACACTTGTGATCCTAAGAGGGCAAAAAAGAAATTCAGCCATGAACCATATGTTTGTATTTATGGTGGTGATTATATGGAACTCAGAATTTAACCTTTAAAAAGTACTCAGCCTCTTCTGTATCAGTGGTGTTTTGTTTTTGTTTTCCTTTCCCGGCATACACAGGTGAAGAGAGAACTTCCATATAGGAGCTATCCCTGTCCATGGCACTCTTTCTCTTAGTGGTGGGGCAGGCTGGGGTGGGAAGACAGGATTTTTCCTAGGGATATAGTATTTCTCAGTGTAGAGAATGTGTGTGGTTTTATAGGTCCTTGTTCTCCCTCTGTCCTGAGCATTATAGGATCTTCAGGTTTAGACAGATTTGAAGAAATTCCCTGTGTTTTTCTGATTTACTGTCTTTTATATCTATGTTTCTACCCTTTGAGGTTGCACTAATCTCAATAATTGTGATAATTGAGTCTGTGGAGTCATTTTTGGTGTTCACAAGGAACCTAGACTCCCAGGGTTAAATGTTCTAAGAATTAGTGTATCTCTAATTATCTTTAAGAGCACCTGTTTGAGTAAATTAGAATAAGGGTATATTTATACAGGCAATAAATGGTAAAGTTATAGACACCGAAATAACCTAAATTCTATTTTTTTAGTACACTTGGTCTTATAAGAGATATTATTCTATGATTATAGTACCTTTCTTCAGACCAGACCTTGTTCTTTGTAGCTATAAATGATCTATTCACTTGAAAACCTCTCCCCCCTCCCCCCACACTTCAGATAAAAGTTGTGCAGCGCTTTTGTGGTGCCTTATTTTCGTGCTTTACCGCTTTCCAAGCCAGCAACGGTCTTCCCGGGGTATATCATAAAAAAGTAACAGCCATTCTATAAAGTCAAAGACCTTTTAAAAGCAGCACAGAAATCCTCCTCGATACACAACGCACCTTTTCACTACAGTGCACTTAACACATCTGCATTTGTGGCAAGGGTAAGCAGCTCCTGGAGCATCACGGATATTTGTTTTCAGCAGGGACTCGGGCAGTTGTGCTGATGCCCAGAATACAGAGGTTTTAAAGGAGAAAAACCAAAATCACAGGAAAAATGACAACAGAAGTGAGCAGAGTCTCTAAGTGGTCAGGAAACAGATGTACACAAGTGATCCTGTCTCTGATTATTAACTTTCTTAAGCCCAGAATTGTTGGTTCGGTAATTTTTTCTTAGAGGGTATTTGAAAAATAAAAAGAATTCAAAATGCCACTGTATAAACATATTCTAACATTCTTCAGGAGATGAGCTGTATCAGGCTTTTCTACTTAATGGAATGTATTTATTCCTCTTCAATAATAATGAGATTTTCTTTATAATGGATGACTTATAATGCTGCAGAAATTAGAGGAAGGAAGCTAGTTCAAGTATTATTCTTTTGTGCGTATCTATGAGATGTTTCAGTAAGCTCGTAGTAGAGCTGTGGTTATGTATCATTTTTCTTTGGGTATAGTGGTGTATACTCTGAAGTAAGTAAAGCCTAATGTCTTAACAAAGAAAAAAAAACCATTAGTCTGGGTTCTGAGATTTTTTTGAAGTTTTTACTTGTAAGTTTAAGATCCTATGCTTTGATTATAAATGCTTTACACAAAAATATTGAACAGTTTCAAATGATTACAGTTGACAGTAGAAATATAAACATGTAATTAATGAGACTTCTCTGCCAAAAGTTAATTTTTGATGCATGTTATTGTAGGGAAAGTCGCCGGCAAATTTACCAACAAAGCTTCTCATTATACATTTCACAAGAACACTTAATCTTTGTTAAATTTCCAGGTAGGAGGCTAGGCATGGGATTCATAGAAGTCAACAAATGATCTTCCTTCCTCTTGGAAGAAAAGGATCTAATTCATGAAATCTGCTGTCTGTGATTCCCTGACATTTACATTCCCCAGGATAGGTGTTTCACCATAACACATAGGTTAGCAAACACTGACTTTCTGCCCCGTGCATACAGTTGTGCCCTGTTACACATGTGTTTACATTACTGTTATGTCACCATGGATGTTTACAGTTGCCCTGTTCAGACCTACTTCAGGTAGGTAATTTTACCCGATAACAAAGCCAATAAAAAAAAAGTACTCCTCATTACACTGATTTTGTGCTTAAATCTGTGCCTATATGAGAAGTGTGGGACTCATAATGCATCAGATTTGATAACTGTCTAATATTCCTCCTTGAAGCCTTTTAATTTGATTTCCTCTTTGACCTTTTCTCATTACCATAGATGATTAGAAGCATATCATAAAAATTTCCACAGAGAAATGTAGTTAATTGGAAAGTAATACACCTTTTATTTTTAGACATCTGTCTGTGAAAATCTCATTTTCTTATAATTAGTAAGAATTAATGAGAATCACAGTACTCCTAGCCATGAAATTCTAGTAATGTTAGCCAGAAGTAGTGATTGCTTGGTGATTTGACTCTGTATATAAAGGATATGTAAATATGTCATGTTTATCTTTAGTAAAAATGCTTTTTTTTTTTTTTTTTACGATTTTATTTATTTATTTGACAGAGAGAGAGAGTACAAGCAGGGGGAGCAGCAGTGGGAGAGGGAGAAGCAGGCTCCCCACTGAGCAGGGAGCCCAATGTGGGGCTCAATCCCAGGACCCTGGGATCATGACCTGAGCTGAAGGCAGATGCTTAACCTACTGAGCCACCCAGGCGCCCCAGTAAAAGTGCTTTTAACAGAGAATCTAAAACCATGACTCTGAGTAGCATACTAACACCCTGGTTTCGCTTGATGGCAGATCACGGGATAACTTAGATGTACAGAGTTCAAGAGATTTCACGATGCCGAGGTCCTTCTGTATTAGTTTTATAACTTTGATCACTGGCAATTTGCATTCTAATTTGAATTAACATAGTAAACATATGACCCTGAGAAAGAATTTATTTGGTAATCTGTTGACATCAACCAAAACTAAGTATCTAATATGTACATGGAAAAGTCTCTCATGGAATTTCTAAGCTCACTGGAATTTCTTCTAGATCGTGATGCTTGTAAATGAGAATCCTCTGCTGGCAGAAGAAGCAGCTCTGAATAAATGCTACAAGGTGATGGATTTGATCTGTGAGAAATGTATGAAGCAAAGAGACATGAATGAAGTATTGGCTATGAAAATGCATTACATCAGCTGTATCTTTCAGAAATGCATTAACTTCTTAAAAGATGGAGAGAATAAACTGGACACTCTGGTCAAAAGGTACCGTTTCTACCATGTCATGTGCAAAATATACTCAAATAGATAATGTTTTATTATATGAAGCCTCCTCGTAGATTAAAAAATGAAGCATTTTAGCAGCACTTGTTATTGTTGGGCTCACATTTAGTCTGCAAGAAACAAGAGCAGTGTTATGTTTAGGTTGAGTGATTATTCAGTTCTCTACTTTTTACAACGATGCTTTTGTCATCCCCGGTTTACAGGTGAGGGATCTGAAGTTTGGAGAAGTTTAGGTAGCATGTGTAAGATGTAGAAAGTAGCCCAAGTCCAGCTTTGAGGACTGGTATGCCATGCCTTCCTTAGGTTGTTGCTCTGAGTTCATCATGGCGCTCCACCTATCTCCATTACTGAACCTGGGAGAGCTGCGTGTTATCCTTGTCCTCTGACCATCAGGGGTCAAATTCCCACATAGTTTTACTGAGAAGAGTGAACTGTGTCAGAAAGGTGTAACTTAATGAGAGTTTTCACTCTTTGTACAAATAACTGGCATGGTAATAAGTAACTGGTTGCCCTGATAATGGCAGTTAGTGTGTTTTATGGCAGGGGTCCCTTTTATAAATTCGTCCCAGGGCCCGTAAACTCGATAAGGGCTAGCCTAACCTGCAGGTAGAACAGCAGTTTGAATTAAGTCTATCATCCTGATTGGGAGAGACAGTGAAAATCTCAGGTAGCACAGAAACTACTAAAAGTTCATGGGTTCATCTGGGAGGAAATGCTTAGATATTCAACTCCAGTTACTTTTTAAAAAATATCTTTCAGCTTGTTAAAAGGCCGAGCTTCAGATGGCTTTCCGGTATATCAAGAAAAGATCATAAGAGAAAGTATCAGAAAATTTCCTTACTGTGAAGCCACACTCCTCCAGCAGCTGGTGCGAAGCATTGCTCCTGTTGAAATTGTAAGGCCCCTCATAACTAAGTTAACTCTACCAGTAAGACCTAATTACCGTATTTTGTACAATTAGAGGCAAGTTCTCTTTAGCATTAATTTATTAATAATTTATTTATGTAGTAGAGAAATAATTATTTGTTATTTTAGACAGTCTTCAGGAACAGACATGGTGGTAGGTGTACCTGTTAACCCTGTTTTTGTTCATCCATTTCCCCTCTCTTGATCCTCTTCTTTCATTTTTATATAGCTCATGGTTTAATAAATAGTATTCCCCTATGTCGGAATGTAGATGGTTACATGGAAAATTACATTTTAAAGACCTCTGTGAAACCTGTAAAGGTGGGTAATACAGATACACACATGTACACTTGCAGCTCGTGAAAAACCAGTACAAAGTCCCGCACTAGATGGAAGTAGGAATTGATTGTCTAGGTTGATGGTTTCTGGTCGGTGGGGATGTGAAGGGATGAGTCGTGGGGAGGCTCAATGTATGTCCCGATAAAGAGTCTCAAAGTATTTCCCAGCTTCTCATATTCCACTTAATGCCTCTGATTATAAATGTTCCATACTTAAAATTCCATTTATACTTCCCAGCTATAGGAAGCAAATTTCAACTTTATTCTCTGTTCTTTAAATTATTTATTGCCCTTTTATCATATATTTACTTAAGTAGTATTTCATAAGATACTCCCTGACTTCCCTGTTTTGAACGCATTTCTGTTCACCATATCGACACCAGTCATGCTTTTCTACATTTCAGTCAAATCCTTTATCGGCCTTTGTCTATTGGGTAAGAAGCTGATCCTGACACTAGTCCTGTCCATGGCTTCCTCCCCGCCCTCCGGCAATGTTGGTTCTTCTCTGCCTTCTCTGGGCTGTCCCGTCCCTCTCGGGGTGGGAAATGAGGAGAGGTGGGATCTTGGTGCTCCTTCATACATTAACACTTCATCTATTCAGAGCTACGCAGTAAGAAAGACCTGAAGAGACAAGATGATTTCATGAAGTTCATGCATTGATTTCTCCCTGAGAGTTCTCCATGATTTAATGTAGAGATTTTTTACCCTTTCTTTTTAATATACTTGGCTCTTTGGTATTTGAGCTTTTGGAAGATTAAAGTTAGCAAATTTTGAGAGTGGTCTATCAATTATGAATGTGTTTTGGTACACATATCAAACTCCAACTAACCGTGAGTTAAATCAATAGGGTTTATTCATTCCCGTATACTCAGAAGCTCAGAGGTAGGCAGACCAGATCTGTCACAGTGGCTCAAAAATGGATTCCCATTTTTTCCACCCAATATTCTTTAGCCATATAGATTATCATACACGTGCTTATGACGTCAGGGCTGCAATGCTGAGCTCACATTTTTATCCCAGGCAGGCAAGTAAAGGAAGGGGGTTTATAGCTGGCCAGTACGAGCTGTCCCAGAAACCCACGGCCTGAGCGGTGTGACCACTCTTAGCTTCATAGGTTGTCTGGGGAAATGAGCAGTTTCGGCTGGTCTAGACCCTGCTACTCTGAATGAAGTTGTGCTTCTCTCAGTGCAGAAGTTGGGGGAATGGACATCAGAGAAACAATGAGGACTGCCGGCTGTGGGCTGTTTCCAACATTAACAAGTGGTAGCTGACATTCCACCCTCAAAGGGGAAAACAGCAAAACTGAAAATAGCCCAGAGTACTTACAAAAAAGTCAAAGCAGACCAATGTGGGGTTGAACAATTCACTGTAGCCCTGCATCATAGAATAATTGTCGTTCGAGATGATGCAGTATAATTGTTAGTGTTTATCCTAGTGATCCGAGTCATGGAGAAAAGGTTTATCAATAGAGAGAAGAGAGGATATAATGCATCTTTGAAAACTTTTCTCTCTTTAAAAATTGTTCTTTAAGAGTTATATGTTCTCTCTGGAAAACTTTATTTATCTGGAGTGCCTGTGGTTGTGAATGTCCCAGGAAGCCGCCTTTTACTTCCGGATGGGTTTTGTTACACTCACAAGTTCACAAGCCACTGGAGCAATACTCACCATTTCCTGTTGCAGGGTAATTCTCAGGGTTGGCTGCCATGAGGAGGATCATCCGTGGCACTTAATGATAGTGCTGATGCCTGGGCCCTCCTGCAGAGGTTCGGGTCCCCTCCGGCTTCTCCCTATCACAAAGCTCCGCAGGAAGTGTGAGGCATGGCTGCCTTTAAGAAGTGTTGCATCCGCATTGTAACAGAGTATACTCTTACAGATGTTTTGCTTTATCACTTGCCAGCATATAATTTGACTTCTGGAAGACTAGCTAAATGTTTCTGATTTTACAGACTATGTTGAGTAAAGCATCCTGTTTGTCTTTAAGTTGACTATCTTTCCATGGGAGTAGCTCTGGTGCCTAAACAAATTCTTATTTAACAAAGTAGGTGACAAGATTTTGTATGACAAGAAAGAGCTCTTGCCACCTGGCAATGACAAGAAAGATTCCATGTCATTCTTCAGCTGTACCATCGATTCTTTTCTGAAGCCATTGTTGACGCTAACAGCCATGCTCTTAGATAAAGTCTGTGTCACCGCCAGCCTTCAGGACTTTGGCTCTTGTGTGCCTGCTTCTGGACAACATTGTTCATGGAGTGTCATCTCTGTAGTCTTTCCACAGTGATTTTAAAGTGTGTTTTCCTCTCCTTCATACCTACTCTAGGGTTCTGATCCCACTGCATTCTCTGTACTTACCCAAGCCATCACGGGTCAGGTGGGTTTTGTGGATGTGGAATTTTGCACTACCTGTGGAGAAAAGGGAGCAAGTAAAAGATGTTCCGTCTGCAAGATGGTAAGAATGAAGTTCTTTGAAGTTCATTGATCTGGTTTAGATTTTATATCCAACTTGATAATTGACTTTTAATATTCTCTAAGTATAATGGTTGACATTAGTTTTCTAATACATCCTAATATAAATTCTAATTCTGTGCATCTAATACTTAAAAGTAATTTTGAAAGAGCAGTATGGGATAAATGTAGTTCTGTGTAGTTCTGTGCCCTACCTTCTGTCAAACTTCCAGGCTGCCCCAGCTTCTGTGCAGACCACCTCCAAGAAAGAAAGAATCTGAGTGAATGAATGAGAGAAAGATTATCCATAAGGGATTGAGGCTGGTGCAGATATGAGAGCCTAGAACAGGACAGTTCATAAATATGCCATCTTAAATCTTCTGATGGTAACTTGAACTACAAACTCTTCATCATCTCTTCCTTGTAAAACTCCAACTCCCTTGTTACTGCCACCAATCTTTATGCTCTTCGGGCCCCACTTCTGCCAGCATGATCTTTGTAAAGGGCATATCTTCTCCTCACAGATATTACCCACAAGCATTCATCTGTACATTCACGTTACCCTATAAGTTATATTAATTAATTTACTTAATTATATTAATCTCCTATTTTCAAGGTTGGAATTCTTCAGCATATTAATAATACCCATCACATTTTGCTTTAACCTACTTCTCCAGCTTCATCTCCTTTAATTACTTACTTCTTTGAACCTCAATTTCTTTGTATGTGAAATGGGGTTAGCATTGTGAGAATTCATTGAGACCATCTACATGCGTTAACTGTTGTTCCACGTAAAACACTTAAAACGACAATCATTTGCTAATTTCCCATGTTGGCGGTTGGCTGGGATTAGCCAGGGCGCTTTTTCTCCATGTGTCTCTTATCCTCCTTGGACCAACAGGCCAGGCTGAGCTGTTCTAATAATGGTGGCAGAGGTAAAAGGGGACAAGTAGAAACACACGAGGTCCCTAGAAGTCTAGTCTTGAAATTGCCGTGCTCTCAAATCCCTTTGGCCCAAACAAGTCACACGGCCAAACTTAAGGTGAATTCCCTTTCCCTTCGGTGAAAAGAACTTTGAAATCTCATGAGAAAGTGTACACATGAAGGGAAAACTAAAGAATCGGGACCAATGAAACAATCTACAATACGTGTCCTCTGTATATACGGGCTTAGCACAGTGCTTGGCATATAATCTTGCAAAAAACCTAAGCTCCATTTACAGAAACTCCTTGCTGTCCTTGAACATATAATTCACTTCCCTTGCATTTTTGTATGAGATAATCTCTCTGCTTGGAATGCTTCTTTCCCATTTCTCTGTCGACTGACTCCCTTTATAAAGAGTGAGTCAAGTTTCCTCTCTGCCCCTGTTGCTGTTACAACCTATACTAGGATGTGAATCATGTTGTTGGGTATCTGCCTCTCTCCATGCTGCTCCATCCAGCTCTTTCTCAACCCTAGTTTCCTCCGAGACAGCTATGTCTTCTTGTCATTGTATAATCCTGGCACATAGTGGGTTCTCCATAAATCATTTGTTAGAGTCTTTGGTAGACCACTTATTATATATCCATTGTTATGAAGCGTAAGCTAAAAATTACAAATATAAATTAGTGCCCATCACGGTTTTAAAAGAAAGCATAGGGGTGCCTGGGTGGCGCAGTCAGTTGGCATCTGACTCTTGGTTTCGGCTCAGGTCATGATCTCAGGATCGTGGAATCAAGCGCTGTGTTGGGCTCCACACTCAGTGTGGAGTCTGCTTGGGATTCTCTCTTCCTCTGCCCGCCCCCACTGCCGATCTCGCTTGCTCACTCTCTCTCAAAACAAATAAATCTTAAAAATAAAAATAAAGGAAAGCATAGGAAACAACATTTTTTACAGCATAGTTCTTGGTGTAGTGTCATGGTTGGGATATCATGCAATCACAGCTCTTGAAATGAAGTAAACTTACGACTGTTTTCAGGTTATATATTGTGATCAAACCTGCCAGAAAACACACTGGTTTGCACATAAGAAAATCTGTAAGGATCTAAAGGACGTTTATGAAAAACAACAATCGGAAGCTGCCAAAGAAAAGAGTGAAGAGGAAAACAGTATGTATATAAAAAGCGAGCTCATACTGCTTCTCATTGGGAATAGGATTGATATTATTAATGATATTAACACAGGCCCCAAGGAACTGAGTCTTCTCTGGGGACCGAGGAAACTTGGAGTTAACCAATATAAGAATCACATTTAAGTGTGTCCCTCTTTGGGGTTCTTGGGATAATGTATAGAATACGGTTAGCCTAGAAGTTGCTGGAAAACAGAGAGGCATAGAATTCTAAAGAATATGGTTTATTCCGTATTCTACCTCCTGACTCATGAGAATGCCCTGCAACGGTGGGACTCATAATGAGTGTTCACTTACACCCGACTAACAAGGGATGTTAAGGTCTTTGACTAAGGAAATAGTTAAATTTCCCCTCATGGCTACTCAAAGATCTTAAGGTTGGGAACCTTTAATTTTTTTAATTAAAGTCCAAAGCTGTAGGTGAAATTACAGAGTAAATTTATAAATTACAGATTAGTTTGCAGCTCTAATGTACAGATAAGGTTTCTCCAAGTATCTGGGCATTGAATTCCACATTACTTTTTCTCTCCCTCCCTCATGAGGTATATGACTCATTTTCATCAGAAACAGTGAGTTGCTTCAGCAGTGATTCACAGACTGTAGTGGAAACCACCTCCACGCCTGCGCCCCACCCCGGAGAATGTATCGTACGTTCTGCGGAACGCATCTATTGTGGAAAAGTTGCCCAGTTGACTGATACAAAGCACTTCCACCCTTCCTCAGCAGACTGAATTGCCTTCACCACCTGCTTGAGAAACACTAGGAGTAGGATTGAACGAGTTGTACAAAATTTAATTCATATAAATAAATTTATAAGAGAATCATCAGGCTTTCTGACTGCCATGCTTCTCCTGTTTTCCGGGCCAAACTTCTGTAGCCTGCGTGTGGAGGACAGAGGCTGACCTCCGGTACTGTTACCAAGTGAGGGAAAGAGTAAGATGGTCAGGAGATTGGGAATTCCCGGTTGGTAAGCGTCAGCAGGTGCCGCACACTCTTCTAAATGTCACAGGCACCTTTATTCTCCACCGGTGTAGGTGAGGCTTTATTAACCGCACCCCCCCCAACTTTACAGGTGAGGAAAGCACCCTGCGTGGGCAGTTACCTACCCAAAGGCCTCAAGCTCATTCACGGCAAAGCCGTCTTTGAAGGCAGCTCCCAGACGAGCATGTCCATCTCAAGGCCTGGCTGCGGAGCCAGAGGCCTGAGTCCAGACCCTGGTTCTGCTGCTCCGCTGGCCGTGAAGCTCTGAGGAAGTTGCCAAACCCTTCTCTTCTCCGTTTCCGCACTTGTAAAAATCATGATAATAATGATAATAGGGATCATTTTCCTCACGTGGCTGTTGGGGGATTCGATAATTTCATACTCGGAAAGCATCCAGAAGAGAGCCCAACAACGTGGTAGGAACAACAAAATGACCTTTTTTTTTTTTCCTCCTTTTTTCTTTTTATCAGATGGCAGACTTGATGTCAGTTCTAACTGTGTTCGTGCAGAGCAGCTCGAGGCTGAAGCGGGGGTCTCCCAAGAGGATTGTCAGCCGAAGGAGTCTGTGGAGGCGGAGAAAGACTGTCCTCAGAATGGAGGCGGGTTGGAAGGTTTACCGGATGCTCCTGCAGGTCCACAGGAATCTGAGGAGTGAAAGGCAGAGTAGGTGCCGGTGTGGACGGTTCGTGCCCTAGCAGGTAGCCAGAGAGTTCACGTGACTGTGTCCTCATGCCTTGTGACCCCTGCATGGCACCGTGGCAGGATTCCATGTCTCCTAGAATAGAGGCCTTCAGGCAAAGCTCTGTCTACCATGCCCTGAGTTCCCAGTGATTTCTGTACTGTAGTCGGACAGATAGTCCAAGGGAGAAATTTGTATTTCAAAGTATCGCAGAAACATTTTTATTCCCTTTCTGAGGCCAGCTTCCCAGCAGTTGTTCTCAAAGCAAAAGAGATCCCCTTCAAGAAGAAATATAGGCTCTGGGGAACAGAGGGGCAAGCAGAACAGGTGTAGGAGAGAGATTTTCAGGAAAGAAGAATTTTCTAGCCACTGAGATGGGTAGTTAAACGAATCATAGCTTATATGTGAATAAGATGCATATAAATAGCATTTAGAATAGTGAAGTCCTACTTACTTAGATGCAGTGAAATGAAGAAAAGTTGTATGTTACAGGCTCTGTCACAGTTCAGCTCATTGTAGTTTTTATATAGAAATGATCCTGAGCAGTCTGAACTTCATATAGTTCCTGCGGTGACATTTTATCTACAGTATTTGTACCTTCATAACTGTCGGAACTAAAGCACAGCCACGATTATCTCAGCATGTGCATTAAAAAGGATGTTTCATGAAATCTCTCATTAAATAATGGCTAACCATAGTGTGTCCCCAGTTATAAAGCCAATTCCTGTGCCATATTCCACCTGAAAGGCTTTTTTCTTCCTGTGAGCTTTTCGTGGGGCTCTTCTTGCCCAGCAACTGATTTATAACTGTCACTTTTAGAGCGTGCTCACACCCGTTTTTAGCGTATGCAGTATGGAAGCAGAGCTAGGGCCTGATCACCGAAGACAGCGCTTGTTTCAGAGTTTCTTGTGATGATTGTAAAATAAATCATGCCTACTGATATAACCACCTCCACATCTTGTTTCCTGGCTTATTGCTGTTGAGGGATGGCCAATATTAGAGAAATATTAGAGAACTTACATTTTAGGAAATTCAGCAAATACTAGAGAAGAAAGAAGTATTTTCATGTGTACAATTGCAAATCAAAATGACTACCCACCTCGCTTCGCTGATCATATTCTTCTGTTTTGCTGGTTCTCCTCTTCCCTACACTCAGTGACTTTTCCGCACCTTCTGCACGCCCTCTGGCGTGCTGTTACACGAAGACTTCCTATGAGTGAATTCAGTGTGAAGGGTTAGCTGGGGAGGAATTCGGCAGGCGGATTGCACCTAAACTTGTCACTCACGACAAGCCTGTCTTCACCGGTCAAGGTACCGCATCTACACACTGAGAAACATTCCTCTTTGATGAGTAAAATCATCCTGCTAGGCTGCCCTCTCCCACCAGTGTTTTCATGTGCATTATCTGGTTTTTTTTTTTTTTTTTAAAGATTTTATTTATTTATTTGAGACAGAGAGAATGAGAGAGACAGAGAGCACATGAGAGGGAGGAAGATCAAAGGGAGAAGCAGACTCCCCAACGAGCAGGGAGCCCGATGCGGGACTCAATCCCGGGACTCCAGGATCATGACCTGAGCCGAAGGCAGTCGCTTAACCAACTGAGCCACCCAGGCGCCCCATTATCTGGTTTTTAATTGTTGTTGTTGTTGTTGTTTTGTATTCACGTTACCACCATTTTGTGTTATCATTATCATGCCTGTCTTCGGATACCATAGAGGGTTATGAAAAAGCAGGAGGAAATAGGAAAGCTGAGACATGTGGCAGTGGAGAGGAACTTCTTCCCTTTGTTGAAGGGAATGCTGACAGAAATCAGAATCTAATACCGCTGTAACTGCCAGGGGATGAAGAGGACTTCAGGTATAAGCCATGTCAACATTACAATTTTCCACCCTTGTATTTCAGGGAAGAGGTGGTCTGAAAATGGAGTTTAAGAGACAATGGGGTTGGTTCTGATTATAATCCCTTCCTTCGTCATACATAATCTCAAATAGGTGTTTCCATTATTATACCAACAAAATAGGTGGTCATCCCATTCATTCTGGTTTTAGCCATGTTGAATTATTTTCAATATGCTATCAAGAAACTTTTCTTGGGGTGCCTGGGTGGCTCCAGTCGGTTAACCATCTGCCTTAGGCTCAGGTCATGATCCCAGGGTCCTGGGATCGAGCCCCATGTCAGGCACCTTGCTCAATGGGGAGCCTGCTTCTTCCTCTCCCTTCGCCCCTCCCCCCTGCTTGTACTCTCTCTCTCTCTCTCAAATAAATAAAATCTTTAAAAAAATAATCTGAACACTTCTGCTTCTGGGAAGCAGAATAGACATACTTTTCTCTATTCCTTCTGCTAAGTAAAACTAAAATCCCTGGACATTATATATCAAACAAACATAAGAAGATTCTCTGTAAGAGGGAGAAAGAAGGCAGACTGGCTGGGGATCTCGGGATCCAGGCAATGACATTTCATTTGTTCTCTGAGGGTTGGTTTTTTTGTTGTTGTTTTTGTTTTTGTTTTGCCTCATGTAGCCCAGTCACGATGCCAAAGAAACTGACAACATGGAAACACCAACATTACAGACCAAAATAAATCCCAACAAAGGTCTGCCAGCCTGCTGCCTGCCCTGCAGAGCCCTGCAGATTTCAGACTCAGGACTGCAACATCAACTCATTCTTAAATTTCTAGTCTGCCTTGTCCTGCCCTACAAATTTTGTATTTGCCAGCCCCCAATTCCTTAAAATAAGTCACTCTCTCAAGTCACTCTCTTTCTATGCATATGCCCTATTAGATCGGTTTCTCTGGAGAACCCTGACTAATACACCAGGTGTCTTACTTTGGGCCACTAACAAATTACCATAGACTAGCATGGCTTAAATAATAAACATGTATTTCTCATAATTCTGGAGGCTAGATGAGATCATAGTCAAGTTTTTGGTGGAGACCCTCTTCCTGTCTACAGAGGGCCGTCTTCTTGCTCTGTCCTCACATGGTGGAAAAAAGGTAGCCAGCTCTCTGGCCTCTTAAAAAGACACTAATCCCCTTTGTGAGGGCTCTACTCTCATGACCTAACTAGGTCCCAAAGTCCCCCCCTCCAGATACCATCATGTTGAGGGTTAGATTAAAATATACCGATTTTTTGGGTGGGGACACAAACTTCCGTCTATGATATCAGGCATAGTTCCTAAAGGGCACAACTGCTCTAGGGATAAGAATCACAGTATTAGCTGACATCTATCAGGTGCTAACTTTGAGAAAGCCGCTCTGACACTTTACATCCATTATCTAACTTAAATCTTTGAAATTTTATGAATTATGATTACCATGTTAAATAAGAGGAAATGAAAGCTTAGAGAACTTAGCGAACTTGTCCAAGTAACAACTAGTAAGTGAAGAGCTAAGCTAGGTGTGATTCCAGAGCACCAGCTTTTAGCTGCTACCCTGTATAGATCTATAAAATAGTATTTTTGGTTTCTTGGTCATGAGAGCTCCTGATAGATCCTGAAATCGACTTTCACTTGAATCAGCTTGAATGGTTCTCTGTTGCTTAAAGAATTTAAAACACCCTCTCAGTTGTGTGTTGCATTTTGGTAGAGTTTAGGTTACTTAAGTAAGGATCCCTGTCTTCTATTTTGTGTTTCTCCCCAAATGGTATTTATTACAGTATTTTCAAATCACAGCCATTCAGTAGCCCTTCATTACTGAATATAAAATACTGAGGAGTGCATTTTAAAGCAAATCTTTTTCTTCATACAAAGGAGACATATTTCCATTAGTTCTTTAAAAAGGAAAGTAAGTAAAATTTGCTAGCTATACTTTTGTAATTGGAATACTTTTTCATCCTTTTCAGTGATTGTAGGATTAAAAATAGAATATCAGGCTACACATTCTTTTACAATTCTTTTAGTTGTTAACCTGGGGATTATAATATCCAATTTACTGCAATCCAATTCAAAATTAATATTGCTTATGCAACTTACGGGCCAGCTTAAGTCTGATCCCAAATGCACCTTTTCCATCATGAAATAGGTTACTGCTCTGCCCACCCAACATTATTGCCTCATGGGGCTGATAGTACTCAGCTCATGGTGAGTAACTTCGGTCAAAGTTACTTGATGTTTGTTGGTCAGGCTCTTAGTACTGGGGTGGATGAAGTAGCATGCCTGAAACTGCTCTTCGAACAATGACCAGTTCTCTGCTGAAGGTAGAATGGCCTTATTCAAGAACCTTTTGAGACTGCACCGTGACTTCTTAGACTTTGCAAGACTCCACAAAGCCTCCTTACCTACCACAAATACTTCTAGCACCATGGATTATACTGAGTTATCCTAACAGTTATCTATTGCTGTGTAAGAAATTACCCCAAAATGTATCAGCTTGAACCTTCAATAAGCATTATCTCGTATAATTTCTGCAGGCCAGAAATAAAGGAACAGCTTAACTGGGTGATTCTGGCTTGGGGTTTCTCAGGAGGATGTGGAGCAGCTTTTGGCCAGAAGTTCAGTCATCTGAAGGTTTGGTGAGATCTGGAGGATCTGCTGGCAAGGACAGCTCCCTCAGATATTTGTGGAAACAGGCCTTAGTCCCTCATTGGCTTTTTGGAAAGTAGCCTCAGTTCCTCCCCGCTGAGCCTCTCCAGAGGAGTGCCTAAATGTCCTCACAACATGGTAGCTGGCTTCTTGCAGAATAAGTGATCCAGAAGAGAGAACAAGAGAACATGCCGATCCTTTCTGTGACCAAATCTTGGAAGCCAAGCACTATCACTTTTGTCTCGAGCCACTCATCCACATCGATGCCCAAATCTCTGCCTGTTCTTAACCTCTGCCAGGGATCATACCTGAATTTTCAGACCCTGGCTTTGTATAGAATCGGAAGTGCCCACGGGTGAAAGGAGGTTAGAGATTCTCAGGGACAGTTCACTGTTCCCTCTAGGGCTTCCGTCCCTTGTCTGATTTCAGCCCCACTTGTCCAGTGTGTCTCTATCCTGTCTGTGTTACACTGTGGTGGTGGTCTGAGCAGAAGGAGATGTCACTCTGCTTTTTGTAAGCTTTTGATCTAGCTCTTTAGCTCAGCCGGGGAAAACCAGCAAGGCATTTTGTCTCTCAGCACCAGGCAACTGCTAAAAGCTTTTCTGGTTTCTCTTTCCCCTGAGCTTCTGGCTTCCGGTGAGGCCAAGCTCACATCATTAGCCCACACCCGCAACTGGCAAATGCCTTCAAAGGCGACGTGGAAAGACAAGAGGCTGGATAAATAAATTGTGGTATCCTCGTACAGTGGAATGCCATGCAGCCATGAGAATGATAGAGCTATCGCCTCTAGCAACAACATGGGTGATTTTTACAGTATTGAGTAAGAGAAGCCAGACACAAAATAATTCAACTTCTCTGAGTCCACTTATATGCCTTTCAAAGACAGACACAATTAATTTATGGTTTAGAATTCATAACAGTGATTCCTCTTCAAGGGTGGCTAATAGGGAATAGGACTGGTAACAGGAATGAAGAGGCCGTTCACATGCTGGTAATAGTCTCTCTCCCAATCCAAGACTGCTATTACATGAACATGATCATTTTTGGAAAATTTGTTGAGCTGAACACTTAATGATTTGTGTACATTCCTGTATACATGTTTTACTTTAACAAAAACATAAAATGTGTAGGGATTATATTATTGGTGTTTCTGCTTGCGTTTACGTGGTTCAAATAATATAAGAAATGTATAACATGCTTAATCACAGAGAAGTTTAATAAACAACAGAAATTCACTAGGATTTCTAGAAATACTAGAGTTTATCTTAGTGTAACTGTGAGCATTTGAGCAGGTTCTCTGCCTTTCTCGTCAAGGTATTTTTCCTCTCGTGTTGGAACTGTGTCCCAGTTCAGGGAGGTAATAGCCATAGCGGACCTCTTCATGGACCTTACCAACACAGCATCTTCTGGGTCATCGAACACAGTTCTGCAAAAATGGCACTTACGTCAGAAAAAAAATCCATTAAGCCACAGTGAAATTTTCATTCAGACAAACAAATGCCATATTTTTCTATGCTATTTTTAACCTCATACCGCTAACAAATAACTTTGGGCCTCTACTGACAAATGACTTGTAGAATAAGGAATGCTAGTTTTACCATATATATTGTTTATTTTTTAAAATTCAGTTTTTGAACATATTTGGGATCGGCTATTCCAGTTTAGGTCTCACACGTGAATGTGTTTATGATTTGAAACCAGTGTTGAATGAGATGATTAAAATATTTGTAGATGTCATATGCATATTAGTATCTTAAGAACATTTTGTTAGAAAGTTATGATTTCTCTACATTATGCTATTATTTTATAAATGTGCTTGGGGATAATATTTTTCAACCTGAATCCAAAGAAAAAAATACCAAAGTGCAAAATCGAAAAAGAATGATGATTTTTAAAGTTTATCAATATTCATGAATTTGAAATGTTTTCCATAGTTTAATGAAGTATTTGCTATTGAAAACGTAAATTCCAGAGAATATAAAATGTTAATCTACATAACTGCTCTCACTGAACATATTTGGGGGAATATTAAACATTTGTAATTTGCTAGTAAGTCTTAGGTTTCATTTTTTATGCATTGAATCAGCCTTTCATTTTTTTCTGGTTATAATAATAATATTAAAAACATAAGTATATCAAATATGAATAAATAGCTTGAGCTTATTTATCACAGAAAGATGGCATTTTACCCCCCATCTATTGAAGTTAGTCATTTTTTAACTCATTAAAATCTATTTTGGAAAATGAAGATAATTTAAAGTCAACACAATCATGAAATAATTTGATAATAAAAGTAAAGTTAAAAAGTCACTTACTTGTCTACATTATTCGCAAATGCAAAATCTAAAAAAAAATACATTTCTAAATTAGTATTTTTCAAATGTTTATTCAGCATTTAAAAACAATGGAACAATGCTATCAAGGAAAAGTCTAGAGCACAACTCTCTGCTTTTTGAATGGTTATTTAGATGAATAGTTCAATCCTTCAAAAATGCCTTGATACCTAAACTCAAACTGAACTTTTCTATTATAGTGCCTTGGATTTGCCTTAGGTTTTGAGGCAAATTCTTTAATTCAATACAGATCTCAAAACTGAGAACAGAATGCTTAATCAATTAAGTTACCAGTGGAATCCAAGTGGGGATTTTTGTAAGTAAGATATTGAGTCTCATGCAGAAACAAATTCTTTTTTTTTTTTTTCAGATAGACACACACATCTATAAATGGACTAACAGACCAAATGAGGAGAAATACTTAGGGCAGTTTAAACCATTTGGATTCTTGGCATTAACTTCAAAGAAATCGAATAAACAAATCCTAGATCACAAGAATCTCCATCTTCCCTAGCTTTGGGAGCTCAAAGGCTAGTCCTCAAAGCCGGGATTTCTTATGGTATCTTCCAGAGGCTGTCATTGCTTTGTTCATTCCTCTCCAAAGGCTAGTGCCAGGCTAGACATGGAATGTACCAGCACCTGTTGGGCCACCAAAGCCCACAGTATGAGTCCTGCCAATCCACAAGCAGCAGGGAGCACACAGCCTCTGCCTTAGGAGAGGAGTTCATGGCATTGTTCCCTTCACGAATGGGTAACCCAAGGCTCCCGTTCCCTTTCTGATCTCCCCAGACTCTTTTCCTACACTTTTTTTTTTTTTTTAGAATTTCTATTTATTTATTTTTAAGTAATCTCTACACCCATTGTGGGGCTTGAACTCACAACCCCAAATCAAGAGTCCCATGCTCTTTCAACTGAGCCAGCCAGGTGCCCCTCCTACATTTTTTAAGTTACAAAGTGCACCTTTTGCTTATAATGAATATAAACAGGAAAATAGTAGAAAGTGAAACTTCTCTTGACCTTTCTCATTCCTCTTATCAGAGGTATCACTATTGAGAGTTGTGTATGTATGTTTCCAGCCTCCTATGTGCATACACACGTGTACTCACACACATACATATACCCAGTTCCAATTTTGTTAGTACTCTGCATTACATTACTCCATGATGTATTTTTTATACTCAATTTATCATAGAATAGTTCTCAAATACCACAGTTCATATTGTATGAATGTACCGTAACTTAATATTCTATGAAGGACCAGAGTACTTTCACTATTTTTTCTATTACACAAAATGTTTCAATGAACAGCTTTACATGTAAATCTTTGTTCTTAGGTGCAAATACTTCTGTAAAAGAGACT
Source organism: Neomonachus schauinslandi (assembly GCF_002201575.2). NCBI lineage: Eukaryota > Metazoa > Chordata > Mammalia > Carnivora > Phocidae > Neomonachus > Neomonachus schauinslandi. The sequence continues at coordinate 48,581,535 of NC_058414.1, read as the reverse complement.
TCATATTTAATTGCTATGTTGAATGCTTTGCACATTTTGTATGTTGATGGATGCTGCCCTATTGCCAAGAAAGTTGAACTAGTTTATACTCTTACCAATAATGTGTAAGTTGTGCTTTTTCTCTCTTAATTATTAACTTTTATTAATCTTTTCAACTTTTATGTATCTGCAGGATGAAAATAATATCTCATTGTTTTATTTTGCATTTACTCGCTCACTAGTAAGGCTGATCATTAGATGACACATTTATTTCCTTCTCTAAATGTCCTGTCCATAGCTTTTGTCACTTTTTTAATTTGGAGTTTACAAATTGATTTATAGAAACATTTTAATATAATGGGAGCCTATTGTATATATTGCAAAGATTTATTTCTATTATGTCTTTTAATTTTGTTCCTACATCATATAATGCTTTTCATTTATATGTAGTTTAAATCTGTCAACATTTCATTTTTATGGCCCTGGGTTTTATGTAAAGCTTTGACTGGCCTTCTCAGAATTATAAAAGTTTTTTTTTTTTTTCCAGTACTTTTCAATTCATTTACATTTAGATTCTTAATCTCTCTGGAATGTATTTTTACTTATGATGTCTCCCTAAGAAAGTGGTTTTAGTTTCTTCCTTTTTTTTTTTTTTTTTTTTTTAAATAGGCTCCACACCCAGCATGGAGCCCAACACAGGGCTTGCACTCACGACCCTGAGATCAAGACCTGAGCTGAGATCAAGAGTTGGAATGCTAACTGACTGAGCCACCCAGGTGCCCCAGTTTTAGTTTATGTCTTTAGCCCAGGACGCTCCATGGCACAACGCCAGGGCCCCCAGTTACTATTTTCTATGTAAATGGTGCCTACCTGGCTTCCACAGCATGCTCTGCTGACTGCTGATTTTTGCCTTCACAAATTCTTCTGACTCTGCAGTTTTTACTCAATTCCCAACCAATCTCCAGATCTTACACTGGCCTCTGGTACCTCTCTGAGGCTTCATGCTCAAAGAACACTTGGCGTTTGCTTTCCGGGGTATGCCTGGTGTCACTCCTACCCAGAATCGGAGATGTCTTTAAAGGCTGGCTTCCCAAGCCTTCGATCCCCCAGCTCAAAACTATTAATTTGGGGGGCGCCTGGGTGGCGGAATCAGTTAAGCATCTAACTCTTGGTTTTGGCTCGGGTCATGATCTCAGGGTTGTGAGATTGAGCCCTGCGTTAGACTCCGTGCTCTGCACAAAATCTGCTTGAGATTTTCTCTCTCTCCCTCTGCCCTTCCCACTCCTGCTCTCTCTCTCTCAGATACATAAATAAATCTTTAGAAAAAAAAAACTTTTAGTTTTTACTTTTCTCTGGAATCTGTCCTTTTGCCTTGTATCTGGATTCACCCACTGTAATGAACTACCATTTTTTAAACAGTCTACCTGACTTTCTTTTTGGTTTTCTTCTTCACTCTTCCTAACACATGCCTCAGTGCTAGGCCCAGGCTCTGGGACATCATCCCCCAGCCTGGTCTCAGCACCTGGAGTTCTGTCTTGTTTAGGGAAAAAGAGCAAATATCACAGAAACCCAGCAGTTTGACTTGGACCACTAGTAGACATTTAAAAATTTTATTGATATTTTCATTTCTTTTCTTTTAAGATTTTATTTATTTATTTATTTGAGAGAGAGAGAGAGGGAGAGTGAGCATGAGAGAGAGAAAGAGAGAGAACCAGCAGAAGGAGAAGCAGAGGGAGAGGGAGAAGCAGGCTCCCCACTGAGCAGGGAGCCCATCGGGGGACTCGATCCCAGGACCCTGAGATCATGACCTGAGCCGAAGGCAGCTGCTTAAACGACGGAGCCATTGAGGTGCCCCTATTTTCATTTCTTTTAATCGCCCTTAATGTCTTTCCCCGTTTAGGTAGCTGGTGGGAAACCTGCAAATATCTACCTCTTTAAAGCCATAGAGAGCCCACAACATTTTGATTGTGAGGTTATTGGTTTTCAATCAATAAGCACCAAAGACATTAATGGAAACAGGTGCCTGTGTTTTACTCATATCTATTTGACAAGTATGGATAGCTGGGATTTGAAGAAACTCCAAGCTGACCTTTGCTTCTCAAGCTATTTGAATATAATTGGTTTCTTTCCCAATTTAAGATTAAAGATAATGAAATCAAAATGTGGTGTTAAAATTGCCTTATGGACAGTTTTAGGTATGGTTTCTTTCCAGTAAAAGAATTCAGAATCCTAAATGTTCATGTCACAACAAGATGAGATTTATATCAAAGCAAATACTGAAACTATAAAACTATAAGCCATATTTTAAAAACCTACATAGCGGGTTTTATTAGTTTCATTATACATGGTCAGCTATTAAGATAAGCTAAAGTAAGCCAAGCTAAAGTATTGGAATAAAAATACTATGTAGTTGCTATGATATACTGGCATTTTGTAGGAAACGAGAAGATTAGAGTCATGCCAATTTTTAAGAGGGCTATAGTCAACATAGCTATGAATTAAGAACAACTCTCAAATGCAATAAAACATTCTCCTATTCTTTCTTCCTCTGATTTTGTTTTTGGAGGCTTAATATGGAAAAGTAGTAAAGAGAATAAAATGCTAATAGTTTTTTCAGCAATCTGCACCAAAGAAAAGTGCTAAACATGGTGATCAGCGGTTCTCCTCACACCTGTAACAACTGTAGCACTGAGTAACACAGGGGGTGGTCTTACATTGCTTGTTATTGTGTAAGCTATTTTTAGGAGTGGAGATTTTCTATCCAGAGAGTCATTGCCTAGCACAGGCATGGCTCACTTGCACTAATCCGGTAACATTCAGTTTGCGCATCTTAACGTGAAGTGAAAGGAAAACCAAGGTCGAGACTAAGAGCAGCTCAATTTATCATGAACTTGATAGGTGGCTGATCAGGTGTGCTAATGTTTCCATACTAAGTGTCATCACAGCCAGAGGAAGATATGGTCCCCATTTTTAAAAATCAGAAAGCTGAAGAAAATTAATGTCCAGATTAATAAAACTTCTAATTACTAACACAGTTGGTGTTCCTAGGGTAATCTGATCCCAAAGCTTGTGCTCTCGCCTCTACACTGGTGGTTCTTTAACTAGCATGTGTATCAGGATCCCCTGAAAGGCTTGTTGAAACATAGCTTTCTGGGTCCTATCCTTGAGCTTCTAATTTTTTTTTTTAATTTAAAAAAATTTTTTTTTCTTATGTTAATCCCCATACATTACATCATTAGTTTTAGATGTAGTGTTCCATGATTCATTGTTTGTGCATAACACCCAGTGCTCCATGCAGAATGTGCCCTCCTCAATACCCATCACCAGGCTAACCCATCCTCCCACCCCCCTCCCCTCTAGAAACCTCAGTTTGTTTTTCAGAGTCCATCGTCTCTCATGGTTCGTCTCCCCCTCTGATTTCCCCCCCTTCATTCTTCCCCTCCTGCTACCTTCTTCTTCTTCTTTTTTTTTTCTTAACATATATTGCATTATTTGTTTCAGAGGTAGAGATCTGGGATTCAACAGTCTTCCACAATTCACTGCGCTCAACATAGCACATACCCTCCCCAATGTCCATCACCCAGCTACCCATCCCTCCCACCCCCCACCACTAAAGCAACCCTCAGTTTGCTTCCTGAGATTAAGAATTCCTCATATCAGTGAGGTCATATGATACAGGTCTTTCTCTGATTGACTTATTCCGCTCAGCATAATACCCTCCACTTCCATCCACGTCATTGCAAATGGCAAGATTTCATTCCTTTTGATGGCTGCATAATATTCCATTGTATATATATACACCATTTCTTCTTTATCCATTCATCTGTCGATGGACATCTTGGCTCCCTCCATAGTTTGGCTGTTGTGGACATTGCTGCTATAAACATCGGGGTGCACGTACCCCTTCAGATCCCTACATTTGTATCTTTGGGGTAAATACCCAGTAGTGCAATTGCTGGATCATATGGTAGCTCTATTTTCAACTTCTTGAGGAACCTCCATACTGTTTTCCAGAGTGGCTGCACCAGCTTGCATTCCCACCAACAGTGTAGGACGGTTCCCCTTTCTCCGCATCCCCGCCAACATCTGTCGTTTCCTGACTTGTCAATTTTAGCCATTCTGACTGGTGTGAGGTGGTATCTCATTGAGGTTTTGATTTGGATTTCCCTGATGCCGAGCAATATTGAGCACTTTTTCATGTGTCTGTTGGCCATTTGGAGGTCTTCTTTGGAAAAATGTCTGTTCATGTCTTCTGCCCATTCTTGATGGGATCATTTGTTCTTTGGGTGTTGAGTTTGATAAGTTCTTTATAGATTTTGGATACTAGCCCTTTATCTGATATGTCATTTGCAAATATCTTCTCCCATTCTGTCGGTTGTTTTTTGGTTTTGTGGACTGTTTCCTTTGCTTTGCAAAAGCTTTTTATCTTGATAAAGTCCCAATAGTTCATTTTTGCCCTTGCTTCCCTTGCCTTTGGCGATGTTTCTAGGAAGAAGTTGCTTCGGCTGAGGTCGAAGAGGTTGCTGCCTGTGTTCTCCTTTAGGATTTTGATGGACTCCTGTCTCACATTGAGGTCTTTCAACCATTTGGAGTCTATTTTTGTGTGTGGTGTACGGAAATGGTCCAGTTTCATTCTTCTGCATATGGCTATCCAATTTTCCCAACACCATTTGTTGAAGAGACTTGTCTTTGTTCCATTGGACATTCTTTCCTGCTTTGTCAAAGATGAGTTGACCATAGAGTTGAGGGTCCATTTCTGGGCTCTCTATTCTGTCCCATTGATCTATGTGCCTGTTTTTGTGCCAGTACCATACTGTCTTGATGATGACAGCTTTGTAATAGAGCTGGAAGTCCGGAATTGAGATGCTGCCAGCTTTGCTTTTCTTTTTCAACATTCCTCTGGCTATGCGGGGTCTTTTCTGGTTCCATACAAATTTTAGGATTATTTGTTCCATTTCTTTGAAAAAAGTGGATGGTATTTTGATGGGGATTGCATTGAATGTGTAGATTGCTCTAGGTAGCATTGACATCTTCACAATATTTGTTCTTCCAATCCATGAGCTTGGAATGTTTTTCCATTTCTTTGTGTCTTCCTCAATTTCTTTCATGAGTATTTTATAGTTTTCTGAGTACAGATCCTTTGCCTCTTTGGTTAGATTTATTCCTAGGTATCTTATGGTTTTGGGTGCAATTGTAAATGGGATCGACTCCTTAATTTCTCTTTCTTCTGTCTTGTTGTTGGTGTATAGAAATGCCACTGACTTCTGTGCATTGATTTTATATCCTGCCACTTTACTGAATTCCTGTATGAGTTCTAGCAGTTTTGGGGTGGAGTCTTTGGGGTTTTCCACATAAAGTGTCATATCATCTGCAAAGAGTGAGAGTTTGACTTCTTCTTTGCTGATTTGGATGCCTTTTATTTCTTTTTGTTGTCTGATTGCTGTGGCTAGGACTTCTAGTACTATGTTGAATAGCAGTGGTGATAGTGGACATCCCTGCCGTGTTCCTGACCTTAGGGGGAAAGCTCTCAGTTTTTCCCCATTGAGAATGATATTTGCTGTAGGTTTTCATAGATGGCTTTTATGATATTGAGGTATGTACCCTCTATGCCTATACTCTGAAGGGTTTTGATCAAGAAAGGATGCTGTACTTTGTCAAATGCTTTTTCTGCATCTATTGAGAGGATCATATGATTCTTGTTCTTTCTTTTGTTAATGTATTGTATCACGTTGATTGATTTGCGGATGTTGAACCAACCTTGCAGCCCAGGGATAAATCCCACTTGGTCGTGGTGAATAATCCTTTTAATGTACTGTTGGATCCTGTTAGCTAGTATTTGGGTGAGAATTTTTGCATCCATGTTCATCAAGGATATTGGTCTGTAATTCTCCTTTTTGATGGGGTCTTTGTCTGGTTTTGGGATCAAGGTAATGCTGGCCTCATAAAATGAGTTTGGAAGTTTTCCTTCCATTTCTATTTTTTGGAACAGTTTCAGAAGAATAGGTATTCATTCTTCTTGAAATGTTTGGTAGAATTCCCCTGGGAAGCCATCTGGCCCTGGGCTTTTGTTTTTTGGGAGATTTTTGATGACTGCTTCAATTTCCTTAGTGGTTATAGGTCTGTTCAGGTTTTCTATTTCTTCCTGGTTCAGTTTTGGTAGTTGATACATCTCTAGGAATGCATCCATTTCTTCCAGGTTATCTAATTTGCTGGCATAGAGTTGCTCATAATATGTTCTTATAATTGTTTGTATTTCTTTGGTGTTGGTTGTGATCTCTCCTCTTTCATTCATGATTTTGTTGATTTGGGTCATTTCTCTTTTCTTTTTGATAAGTCTGGCCAGGGGTTTATCAATCTTGTTAATTCTTTCAAAGAACCAGCTCCTAGTTTCGTTGATCTGTTCTACTGTTCTTTTGGTTTCTATTTCATTGATTTCTGCTCTGATCTTTATTATTTCTCTTCTTCTGCTGGGTTTAGGCTTTATTTGCTGTTCTTTCTCCAGCTCCTTTAGGTGTAGGGTTAGGTTGTGTACTTGAGACCTTTCTTGTTTCTTGAGAAAGGCTTGTATTGCTATATACTTTCCTCTTAGGACCACCTTTGCTGCATCCCAAAGATTTTGAATAGTTGTGTTTTCATTTTCATTGGTTTCCATGCATTTTTTAAATTCTTCTTTAATTTCCTGGTTGACCCATTCATTCTTCAGTAGGATGCTCTTTAGCCTCCATGTGTTTGAGTTCTTTCTGACTTTCCTCTTGTGATTGAGTTATAGTTTCAAAGCATTGTGGTCTGAAAATAGGCAGGGAATGATCCCAATCTTTTGGTACCGGTTGAGACCTGATTTATGACCTAGGATGTGATCGATTCTGGAGAATGTTCCATGGGCACTAGAGAAGAGTGTGTATTCCGTTGCTTTGGGATGGAATGTTCTGAATATGTCTGTGAAGTCCATTTGGTCCAGTGTGTCATTTAAAGTCTTTATTTCCTTGTTGATCTTTTGCTTAGACGATCTGTCCATTTCAGTGAGGGGGGTGTTAAAGTCCCCCACTATTATTGTATTGTTGTCGATGTGTTTCTTTGCTTTTGTTATTAATTGCCTTATATAATTGGCTGCTCCCATGTTAGGGGCATAGATATTTATAATTGTTAGATCTTCTTGTTGGATAGACCCTTTAAGTAGGATATAATGTCCTTCCTCATCTCTTATTACAGTCTTTGGTTTAAAATCTAATTTGTCAGGGCGCCTGGGTGGCTCAGTTGGTTAAGTGACTGCCTTGGGCTCAGGTCATGATCCTGGAGTCCCTGGATCGAGTCCCGCATCGGGCTCCCTGCTCGGCAGGGAGTCTGCTTCTCCCTCTGACCCTCCCCCCTCTCGTGTGCTCTCTCTCTCTCTCATTCTGTCTCAAATAAATAAATAAAATCTTTAAAAATAAATAAATAAAATAAAATAAAATTTAATTTGTCTGATATAAGGATTGCCACCCCAGCTTTCTTTTGGTGTCTATTAGCATGGTAAATGGTTTTCCACCCCCTCACCTTCAATCTGGGGGTGTCTTTGGGTCTAAAATGAGTCTCTTGCAGACAGCATATCAATGGGTCTTGTTTTTTTTTTCCAATCTGATAGCCTGTGTCTTTTGATTGGGGCATTTAGCCCATTTACATTCAGGGTAACTATTGAAAGATAGGAATTTAGTGCCATTGTATTGCCTGTAAGGTGACTGTTACCGTATATTGTCTGTGTTCCTTTCTGGTCTATGTTGCTTTTAGGCTCTCTCTTTGCTTAGAGGACCCCTTTCAAGATTTCTTGTAGGGCTGGTTTTGTGTTTGCAAATTCCTTTAGTTTTTGTTTGTCCTGGAAGCTTTTTGTCTCTCCTTCAATTTTCAATGACAGCCTAGCTGGATAGAGTATTCTTGGCTGCATATTTTTCTCATTTAGTGCTCTGAATATATCCTGCTGGTCCTTTCTGGCCTGCCAGGTCTCTGTGGATAGGTCTGTTGCCAGTCTAATGTTTCTACCATTGTAGGTTACAGATCTCTTCTCCCGAGCTGCTTTCAGGATTTTCTCTTTGTCTATGAGACTCATAAGTTTTACTATTAGGTGTTAGGGTGTCGACCTATTTTTATTGATTTTGAGAGGGGTTCTCTGTGCTTCCTGGATTTTGATGCCTGTTTCCTTCCCCAAATTAGGGCAGTTCTCTGCTATAATTTGCTCCATTATACCTTCTGCCCCTCTCTCTCTTTCTTCTTCTTCTGGGATCCCAATTATTCTAATGTTGTTTCATCTTATGGTATCGCTTATCTCTTGAATTCTGCCCTCGTGATCCAGTAGTTGTTTCTCTCTCTTTTTCTCAGCTTCTTTATTTTCCATCATTTGGTCCTCTATATCACTGATTCTCTCTTCTGCCTCATTTATCCTAGCAGTTAGTGCCCCCATATTTGATTGCACCTCATTAATAGCCTTTTTGATTTTGACTTGGTTAGATTTTAGTTCTTTTACTTCTCCAGAAAGGGTTTCTCTAATAACTTCCATGCTTTTCTCAAGCCCAGCTAGTATCTTTAAAGTGATGATTCTGAACTCTAGATCTGACATCGTACTAATGTCCGTATTGAGTAGGTCCCTGTCAGTCGGTACTACCTCTTGTTCTTTTTGTTGAGGTGATTTTTTCCGTCTTGTCATTCTGTGCAGAGGAGAATAGATTAATGAGAGAACAAAATGCTAGCAGAGTAACAATGTCCCCAGAAAATATACTCTAAACAAATCAGAAAAGACCTGAAACAGTGGGAAAAGAAAGGGAAAGAGAGAAAAAGGAAAAAGAAAAAGATAAAGATAAAAATAAACAAAAACAGAACAAAACAAAACAACAACAACAACAACAAAAAACAGAATGTGATCAAATATGATCAGGCTGGTATATAGATCAATGCCACACACTAGATTTTGGGTGTATTTTGGTCTGTTAGAAGAAAGTGCCTCCCAAAATTTTAAAGAAAGAAAAACTTATATATGTACAAAAATAAGGGTTGATATGATGAAGGGATGGAATATGACTGTAAAGATGGAAATTATAAAAAATTTTATAAAAGGAATTGATAAGAAGTTGTTTGAAAGAAGAAGGAAGAGGATTTAAAAAAAGAAAAAAGAAAAAAAAAGTGAGAGAATGTGATCAGGCAGGGGAGTAGAAAAAAACCATGTACTAGAGATTTAGGGTATATTTTGATCTGTTAGAAGAAACTATCTCAAAATTTTAAAGAGAGAACAACTTATATATATATGCCAAAAATACGGGTAACTACTATGAAGGGATAGAATATGACTCTAAAAATGAAAAATAAAAATGTTTTTTTTAAAAAGGGATTGATAAGATGTTGGTTGAAAAAGGGAAAAAGAAAAATTCAAAAAAAAAAAAAGAAAAAAATACAGTTAAAAAAAAATTAACTTTGAAAGACTAAAGAATCATGGTAAAAAAGCCATGAATCCTATGTGTAGTATTCCCCTAGCGCTGGAGTTCTGCCATTCTCATTGATCAGTAAACTTGGTCTTGGCTGGCTGTTCTTGCTGATCTTCTGGGGGAGGGGCCTGTTGCCATGGTTCCCAAATGTCTTTGCCAGAGGCGGAATTGCCCTGCCCTTGCCCGGTCTGGGCTAAGTAATCTGCTCTGGTTGCTCTCCAGAGCTTTTGTTCCCTGTGAGCTTTCCGCACAGCTTTGGAGGTGGAGAGGGAGAATGGCGGCCTCCCAATCTCCCCCCCGGAGGAGCCGAGAATTCGGGGCCCCACTCCTCAGTGAGCCCCCAGAGAAAAGCCATCAGTCACTCCCGTCTCCCCGTCTCCGGCCACACTCCGTGCTCACCCGGCCTGTGACCGCGCGTTTCTATCTCTGGCACCCGACCCCGGGTGGAATCTCCAAACCCAGCAGATCCCTGCGGTGCGCTCCCACACCACTCCTCCCGGGGGAGGAAGGTGAGTCTCCCCGGATCTGCCGCTTGTTGGGTCCCTGCTGGAGGAGCAGTGGCCCGACTGTGCTGCAGATCACGGTTTATGGCAACCCTGAGCTGAGAGCCCGCACCTCGGCTCCGTCTCTGCAGCCGGCTTCCCCGTTCCGATACCTGGGAGCTCTGCCGCACTCAGGCACCCCCGGTCTTTCTGTGACCCTGAGGGTCCTGAGACCACACTGTCCCGCGATGGTTCCACGCCCCGCTTAGCCACCGGAGTGACGTCCCTCAGCAGAGCAGACTTCTATAAGTTCTGATTTTGTTCTCCGCGGCTCTATCACTTGCCAGAAGCCACTGAGGGAGGCCCCTCCCCCGCCGTCTATCCTCCCGAATATTGCCTCGGATTCACTTCTCCGCACATCCTACCTTCCAGAAAGTGGTCGTTTTTCTGTTCAGAGAGTTGTTGCTATTCTTTTCTTCGATCTCCTGTTGAGTTTGTAGGTGTTCAGAATGGTTTGATCCCTATCCAGCTGAATTCCTGAGAGGAGACGAAATCCAGGTCTCCTACTCCTCCGTCATCTTGCTCCGCCCCCCTTGAGCTTCTAATTTAGTAGATCTCTTTGGGGGCAAGAATTTGCATTTGTAACGAGGTCTTAAGTGATGCCGCTGTTACTGGTCTGGGGACCACACTTTGAGAACCACTGTGCTACACTACACTTCTGCATCCAGAACATGTCCTGCAGACATTTCTTCCATTCTCTGGGACATGGAGTCGCTAAAGGAACAAGTTCAATGACACCTCGTAGAAACAATCATACAAATTGATGCATTCTACAATGTAACTGGCCGAGTCCCTAAAAAAGGCATGGCAACAAATTTAGAAATCTACTTTAAATTTAAAAAGAATAAAGGTCCATAACAACCAAATGTAATTATGAACCTTGACTGATTTCTGGTTTGAAAAAGCAGATAGCAACCATCTTGGAACAACTGGGAAGCTTTGAATATTATTATATATTAAATAATACGAGTACAAAAAGTATTTTTTTAGGTATGATGGCGGCATTGTGGGCATATAGGAGACTATCCTTATTTTTAAAACTTATAGGCTAAATTATTTAGGAGTGACGAGTCATGATGTCTACCAGTGAAACATTCAAATGGTTCAGTGATATTTTGATTTTTCCAGTTTACATTGAGTTTGGTGATGTCCAATCAGATGTAATGAGAATCTTCTGAGGGGGTCCTTCATGAATAAAAAGGCAGAGCCTCATATATGAAGGGTGAAAATGGCAGAATGTTAATAATTAAATTATATATGGGTATATGTAGGTATTTAACATTCTTTCAAGTTTTCCTGTATTAGGAAAATTTCACATTAAAAAGTTGAGGGGAAAGTCTTGATTTTGACTTTTTTTTTTTTATCTCTTGCTCATTTTTGACTAACTTAGCTAGTTGTAGAATTTTTGGTTGACAATTACTTTTCCTCAGCATTTTAAAGGTCTTGGATCGCTGTTTGTGACTTCCATAATTGTAGTTGGGGAGCTTGTTGTGAATCTATAAATTATTATTTTATAGGTAATGTCCATTTGCATTCTATTTTTAGATCATTTTGCCTTTGGTGTGGATTTTTGTCATCATTGTACAGTATTTATGTCTCTGGATATGTAAGGATTCATAGCTTATCAAATTTGGAAAATCCTCAGTCATTATCAGTTCAAACATCACCCTCTGCCCAATTTCTCTATATTTTCCTTGCAGGAAAAATAAGCTGATACTGGACCTTCTGTTTCCAGTGTCTCCTTGTGTCAACAGCTAATTAATATTTTCTATTTCTTGCTTTCTCTATTCTGCATTCTGGGTAATTTCTTCAAAATTATTTCCCCATTCACATTTTTTTCCTTCCTTTCTAGAAAATCTTTTTTGGTTTATTTTTTGCAAACCTATGTTTGTCTCTTGGGCAAAGTGTTGCGAGGAAAGGTTTTTGTCTTTGCACCTTTTTTTTGTACATCCTGTGATGCCTGGTGGTGTAACAGCCACCTTGTAACCGAAAAGCACACTTAGAGTAGAACAAAAGATAGGTATATTCTTGAACACTGATGATATCATTGAACTTTGCACTAGCACTGAATACCCTACCTTTGTACTCTTTGCTGTGTGAGAAAAATCTCTGCTTCCTTAAGTCATTGAACTTGGATTTCTGTTACATAGAAGAAATTCAATTCCAACAAACGAAACATCACTGAAGATATTCAAGTTATACTTGTATATGATGACTGTGTATATGAATCGAACCAAAACATTAACAGCGATTATTTCTGGGTGAAGGAATTGCAGATGATCTTTATTTCTTCTTAATATTTTTTTCCATGTTATCAACAACTTATAGATTTAATCGGTGAAATGGTCCAGTGATAGTGGTAATAGTAACAACCACAGCTTATTTACTGAGCCTACTAGATACTGAAGAACTTCAAGATAATATCTCATTGTTATCACATTACTTCACTTAATTTAATAATTTAAACACATGAAGATAAAATTGCATATTACTTTAATTAGACTAATAAAATTGGAAAATATTCATTTCACTATGTAGGTGCTTCGCTTATTATAAATTGCAGTTACTATTATAATCAAATTAGCCAAAGTCTGAGGAATTTTAATTTCATTTTTCTTCTTTTTTCAAAATACCTGGAGGTACTCTCCGGGCTGGTTTTTGCTTAAATGGTGCTCTAGGATTCCACGAGGCATCTACTCTTCCTCTGAATGCTATTGATTGAATAATATGAGTTTTTTCATGGTGAAAAACAGTAATCATTGCTCTTCTTTCATCTTCTGTAACTTCTGACAAATGCAAATAGTAATGTTATTGCATAGCATTATAGAGATGCAGAGGCTTTCAGAATACAATTGAACACTTTCAATAATGTGTTTATCTGGGCTATGCTATATGTGAACACCCTGTCAAAACTGTGAAGGGCAATCACAGTTATTTCCATGATCTTACTGATGCTCAATATATGCCATCATGTCACAAGGCACAGATACTCCTAATGCACCCCAAACACTTTCTAACACATCACCATGGATGACTGAAATCACAACTATGATACATTCCTTCATTTCCTCAGGGCTGTGAGGAGTAACAGGAATAAATGTAGGTTTTATATATCCTCATTAGGAAGTTAGTAATTAATTATTAAGAATGTTCAAACCTACAGGGGCGCCTGGGTGGCTCAGTCATTAAGTGTCTGCCTTTGGCTCAGGTCATGATCCCAGGGTCCTGGGATCGAGCCCCACATCTGGCTCTGCTCAGCGGGAAGCCTGCTTCTCCCTCCTCCACTCCCCTGCTTATATTCCCTCTCTTGCTGTGTCTCTCTGTCAAAATAAATAAATAAAATCTTAAAAAAAGAAAAAAGAGGGGCGCCTGGGTGGCTCAGTCATTAAGCGTCTGCCTTCGGCTTGGGTCATGGTCCCGGGGTCCTAGGTTTGAGCCCCGCATCGGGCTCTCTGCTCAGTGGGAGGCCTGCTTCTCCCTCTCCCACTCCCCCTGCTTGTGTTCCCTCTCTCGCTGTGTCTCTCTCTGTCAAATAAATAAAATCTTAAAAAAAAAAAAAAAGACTGTTCAAACCTATAGAGATAGAAAGGTAGGTAGAGAGATGGGTAATATACTTGGAGGTAAAAAAGGTTCCCCCAAAATGTAAAGTGTAATGAGGTGAGTTGTGGCTTATATAAATCAGACATACTAGTTGATCTATAATGTTTAAGATGTATTCATAAAGAAGTTATCATTGAATATATAAGTTTTAATATATATATATTTAGAGAATTGCAAAGAATACAATTTTTAGAACTTAAATAAGCCTTAAGAGATTTAGTCCAATTCTCTCATTTTTGAAATAAAACACTAAAATGCCAGGAATAGATGATTTGGCATTCAACACATTCATGTCAAAATCAGGATGAGGAGACCTATTCTCACACTCAGTTAGATGGCCTTTTCAATACAGAGATCAAGAGAAATGAATTCCTAACCTAGGGCAAATTTCACAGAACAAAAATTTCAAAAATAAATCATTGAAAAACTTTCACTTACAAAGAGGATTATTTTCAAAGACTTTCAGAATTTTTAAACTAGTGAGTTATAAGACTGCCTTTCAAATATTTCTCTGCAAGAGGTATCCTTACGTTTTCGGTCAAGAAATTCTACTTCTGGAAGGTGGCAGATTATATATAGACGGTACAGGTTGTATTGGCACAAAGGGTTTTGGTGGAGAGCTGCAAAGAAAGAATCCAAATTAAGATGTCAGGTTTCAAAACTGGTTTCATTTATCACTTGATGAAATATAGGAAATTGCAGAATTAATACGAAACCTCTGAACATGTAAAACTCTGCTTCACAGACCAAACCAGTGGCCCCACTGATCTCACTTATTCAGAGCAGCACTTCTATTTCCCATTTGTGAAATTCATTCATTCAACAAATATTTTGTGAGTGCCTACTATATATATATACGAAGAACTGTGCCAGGTGCTGGGGACATACATAGTGTTGACCCAAATCTACCACCAACGAGGAAAATTTTAACATGTCCATAAGTTAGTAAAGGAAGAGCAAGAAAACACCTCCGGGGAAGTCTTTTTTAATTTTATTTTACTTATTTGACACAGAGAGAGAGAGAGCATAAGCGGAGGGAGCTGCAGGCAGAGGGAGAGGGAGAAGCAGGCTCCCGGCTGAGCAAGGAGCCCGATGCGGGGCTCGATCCCAGGACTCTGGGATCATGACCTGAGCAGAAGGCAGACGCTTAACGACTGAGCCACCCAGGCGATCCCTCTGTGGAGGTCTTGATGCTGTTCTTTGATTTGTTCTCTTGGTTCTCTTCTTGTCTCAAAGATCGCACAGGTGCCGCCTGGAGATGGGCAGAGACGCAGGACACTGACCTAATATAGCTTTCTTTCTCCACTTAAAACTATTGCACAGAGTTCCGAGTACGTAAAGGTCAGTAGCCGCTTCAGATCTCAGCAGGAGCTGAGGTGAGCAGGTGCTGATCTTGCATCGTGTCTCCCTCTGGCCAGACGCACGTGCCTCTGACTTCCTTCGCTCAGGTGCCGGGATCGCTAATGAATCATGCTGTCTCTGCCGGTGGCTGCAGGTGGGAGGCAAGCACAGGTGGAAGAGCTCCTGGCGTGGCCGACGTCACACGCCCTACACGTCCACGTGTAGGTACATTTCTAAAAACCCTCACCTAGAAATCGGGAGAGTTTCATTTTTAGGGAAAGAGTAAAGTCTCTTCTCTGTTCTTCCCTGAATATATTAAACAGGGTTACTTTAATGTAATGTGAAATAACACTATTATGATTGCCACTAGGGCATCTTTAGCTCCTGGATTCTGCCTACATTGGAATTTCCAGACACTTCTGGAAAATACATGTGGGGAGGAGAACCACTAGGTGGCAGTAGTAGAAAGAGTTCCAGCCATTGTATGACCACATCACGGAATGGGGCTCATTTATGGCACATATTAAATTTAGGAGTAGTGCTGTGACGTTTGACTGTAAAATAGAGAGAGGCTTGATAAAAGCACGAAAACATCAATCATTAGAAGCCCAGGAAAGAACAATTGGCAACGTAAAGAAGACGGGGGCGTGCTTAGAGCACGAGAATTTTTGCTAAACACTGAAAAAGTTAATCATGTTAATGTTTTCCCTGTAGATTATAAAACATTTTGATATTTATCATATAAACACAAACTTTTCTGGCTAATGAAATCATTACATATCGCTCTTCCCTGTGGAAAACTTGAACTTTAGGAGGACTTAAAGCAGGCAATGGAAGACACCTGGTAGCTCATAAACAAAAGCTCCCAGAATGAGGAAGGCGTAAACGAAACTGGAGAGCCAGGAGCAACCAAGAATTTAAAAAGAGAGGGAATGTGTATGCAGTGGTGGAGAGGAGAGGAACAATGAAATGGATGATTGGCAAGATTTCTCAAGTGACAAAAAGGGTTTACATTTTAATCTTAAAGGGAATGAATTTAAAGTGGTAACCAATAATTATAACAACTGGACAGAGAGTAGAACGGATGTATATTAAACCAGTAATAAGGACAGATTTTAAAAGATCCACAGGGATCATGCATTGTAGTTTGAGCCAGAAAGAGAAAAGAACCTCCTTCAGTGATGGAAAAGCAAAACACAATCGTTGTTAATGAGAGTTTAGGAGGAAGAAAAAGTCACAAAGGCTTTATTGCAGAAGTCTGCTCTGCGGTTGCTGTGTTGGAGAATCACATCTGACAACTCATTACCCTATTGTGCGTTCAAGCAGCCGGGAGTCGAGTCTGCCTGTGATGCTCATAGGACATGTACCAGTGACATTTACTCTGCCTCCCCTTCATACTCTTTTCCCTCTGAGAACATTCCTAGTTCATTTCTTTTCTTGGCTTCTTCTCCTAGTCTTCAGTTAAGTCATTTCTTTATGTAAATTGAAAACCTTCTAGCTTTAGCGAAACAAAACATCAAATTTAGATTTACTGTTGTTACATGACTTATTAAGAACGTGTCCCCAATACTGAAAACTTGATGAGCTTATTGTGGCCCTCCGTTTATCTCATCCTAATGTAAAATCTACGGGACAGCAGGTCAGAACACTGGGCTGTTAGCCCGGCCTCTGCTTAAATTAACTTAAAAAAATAGAATTAAATAATTTGAGAGGCATCTCACCTTTAAGATTTTTCACTTTTTTCTTTGCTCTTAAGTTTTAGAAAGAAGTAATCTTATTTTCAACTCTTTCTCCCCCCCTTCATACTATTAAACATTTAACATTTTGGATTTATGAGTTTTGGATTGATGCTATAAAATTACCATAAATTAAGTTTCTCAGATATGAAATCGGTTTCCTGTGTCTGAAAGTTCTGAAAGCTTTCCGTGATGTATGGGTACATTCCTTTAGAAACTATGAAGCGAAATTGCTTACACTTTCACTTTCAATAGGTTAATACTATTTAATCCACTTTCCCTCTAGGCTACTTATAGAGTACACCTCGGTGGCGCCAGCACTGTCTTGCTTATCTTAATTTGGGATTCTGAGTCTAAGCAATTTACATCTATCCAATAATATATCAAAATGTCTGTACTACCTTACTGCACAAGCTTGAATTACATGAGTCACATGTATGAAGCTACTTATTATTGAAACAGAGGAGAAAAAAGTAATCTAGATAGTTGACTTCGGTCAATTTTTTAAAACTTTAAAAGCTAAGTTAAGAACCATCATTTAAATGATGGTTTAAGACCACCTTTGAAGAAAATTGATGTGATTGATAATGTACCAAAACATCCACTGTTTAAAAAGATTTATTTATTTACTTGAGAGAGAGAGAGAGTGCATGGGGAGGAGCAGAGGGAAGGAGAGAGAGGGAGAGAAGCAGACTCTGCTAAGCATGGAGCCTGACACGGGGTTTGATCCCACGACCCTGAGATTATGACCTGAGCTGAAATCAAGAGTCGGACGCCTAACCGACTGAGCCACCCAGGTGCCCCCAAAATCCATTTTAATAGGTGGGGAAAATGACACAGAGAAGTTAAAAGCAGTTGTGTTCTATGTCTATGCAGAACAGCCTGTAGGAGTGAGTTCAGACACTACGATTCTGAGGTTCTCGCTCAAGGTTACTTAATAAGGTCAGCATCTCCATTGTTACCACCATCTTGCTTTAAAATCTGTGGGCCACTGCACACCATATGCTTGTACTGAATATGGAAATCATCCCCGATTTTTGAAGGGCGAGCTTGGACTAAAGCAGGGGATGAAGAGGGTTGGAGGGGTCAGAATATTCTCTTCTTCAACACAAACAGCAAAGACCCAGTTGGGTCTTTTTATTTGGTGATTGTTCTGTTCTGTTGTTTGGGAGGAGTTGTCCTATCTTGAAGGGCATTTAAGGTAGAGGCTCAAATGAAGAGACCACTGAGATCATAGTCCCACCCTGATCTCAGTGTCCCTCTTCAGCCCCTGGCTATTTGCCATCAGCAGTGGACTGGGGCCAAGTGAAGAAGGAAAGAAAACGTTTAAGAGCAGAACCTGAAGAAAATGGAGACCCTCTCCTGAAAGGGGCACCCTGTCTCTTATGGTGAATCCTTAAAGCATTGCTAGGAAGCAACTCTTAAAAATTAAGGAACGCAGGTGTCTAAGTGTACTTTCCAACAGTGGAGCTTAATGAAACAAAGAAAACTTGAGAGAAATGAGGAGAGTAAAACTTTAGGAACAGCAGAAAGTATTTTGTGGCTGCTGGTGGTGGTGTTTTCCCCATGTGCTGGGAAAGGCAGAAACCGGAGGTCAGGGAAAGTCATCAGCCAGGAAGTAGATCCTGACTTAGAAAGACTTTGCAGAAAGGGAGGGAAGAGGAAAACAGAGCTGGAGAGGAAGGGTGTGGAAAGGTAGACCGCCTGGAGAGAAGAGGTGGGGCCCTCCTGACTCAGCCTGGAAGTCGGGAATTCAGTTTCCAGGACCTCACACTCGGCAGCTGCGTTAGGCCTCCCTGAAGCTCCCAGCCCTGTGTCTCCTGGGCCATCTCTTGGCAATCCTCCTCATAAATGCCAGTGGAGGGGAAAATGCTGAAATGGATTAAAGGTTTCCCCTCCAGGCTATTTTCTCACCCTCTGAAGACCTTGTAATTGGAGTGGAATAATAACAACACTTTAGCATTTTATACAGTTTTAGGGCTTGAAAAGGCAAAAATTTTAACACTTGAAAGTGCATGGATCTCTCATGTTAATTAATGAGCTGAATCTAATCTGTGATTGCAAATGAGGCTCACAGAAACTGAATCTGGGCACATTACTGCCCGAATACAATTAGTAGTCTAGTACTTGGGAACATTTTTCCCATATAATATCTTTAACTAAAATGGGTCAAGTGCATTATTTGCTACCAAAACTTTTCTAAAAATGCTTTTTTTGGGAAATTGGACAGAGCATTCGCTCCATTTCAAAAAAAAAAAGATCTCACTACAAAGATTCTCAGTTGGAACCATTGTAGTTACGTAACTTGAATTACAATTACTATGATTTTATTTTATTTATTATTATTATTTTTTTTGCTGAGAAATGTATGTTTATTCTGATATAGTTGTACAACTAATCTAGGACAAATTACCAAATCAATTTTACATTCTTTCTTCAGGACTGGGTTTTTCCATGATTTCAAATTTAGGATCTTCAAATTTGAAGTCCGGGAACATATTCATGTCTGCCTTACCATATATTTGCTTAAGCTTAAAAAGCTCCCTCTCTAGGTCTTGCTGGTATTCTGGGCCAGTATCAACGGGTCCTTCAGACGCCTGTTGCTTAGTTCTGTATTCTCTAATCTTGTCCACGAAGAGTTTCTGTACAGGATCAAGTTCCTTATTAAATGCCACCGCTGTAACAACAATGTTCCTCCTCAAATGAACTGAGACTGCAGACCGAATGAGAGAGGAGAACCTAAAGAGCCTCTGGAGAATCATGGTGATTCTGTTACGGACAGGAAACGTCTCAGAGGCAGTCTGCCACAATCACTATGATTTTAAGTAGAGGTCGCTTAAACTGTTGTGACAAGTAATGATAGGGACATTATACTACCAGGCTGGCAGAACAGCCTTTCAGAGAACTAGAAAAGGCACTACTGTACGCCACCTCAGGGTTGACACAATTCTGTGTTCACGCACACACGCTTAACAAGGGAGGCATGGACTGGATTTCAGACTCTGCTCACTCCCAGGCCAGGCACCTTTGTTCAGGGCATAATCCTGTTGACTATGATAGGACAACCTTGATTACTAACTTCCAAATCTTGTATTGTAAAATAAATTTGCTTAAATTATTGAGTTCTTACATTTAGCACATCTTCCAATTAGTTTCATATCAAGCTCCTTCAGCTCTCTAAAAATATTTAGGCTGAATGTTATAAAACCATAAACCATGGGACTTCTGTGTCCCCATGTATTACAGTGTGACATAGTGAATGCATGATAAATATTTACTGAATGAATGAATAAATGATAAATATTTATTAAACAAGTGAATGAATAAATGTGAAACAAAGAAACAAGGCGTGCGTTTAAGTTTCAACATTTCTTAGTCATTTGGTTAAAGCTCAGAGACTTGCATTCCCACCGCTCAAGAGGAAATCATTCTAATCACATCATAGGATTGCTGTGAAGATTTAAATGAGACTATAATAAGAAAGCATTTTCTCAACAGGAAAGACAATCAAATATGTTGTTGTTTTAACGATTATTATTTCAAATGTCAGTTATGTTGTTAAAATCTGCTTACTACTTAGCAGACTTTCTAGTTTGCGAGCATCTTAATTCATCATCTAATTTACATAATCCACAGTAAAACTATTTTTGTTTTTGTCGCTGCTTCAAAATAACATTAATGTCAAGAAATGCTCTTTAAAAACATGTCTTACAGAGTTAGCTTAATAATTGAGGTGATCCTGAGAGCTAGCTAGTAGCCCATTTTATGGAAAAATGAAGATACGTGAGAGTTCCAGACCTAGCATAGTCAGTCTTTTCATCACAGAAGTGTTTGCTCAGCATGCAAGGGCCAGGTAATTCCAGTACACGGGCCGGTCCTGAGTCTTTCATAGACCTTATCACGTTTCAAAAATAAGCATGGGATTATTTGCATGTTAAAAGATGTCTAAGGTGGCAAGGCGGCCATGTTGCCAGCTCCAGGGGACATCATCCTGTGTGTAGTCAATAGAAATGCGCCCCTTGGACCTGTGCTCTGAGAAGAACAAGATGGGAAGTAACCAGAGATAATGAAAACCCATTTAAATGGGGGGGAGCAGAGAAGAAAGGCTGGTGATAGGTACATAGTAACTAGTGAGTGAGTAAGGACGGTGAGGGAGGGTGGATGGTCTTGACCAATTGCCCAGTTTCTGGCCTGAGTGGATATGCTGAGGGGAGATGTGGGATGTGGGAATCAACTCAGATTATTGTATGTTTATGAATATCTGTCTCCAACTTCTTTCCAAAGGGAAAATCAACACGATTTTAGATTAACAAAAAACAGAAACAAAATCAAAAACATGGAATCCCATGAACTTGGTATAATTTTAATATTTGGGTTTGAACAATCTACATATAAGCACATGAGTCATTTCTCCTCAGTACAATAGATGTTCCTGATTAGCACTGAAAGCATATGAAAACTATAATTACTCTATGTATCGATCTGATCAGAACCTTCACCATCAACGCCATTTTGCACATATTCAAAACATTGTTTCAGGCAATTCTGAGAAATGAATAGAAAATGAATAGAAAAAAAAAAAACACATCTATTTCATGACATTATATAAACAAGTCTCCTAACTCTCAAATTTGGAAACCCACTCATCGGTCTGAGTGTCTTTTCCCTTGGTACACCCAGAAACATTTATCCTCTGTTGCAATCGTGCATGGGTTATTTACACTTCAAGATTATAAGCTTATTGAGCAAGAACTTTGTATTATTTATTTTTCCAACCCATTTCACACTTTCTTCCACTATGTAGGTCACCTCCTTGTTGGGTGTGATTCAATATACATGAATAAAATTTGCTGTTTACCCACTGGAAAACTTAAAAAAAACTTAATTTTTTTCTTTTGGTGTCAGCTTTATTAATATAATTCATATACCACACGATTCACCCATTGTAAGTATATAATTCATGTTTTTTGTATATTCGAAGACATGTGCAACCATCACCGCAGTCAATTGTAAAACATTTTCATCACCCCTAGAAGAACCCCAACCCCTTATTCGTTAGCTATGGCTCCCCAGTCCCCTCTGTCCCCCAGTCCTGGACAAACAAGAATGTATTTAAAAATAGTTAGTGCTCAGTGTGGTTATCTCCATAGGTGTGTCTATTCTGGACATGTCATGTAAATGGAATCACAGAATGCGTGCTAAAACTTACTTCTGAGATAAAACCAAACACACAGATTTAAACAGGTAAAACTTTGTTGCTTTCGTCACTTCCCTTTGGCATGCCATGTCATCTCTCAAAACATTTTTTCCACCTGTTATTCTTGCAACAACATGTTTTAAAAGAGAGTAAGATTAAATCTTATTTTCAAGAATATTTAAGTATTTTGCTATAAACACTGATCGATTTTAAACTTAAAAAATGACACCTGTCCTCTGTGTTATTACTATTTTAACTTATGGCCATAGAAACAAACAAACTAATACTTAGGATCTTCAGATTTGGCATCCCCTTTAGTTCCTTCACTGTGGCGTCAATGTTTGTTAGCTCATTGTGGTGTAGCAGAAGTAAGTACAATGAAGGCAGAGAGTGCAGGCCTGAAAGACATTTTTTTACAAGATTTTAAACATTTTTAATGCTAATTAAACATGCTAACTAAACAAAAGCAAAGAATACATTTCAGCTGGTATAAGGAGTCATTATTAATAATAATGTGATTTATCATTAAGAATATAACAAAGCACAAGAATTCGAATAATTGAGTGTGATGTGGACATGGAGAGCCAACTTCTTTCCACTATTATTGTTTTCTGTTTTTTTCTCTGTAGCAATAATTTTTTTTTGTTTGATTTCAGAGGGGTTATTTTCCATACTCTTCTTTTTGTTGTGTTTTGTTTGGTCAGTGTTAGATTCAGAAGGCCAATCAAGGGAAAAATTGCTCACTTAACTCAATACCTTCCCCCAAATTGCTCAGCTTAATATTTTCTTTACACAACAGGAAGCCACATATTCATATCACTGTTGTTGATTCTAAATTTCACATATTCCCACATTTTTAACAGAAATGAAAGTGAGTTGTGTCTTTACAAAGCCACATCATAGTTCAATTGGCAAGATTTTCCTTCTCCATGGTACATGGAATCATTGTGGATCTTAAAATTTATGACATTTTGACTCTATGATACACGATATTTAAAACAAATGTTTTGTGCTGTATCTCTTTGTATTTCATGATCCTAGTGCATCATGTACTTCTGTACCTGACTTGAAATTGTCAACTTAGAGATAGTTACACATGTAAAATTAACTCAGAGTGAAAAGAGAAAGAATTTGGCTGGTAAAAATTATAGCCATTGAAAACATTAAGACCATTTATAAAGTTATGTTTATTAATGCTCCCAAATATTGTTAAAATTTGCTTCCCTAATACCCACTTTGTGTCCAACTGTGCAGGAGGATGGCAAAACTTCTATTTAAAAAAAAGATTCTTCTACATTTTGAATGAGGCACGTGACAATATTACATTAACACTGTAATCCGAAGCACATTTTTCAAAATGAAATGTAAATAAGAACATTTTAAAAAATGGATTTCATCACATATTTTCAACAGAAATGTTCAAATAGATTTTTGCATACCATTAGCAGTACGATAGTTACCAGTTATTACTCAATTGAAAATCTATTCAATCAGCAGAAAACATTTAAGACATACCTCCTATGTCAAATATGGCATTGTTGTTCAGATACAGCTCTACCAGACAATAGTTTCTAGTTAAAAACGTTATTCCCTGGAGCTGAAAATGAAAGAGAATAATATACTTTCTATAGTAATTATATGTGTATATATATCTATATATCTATAAATAAATGTGAGTATATATATTTATAAAATTATAATAAGATCATAGAAGTTTGATGTTTGCTCTTATGATGATTTCTGACCATTTGGTCTGGGCTATGAATTTCCATCTGGATTGTCTTTGAGGGCATTGCAATGAAAAGGATGTTTTCAGCTAATTGAAGACAAACCTCTCATCCTGTCTCTCCCAAACTTCTTGCATAGTTTTAGATACCTCTGTAATCTGGCCTGACCCCTTTGCTCTAACCTTGCTTCTCACAGTTCTGCCCCTGGCAGTGGATCTGGCCCCCCACACCCACTAACTCACCATCACACATTATTTAGGGACTGGTATGTGCCAGGGGCTTTCTCCTCAATGCTGAAGCCATTTCTGCATCTGTGTAGGAGTCATGCCTTCTCTTGCCTGCGTGACTTTCTCCCTGGTGCAATTCTGATTTTTTTTTTTATTAAGATTTTATTTATTTATTTGACAGAGACAGCGAGGGAGGGAACACAAGCAGGGGGAGTGGGAGAGGGAGAAGCAGGCTTCCTGCTGAGCAGGGAGCCTGATGTGGGGCTCGATCCCAGGACCCTGGGATCATGACCTGAGCCGAAGGCAGACGCTTAACGCCTGAGCCACCCAGGCTCATCCCTCCCCCCCTTTTTAAAGATTTTATTTATTTGTCAGAGAGAGAGAGAGAGAGTGAGAGAGAGCAAGCACAAGCAGGGGGGGTGGCAGGCAGAGGGAGAAGCAGGCTCCTTGTTGAGCAGGGAGCCCGATGTGGGACTCCATCCCAGGACTCTGGGATCATGACCTGAGCTGAAGGCCAATATTTAATCGACTGAGCCACCCAGCCGTCCCACGTTTCCAATCATTCTTAAGCATCAGCCCTTGTCCAACAGGGCATACCAAACCATGCTTGAGGGACGCCTGGGTGGCTCCGTTGGCTAAGCGCCTGGCTTAGGTCATGATTTCAGGGTCATAAGACCAAGCTCGGGGCTCACACTCAGAGGGGAGTCTGCTTGAGATTCTCGCTCTCCTTCTACCCCTCCCCCTGCTCATGTGCACATGCTCTCTCTCAAATAAATAAATAAACAAAATTTTAAAAACATCCCCAAAGTGATGCCTGGGTGGCTCAGTTGTTGAGGGTCTGCCTTTGGCTGGGATCATGATCCCAGGATCCTGGGATGGAGCCCCTCCTCTGGGATATAGTATGAGCAGGGAGCTCGATGCAGGGCTTGATCCCAGGACCCCAGGATCATGACCTGAGCCGAAGGCAGATGCTTAATTGACCGAGCCACCCAGGTGCCCCTCATATCTTACTTTTAAGATTAGATTCGAAATTTAGTTCTATGAACTGCAAATAGTCAAAAGCAGTCTTGAAAATTCCCCAAATGAAGTACTGTATACAAGAAACGGGGTCTTCAACTCTAGACTGAGGGTCAGAAGTGACTGTTACTCTGCAAGGAGAACTCTGTTTTAAAAAAAAAAATATTGACTCTATGACCTCTATACAATTTAACAATTTGTTTGAGTTATGAGGATGGTAGAGCCATGGAGGTGAGGCAGGTATCTTCTAAAAGCAGCAGGTAAGTTAAATATAAGGCGATCTTTCTACCTAATACAGGATCTATCAGGGAGAACATTCCCATTAAGTAGTTACTGACCACGTGCTTAGTACTTTCTATACAGAAGTATATGCTCATGATTATAAACTAGTTTTAGGAGTTTATTAAAACTTATCATAGCGATTATCGTTATCAGTTAAGTAGAACTGTTTTGGCCTTCCATGGATTGATTCAGAGAGATGCCGATGCATCTGATTTAGAGGATTTATTGCAAATTTTGGTCCTGAGACATAGCTCAGAAAAGCTATTTTAGGTTTGTATGCAAAGTCTCAAAACTGATTTCTTTTAATGCGTTTTTCTTTAATGTGCGTTTGCAGCATTCACAAATTATGAGGCTATAAAAGGCACGTGTGCTGCTCATCTCATCATTTCACAGATTCATCTGCACCCAATTATGTCAGCCCTCATGCAGGAGGACCACCAGCAATTTCCCACAGCTTTTCTTACATCACGAGAGTGACTACGTTCCTCCCAGGTAGGAGACCATGCAACGCAAAGAGGGTGCGGGGGTCCCAACTGGCTGCCTCTGCCTTTCTCCTCTTCCTACTGGCCTCCTGACGGCAACTCATTGCCTTCCATCCTTCCTTCCGCTCACCACTCCCTGATCGAATGGTAGCCACACCTGACACAAGTATAGACAACAAACCCGAGCTGGAACCATGACTTCTTCCCTTCTCTTCCAGTTGCCTGCCCGAACACACATCAACAGAACGTTTCTAATGACTCAAGACTTTAATTCCTCTTGCATTACTTATTAACACATGAAGAATACCAATAAACTCCATAGTTTCATCTTGATTATAGAATCATGGTTTTCCCAAGAGCATTAATAATCTTTGGGCCATGACTACTGGGACTTCAAGACTGCGTGGTTTGTTGGGTGGGATGGGTAGGAGAATGGAGTGGAAAGAGATAAAGCTAGTTCATGAGGACCCTGGAAGCTATTACAAGATTTTGTGCAGAGGACTGTGACTGTCTAATTTTATTTTAGAAAGAAATTGGCAGGGAAGAACATGGTTTAGAAGGGAGAGTAAGTATAATGGCAGGCGTTGAATGAGAAGGGGGTTACACTAATTCAGAAGACTATGTGGCGTCCCAGAGGAGAGTAATTGCAGTGGGAGAAGAAAAGTAGAGGGAATTGAGAGACAGGTCCAAGGTAGAATTCACAGGACTGAATAGATACTGCAATGTAGCAAGCTGTTGAAGTCAACATCTAGGAATGAGAACTGGAAGACATGCTGATGGTTCTGACACTCAAGCCATTGTTAAAGTAAATGGTATATATAAAATATATATAGTGTTATAATTATCCATTTAGAAAAATCTACACTATTAATTTGAAGGATCACCATAGGATTTATATTGAATGTGACATTTCACAAAACATTTATTTTAATTCAGGGCTCGGACATAAGTGCTCAATAAACAAGAGCAATTATTACTTAACCATTATTTTTTAGAGAGAGAGAAATAGAGAGAGCTGAGAGTACTTCCATTTAATGTAAAGCACTTACAGGTAGCCCCTGAGGTACTAGTGGAGAAAAAAATATGCCAGCATGAATTTAAAATTAAGGAGGCATTCTTTTAGAACAGGGCTTCTCAACCTCTCTAACAATTGACATGTAGGGCCAGATTATTCTTTGTTGGGGTTGGGAGGGCAGTCCTGTTCATTGTAGTATGTTTAAGAGCAAATCTAGTCTCTACCCACTAGATGCCAGTAGAACACACACACTCCACTTGGGACAATCAGAAGTGTCTCCAGAGATTGCCATATGTCCGCTGTAAGGGAAAGATTGTGTGTGTGTGTGTGTGTGTGTGCGCGCGAGCACGCAAAGTCACTTCTTGTTGGGAACTGCTGATTTAGAGTCAAGGGAAGAGGGGAGAGTCATCCTGATTAATTGCTAGTTATCAGTTGGCCCCTAGCTAGATGGCTTCACAGACATTATCTAATATGATGCTTACAATAGCCCTGTGTTACTTGTTTTATCCCTATTTACCTAGGAGGAAACTGGGCTCAGCAAAGTTAAACAACTTTCTCAAGGTAACAGAGCAAGGATTCAAATCCAAGTCTGTTTGATTCTCAGATCAAAAACTGTCATATAGTACATCATAATTGGGTTCATTAAAATAGAGGAACCTCTATATAAAGCAACCAGAAGACATTAATTTTGAACATACTTTGAAGTAATGGAAAATATTGTTAGTTTGAGTAATGGAAAATACTCTATAAATTATTTTTTCTACTATTTCAGCAATGTCTTTCACCAAAAATCATGCTTAAAATACATCCAAAAATATTTGGCATAAAATGGGAAAAAATAGAAAACTCATCTCTCAACATATATGTCCGGCAAAGTACTATACATATACTAAACCAACTAAAATTCCATAATGTATGTTGTAAAGTTACTGGAAAAAAAGTAGCAATTCAAAAAATTCTTTACAAATATTTAAAATAGCACCTTAAAAATCATTTAATTTTTCAAATGCTCTAAGCTGTTTTTAGAACAAGGTATATTTGGTATTAAATGAATAAATAAATATATATGTACCCAAACCTTATTGAAGGAATGAACTAAAATTGTATATATTGGCATATGGAGTATTTTCCAATACTCAATCTAAAATTTTCCATTGCTCAAACTACTAATATTTTTTATTCAAAATATTTTCAAATTAACATCTTCTCGATGGTATATATATATATTAAATATATACTTATTTAATCTTCACAACAAACTCATGAGGTATGAGTACTATTATTACCTTATTTTAAGGTTAAATCATTTTAAATCATAACTAGATATATAGTGTAGATATCTATGAATTTTACAAGCATGCAGTGAAGGCTTATTTAGGTTATTTATGTTGATTTACTTTTTTTGAAGAGGTTTTAAATATTTGGCAAAATATAATTCTTTCAACAAAGTTGACATAAAGGATAGAATTAATGTTGCCCTGAGGCAACAGAAACATGTAAGAGCCCAAATTATGTGGAATGCATGCTAGTTCATTTTATTCTTTAACAGCTCTTGTGCTCTACTATGGGATTTGTGTGGCTCTAAATCATTTTTTAGAACAAAGTATGTTATGTATAAATGAATGAATAAATATGTAGATACCTAAACCTTATTGAAGGAACCAACTAAAATTCCATGATGTATGTTGTACAGGTACTTGGAAAAAAGTAGTAATTCGAAGAATTCTTTACAACTATTTAACATAGCATGTTAAAAATTATTATTTCATTTTTTAAATTGTGATTTGCTAATTTTGTACATCAGTGTTCCTTTCTAATATATACAAATTTGTGCTATTTACCAAATTCTCAATATGTGCTGACTGCTTAGGAGATAGGAAACAGTAACATATATATATATTTTTAATTATTAACATATAATGTATTATTTGTTTCAGGGGTACAGGTCTGTGATTCATCAGTCTTACATGATTCACAGCGCTCACCCCAACACATACCTTCCCCAATGTCCATCACCCAGCCACCCCATCCCTCCCACCCCTCTCCACTCCAGCAACCCTCAGTTTGTTTCCTGAGATTAAGAGTCTCTTACGGTTTGTCTCTCTCTCTGGCTTCATCTTGGGAAACAGTAACATATCTTAATGGCATAGAAGAATGAGTCCAGGATCTCTCTTAAAGTGATTTTGTTTATTTTAATCAGAGCATTCTCTGGTCAGTTAGTATGGAACACGGTATTATAAATAAGCATTTCAATGATTTTTTAGATGATGAAGTTTAAAAACAATGACTTTGCCAGAAGAGGTATTTTTATTTGAACTTGGTTTGTAAAATTTGTCACCTCTTTGGTCTTTGCTACATGGCAGAAACTCAGATTCCATTTTGGACTGTTGCTTGGTCTAATCACATGCTTCTTCTAATCTGAGCCAGATGCAATATACCAAAGGACTGCTGGTTCTTCCAGAAATGGAAGAATACCACCATTGTGGCGCCAGCATTATGAGTTCATTATTGAATATGTGTAAAAGAAAATTTTTGAGGTGATGAGCCCAAACACAAATGGATCAAATGAATAGACCATCTGAAATTGTAGTGTTAAAGGCAAGTCACTCTACTTCTCATGGAAGGTTGGAAAGGATGGACGGTGACCTAAAATTCCCTCGGTCAGGCTTACTGGAAGATGAGACAAGGAAGGGAGCCTTTAGAAGGCCTCAGTCAATATGCATCTAAGAGCAGCTGCCTCCCACTGATTCTGTGAGGGGAGCTGAGCAAAAGGTGACCCGGAAATGGAGGTGATGCAGAACTAGCGACTGACGATGCCGTACAAGGAGCAAGTAAGCCCTCAGAGAGCATCCTGAAGGAACCAGAGTTGCCTGAGCAAATCTAGCAAGGCTGGGACATGGGAAACAACTTGTACTTACTTCATTTACTAGTCCAGGGTCAGACCAGAAGCTCCAGTTTGATCACCCACTAGGTAATAATGGGGAGAAGTGCCTTCTCTCCTAGCGTGTTAGGTTCCAAATACATCAAACTGTGTTCATTGCCTCCCAAGTCTATTACTTTCTGGCATTCCATTCTGGGCAGTTCGCAAATGCCGTGCCCTCACCACAAGCATAGCCATTCCCTCTGCCCTTAATTTTCTTATTAGAACAGGTACCGTCACATTTATTGTTACATGTTCTATCAATGGCCTAATGCAAGTACAGAACAGGCCACATCAGGTAGGAGGCTTTTGGCGCCAGGTAATCTCTGAGCTCAACTCAAACTGGCCCATTAATAAATGGAACCTTTATTATCTCACATACCAAGAAGTCCAGTGGTTGTGAGAGCCGCACTCTTAGTATTGCAATGATTCTCTGGGCTGTGCTTTTCTCTAAATGTCACATACATTCTCAGGATGATGGGATGGTTCCTGCTTCATATCCAGGCAAGAAAACATCAGGGAAATGAGGGACCTCTCTTCTAGTGCTCTCTTTTAGGAATGAGGAAGCCCCTCACAAAACCTCCCTGCAGATTCTATGTCTCTATTACCATAATTGGGATATGTTCCCATTCATTGACTAGCTACTCACAAGGATGATGGGACTATACTGAATGGCTTAGACAGTTCAGGATCCACTCCCTGGAACTGGGGATGGGGTCACCTACCTGAGTAAAAAGGAGACATATATACCAAAACCTAAGTCCAGATTCTGCTGGATAGGTAAAAGGAGAAAATAGATACTGAATGGACAACCAATAATATCCAGTACGTACACCTCCACAAAATTACTGGTTGAATAAATGAATAAACAACAAAGACGGGTTCATTTTACTACTTTGTGCCTTCATTTTTCCCAAATAGAGGGTAATTTTAAGATATTCACTAGTTTAAGAACAATGCTGATCACAAATTCAGATCATTGTTAACAAAACGTTGCAATTCTAAATATTTACATTCTTATGTCAATGTTAATGTTTTTCACCATATTTCTCACACCATTTCTGTGTTGGTATAATGACTTCTTAGTGGTGATCCTAGTGCTGTCTCGATTTTAAAGAAAAGTAATAATCAAATTTTTACATATGAATTTTGGTAAAGTACTCTCATAGCTAATATGCTCACCAGAGTTTGGGATTCTGAATAAGACTTTAATTTTTCTTTTTTTTTTTTAAGATTTTATTTATTTATTTGAGAGAGAGAGACAGATAGTGACAGAGATAGCGAGAGAGAGCTCAAGCGGGGAGGAGAGGGAGAAGCAGGCTCCCTGCCGAGCAGGGAGCCCGATGCGGGGCTCGATCCCAGGACCCTGGGATCATGACCTGAGCCAAAGGCAGATGCTTAACTGACTGAGCCACCCAGGCGCACCAAGACTTTAATTTTTCATGAAATGTGAGTACTCAGGCAGCTTAGCAACCAGTCAATTACTGACCAATAGGAAAACTCAAATGAGCTTTTTTACTTACCCAAGTAACACTTAAAACTTATTTTGGATAGCTTATCCTTTCAGTGTTCTATGAACTAAGTAAGTCTGTTATTGTAAAGAACAAAGTTAAATGATGATGATTTTGGAAATAATATAGTTAGTTTGTTGAACAGAAAGAGCCAAGCACAAGAAGAGAATTCAGCCTCTTGTTGCATTCCTTCCCCACCCACTGCCCTTTAGAAACAGAAGAAAGTGAAATAGTTGGCAGCATATACAATCCCTTCCTATGGACCTAATGTATCTGTGTCAATTGTATGAAAATTCAATGGCTGGAGATGGGGTAGTGTTCACTACCAAAAGCCAAAAAATAGTTTTAAAAATCCTAATTATATCTCCCCCATGTTCTTCCCTTAAGAACTGAACCCTCACAAGAGGCACACGTGGAAAACAAAGATTAGTCATTTGTGCCATGCTTTTGATGATTTCCATCTTTTTCTAATCAGAGGTCACACACTGTGACCCAGGATAATTTCTGGCAGGGTGTTTAAAAGAGTTTTAAACTCCTGTGCCCTTAAGTGGTGCGTGCACTTTCCATTTCAGTTGCTAGTCGCCTGGGTCTTGAAGGTAATTGCGTTTATTCTCCTAGAAATGATTTCAAGCTTATGAGATTTATGCTTACACTTAATACGAAAAGCACTTTCATTTTCCATTTCCCACTTAGTTGGTTAAAAAAAAAAAGAAGACTGAAAATGTCATGTAATATTGCAATGCTTTTATAAACATAGCTGCTTAGGGATTCAGGGCTGTGAGTCTGGGCTACTGTTGACAAGCAGACTACTGCTGAAAAGTGAAATTCTTTCTAATCAACTAGTGTTTGAAAGTCTAAATTCAAAATGTTCAGACTGGATCATCGATTTATAACGAACAAAAATACAAGCTGTTGGAACATCAAATTTTTGAAAGTTGAGAATAACCAACTGACTAGTTAACTCTAATGATTGTTTGGGTTTGCATTTTAGTTCAGCCCTGCTCTTCGCCGTGGAGGGAACTTGGAGCCCCAGTCAGACACCCACAGTGGGAGGGCATCGCCTCCTGTACCTTAGCCTCTAAGAGAAGCTTTAAGGGTCATACTCAGTGACCTTGATGAGAGCTCCCTGCAGTTGGGGACATGTTGGCTTAATGTCTGGCAGTTCCTGAGAAAACTAGATCAGCTTGGGTAGCAGCTGGGAGGTAACCACCTCCCTTGGCTTCTGACAGCCGGACAAAGATGTGTGAGTGCTGGAAAGTGCATGCCAGGCCACGGAAGGCATATTGATCTGGGGTACTTTACAAGGAATCCCGCCCAAGAGAGTAGTCTGCCACAGCCCGGGGACTGTCCCTTGTAGGTACCACTGGGATAAAAGGGGAGGGGAAGTCAGGAGTGGCCAGCGAAGAGGAATTAGAGTTGAAGAAACCTACTTCTGAATAATCCATTGAGAGAAAAGAAGTTGACT
This sequence comes from Neomonachus schauinslandi, assembly GCF_002201575.2. NCBI lineage: Eukaryota > Metazoa > Chordata > Mammalia > Carnivora > Phocidae > Neomonachus > Neomonachus schauinslandi. Next base: position 48,549,048 of record NC_058414.1, on the reverse strand, counting down.
TTGAAGATCTGTTAGTACCAGATGGTACAGATCAGATAAGAACTTTGTTTCTCTCCAGCCCTTCCTCCACACCTCCTAATTCCATATCAACCTTGGGTAAGGCTGGGGAGAGGGAAAGGAGAGGAAAACAACCAGGTACACCTTCCTAGCTAATGAAAAAGGCACCTGCAGTCAACCCCAGCTGGATAAGCAAGGGGATGTAGGGAGATGTCTCATTTACAAATGAAGATTGAAAGTGAATTAATATACTCTTCTAAACATTCTCATTGCCTTTTTAAAAGACTTATTTATTTATTTATTTATTTATTTTAAGACTTATTTTATCTTTTTAGACTTTTATTATTTATTTTGGTACTCATGCTAGCTAGCAAGTGCGGGGAGGGGCAGAGAGAAAATCTTCAAGCAGACTCCCCGCTGAGCACAGAGCCCTACTCAGGGCTCAATCTCACGATCCATGAGATCCTGACTGGAGCTGAAACCAAGAGTCTGACGCTTAACCAACTGAGCTACCCAGGCACCCTGACAGTCTCATTTCTGAACTGGAACCATGACTAGGAGTCCAGTGGACGATAAGATTTTGAATTACATAAGAGAGATGAGAAAAGTCACTAAGACTGTCGAAGTTTTCTTCCAGGAGTCCAGGAAGAAATAACCTCCACTGGGCAGTTTTGACAGGACATGAGAGACGAAAGTAAAGTTGCAATCTGATAACATCTCACAAATTGTGCTAGTCGATATAGCAGTATATGTATGTGTGTGTGTGTATAAAGTTTCTTACCTAAAGTTAGGAGTATAAAATATTAATACTTTTAAAGATTAATTCCATTATAAACATGAGAATAGATAGTGATTTAGTTACAGAGCTATTTAAAGATAAAATATAACACTACCTTGTTGTGCTGTAGCCATAAGTATTTTAATTTTTTAAACCTAGATAGATCGATGACCTCTGTCAGATCCCTGGAAAGGAAAGAAAAAGTAAGCATTAGCAATAATTAATTTATTCATGGGTAAGGTGGGTTATATAGTAGGACTTTGGAATAACTAGAAAGGCCTCTCTCTTTGTTCTTTCACAATTGTTGGCACATCTACCTACTAATTTCCGAAATACCATCATTAAAACTTCATTCATTTGGATTAAGATTTTTGTCAACCAGTTTAAAGGAAATACTGAAGGAAACACTTTATCACATTACTAGAAATTTACACCTCATTATGATTACATTTATTGGGACCTTAATTGGAAAAAAAAAAAGATTTTACTGGGGACAGGGCAGAGGGGGAAAAGTAAGTGTGGAAGACATTGGATTTGCGCCTAAATGTCGAAACACTATTGGTTCCTACTTGGACAACGTCTGCAAGGTTGTTACTTTGGGCTTGTCCAGATCTTGGCCACGTTGTATTTAAGATGTGGAAATGACCGTGTGCCAAGAGACAGAGACCAGGTGAAGTGTTTTATTCTTCCTTTGTTGTTTATTAAATATGGGGTCAAAATATTACCATCCCTCTTGAACTGTGCAGGTGATCCTGAACCTTGTCGCTGATGCTGCTCTCTTAGCAAAGGGACAGGCATGGGGTGGGGAGGAGGAGTGATCAGCAAATCGGGCAAAGCCCTGAGGATAGTTGGTCCTTGATTGCTGTGGGCTCGAATATTCAGATCTCTTTTATTTCTCAGGACAGAAACTGTGCCCAGGTCGGGTATGTATACATGTATGTCTCTATGCATCAAACACTTATGGAGCACACCCTCTGTGCCAGGCAGTTTTCCAAGCCTTTCACCAATACTAAGGTTCATTAATGTTACATATATTAACTCATTTGTGGCAACATCCTTTCACAAGTGTTTTTTTTTTTTAACTTTGAGATACTGAGGGGCTAATATTTTTTTTTAAATACTTTAATGAAAATTTATGAAATTTTTAAGGAAAATTTTTAGGAAAACATACTTTTTCAATCATGCAAACAATATTTCTAAATGAAAGAAACCCCTTTCAACAACGTTTTTATATTGAAGGATGTCAAAACTAAGAAAAGTTGAAGGAATAATACAATGAAAGGTTGTATAGCCCTCATAATGTTTAATATTTTGCCACACTTAAGGTCACTCTCTCTTATTTATGTAATATATGTACTTATTGGTTGATAATTTTCTTGCTGAATCATTTGAAAATAAATTGCTGACTTATCATCGTTAGGGCTCTCACTCCTAAATGCTTCAGCAAGCATATTCCTCAAACAGGGACATCCTCCTGCATAGCCACAATACTGTTATCACACCTAAAAATTAAATTGAATTCAAAAATATCATCTAACGTTCTTTTCCATATTCAAGTTGTCCCTGTTGCCCCTATTTTTTTAATAGTTTGTGTTTTTTCAGTCCAGAATCCCATCGACATTCATGCATTGCATTTCAGTTGATATAATCCCTTAGTCTCCTTAAATTTAGAATACTCTCCTTTTATTACCTTGACATTGACTTTTTGAAGAGTCCAGACAGTTGTCTGATAGAATGTCTCACGTTCCCAGTTTGTCTGCTTGCTTCCTCATGATTAACTTCAAGGTGGACCATTTTTCAGGAACAAAGGTGGTGATTACTGCATCACGGGAGGAGGCAGGTAATGTCACTTTGTCCCACCCTCTTGGTGAAGGAAGGTCAGCCCCTTGGTTTGGGCTGCATCTGCCAAGTCTCTCCATTGTAAGGGTACAAATGCTGTCACTGAGAAGTAATACGTGGGTCAAACCTCCAACGACCATGTGTATGTCTCATGCCCCAACCACTTACCCACATATTACTTGGACCCACATATTACTTGGACGTTGTCCAAGTAGGAACCAATAGTGTTTCGAATGTCGATGGGATTCTGGATTGAAAAAACACAACACAGCTTTCGCTTCAGCTGATGGTCCTTGCTCAGTCAGAATATTTGGGATGATACAATGCTGATTTTTCCTATGCTCTTATTCTTTTTACACTTATTAGCTGTTATTCTGTTAAATAGGTGATGGGTATTAAGGAAGGCACTTGTAATGAGCACCGGGTGTTTTATGTAAGTGAGGAATCCCTAAATTCTGCACGTGAAACTAATATTACACTGTATGTTAACTACCTGCGATTTCAATAAAAACTTGGAAAGAACATCCACCCCTCCCCTTCCTCTCTTTTGGTCTCTCTCTTTCCCACCGTACTTGTATTTGAAGTTTTTTCTTAATCCTTTTCCATTTTTTTTTAATTCTCAAATTATCCCAAACAAAAGACTTCAAGCAGACTACATGTCCTTTAGACATGTGCTGTTAGTCTTTGAGCGCTTCTCTGGCACAATGAAATATTCCAGACTCTCCAAAAGCAACTTCTAATAGGAGACTTATACACATAATGCATGCTCCTCTCTCACTGTAGATATGTAGCCTATTTCTGGGAAGAAGCATTTAGATCCTGGTACACCTAAATTATTGCATTGGGCAAAAAAGATAATACATTGGCTTCATCCGTTCCCATGAAAAATAAAACAATTATTATGTGGTAGCAGAGAAACTCAAGCCCCACTTAGAGGATTTCCCCAAGGATTTCCCAGAAAAGATATTTTAACACATTAATACTTTGAAATATCACCTGTGTCAAATTAATGTCATGAATTTTCCTGTAAATTTTCCTGTGAGATTGATGCTGAATTTCCAGCTATTTACATAATGTAATAAAGTGATTCCCTTTTAAAGGGATTTTAACTCAAGTTAGAAGGGTTAGTCCTGCACATAAACCTGTTCGAAATCAATAATGGGCTGTTGCATTTCAAGGTGACACCGATGGAAGACAAAGAGGAAATTCTACTAATGATGGCAATGACTCGTGCTGATAACAGTATGTCAGCACTGTTGTATGTGTTCTCCATGATTACTCAAGGAGATATTGGATAAGATCTCTCCCTCCACACACACACACACACACACACCCAGGGCAACAGAGACTCAGGCAAATAACCTAGTTTACCCAGTGTATTGGTGTCTGGACTGAGAAACATTTTTTTTTTTTTTTTTGTATCCGGATGGATTAAATGGTAACTTAGTATTCTTGGGATATAAAATGTATTGTCTTTCACTGGAGAAGACCATTAATTTCCCACTGTCAGTGGATCAATATTTCTATTTTCTTTCTAGTATTTTAAAGCTTTTCTTATTGTTCTCTACTTACCCTTGCAGTGTACTGTTGTTAAAATCATGAAAGGCTTAGAGTTGCAATCTTTTGACCACATAAAATATGTATTGTTATTGTAAAACTATCTATAGAAAGATTCAAAGAGTGACTTTAAGTGTGTCAGAATTATCTACCATACCTGTTCCATTCTAAAATATATATTTTTAAAAATCTTAAATTGGCCAGCTATTTTTCCCCTTACTACCAAGAGATTCGGGACTGTTACCAAGATAAATATTTTTCTCTGCACTTATAATCTGAAAATGTGTATATATATATACATAACAAAAGAAATATGTTTATTAATAAAGGATTTCCTCATATCACCAGAGATAAAGTGATTAACCTCAATGATAAAGTAGGACATCTTCTTGAGAAAGTAGCTGAGTTCAAAAAAAAGAAAAAGAGTAGCTGAGTTCCAAAGTTTACATATGAGTAGAAATATGTCAAACCTATTTTAAAATCATACATGGAGTTCATAGAGATTAAAAAGCATGAAGGGGGAAAGAAGAGTAGGAATAGGATCATTGTTATTAAATGCAAAGTCTAGCTGCACAGATGTCACTTTTAGGCAAGTAAAAACTGTGGGGTCGGAGTCCCACCCAACCCATAACTTCCTCTTCCTCTTACCCCTGGGTTCTTTCTCAGGCCCTGTGACTGCTCTGCAGAAGAAGAACCCACTTTGCTGGCTGCCACCTTGGGGAGTTGGAGGGGGTTGTTACATAAGCAGAAGGTTTCCTACTTACTAGTAAAATAGAACAGGGGTTGTTGGCTACGGGTATAGTATCATAGGATTATTATTATAATGTAGGGGTATAATGAGCCATTATTCTCTAATAATAGTAATATTATTAACTGTATTAATGCTCACTGAGCGCTTACTGTGTACCAGGCCCTCTTCTATCTTCTACTAACTCACCTAATCTTCACCTAACAACCCTGTGACGAAGATAGCATGATTATACTCAGGCAGGAGTCTTGCCAGATGAAATACGAGACCCTTTTACATGTGAATTTCAGAGAAACCCAAGGAAGTGTGGGACAAACTTCATACTGAAGAAGAATTACATTCATTTGTTTCTTTGAAATTCACACGTGACTTACTGTATTTTTATTACTAAACCTGACAACCCTAACAGGGAGGTTGATGACATGCCCAAGATTACCCAGCTGGAAGAGACAGAGCTGGGCTTCAAACTCAGCCTGGCTCCATAATCTTTGTTTTTATCCATTTCCATCTTGCCTCTCTAATAGAGACTGTGGACACCAATGAATGGTAAAGTAATTAGAGTGTGGTACTTGCCTATCCAGTCCTTGGGGAAAACAATGGAAAAGAACATTTGAATCTGGGACACCTGGGCGTCTGTCAGTTAAGTGTCTGCCTTCAGCTCAGGTCATGATCCCAGGGTCCTGGGATAGAGTCCTGCATCAGGCTCCCTGCTCAGGGGGGAGCCTGCTTCTCCCTCTGCCTGCCGCTCCTCCTTCTTGGGCTTGCTCTCTATTTCTATTTCTCTCTCTCTCTCTGACAAATAAATAAATAAAATCTTTTTTAAAAAAAAAACATTTGAATCTGTGAAACATAATATGATGCTCTTCTACTTCTTATATAAAGTACACTTACTTTTGAGAAAGGAACAGCTCAAAGACATCAGCATCCCTCTTGAAGCCACATATCTTTAGTTGATCTTCAACTGCCTGATAACATATAATTAATCTGTCAAGCCACATTCCACTGAGCAAAAATACGGAGACATTTGCAGTCAATAACAATAATGTCTACAAGAAGATCAAAAGAAAGGTGAATATGGAGGCAACCACTCTAAACTGATAAATTCCAACACTACAATTATATACTATTTAATCATTTTTGTGGTTGAATTTCATTATCCTTAATCCTGGGCACAGATGTGTAAATAATTTTTAATCAAAGAGAAAAAAATGTGTATGTGTCCATATGCACAAGTTTTCGATTCTCTATGAGGCAAAGTGATTTGGTCTTTAAATATTCTTAAATGTTCTTTCAAACATGAAGAATTCATATTTACGGAAGATATTTGGTATCATGATTGCAGGTGGAGTATAAGATACAATGCACATTATCATATAGGTGCTTGACACTGAGTTCTCAATAAATGTCAGATGAATGCATCAGTGAATAAATGTCATTTCCCTTTCTTTGCAAAGGAACCGTGTCTTCATTTTTCACCAGTTACTAACATACTTGCACCGTGGGAATTTTTGCTGGAGAGTAATTTTTATTCCCATAGGCTTTGTTTTGAAAATACAAATCCAACAACAGCAATTTAAGCGCTTTGCTTTTTCTTAAGAGCCTTTGCTAGATTACAAAATAACATTTACAAGCCACATGGCCTAAGATGATATGGAAAAATTAAATCCCATCTATAATTTGCCATGAAGGAGTAAAGCTAACAAGACACAACAAAAGTGGAAAGTATAATTGTTGCACTACTGGAATCTGAAAAACATTGTAATTATCAGAGTCAAAACAGTGACCAAATTTCAGTTGGGATTTGTTGTGGGCGGTGAGGTTGTGATGTCAGCAAGTGATTGATGAAATTTTGACAAGAGTTCTGTTATTTAGTAGAAGACTTTTAATAAAAGTTAGATTTAATGGGATGAACACATATCAAAAGAAGTGAGGAAGATAGATATATCAGGGATTGAGTGTCACTGCTAATTTATATCCCAAACTTCCTTTGTTATCTTGTCACACAAGCTGAATCTTGGGGCTCAGAGAATTCATTGGCTCAGGTGGAGGCATTTCCATCAGGGTATTTTGTGACTCAATAAAGAGCAAGATGAATTTAGGGCTTGGAAAAAGCCCATTGGAGGAGGCTTCCGCATCTGGGTCTGGATGGTTTAACTTAAACATCTAAACTATCGGCTTCTACTATACACAGTCACTCTCAGCTGTGTCAAAGTGTTTGGGATATCAAAGACCAGTCAAAGTAGAATTAAAACTTTGCAAATCACTATGAAAGTTATAAACGTGCCTTTAACTCGATCCTGCCATTCTACATCCAGCACTCAAAAATATAGCAGGGTGTGCGTGAGCACACATACACGATTTGATTTTCACTGTTTATCTCAGCATACATTATCTACATTTGTGAAATATGTCTCACATTAATGGGAATAGAGGTTAGATTAACATGTAACTCCATAATAGAATCCTGTGTAGTAGCTTAAAAATATACAGAGATAGATATCTACACATCCAAAAGTAAAAATGCCATTGGCAGTATATGTCTAACACTATTTTTGTTACCAATGACACTTATTTTTTATTTATTTATGTATTTTAGAAGGAGAGAGAGAGAGAGAGAGCACAAGTGGGAAGGGCAGACGGAGAGGGAGAGAGAAACTCAAGCAGACTCCGTGCTGACTGTGGAGCCCCATGCAGGGCTGGATCTCATGACCCTGAGATCACGACCTGGGCCCGTAGCTTAACCAATTGTGCCACCAAAGACATTTATATGCATACAAATGCACACACTCCAAATTGTTAATAAAATTATCACTTGAAATCATGCGGGATTTTCATGTTCTGAGCAATACATTTAAAAATAATTATTTGACAAAAATAAAAATAATATTTGAATATTTTAAAATAAACACCTATTAGGTTAGTCTTCAGAAATTAATACAAATTTTGAAAATTTTAGCCATGGGATGAATATTTAAGGATTTAAGTCAAACTTTGAAAATTCAGAGATGAAAAAGGAAATTGAAACTTGCAGCAGAATATGTAAATCCCTGGTATAATTAATTATTTATTTACGCAGCTTTTTATCATGGTATGTTTCTTTCCAACTGAAAACTTCATATGAATCTAGTAACAAGTATTAATGTCAAAGTACCAAAGAACCCAAAAATGTGCCAAGAAGTTTCGAATTTCAGTGAATCTGCGGTGGAACAGTTGCAGTTCCCAATCAACACACAACTTCACGAGCAGCATAGTCCTTTCATTTAAATGAGCACAACAAGCATTCTTTCCCTGAACTATTTCTTTTATTGTGGTAAAATATATAGAATGTGGAATTTACTATTTTAACTGTACAGTTCTGTGGAACTATGGCCACTATCCATTTCCAGAAGTTTTTCATCTTCCCCAAATGAAACTGTATGCATTCAACACTCACTGCCCATTTTCCCCTTCCCCTTCCCCCCCCCCCCCCCCGCCCGGCCCCTGGCAACCACCCTGCTATTTTCTGTCTCTATGAATTTGACTACTCCAGGTGCCCCATCTAAGTGGAATCAGACCGTATTTGTCCTTGTGGGACTGGCTTATCTAGCTCAGCATAAGGTCTTCAGGGTTCATCCAAACTGTAGTGCGTGTCAGCCTTTCCTTCTTTTTTAAGGCTGAATCATGTTTTATTGTAGGTATATACTACATTTTGCTTTTCTGTTTATCTGTCTATGCACACTTGGGTCGCATGGATCTTTCAACGCAGCAAGGCCTCAGCTTTGCAAGAGCAACGTGTACGATGGGCCGAGGTGCTGAGAGAACTGCAGACAGGAAGCAAGGCTGCCTCTGCCCAATCAAGGCAAGGCGCCAGGAGAGTGGCAAGTGGGAAGGAGCAGTGAGCAGATGTGACAGAGGGTGTGCAGAGAGAATTGATAGAAACTGGCAAATAGTGGGGCAGAGAATAAGGGCGAGCAAAGTCACAAGTGGTGATGCTAATGTGATGATGTGATGATGAGAAGTGACTTGGAAGGGAAGATGAATTCAGCTGGAAATGCTGAAATTGTGGTGCTGGTGAGACAGAGGGGTCAAGGCGTCCACCAGAAAGCTGCCTGTGGAAGAGAGGAGCTCAGCAGAGGCAACAGGCTGGGGATGGACAGCCTGGCCAGTCAGGTCAGTGCACAGAAGAGAGTGGGACCCCGGCTCGATCGCTGGGAAGTGTACACATTTAGAGAGAGTAGGGAGTCAAGCTGCGAAAGCAGAAGGAAGGGGGTTTGGAGGGATGGTTACAAAGTTAGAAGGAGAAACAAGGGCACAATGGGAGCCCAGAAAGCAAATTTCAAGAAGGTAGAATTTGAATCTGCAGTGTTGTGTAGGGGAGTAGAGGATATTACTCAGAAAAGGTATTGAATTCGGACAATTACAGTTGTCTGATGGAGGGAGGGTGCTGGGGGGGGGGCAGTCAGATTTCAAATTAACTCATTAACCAAACAGGGAACCAAACACAATCCAACGTGGAAGTGGGGTGTGGATGATTCTGGCACAGGGAGGAGAACAGAGGTTTCCTCCCCTGCCCATTGCCTGAGGATCTAGATAAAACAGGAAAAAATGTATTTGAAAATTGTGGGATTATTAAATCCCAGAAGAGTGAAGTCTGTATGAAAATCTATAGAAGAAAACATTCTCTTTGCTGACTCAGGTACTGTAATGATAGATTCCTATAGCTGCATGCAACCCACACGCACCGCAGCTTCGTTAGGACTCAGTGCTAGCAGCTTTCAAATCCTTACGGAAGCCCCAGCCTTGAGTTACAGGGCAGCCCCAAGCCTCCCCAGACACGTCCCAGAACTCTTCAGCCCTTGGCTAGCTCCTGTGGCCAACAATTCTGACAGCTTTTCCCGCTCAAGCGTTCTTGAAGCCTCGATCTTAACTGCCCTCAACGCTGTTGTACTGCTCATCAAAGAAACCTTCCTCCTCCGTGTGTCCACTTGCACTTTAGGGGAACGGCATTTCTGGGTTATTTATATTTGTGGGAGAGTCAAGACTCCAAATTTAGGGCTTTATTATCTGATCTCTAAACGGCCATTGTTACATATGGGGCAGATGGTAAGCCAGAAAAGGTTCACGTTAAGTCCACCAGCGGGGATCAGAGGTATCCCCAAACGCTACCCTGGAGATGACAAACCTCTCGCCCCAGTGGAGGGCCCAGGGTCTGCCATTGTTCCACCCCCTCAGGCCGACCCCAGGGGCAGCCTCGCGCTGGCTGGGGCTTTGGCGCAGGGACGCGGGCGGGGGGGGGCTCGTGGCCTGGAGAACGGGGTGCCGCTTACCCTGCGGCTGATCTCGAGGGCAACTTCCGGAGCCCTGACTAAGCTCATAGGGTGCAGGGAGATGCGGGGCGGACGGTTCAGGTCCCAGGCCATCGGGGCACCAGGGAGACGAGCAGCACCTACCATCCACCCAACCCAGCCCCACAGCTCATTGTTCCGTTACCAACAGTTACCGCCATCTCGGCGACTTAAAAGCCAATCCAAACTAGGGAAGATTTGAAGCCGGTCCTTCTATGACGTTTTCACATGTGGCCCTGCAGTGCCCACCGTGTCGTACCTCGGACACCGTCACGTTTCTTCAGTGTTCGGTGAAGCTTGCTGTGGGTGCCAGAGGTCGGGTGATCAGCTATGCCAGAGCACCCCCAATGGCAATCACCCACTAACAATCATTTCATTGATCTGAACTCTAAATATCAGAAAACTTAGCTTTCTCAAGATGAGATGTACCACTGGCCGCATATGGAGTGTGGGGGTGAAGGAATGCCCTGCAGAATCCTAGCGGAGCCTGAAGCAAAAAAGAAAAAAGAAATCAGGGCTGCTCATCCTGCCTTCATTTAAAATTTTGACATTCTGCTCATCATGAATGTTGTTGTATTAATTTTGAATTTCTAAAAAAAATATTGCATAAGACATTTGTTTTGATTGCTGAGTTTGGATGCTTTACATTTTTGTACTAAGGCCAGTGTCTTACTTGGCTCATCCTAGCCCCAGTCCCAGGATGCAGGTGGAGGTGGCAGTTATCAAGGAGCCCCAGGTCCCAGGCGCACAGAAAACTGCAACTCTTGGCTGATCGTATAGTGAAGGGTAAGTGCATTTTGGTTTAGCAGCTGAAAAGTCCTCCCTCTGGCAGAAAATGGGTAAGTTGAGCCACTATTTGGCAAGTTTTTTCCAATGTTCAAGTTGTTGTTGTTGTTGTTGAATTTAGAACCTCTTGTGTAGGCTATGTTATGATCTTATTTATGTGAGTTTTGTTCCCCACTAGCTTGGGACACTTTGGAGGCAGGATTCTCTCCGTGTCATCACTATTTTCTGCCCCGGGGCCTAGTACACTGCATTCAGTAAATGTTTATTCAATTGAATGAGTTGGTTTCTTGGGTCCAAATTTGAACTTGCAATCGAGAATTAAATGTAGCTGTTAGAAATGGGTCAGGCTACTTGCATTAAAAAAAAATGCTGGTGCTGGAATAGAGTGTTTAAAAATGTCTCGGGGAAATCAAACACACACTCTTTTAGTACTTCTGAAATGTGTTTGGGTCTGGTAGAGGTGGGTGGGTAGAAGTCTTCCAAGTTATCACAGAAGGAGGGATCATTTGAAAGCGATTGTTGAAGTGGTTTTATATCCCAGAAATAAAAATCAGCTGAGAGGAATGATCCACTGAGAAAATGCATAAAATAATTTTCTGGTCTCTTGTCTCCCATTTTTGCTGTTAAATATGGGTTATAGAATTTCAAATATCATTCATGTGTCTGCTACATGAAAAAATGGAAATATATTTTGTTCAACTTCGTACATTACACAAATGTGAGTTTTAGAATCATATGCAAAATACTTTTACAGAGCGTCTTACATAAGTAAACTACTAGTCAGTTAATGTCTACTAAAATCACATTTAAAAATTGTAAGCTTTATTTTTTAAATCTTTTTACTCAATATTAAGAAGAGAAAAAGAATTTTAAAAAAAGCCCTATTCTTAGTAAAGGAACTCAGAAACTCATTTATTATAAGGTCTTAATGTATTCTCTCTTTGAGAAAAATTCACAATTTATTTTATTATTTTTTTAAGATTTTATTTATTTATTTGACAGAGAGAGACACAGCGAGAGAGGGAACACAAGCAGGGCGAGTGGGAGAGGGAGAAGCAGACACCCCGCTGGGCAGGGAGCCCGATGTGGGGCTTGATCCTGGGACTCCAGGATCATGACCTGAGCTGAAGGCAGACGCTTAATGACTGAGCCACCAAGGCACCCCAAAATTCACAATTTAACTGATCACAAGGACTAAAGTAATGCAAATTTAATTACAGAATGTCAAAGATGGAGGTTAGCGAAGCACTTTTTTGGTAAAAAGGAACTTCCTAGAAATCCTCACATTGGCGGCACAAAATTTTTACAAAAGAAGTATCCCTAGCAGAGTGAGCAGAGAGATTTTTTTTTTACCTCGTGTGAGATGGGATTAGAGCCTGAAGAATTCAGCTTGAAATTTTAAAAATCCATGTAAAATGTACATTCTGCTTTACAATCAATCTTTTTTTAATATAAAAATAAAGTTGCTCTCCTACCTCCCCTCAAATCTTTGAGTAATATTTACACTGAAGCAAGACACCCTGTGTTTATCCTGTGGCTTTACCTCCCTGGCATATTGCCATTGCCTGCAGGGGTGTGCATACCCCAGTTTGAAAGCTCTATCATATCATGTATGTGGCTTTGGATAAGAAGAAAGAGCCTGTGCTCCAAGTCAGGGCATGTGGGGTTTGGTCTGAGCTCTGACATTAACTAGTTGTTGGCCATTTTGAAGTCACTTAATGTCTCTGGGCTTCAGTGTCTTCAGTAGCAAAATGAACAAGTTGGAAGTTTAGCTCAAAAATCTACTATTTAACACTCCTCTAGACAAATAGTATGTACTGTTCACAGAGTAAAAGGTTCATGTTGAGATGTTGACATGCGATTGTTTTTTAAGAAGAATTTTCCAGTGGAAAATGTGTGAGAAAAAAAATTATGGGTGTGATGGTTATCATGAAAGCTAAATAATTTTTAAAAAATATTCTTAATTTTGCCTTGAGTAATTCCAATAATCAGCCTGGATGCTATTTTTCCAAGTGAGTGAAAAAATACTTATTGTATGAAATAATCATTATCAGCCATTTTCTACTGTGGAGAATCTGCATTGAATGAGCAACATATCAGCCACAATCAAAACATATTCTTATATGTATAAAAATATATCTTTTTTATGATATTTGATAAGCACAGTGTCAACATTTTCATTGTTATAAGTTTAGGTAAAATATCATTTTAGTTGACAGTTACAATTTTTTTTGCTTACACAAAATGAGAATGAAATGGAATATTGAGAATTCCTGGAATTCTCCATGAGTCTTTCATGTTACTCTAAGTCTTATAGGAAGAGACACTGACTGCCTTTGTTCAGCACTATATTTTAAATTTTTATAATGAACACCCTTGGAAGATATAGTGTCTACCTCCTGAACAAATAGTTGGTGTGTTTTTGTTTTTTGTTTTTTTTACTAAGCAGTATAGTAAAGGCAATGTCTCCTTCCCTTATAATAAAGATAAGATCAGGCAGGCTTTTACTGCCCAGTGTAAAAGATTAGATTCCTAAGTTTAGTGTTCCTCTCCTCTAACACAACCCACGGATGTGACCACATCACCTGGCCTGCTTCTCATTGCCCTTTGGAATTTGTGGCTGGAGGAATTGGTACAAATACTGATACTTGGGCTGTGCTGTTACTGTGAGTAGTAAACTGTCCTTAGTCTCTGACCCAGAAGTCTCCTATCATCTGCCAGCACATATGAAACTGTGGCTTGCTAACTTGCTTCTGCCTGTGTAGGTTTTTTTTGTTGAAGTTGTTGTTTAATGGAATACATCCTTCTAATTTGTTCTTCAGCTTTCATGTTTCTCTTTACCATCTCATGAACTTCCATCTTTCAACCCAAACTACTGAGTTGAATTGTTGCATAATGTTCCCTTGTAATGTTTCTTATGGTTTATTTAAGCATTACTCTATTGATGGACATTTATGTTGTCCAGTTTTCTTTTCTTTTTGCTATGGTAATCAACGCCGTAAGAAGCGTCTTTGTGCTCCTGGGTATTACATCAGGTGAAATTCTTTGATGGTATTAATGAGGTATATATGTGTGTCTCTTTCTCTATAGGATGACATTTTGTTGAATTTTGCCAATCTAATTGAAGAAAAATTTTATCTCGATGTTTTAATTTGTACTTATTTAGTGAAGTTGACTGTCATTCAAATGCTTATTGGTCCTTTGTATTTTTTTCTGTGAGTTGTCATTTCATGTTAATTGCTTAACTTTGAACACGCAGATCGAAATGACTGAAGCCCTACAAGCCAGGTCTATAGAGTTTCCCAGTTATTCTTTGAAGTCACCCAATGACTCAAGTCATCTTTTAGCATCCTGCACAACTGTCTTCCCTTGCTCTCTCTCCCTGGCTAATGCCTGCTGCACTTCAGACTGCTGAGATAAACTTTAGTTCTCTGTCCCCAAAGTACTCTTTCACTGATCTCTGGGATCCATGCCCAGGATGCTATCACCTGATGTTCTAAGTGTTGCCATTGTTTAAATTATGGGAAGGATGGTGGGTTCTAAGCTAATAGGGAAGCATCAATCTCTCCCCAACCCCATGACATGTTTTATCATCATGGTTCTGAAGGAACTTTGCCCATATATATTAGTTCTTGAACTCTCGCGGAAAGATAGCCATTTCCAATTCTTCCTTACATACCTTATTTCCTCTCAAAATTCACACACAATCCTCCAAATAGCTACCTGAATAGGAACAGGAAGTGGTTCAAGTTTGGAAACATTTCTATACTCTTTGGAAAAGCTAAAAACCTCTAGACAGAACTACAGCTTCACCAAATAGTATAATTTTCAATTCCAAACCTGTGCTGGTTTTGGTGTGATTTCACATTTTCTCCCAAGATCAATGGGTCCCATGTCTAAGCTCTATCCATGACCTCACATAGCCACCCTTTGACTATTCCTTGTGCCTAGAGGAGCACATGCCCATCAGGGTTCTAGATATAGACTATGAAAAAGATGAGGGGGAAAGAGCTCCAGGTGGGTTCGTCCAGTTGCCCCTTGGGGTGGGCAGGATTGGGGGTGGTGAGTTCAGAGGAAGACCTGAGCAGGGCTTTTGAATCATGGGGCCTAGGACAGAAGACCTCTTGCCTGAAATTAGAAATGGCAACTGGGTGGAAATGTCTGTCATACAATTCTTTAAAATCAATTTCCATCATAGGAGTTCATTGTGTGGTATCATTAAAATTACCAACCCTTCCCTCACTGGGTTCAATTTAGACTTCTTGAGTTATTGATAGAGAGAAATTTATCCTAAACTGGCAGAGAAGTCTTGATAATACTAGCAGGAGGGCTGTGTTTTGTCATACATATGATGTCACAATCAGGCATCTGAAGCATAAATTCTCTATATAAATGTGTGGGGATTGTGTGTATATATACCCATATATACTCACACACATGTGTGAGTGCATGCATGCATGTGTGTGTGTACATACATGTTCACACACATATGCACATGCACACACACACACACAGTAGACAACCTCTAAAATATCCCCAGTGATCCCTACCTCCTGGTTTTCACATCCTTGTGTTACTCCCTTCCCTTGCGTGTGGGCCAGATTTATGGGCTTCTGATAAACAGAATATGGCAGGAGGATGGGATATCACTTCTGAGATTAGATTACAAAAGGACTGTGGTTTCTGTCTTGGGCCCCCTCTCTCTTGTTCTCTGGCCTGCTGAGATAAACTTGCTATCATGTTGTGAGCTGACAGAGAAAGGTCCACGTGAGAAGGTATTGTTGTCACTAGCCAAAAGCTGGAGAGGACCTGAAGCCTGCCAATAGCCATGTGAGTCAGCTTGGGAGTAGATCCCCCCCACTGAAGACTTCAGATAACTATAGCCCTCGTCTGGCTTGTATCCTTGTGGGAGACTCTGACCCAGGGCACCCAGTTGAGCCACACCCAGATTCCTGACGCTCAAAATGGAGATAATAAATGTTTGTTGTTTTAAGCTTTTAAATTTTGAAGTAATTTGTTATGCAGCAATACATAACTAATTATACATTTATATGTCTATTTTTGTATTACATGTATATTAAATATGTATATATGAATTTAAATTACAAGTACAAAGAGGTCTGAAAAGCTATATTTCTATGGTCAACTCAGTTCTTCTCAAAAAAATTCTTGTCCCCTGTTACCATATGTATTAAAAATTTGACAAAATTTCTCATCCTAACAATTTCCAGATTAATATTTAAATCTGGAAAGCCAAATTTACTGTTGGAATGTTAGCTACATGCAACCATATGCTTAGATGTAAACATAAACCTAACTCTTTTACCATAATAGATGGTAAATTAATTTGAAAGATAATTTTTAAGATATTTATTATTAAACTACAACTTAATCTAAGTTGTGTTGACTTAAAAAAACCATTACTGAATGAATACTATTAGCAAGTCAATAAGTTTTTTTCCATCTCTTTATGAAAACTTTTTCAAACGTGATATATACTTTAAAATGTTGGGGTTCCGTTTCACCTCTTAACATAACAGGTTTCTCTTAGACTCTAACTCAAGCATCTGAAACTGCTGAGATTTTCTTCTCCATACTCCCATAACTTTTAAAGTACATTTGAGAATGAAGACTCAGCTTGGAAGTCATTTTCCTTTACGGCCTGGATTAGTTTTGCATAATAAGATCGCTGTTAGCAGTGGCATCCAAAATTCTTGGGGACAGATTTTTTGTTGCTCTTATTTACATACTCTAGTGACAGGAAGAGACTCCCAAACTAGCTCCAGGAAGCCTGGGTTACCATGTGTGGCCAGACTTGGGCCATCAAGCCATTTAAAGAGCTCTTCTTTCTGCATGAGGAAGCTACTTTACATGACCCTACATCCTTCATTTAAGCATTCATTCATTCAGTCAGGCATTGAAATTGACTGAATCCCTCCCATAAATCACACTCTCTCCCAAGGAATGGAGAATGTGAATAAGACACTCTAAAGAAAGGAAGTTACAAAGCAAATAGTATTAGCACCCATAGCTGTAAATATACTTTAATTGTGCTTGGTTCGGCTTGATATTGACTGGCATTCAAAAGGATCATTAAAGATGTTATTATTATTTGCTTAGAACCCAAAGTGTTTCAATTACCCTGGTACAGAATTCCAAACTGTCTTATTGACTAATAACTGTGTGCCCTTTATTGCCTTTATTCAGTTGTAAGGTTCTTACTAATGACGCTTTCTTTACCAACTTTTCACACAAAGCAAATAGGAGACAAAAGTTCAATAATCATTTTAATTATAGGCACTACATTTTGGAAATAGTTCAGAAGAAATCTTTTTCAGAAGAAGTACAAAGACATGAAGAGGCTTTTTGCATTGCAAGTTTAATGCTTCTAAAGTTTTGAAAATAATTTTTGTTTCATGAATTCATTTTACATTATAACAAAGAAAGAAAATGTGTTTCCACAATTAGGGTACAGTTTCCAAGAAGTTTGGCAATTTTCCTTAAATTTGGATAGAAAAGATAGACAAACAGCTTATTTAGGTTTTGCCCAATTCTTTACCCTTTACCTAGTGATCTGGCTTATGAAGTAAGAAGCAGAAATCAAGCTCAAGGCCACCAGATTCCTACTATTTGTATAGGTGATGGCTGTGAGTGGCTTTTGCAAGCAGGGACTATTAAAAACAGTGGGGGAATCAGGGAGAGGGAGTGAGAGAATAGAACAAAGGAGAAGGAGGAGAGAGCAAAAGGGAAGAAAAACAGAAGGGAAGGGGGTGGAGAGAAAAGAGAAGACAGAGGGTGAAGACAAGAAAAAAGAGAAGAAAACAAATGTAGAGAAGCTGATGAGAGAGAAAGGGAAGAGAGTAGCAAAGGAAGGGACATAATTGTGATTAGGAATTATATTATTGTCTTTTGATCGCCCTCATCCTCTCATCTTTTGAAAAGAGATGTCCTTCTTTAGGGGCATTGCTTTATCCCTGATTATATGGCCCAGGGAGGCTGATAATTATAGCTCTCAAAGCTCCTAGCATCAAGGGTGGGAATATAATCCAAGATAGGCTAAGCAGAATAATTACTCCTAGATTTTTCAAGTTGGAATTAAGGGGAAAGGAAGCTATGTGGTGTAAGACCTAAAGTTAATATTACATGTTGCCTTAATATCTAAAACTGGGAGGGCCTAAAATGACTGAACTGCATGTTCCCTTCCTTACTCTCTTCCTACAGATACAGTCTCTTAGCCAAGCAACCATCCTTATCCAACAGAACAAATACAATTGCCGCTTACCCCTCAGTAGCAGGTTTCACTTCCCTGCAAGCTCAAAGAATTATTCCAACAATCCAGTCACCTCCTTGTGTAGGAACCAAGGCATCTCACCCTCTTGTTACTACAAAGTCTGCCTCCCAAAGGCCCTGGCTGTTCACTCTCTTCCAGAGCACAATCCCCATGTAGTGCTGCATGGCCAACAGTGACCTCTTCCCCTGGGCTGTGAGGACAGGGGACTGATAAACTGCTGTCAGTCACATCTCTCCAGAGTCAGGTGTCATGCATTTGGTCATCCCCAGAAGCCCGGGTTGGGGTTCCCTCTCTTCCCAATGAGTTGAAGAGAAGGCAATGAACTGGGAGCCGCCAGGTATGTTTCCAGCCATGTAAAGGGCTGGGAATGAAAAGCCAGCACACAAAGAGTGGTAGAATTGGGAGAAAATGGGTGAGGGACGCATGCAGATTTAGTTTCTGTCTCCATCACTACTGAGGTTCTGCCTTTCCAACAGTTTTTCCTCTTTTTTTTTTTTTTTTTTTTTGCTTCTCCTTGCTTGATTAGGGTTTCTTTCAAGGGCATCCAAGAGTTCAGATGGATGCAAGCAGGAAGGGAAAAGAGGGGGAAGAAGGAAAAGAAAAAAAGAAAAGTTGTACATGGTCAGTTGGAATAGAGAACCAGTAACAGTCACCTCAGTGTTAATCAGTGAAATCAATATTTGGTTGCCTTTATTTGAATACAAATCAATGGCCTTTATTTACTTAATGTGTGTGACTTATATATTCCTTTTAGAATGAGAAAGTACATAACAGGTATTGAAGGCTAGTGATAATCCAATACCATGAACAAGGAAAAAAAGGTCTCTAGATACATAAGGTATATTCTATAGTGGGATAGGAAGGTATCACCTTCCTAACAATCACCCATGTGGAAAGTCAAGTATTAAGAAATTAGAATATAACCTATCAAGTAGTAGTTATATTTAAAAGCACTGAAATTCTTTTTGCAAGGCCCATGGTTTTTCTGTCTAGAAAATGAAGGGGTCTTAAAGTTTATATGCTGATGATCATTAGAAAAAAAATTTTATTGAGGTGAAATTCACATAAACATCATTTAAAAATGAGCATTTTAGGTGTGCCTTGGTGGCTCAGTCAGTTAAGCGTCTGCCTTTGGCTCAGGTCATGATCCCAGGGTCCTGGGATCAAGCCCCGCATCAGGCTCCCTGCTCAGTGGGGAGCCTGCTTCTCCCTCTCCCTCTGCTTGCTGATCCCCCTGCTTGTGCTCTATCAAATAAATAAATAAATAAATAAATAAATAAATAAATAAATAAATAAATAAATAAAATCTTTAAAAAATGAACAATTCATTGGTATTTAGTACTTTTACAGTGTTGTGAAACCATCACCTCTCTCTGGTTCTAAAACAGTTTCATCATGCCCAGAGGAAACCACATTCCCATTAGGTAGTAATTCCCCATTTCTCCCTTCCCACTACCTCACCCCCACCCCAGTAACCACTAATCTGCTCTCTTTATGGATTTACTTGTTGTGGATATTTCATATAAATGGAATAATATAGGTCTATCTTTTCTCCTTCAGAAGAATGTTTTGGAAGTTCATACATGTTTTACAATGTATCAAAAATTCATTCTTTTTAAAGCTAAATAATATTCCTTTGTATTGATATACCACAGTTTGTTTATTCATTTACTGTTGGTGGACACCTGGGTTGTTTCTATCTTTTGGCTATTGTGAATAACACTGTTATGTAAATTTATTTGTAAATCTTTGTTTGAACACTTGTTTTCAATTTTTTTGGCATATGCCTAAGAGTGGAATTACTGGGTCATAGGGTAATTCTGTTTAACTTTTCGAGGAGCCATCAAACTATTCTCTATAGTGGCTGCACCATTTTACTTCCACCAGCAATGTATGAGGGTTTGAATTTCCCTGTTCCTTGTCAGCACTCAATATGGTTTGCATTTCCCTAAGGACTAAAGATGTTGGGAGTCTCTTCATGTGCTTGTTGGCCATTTGTGTATCTTCCTTAGAGAAATGTCTATTCAAGATTTTTGCCCATTTTTAAATTGTTTTGTTTGTTTGGTTGGTTTTGGTTTTTGAGCTCTAAGAGTTCTTTGTATATTCCTAAGACTAGACCCTTGTCAGATACATAACTGGCAAATATCTTCTCCCATTCTCCAGGTTATCAT
Organism: Neomonachus schauinslandi; assembly: GCF_002201575.2. NCBI lineage: Eukaryota > Metazoa > Chordata > Mammalia > Carnivora > Phocidae > Neomonachus > Neomonachus schauinslandi. The sequence goes on along the minus strand of NC_058414.1, from coordinate 48,528,557 downwards.
TATAACTCGATGATTTTCTACATACTGTTTCTTCCCCTTCTCTAATTAATACTAATTAGAACTTATCCTATGTGTATTATTATTGAGTATTCTTTTTTATACTTTATCCTTATAATGAGAAGTTTGGTTAAAGCATAAATGAGTTAGAAGAGGCAGGACGTGACCCTACCTCCGTGGGCACAGTTTTTGGTCCAAATGTGGGGACCTAAATGTAACTGTATTTCACAACCTAGCCATAAGTACTGGTCTGCCACAGAAGCCAGTACAATCAGAGTTTTTGCCTAAGATCTTTTTATTGTCTTATCATTAAGTTACTAGTGTATGAGCCTAGAAGCTGCTGTTCGCCATGTTTCTATGTAGAGAGTGGATTTGCAGTAGAAGAGAATACAGCTAACATACAGAACAAGAGAAGGTCAAGTCTAATGGTAGTCCCCCCTTTTGCCAGTGGCTCCACACCTGTGTTTGGTTGACTGCAGTCTGGTTATACGCAAGTCAGTATACGTTCCTTTTGATTTAAGCTAGTTTGCATTCGATTTCCCTACTTTAAATCGAAAGCCCAACCAAGTTCGTTGATGTGGTAACATTATCGTGAGGGTGAACCTCACAATGTCATGGCATTTTCACATATATATGTTGTTTCTTGGGTCTACATCTGGCCCACACTGACCCTAATTTTTAGTGTAACACTTGCCTAGAGCTTGTATCTACTGACCTCTCTGCCCCTCCCCTCCACTAAATTAATAACTAAAAGGAAAATGTGAAATTATTTCTGGTAGCATTGTATCTTTCTCTTTCTCTCTAAAAATCTACATTACAGTAATTGGATAACTGCCAAGAGCTTGAAGTACAGCTGCATTTTTGAATTAATTAAATATCATAATCCTGTTTGCAGCTTCTATCAGTAACTGGAATGAATGTTATAGAAAGAGCATTTACTAAAAGGAATGTGTTGTGTAATTTAATGTGTGCTAAATGTAGGTGGTCTAAAAACTATTTCACTGCATTCCTACTTTTGCTCATAAACTTTAAAAATTCTGTCACTAAAGTGTGAATACCATTCAACAAAAGGAAGTCAACTAAGCCCTTTATATAACATTATTTTAAATAATCTTCTCTATATTTTCAAAGTCAGATTGTATAGTTAGTTAATCCATCTACCTATTATAATATTAGGTGGTGAAAAATGTCCTGCATCCTGTCTCTGTACATTCTTTTTCAATTTCCTTTTGTTGACTTTTGTTATATTTTGTATCATAGCTTTAGTAACTAGGATGTCTTTGGGTGAAGAAAATCCCTTATTTCCGATCTTTGTCATTTACAAATTAGTGACTCAAGGTATTACATGTGCACTCCCATAATTGTTTATCTTGGTGTGGCCCATGCTGAATATTATTGCTACTATCAAAATTATTTTCTTCTTTGACATGATCTCTTCCTTTTTTTTTTTGGTTATGTTTTCTCTAAAAGTTCAGGAATTGCTTGTCGGAAATCCCTTGACAAGGAAATTTACCAAAGACGTTACTGCACTGGTAAACTTGACAGTTTCTTTGCTAGGAAATTCTAGCTTCCAGAGCTTAACTTCTTCTTACCCTGCAGCTATTTTTTTCCTCCCGCATCATTGTCTTCATATACTATTCTTGTTTGAATAAACTGTTTTTTATTAACTTCATTTTATTACTTTGATATGGATCATACCTAAACTGTACAGCTATGGTAACATAACAAGTTCATACTTTGTATGAATTAAGATAATTTAAGAAGCTTTATTTAACTGATAGAATGACCCTGAGGCTGTCATCTCGAACTCCACCTAGGAGAGACCCATTGGAAAATCACAGTCTAGTTATAGTTTTTTCCTACGGCAGCTTCCATACACTGGATTGTATACTGTTTATCTGTAAATGTTCTTGATGGTTCCTTCCAGGAACCCTGAGTGTAAGTCCCTCTGATTCATCATGCACACTACCACTAGCAGACTCATTGTCAGGGACAGGTGTCAGCTTTGGAGTAAAGGGATTATCATCAGCTATGATGTTTTTTATTATAGTATCAGGACCCTAAGCTTTACGTGTTTAAACAGCATGGAAATATCTTGCATCTCTTAACAAAAAGTCCAGGGGGAGATCAGTTCTAGGCTCTAAATAGTTAGGACCAGAGCTCTAGATCTCTGCTTGTTTTAAATCCTACACTCTGGAGGGGGGAAAGATGGCGGAGGAGTAGGGGACCCTATTTCAACTGGTCCCCAGAATTGAGCTGGATATCTACCAGAACACTCTGAGCACCCACGAAACCAACCTGAGATGTAAGAAGATCTGGATCTCTACAAACAGAATATCGCAGGCGGTTGGTTTTGAGGTACGAAGCGGAGAGCCGTGATTCCGAGGGCAGATATCAGAGGATAAACGGCAGCGGGAGGGAGCCTGGCCGTGGGGATCCTACACCTCCGGTGAGCGACAGCCTCGCCCACTGGGGAAGGGCACAGACTCGCAGACTGGTAACAGCGGGGAAAGGACTTTAGGGCAGCCCCCGGGGTGGAAACCCGGAGCGGTGTGGTCGCACGGTCGCGAACTGGGAGCGGCTGGCGGTTTTAGAAGCACAAAGGGCAGAGACATGCCCCGACCTGGAGGCAGGACTGGGAGCGCTGTGGAGGGGCGCACAACCCAGGACGCTGCAGTTTATAGCAGCACGGACAGAAACGGAGACTGTGTGGCCTGGAAGGCTCACTGAAGAACAGACTGAGGTCTCTCTGGCAGAGGGTTGGAAACGGTCTCTTCTGCTCTGACACGTGGAAGAGACACAGGAAGCCACCAGGGAAAGGCACCAGAGAACAAAAGCCCCCAAAACTGATTCCCGCTGAGCCCATCCCCCATCACAGGGGCACAGGGCAACTCCGCCCAAACAGGGTGGCCTGAGTAACAGCGCGGCAGGCCCCTCCCGCAGAAGACAGGCTGTGAAAACAAGAGGCCAGCAACCCTAAGGTCCCAAGAAAACAGGTGCATCTTGCTTGGGTTCTGGTCAATAATTTGGACTCTATACATTCCCTCAAACACCCATCAACAGAATGACTAGGAGGAGGAGCCCCCAAAACAGAACACTCAGAGATTATGACTTATGCTGCAGATTTACAAATGGATGCGGATATAACCAAGATGTCAGAGATGGAATTCAGGCTAGCAATTGTGAAGACAATGGCTAGAATGGAGAAATCAATTAATGGCAACATAGAGTCTCTAAGGGCAGAAATGAAAGGCGAATTGGCAGATCTTAAATGCTATCAATGAGATCCAATCCAATCTAGATAATCTAACAGCTAGGGTAACTGAGGCAGAAGAACGAATAAGCGACCTGGAAGACAATATAATAGATAAAAAGGGAAAAGAGGAGGCCAGGGAAAAACAACTCAGAATCCATGAAAATAGAATCAGAGAAATAAGTGACACCATGAAGCGTTCCAATGTCAGAATAATTGGAATCCCAGAGGGAGTGGAGAGAGAGAGAGGACTAGAAGATGTATTTGAGCAAATCGTAGCTGAGAACTTCCCTAATCTGGGGAATGAAACAAACATTCACATCCTAGAGGCAAAGGGGACCCCTCCCAAGATCAAGGAAAACAGGCCAACACCCCGGCATGTAATAGTAAAACTTGCAAATCTTAGAACCAAGGAAACCATCTTAAGGGCAGTCAGGGGGAAGAGATTCCTTACGTACAGAGGAAGGAACATCAGAATAACGTCAGACCTATCCACAGAGTCCTGGCAAGCCAGAAAGACCTGGCAAGACATATTCAGGGTACTAAATGAGAAGAACATGCAGCCAAGAATACTTTATCCAGCAAGGCTTTCATTTAGAATGGATGGAGAGATGCAGAGCTTGCACGACCAGCAGAAGTTGAAAGAATATGTGACCACTAAGCCGGCCCTGCAAGAAATATTAAGGGGGGTTCTATAAAAGGAGAAAGACCCCAAGAGGGATATACAACAGAAATGTATAGGGACAATCTATAAAAACAATGTCTTCACAGGCAACATGATGACAATTAATTCATATCTTTCAATAATCACTCTCAACGTGAATGGCCTAAACGCTCCCATAAAACAGCACAGGGTTGCAGGTTGGATAAAAAGACAGGACCCATCCATATGCTGTCTACAAGAGACTCATTTTGAACCTAAAGATACATCCAGACTGAAAGTGAAGGGATGGAGATCCATCTTCCATGCCAGGAGACCTCAAAAGAAAGCTGGGGTAGCAATTCTTATATCAAACAAATTAGATTTTAAACTAAAGTCTGTAATTAGAGACACAGAAGGACACTATATCATTCTTAAAGGGTCTATCCAACAAGAAGATCTAACAATTGTAAATATCTATGCCCCCAACATGGGAGCAGCCATCTACATAAGCCAACTGTTAACCAAAATAAAGAGTCATATTGATAAGAATATGTTAATTGTAGGAGACCTCAATACTCCACTCTCAGCAATGGACAGATCATCTAAGCAGAAAATCAACAAGGAAACAAGAGCTTTGAATGATACATTGGAACAGATGGACCTCATAGCTATTTACAGAACATTCCACCCTAGAACAACAGAATACTTATTCTTCTTTTTTTTTATTTTTTTATTTTTTTTTAAAGATTTTATTCATTTATTTGAGAGAGAGAGAATGAGAGAGAGCACATGAGAGGGGGGAGGGTCAGAGGGAGAAGCAGACTCCCCGCCGAGCAGGGAGCCTGATGCGGGACTCGATCCCGGGACTCCAGGATCATGACCTGAGCTGAAGGCAGTCGCTTAACCAACTGAGCCACCCAGGCGCCCCAAGAATACTTATTCTTCTTGAGCACACATGGAACTTTCTCCAGAATAGACCACATACTGGGTCACAAATCAGGTCTCAACTGATACCAAAAGATTGAGATTATTCCCTGCACATTCTCAGACCACAGTGCTTTAAAACTGGAACTCAATCACAAGAAAAAATTTGGCAGAAATTGAAATACTTGGAAGCTAAAGACCACTCTGCTCAAGAATGTTTGGGTCAACCAGGAAATCAAACAAGGACTTAAACAATTCATGGAAATCAATGAGAACGAAAACACATCAGTCCAAAACCTATGGGATACTGCAAAGGTGGTCCTAAGGGGGAAATACATAGCCATCCAAGCCTCACTCAAAAAATTAGAAAAATCCCAAATTCACCAACTAACTCTACACCTTAAAGAACTAGAGAAAAAGCAACAAATGATGCCTAAGCCATGCATTAGAAGAGAAATAATTAAAATTAGAGCAGAAATCAATGCATTAGAAACCAGAAACACAGTAGATCAGATCAATGAAACTAGAAGTTGGTTCTTTGAAAGAATTAATAAGATCAATAAACCACTGGCCAGACTTATCCAAAAGAAAAGAGAAAGGACCCAAATTAATAAAATTATGAATGAAAGGGGAGAGATCACGACTAACACCAAGGAAATAGAAACAATTATTAGAAATTATTATCAACAACTATATGACAATAAACTGAGCAATCTGGATGAAATGGAGGCCTTCCTGGAAACCTATAAGCTGCCAAGACTGAAACAGGAAGAAATTGACAACCTGAATAGGCCAAAAACCAGTAACGAGATTGAAGCCGTGATCAAAAACCTCCCAAAAAACAAAAGTCCAGGGCCTGATGGATTCCCTGGGGAATTCTACCAAATATTCAAAGAAGAAATAATACCTATTCTACTGAAACTGTTTCAAAAAAATAGAAACAGAAGGAAAACTTCCAAACTCATTCTATGATTACCTTAATCCCCAAACCAGGCAAAGACCCCATCAAAAAGGAGAATTTCAGACCGATATCCCTGATGAATATGGATTCCAAAATCCTCAACAAAATCCTAGCTAATAGGATCCAACAATACATTAAAAGGATCATCCACCATGACCAAGTGGGATTTATCCCCGGCATGCAAGGGTGGTTCAACATTCGCAAATCAATCAATGTGATAGAACACATTAATAAGAGGAGGGAGAAGAACCATATGGTCCTCTCAATTGATGCAGAAAAAACATTTGACAAAATACAACATCCTTTCCTGATTAAAACTCTTCAGAGTATAGGGATAGAGGGAACATACCTCAAGTTCATAAAATTCATCTATGAAAAACCCACAGTGAATATCATCCTCAATGGGGAAAAGCTGAGAGCCTTTCCCTTAAGATTAGGAACACGTCAAGGATGCCCACTCTCACCACTATTGTTCAACATAGTACTAGAAGTCCTAGCAACAGCAATCAGACAACCAAAAGAAATAAAAGGTATTCATATTGGCAAAGAAGAAGTCAAACTCTCTCTTTTCGCAGACGACATGATACTTTATGTGGAAAACCCAAAAGACTCCACCCCCAAATTACTAGAACTCATCCAGCAATTCAGTAATGTGGCAGGATACAAAATCAATGCACAGAAATCAGTTGCTTTCTTATACACTAACAACGCAACTGTAGAAAGAGAAATTAAAGAAACAATTCCATTTACAATAGTACCAAAAACCATAAGATACCTCGGAATAAACCTAACCAAAGAGGTAAAGGATGTATACTCTAGGAACTACAAAACACTCATGAAAGAAATTGAAGAAGACACAAAAAGATGGAAAAATATTCCATGCTCATGGATCGGAAGAATAAACATTGTTAAAATGTCTATGCTACCCAGAGCAATCTATACCTTCAACGCCATCCCGATCAAAATTCCGATGACATTTTTCAAAGTGCTGGAACAAACAATCCTAAAACTTGTATGGAATCAGAAAAGACCCCGAATCGCCAAGGAGATGTTGAAAAAGAAAAACAAAGCTGGGGGCATCACGTTGCCCAATTTCAAACTATATTACAAAGCTGTGATCACCAAGACAGCATGGTACTAGCACAAAAACAGACATATAGACCAATGGAACAGAATAGAGAGCCCGGATATGGACCTTCAACTCTATGGTCAACTTATCTTCGACAAAGCAGGAAAAAACATGCAATGGAAAAAAGACAGTCTCTTCAATAAATGGTGCTGGGAAAACTGGACAGCCACATGCAGAAGAATAAAACTTGACCATTCTCTAACACCATTCACAAAGATAAACTCAAAGTGGATGAAAGACCTCAATGTGAGACAGGAATCCATCAAAATCCTAGAGGAGAACATAGGCAGTAACCTCTTTGACATCGCCCACAGCAACTTCTTTCAAGATACATCTCCAAAAGCTAGTGAAACAAAAGCAAAAATGAACTTTTGGGACTTCATCAAGATAAAAAGCTTCTGCACAGCAAAGGAAACAGTCAACAAAACAAAGAGGCAACCCACAGAATGGGACAAGATATTTGCAAATGACACTACAGATAAAGGGCTGGCATCCAAGATCTATAAAGAACTTCTCAAACTCAACACCCAAAAAACAAATAATCAAGTCAAAAAGTGGGCAGAAGATATGAAAAGACACTTCTCTGAAGAAGACATACAAATGGCTAATAGACACATGAAAAAATGTTCATCATCATTAGCCATCAGGGAAATGCAAATCAAAACCACGTTGAGATACCACCTTACACCAGTTAGAATGGCAAAAATGGACAGGGAAAGAAACAACAAATGTTGGAGAGGTTGTGGAGAAAGGGGAACCCTCTTACACTGTTGGTGGGAATGCAAGTTGGTACAGCCACTTTGGAAAATAGTGTGGAGGTGCCTCAAAAATTTAAAAATAGAGCTACCCTATGACCTAGCAATTGCACTACTGGGTATTTACCCCAAAGACACAGATGTAGTGAAAAGAAGGGCCATATACACCCCAATGTTCATAGCGGCAACGTCCGCAATAGCCAAACTGTGGAAAGAGCCGAGATGCCCTTCAACAGATGAATGGATAAAGAAGATGTGGTCCATATATACAATGGAATATTACTCAGCCATCAGAAAGGATGAATACCCAACTGTTACATCAACATGGATGGGACTGGAGGAGATTATGCTAAGTGAAATAAGTCAAGCAGAGAAAGTCAATTATCATATGGCTTTACTTATTTGTGGAACATAAGGAATAGCATGGAGGAGACTAGGAGAAGGAAGGGAAAAATGAGGGGGGGGGAATTGGAGGGAGAGATGAACATGAGAGACTATGGACTCTGAGAAACAAACAGGGTTTTAGAGGGGAGGGGGGTAAGGGGGATTGGTTAGCCTGGTGATAGGTATTAAGGAGGGCACGTACTGCATAGAGCACTGGGTGTTATATGAAAACAATGGATCGTGGATCACCACATCAAAAACTAATGATGTATTGTATGGTGACTAACATAACATGATAAAATAAAATAAAAAAAAAGATTAAAAAAAAATCCTACACTCCTCGGGGTGCCTGGGTGGCTCAGTAGGTTAAGCGTCTGCCTTCGGCTCAGGTCATGGTCCCATGGTCCTGGGATTGAGCCCCGCATCGGGCTCCCTTCTCAGCGGGGAGCCTGTTTCTCCCTCTCACTCTGCCTGCTGCTCCCCCTGCTCATGCTCTCTTGCTATCTATCACATAAATAAATAAAATAAATCCTGCACTCCTCTAAGTTGGCTTTGTTTTCAGGTTTTCAGTTAGCCTTTCCCCTCACGAGACAGTAGTAGCAGCTCCAGGTTTTACATTCTGATATGCCACTATTGAGAGGAAGAAGAGGGCTTCCTTTATGTTCACCTTAGGAGAGGGGCAACATTTCCCTGAATGCTTCCCTTCCACGTGTCCTTGGCCAGAATGGGGTCACATGCCTGCCTAAAATCAGTCACTGACAGGGGGAGTGGTATCGCTATGATTGGTAGATAATCAAAATCCACTCTGATGTGTTCTCAAGTTGCCCTGCCAGGTGGACTCATCCCTCACTTCACTTGGAAGTGGATAGTTCACACCCATCTGCCTGGACTCCCACATAGATGCACATAGATGCCCTCCTCCCCCTGCTAGAGCTTCTACACCACCCATTGGCTGCCCTTCTTCCACAAGGACATGATCCTCATGTGGCTTGAACTCTCACACTGTACACACTTGTCTTCCCATCTACCCTCTCCCAACCCCTGGGGCTGCTCCGGCAATGGGCCGAGGCTCTGAATCCCCCATATGGGCCCGCTGTATGCGTGGACACCTTCTTTACCCCCTTGGGCTCCGACACCTGTGCCCTCCTTCATCCTACGGAGACCGACTGCTGGCCCAACAGTGTTCTGTTCCAGAAAGAGTTAAACTTTGCTCAATGCAATTTTTATAGCAGTCTATTTAAAGAATAACAAATAGCTATCTATTTAAAGAACAGCAAATAGCTATGTACAAAGTAAAAAAAAAAAAAAAGCAATGAAATTTTTCCACTCACAGGAAAAAAAAAGGTGTCAGAACAGAAAGCTGCGATAGTTCGTGCACCCTGTCACTAGAGTACAGACAGCTAATAAGTGTGGTTTTCATACATTAAGACAAATATATAACTATTTCCCCACCCATCAGCAGTATCTCAAGTTATAGAAATGGAGAATGGCAATTTCAAAGGACATTTTAACTTTTAAAACTGGGTAGTGATCCCTGTAAGTTGGAAATAGAATAAGAATGTGGTCTCATTGGCCCCCACACTGAATTTAAAAGAAAATAGTTGCTTTTTTTTACGAGTTAATGTCATGGTACCTCTGATCAGTCCCCAGCATAAGTGTGTTGCAAGAAGGCAACTCTGAGCGGCAATTAACCTTTGAGGTTGCTACCTTACCTGCAAGATTTCCCCAACAGGCTCATTTTACAGATGAGCGCCTACAGATGAGGCGCAGAGGGTTAAGTACCTGGTGCAGAGTCACACATCAGGGAAACAGAACAGGCAGGACCCACCCCCGAGCAGCCTGGCTCCTTTGCCCTTCTTCTCTAGAGTGTGTGCTGATCTGTGGGAAAAATACCTGACTGCGGTTATTATCTTTAATAGGAGAAAACTGGGAAGTAACTGTAGAAGAGAAAGGATTAATGAATCATCCGTTCTGTGGAAATGAAACAGCTATTGAGGAATGATGCAATCAAGTTGCATTTATTGACGGGGAAAGATGTTTAGTTTATCTCACAATGTTTGCTGTAAAAACTGAGTAAGGACCATCTACAGATTATAAAGAGAGCCATTTGGATAAACCCATAAATGCCCAAAGCAGGGTAGAAAGATTCCAGCCAAATGTCCACAGTCTGGTGGACAGTCTGGTGAGGAGAGCAGAATTTGGGATATGAAAAGAGGAATGTCAGGGGATGGAGGTGTATCAACAGAAAGGAAAGGTTGAACAGGTCAGCTGAAGAAGAATAATGCTCAGGAGGTCTATGCTATTCGGATGATGGGGGTGGATCCCACAGGCTGGAGGTGAGGACTCTCATATCTCAGTTTCATGCATGGAGATCAGCTGCCCAGACCAGATCCAAGGTGATATCAGGCATATCTAGGCCAGGTGTGTTCAGCTGGGTCCCTCATCTTTTCAGGGTTAGCAGGAAACCTGTGCCTACCAGCCCATCTCAGATAAATGCTGCACAGAGCTTGGATCTGTGGAGGGTCCCTCACCAGATGGAAAAGCTCAAATGGGTCCCAGAGACTCAGCTGTCCCTTGTGGAGCTTCTATTGGGGATTGGCCAGCCCTCACTCATGAAAGGTCTACTCAGAATCTTCTCACCTGGCTTCAGGAGAATTCAGGAACCTCCATCATGTTCTGGGAAGGTGGCTGGTGTGGGGGGCCTCACACAGCATTGAGACTCAGTTCTTGGCATGGGAGTGAGTGGCTAGGGTTAATTTGACAGTCTCTTGCCTTTGAACCTTGTGCCATTCCATTCGAGAGGTCATGCTTTCTTTCTGACGATGAGGACCAACTTCCAGAATGCCGGGTCAAATAGGTAAGTCTTGGAGCCCTTCTGTCATAGTAGCTTCTTCTGTTTTCATATCAGTTATCATACGATGTTACTTGTCAACATATGAGTAACACTGGGCCTCCCTACTGGAGTTAAACTGCACAAAGGCAGATCCTATCCCCATGCAGCCAAGAACCTGAGCCTAGGATCAAAGGGAAGACTCAGCCTGGCCCCTCTGAGGCCCCTCTAACTGGTCACAAGGTCCACAACATAGTCGGGAGAGTCCTGGGGACTGGTAAAGGGGGAAGGTCCCCATGCTTGAAGTCTCCAATTGCTACCCTCTGACGGTGGCCCCAGGGTGGGAGAGGTTAGAGCTCCAAGGCTTCTCCCAAGATGGTAATGTGGTTATCCTCATATGGTTTCATCTCTTAGCAAATTCACTACTCAGTTTCAGCATTTTCCTAAATCAATCTGTCTGTTTAGCAAATACCATTTTGGGTAAAATTTGATAACCTATGGAATTTAGAAACTTGATGAAATTGAAACAGAAATAATTTTATGGAGAAAAAAGTCCAATTGGGGTTGTGTTAAATTTATAGGTTAATTTAGGAAAAATTCAGATCAATATAAATTACTGTGATTTCCCAGCCAGGTGCAGGAGCATGAAATCTTACTTGATTTGAGATTGATATCTCAGAGGTCAAGATCATCTTCTGCTTCCCCCCCCCACCCTTTTTTAAATTTTAAGGCTGACTTGGCTATTTGTGGTTAAACATGGGATATTGGGCATAGTCCATGACAGAATTTGTACTTGATCTTAATTGGGGTAAGCCTTCTGGAGCAATTTGAGGAAGTGGTGATAGCATTATTCCAATTATCTTTGGTGAATCCTTTGACTCTGGAAGTTTCTTACATGGTGATTTTTGAAATAATGAATAGCAAGTTAGCCATAGTGATTTTATTAAATAGCATTACTATTAGCTCTCTTCTTTCTGTCCATTCTTATTTCTCACAAGAATTTTATTTACCCAAAAATATCTGCTTAAACTCTCCTATATTAGAAGCACTGTTTTAAGCCCTGGGGACTTAAATAAAAAATAAAAATCTCCTTAAGATTACATTTTAGTGAATACAATTCAGTGATACAGCATGATGTATCTTTGTCCATAGATGGGTCTGCGAAAAACAGGAAGAAGTTGACTCTTTCCCAGTGAAGGTGTAGTACCCTTTAAGCCGTGTGTCTTATTTCTGCCCGCCCCGCCCCGCCCTTTGCGGCACGTGGTTAAATTCTTTGCTCTCTTCTGATTGAATGGGGCCAGGTGACTAATAATTGCTGATGAGTTGTAAATAGAAATAATTTGGGTCACTTCTGGGTGGGAGCATTTAAATGGAGGTATTAGATCATCCAGGACGCTTATTTTGTCGACATGAGGGTGGGCGGCATTTGAGACGGTGGCTGCTTCATCAGTCTGGGCTCCCGAAGGACAACTACACAAAAAGACAGCTTCCCCCTTAGCTACTCCCAACCGACGAGAGTATGGCTGAGACATTTTGTGATACCGATACTGATCTTCTGAGATTTTGTGGGGGAGGCATTGTTTGTTACTGCAGGATAGCTCAGCCTACGCCCACTGATAGAACACGTTTGAAGGAAAATGAAGTGAAACAGTTTATATGAGGACCTGCAAGCCATCAGGTGTGGAATTATACTTGTACAGCACAAGTAGGCAGATACTGATCAGGCTTTGTACAATATTCCTTCCACTAGAATTCACTGGAATCATCTAGTAACTGTCTCTTGTCTTTTCCATTTTCCTGTTCCTGATCACTGGCCCCACATTCTGTGCTCACAGCTCTGGGTCCTTCCCTGTTTAGTGCCTGAGACCGTCTCTTCATATACTTTGTAACACTTGAATTGGATCTGGCTTTGACCTTTTATTGTGAATAGGTGTCTATTTCTGGTTTCAGTCTTTCTATATGCTACACTGTGCCAAGTACAACATGAACATCTTTTTTTGCAGCCAAAAAGGACAGTCTAGATGACATGTTAATTTATCTGAGTGGGCTAAGGTAATACTACTTTGTTCCAATGCATGTTGATACACTTAGGCTGACTATCATTTCCAGCATTATTACTTTATTAGTAAATGATATTTTAGTTATCTATGTCCTGTCCACTTTCCTCCATAATTTAAATGAATGGGGATTGGTAATAGTGGAGGACCACTTAGGCAACTAGAACTCTGGGGTATGTTTTGAGGGCAGTATTTTTCAACATTGGCTGTATGATAAAAATCATGAGATCTAAAAGATCTCAGAGCCCAGGCAGCACCCCAACTGATTGCAATGGAATTACTGAGGCCAGGACTTTGGCATCAGTATTTGTTAAAGCCGCCCCCACCCCTTGACTCCGATGGGCAGTCGAGGTTGAGAATCACTCTTTCAGACGTTAGTGCTGGGTCAGATGAAGGCAGGTAACCTCCGTAACTAGCAGTAGGAGGACCGAGAGGAGAACAAGGCCTAGGAGATAAAGTTTTGCAGGGCCCCCCAGCAAAGACTGACCTGCCATAAGTGTTGCTCCTGACATGCAACGAAGTTGGGCTTAGACCCACCTGAAGACTGCCAGGATTCTATAATTTGTGCGGGCTTCTTCTCCTCTCTCCTGCTGCAGCCAGAGCATGAAAAGCTACTAGCAAATATTTAAAAGTCACATCTAGGTGAACAGAATCATACTGCAAAGTCCAGTGAGAGAGGCAAAGCCTGAAGTATGAAAAATCAGGAAGACACTGGAATGGAGTCGGGGAGTTGAGCAAAGGTGAGAGGGAAGGATGGAATTCCCACACCAGGCTACAGCTAGGCTGGAGAGACCCAGCTCCGTTGTTGGGACAGCCACCGTCAGAGAGTATGCTGAGCCCGGGCTGGGAGGAAAGAGCAGATGGCATGGGGCAGATTTTGAAATAGAAACCAATCCTTAACAAGTGATAAGAACAGCCTTCTAGCAAAATTGCTTCTGTATTTATTCTCCTTGAATAATACAATAGGGCTATATTACAGGGTTTTTTTTTTTAAGGCAAAGAATATTGTTCATTTATGAGGAAAAAAACCTCAAGCAGTTGAATATCTCATAAAAATGACACATCTTAGGGAGAAAGTAACCTGAGTCCACCTAGATATTGTACCTCAACGTAATTCTACTAGGGTATGTTGGGGGATAAGTGTTTTATACTTCAAAGATGTATAAAGATACTCTATAGTATCCACTTCCATGCTTATGTGCTTTTCCTTTCTCCCTCCTAACATCCTTTTTACCCCCCGACATTTTCTCTCCTTTTTTTCTCATCTTTCTCTAGCCTTCAGCATTTTTTTGGTCCCCTGCCTGCTACGGAGACTCCACCCGCCAGATCAGCACATTGGGCAGCACTTGCCCTAACTTCTGCTCATTTATTCCATTCATCATCACTACCACCCTTTCTGGCCACTTGTGTCTCTTCTCTAATCTCAAATTCTTGCCTCTGTCAGGAGGCTTTGCCTAATCTGTGAGACCTCATTTCTCTGCGGCTTCCACAAGACCCCTGAGAAGCCTGAAGCTGCAGCTAAATCTCCCCAGGACTCCTTGCAGTGATTTACCCAATGAAGCTTTGTTTAGCATTCCCAAGAAATGAGTCACTTGAGCCCTCCATGTTTAGGGAAAGCTCCTGCTTGTCTAAGGAGGCTGATGGAGGGGCTGCATGCTCCCTGAACCTGATATCTACAATCCCCACTTGAGAGTGTCATTATTTCCTCTCCTTGATCTGCTTGCTTTGGATCTAGTAGATCATCTTCTTCTTCTGTCTGTTCCAGCCACAGGCAGACCCTGCCAGAAATCTGTCTGGGCATGATTCCCTTGATGCTTTGTCTCTATATCCTGTAGTGAAAAAAAAAATGGCGATGTTTCAGGTAAAGGAGGTTGGGGGTAGCTCCCACATTCATTCTGCCTCTGTATCTCACTTTTTGATGTCCTGGGACCTCTTGCTTCTCGGCTCTCTGTCTGCTGTCTCCCTGACCCCTGCCATTAAATGAGGATTCTTAACTTGGTGATGAGGGGAAGTTGGGGTAGGAGGGAGAGCATACAGAACCTCTCAGAATCCCTGGAATTGGGAAATCGTTTAAAAACTTTTCACTATTATAAGATTACTGTATATTTTTAAAATAAACAAAAAGTCTTGCTTTTTTAAAAAAAAAGTTATGCTCCAGTAATTTTATATTGGCTAACTGCAAAAATTTTTAAAGGAATCTTATTTTTCTCAAAATAGAGTCAATTTTGTTACTGGTCAGTGTAAAATTCCTTACTTGGTTCACATTTGTTACAAAATAGATCATTAAATTCTTAACATCCTATTAAAGAAATACTTTATAGATGGCATTTTGTACGTCTTGTTACATCATTCAGGGGACCTACAATGTCTTCTGACCTGTTCTTGGTGATCCTTTTTTTTTTTTTTTTTTGGTTTTTTTTATTTATTTGTCAGAAAGAGAGAGAGAGAGAGAGCACAAGCAGGGGGAGCTGTAGGCAGAAGGAGAAGCAGGCTCCCTGATGAGCAAGGAGCCCAATGTGGCACTCAATCCTAGAACTCTGGGATCATGACCTGAGCCAAAGGCAGATGCTCAACCGACTGAGCCACCCAGGTGTCCCTGTTTTTGGTGATCCTAAGAAGGATCTGCAGATTCAGGAGTCGCCAGCCAGATGATCCCGTTGTAACATTCTTACCCACCTTTTCCCTAAAGGTTTAGCACCTTTGATATTGCCTAATTTCTTTATTCCATCAAGGGTTGCAAAATGGTGACTTTTCTTGCAGTCTCTCTGTACTTATTAGCTCTATAAATAACTTTCTCTTGTCAACGATGTGTTACCCAGAAATACCATTCGTACTGGCACAACAGAAAAAGTGCTTTATGTTTTTCAATTTATTGATTCATTTTCAGAACGGTGGATTGGTAGTAGAAACCTCCAAGGATGACCAATGAATTTTTGTTAAAGTTTTAGTATGAATTCATGGATTTTCATGTTTTTCAATCCACTGTAGTCATTCTTATTTTTTATTCTACTGTCATTATAGTTCAAATAACAGTATATTAGGTTTTTCCAAATTTTCTTATCTGGTGGGCACACACAGGTAACACACCAGAAAATCTTAAGGTCACCTGTGTGTCAGACTATGATGAGTAGGGGTTGGTAGTTGTTTTATGTTTATGAAAATGGGCCTGGGTATGGTAAAAAACTAATGATAAGATTATGGTAAAAGGTAATGGACATATGTGTATTCACCATAAAATTCTTTCAGCTTTGCTATAAGTTTGAAATTTTTCACAAGTAAGAAAATAAATGACTTGGATACTAAGTTAATACTCTGAAATAAATAAGTGGGACTACATCAAACTAAAAAGCTTCTACACAGCAATGGAAACCATCAACAAAATGAAAAGGCCACCTACAGAATGGGAGAAAATGTTTGCAACTCCTATATCTGATAAGGGGTCAATATGAAAAAAATTAAAGAACTCACACAATTCAATAACAAAAAAGCCAAATAATCCTATTTAAAAACGGGCAGAGGACCTGAATAGACACGTTTCCAAAGAAGACATAAGATGGCCAACAGGTACATGAAAAGGTGCTCAACAGCAGTAATCGCCAGGGAAATGCAAATCAAAATCACAGTGAGATTTCACCTCATACCTAATAGAATGGCTATCATCAAAAAGATAAGAGATCTCAAGTGTTGGTGAGGATATGGAAAAAAAGGTAACTCTTGTACACTGTTGGTAGGAACATAAATTGGTGCAGCCACCATGGAAAACAGTATGGAAGTTCTTCAGATTAAAAATAGAACTACCATATGATCCAGCAATCCCACTTCTGGGTATGTATCCAAAGGAAATAAAAACAAGATTTCGAAGGGATACCTGAACTCCCATGTTTACTGCAGCATTATTCATAATAGCCAAGATATATAAACAACCTGAGGGTCTGTCAACAGATAAATGGATAAAGAAAATGTGGCATATATATGCAATGGAATATTATCCAGCCACAAGGAAGAAGGAAATCCTGCCATTTGGGACAACATGGATAGACCTTGAGAGCATTATGCTAAGTGAAATAAGCCAGACAGAGAAAGACAAATGCTTCATGGTGTTGTTTCTGTGTGGAACCTCATAGAAACAGAGAGTAGAAAAGTAGTTATCAGGGGCTGGGAGGTGATGGAGAGGTTGGTAAAAGGATACAAACTTTCAGCTATACGATAAATAAGGTTCAAGAATCTAACGTTACAGCATGGTGTCTATAGTCAATAACACTGTATTGTATAATTGAAATTTGCTAAAAGAGTAGAACTTAGATGTTCTCTGCCCTTCCACCACTGCAAAAAAGGTAAATGTGTGAGGTGATGGCTCTGTTAATTAACTTGATGGGGAGAATCCTTTCAAAATACGCATGTATGTCAAATCATTACGATGTGTACTTTAAATATCTTACAATGGTATTTATCAATTATACTTCAATAAATCTGGAAGAAAAAGCCTCATTTAGTGAATGCATTGAAAGTTGTAGCATCACACAAGAGAAAAGGAATTAAGGAGTTTTTAGATTTTGAGTATAGAAGGAGATGTATAGTCTATCTTTCCCTTAGTGCATTGACATTTTTCATAGTGGCACTCACACATCTACAAGGTCTGTTGACCTCTGATATGGGAAATTTTTCTCAAATTAAATCAAGACTATTTAGCTATGCAGGGATAAAAGAATCTTGATTTGTTTGAGAAACACATTTTGAAAAGTTATGATGAAGTTTAATGGGAAACATACTTGTATAGAAGCCTAGGCATAAGGTTGAAATTGATCATCACATTGTTTGTTTAGAAAAGAAAACATAACATTTGAAGAATATGTTAGAAGCGTTGGATTTCTTCACATGAGAACACACACATTGAAAATGATGAGGCTTGGATAAAGCATAAATTACAGCTCTTTTTTCCTTACTTAGAAGGGTTGAGCTTAAAAAATACGCATATATTATTGGGTATTCTAAAAATCAGAATATTTTTGCATAGGGAATACTTTTGGGGAGAAAAGATATAAAATAATAGAAACATTTTGTGAATAATACTAATGATCAGATTCTGACAATTATTCTACAAATGGGAGAATAAGACGACAATTTACAGCAAGCCAGATACGTAGATTTTAGGTAGTAGCCTATCATTGCTTGCCTGGGTGGTCTCCCATTTCCCAGAATAGAGAATTGTTGAACTTCATGATAGTCATGATGTACTCTGCACCTAAGGGGCCTCTGTGTGTGGGGAGGGCGAGGGGAGGGGGTGATAACTTTTTAAAATGTCATAGAAAGAGGTAAAAAAAATCATAGAAGAAACTTTGTGAGTTATATAAACCAACCCATTTACCCCTAAGAAAAACCACACCTAAATTCTTCCAGACAGATTAGAATCTTTCTTATTTCTAAAGACCTCCTGAGAAGGAGTTTCCATTTCCTTACTTTAGTATTTAACAGGCTTCACTCTCAAGAACACTGCTCTCTTGCCTATGTTAAATCTTTCATGATACTGCCAAGATTTTATTTGTTCTTATAATTTCCTCTACACGGAAGGAGGACAGCCGACTCATCTTGCTTCAGGAACTCTTTGTCCCTCTCTTCCCCTTGCGGCCCCCCCCCCCCCGCCTTTTCTATACTTATAATTTTCACTTTCTAAGGCAGGGAGTGCAATGCCTTTAGGGATCAGATGGATAATATCTAACTTAAAGGATTTAAGATTGTAAGGAGTGGTGTCAGAGTGGAGAACCAGTGCTCCTTTGAAGGCATTTAATTGCATAGTCATTATATGCACATTATATGACTTTGGGGTGAATTCTGCTTATGAGCTACCCACTTAACATCCTTGCTTTAGACCTTCCTAGAAGGGTAGAACATGGAAGTAAGATTGCATTTGGCTGTGTATACAAGTGGAAAACCGAGTCTTAGTTTAACTCTGGTGAAAGATGTCATCTGTTTTCTTCAGTCCTCTGAGCACTCTTATTATAATATAATTTCTTCTGGATGCAAATATTCTGCAGGAGATTTTAATGTACACATTAGCTCCAAGATGGCCCGCGGTGATCCTTGTCTCCTGGTGTTCATACCCTTGTGTGTTCCTGTGTGTGAGCAGCAGGATATGGTGGAAATGAGGATGTGTGCCTTCCGATGCTAAGTCGTATAAGTCACGTGCAGCTTTCCCTTCATCTCTTAAAGAACTTGCTCTGGAGGTCCCTAGAGCTGCACTGTGAGGAAGCTTCAACTGCCCCATGCAGAGAACCGAGGCCCTCAGCCAACCGCCGAGACGAATTTGCCAGTCTCATGACGAAGTCCCCTTGAAAATGTATCCGCCGGGGCGCCTGGGTGGCTCAGTTGGTTAAGCAACTGCCTTCGGCTCAGGTCATGGTCCTGGAGTCCCGGGATCGAGTCCCACATCGGGCTCCCTGCTCGGCAGGGAGTCGGCTTCTCCCTCTGACCCTCCCCCCTCTCATGCTCTCTCTCTGTCTCATTCTCTCTCTCAAATAAATAAATAAAATCTTTAAAAAAAAAAAAAAGAAAATGTATCTGCCAGTCCCAACCCCACCTTCAGATGCCTGCAGGACCAGGCGACAGCTAACTACAACCGAAGGAAAGACTCCGAGTGAAAACTGCCCACAAAAGCCCTGAGTTCATGACCAACAGAAACTTGAGATGTAATAAACGCTTATTATTGTTTCAAACCACTAAGTTTTAGAGAGACTGGTCAGGCAGCCAGAGATGACATGGCAGGGAGAGTGGGTGGATTTAGAGCCATCACTCCACAACCACAGAATCTATTACTTAAAAGGAGTAGACACCTTGAAGGAGCGGATGAAAGAAGCCGATGTCTAAGTAGCTGTGATTTTTTAAAAAAATGCTACATAATTTCTCTACCCCAAAACATGCCTACAAATCAGATAGCACGGTTACTTCAGTTTCATACGTATGAGCCTTAAGTGTTTTTCAAAATTATCTCTACACAGGGTAGTCAGTCAGTTAATGAGTATATGTTCAGCAGGTGCGTGCTTTGTACCCCTTCCGGTGAAAGCTGGGGTGTCGCCCTGGCCTGTGAAAGAGAGCCTGCTGTGTTTGCGGTTGCAGGGAGCCCAGCTGAGCCAGGGCACCAGCTCCGTGCTCCTCTGTCCGTCCCTGTCTGCGCTGAGGCCATGTTTCCCAGGAGCCATTCCTGGGCAGTGAGTGAGTTGGCTGGGTCACAAATGGGAAGCTTTGTTCTGTGGGCTGCAGGACCCCTCTGACGGATGACTCCATGAGGCCCTGCCAAAATCTCTTACTACCACACCGCAGTCCAAGCCTCTCCCTCCCATTCTTTTTCTTTGCCTCTCTCATTCACCTGAGGTGGGACAAGCATTAGGGTCTAACGGGCACCCCCTTCGCCTGTCCCTCTCCAGATTCCCCTCACAGATGTTGTTGACTCAAATTTATCTCTTGCATATTTAGTTCTGTCCTGGCATCTGCTCCTTAGAAGGCATGGACTAGCACGTATGGTAGCACACGGGGCATCTGGGATGACAGTGTGACAAGATGTCATGAGCAAACCTAAAAGGACTTGGGGAGGATTCAGAAGATAAGTAACAGGTTGTATAATTTTGGTTAGGCAACACTGGTGCTGTGCTTAGAAACAAATCAAAGATTATTTATGAGGACTGTAAGAGGAGTCCTATTGGCAATGGAAGTGTGATCTGAAAAATGAAGATACATAAGGATGGGATATGTGGTGTTCTGTCTGATAAAGTGAGGTAGATTTAGGCATCTAAAATAAAGAATACTTACATGTAGCAGATGCTTGGGTGCCCTGCTTCATCTTGCCCTTGGCCCACCTCTGATTTTAACCGTGGCAGGGGTGGACGATTCTGGACGATCTGACTCGTGACGACAGCATCCTACCTCAGGCATGTGCCAGGAGAAGAGTTACCAGATTTAGAAAATCAAGAAGAAGGAGAAGGAGAAGGAGGAGGAAGAGAAGAAAAGAAGAAGAAAAGAAAAAGAACAGAAAAAGAAGAAGAAAAGAAGAAGAAAGACAGTTTACCCAGAAAAATAATGAATAATTTTTTAGTGTAAATATGTCTCATGTAATACATATAATGAAAAAGTATTTACTATTTATCTGAAGTTCTAATTTAACTGGGCATCTTGTACTTTACTGGCACCCCTAGCCAGGAAGGTCTCTACTTTTCTGTCTTGGAGCTTTTTTTGAAGCCATGGGAGCTTTCTCAACTTGTACCTCTGCAGCCCAGCAGTGAAAAGGTTTTAATGTCCCAGCAGGAACCCTCAACTTAATGGAGAACTGTAGCTAAGGGATCAACACTCAGCACCTGTCCTTCCAAAGGAAAAGGGGGCCTTCTGTCTGTCTCTGAGGTCCCGGCAATATGGAGTCTCTGTTTCCTACAGCAGCAGTCTCAGACACACAAGCCTGGACTGGCCTCTCCTTGTCTTCTCTCTCTTCCTGTTTCTTCTGCTTCCTGTGACTGCCCTTCAAATAAATCTAATTCCATGTCTTAGGATCTGCATTTGGGGGAATCTAAATTAAGACAATGTAATTATTGATAAAGGCGAGTATATGCAATCCCTTTTCCCAAAAATAATTTCAAGAACCCATAAATTTGAAAAATGAGTTTGCAGAAATAGATGGTTACCTAATTATATGAAGATATAATTTTAGGTTCTAGTAAATAAAAAATTAGGCAATTTACATTTCAGGAAGGGACATTTTCCTTATTCAACTGTAAATAAAATAAACCACATACTAACTTATGGTTAAAAAAAAATTCTCATGAAAACATGAACCTACCAGTATGTAAAAAGTCAGCAACTAAACCTAAACAAGTCTATTTTCTAGCATATGCACTTTCAAGGCAGTACGAGTTTTGTTTAAAGAAGTGATAGAAACAGTTTGTACGGGTATCTGTAGTGAGTTTGGGAAGTCTGCGATTATGAGCTCTCAAATACTTCTGGTCATCAGTATAAATATTGTGATACTATTGAAGAGTTACGTTCATTTTTGGCACTGTTTTGCCTTTCATCACAGTTTTCCAGTACCTTCAGAGTGTGCGAGGTTGTGCATAAAACAATCAATCATCCCCTTTTGGCTGTTTGGCAGAGACAGCCAATGACTTGTTCTGTCATGAACTGAATTCATATATATTCATGAGGCCCAGAGAAACACTTCATTGTTTCGGATTGTTTTGTTATTTTAGAATAAATCATAAAGACACCATCCCATCCATCGCTGGTAAAGAAATATTTGTCCTATGATCCTCACCTTTGTGGTTTGTAGTGTTTTAACTTGCACAGCTTAGCCCACATTACATGTTGTTGTTGTTTTTTTTTTACAGTAAGTTGCATACCTTTTTTAAAAACACCATGCTTGTGTTCCCTTGTATCAGCAAAAATGAGAAGCATCCAAAGACTAAAATGACATGTGTCCGAAGTTAGAGTGATTTCATTTTCCCCGAATGAGGGATTCATGGAATAGGAAACTTCCTACAGGTAGATATTGTGTAAGCTTCCAAATTCCAGCAATCTCAACATTTTTTGCCCCTCATTTATTGGTGCACAACCTTCCGAGAATTGGTCGTAATGACATGATTTTGTATTCTGCCAGGACGTCTGCGTAAACGTCAGTAAGAGCCACGGCAGCACCAGCGGCATGAAAACAACTTGCTGAGAAAGCTATTTTAACACCTCTGATTAACAGAAGAGGAGGTGGATAGTTATATTTAAAGCCATCCAAATTCCTCCCATTGTCTGTGTTTCCTAATCAGTAATCATATGGTCCAATCTTGTAAAATCAAGGGAAATAAAATCCAGAGACAGTGAATCCCAGGGACATAAAAGCCATTGAACACTCTTAATCACCACCAACGTGGTTCTCAGAAAAGACAGTTTATTGGATCGTCCCTTTGAATTATGAGTTCAGCAATAAGACTTGATTCAAACATTTACTGTCTTGGCTCCTAACAATGGCTATTTGTTTAGGTGGCACAGTGCCTATTTAAGACTTAGTCAAATTCTTGCCATGGGGATCAACAATGTTTAAGAGGACAAATGGTAATATAAATGTGGCTCCACGCAGGGCTGGAATCAGACAACTTGAGTTGAAATCCTGGCCCTGGATGTATTAGCTGGTGACACTCAGACAACTTATTTGATTTTTAACCCTGGATTTTCTCATCTGTATAATATAGATGATAGTGTTTATCTTATTATTATGTGACTATGTGCTGGCCGTAAAGTAAGAATCTATGCATTTTAGCTATTGTTTCTATTCTTATCCGCAAAAATATTGAACCCAATCCAGCTTGATTAAACAGAAAAAGAATTTATTAAAGGAGACCCAGTGGCTCAAACATTTTGGAAGTACAGAGAATCAGACTTGGAAGTGACATAAAAAGAGCAACAGTCTATGTCATATTGTAGAGCTGCTGAGGGGCACACATACTGGGGCTCACACAAGAATGACATAAATTGTGGAGCACAAAGCAAAGTGAAAATACAAGGTATGAGGCCACTTGTTCAAAAAGTGGGAAATTTTCCATTAAAGTCACTAAAATATAAAGCTCTCTCCCTTTTTTCTTTTTTTTATTTTTTTATTTTATTTTTTTTAAAGATTTTATTTATTTATTTGAGACAGGGAGAATGAGATACAGAGAGCATGAGAGGGAGGAGGGTCAGAGGGAGAAGCAGACTCCCTGCCGAGCAGGGAGCCCGATGCGGGACTCGATCCCGGGACTCCAGGATCATGACCTGAGCCGAAGGCAGTCGCTTAACCAACTGAGCCACCCAGGCGCCCTCTCTCCCTTTTTTCTGCAGTCTCTCTCACAACCCGTCATGGTGGGGTTTTTTTGTTGTTGTTGTTGTTTTTTGGTTTTTATTGTTGTTGTTATTTTTATTATTTCATGTGTTCTGAGCAAAGAAAAATTAAATTAAAAAAATTTTTAATATGAATTTTATTCATCCTCATGTCATACCTTGTCAGTCTTAAATGCAGACACAGGAGCATTTGGCTCATATGCAGAATGAATGAAATCACTGCACTTCATATATCATAACCTGTGCGTGCTTATGTATTTCGTTCTTACCAGCAGAGTAGAAACATTGCACAATATTAACTCAACTTTTTATTTCACTTCTTGATATGTGGGCATTCTACCAAAGCTCTCTACCTGTGGCATTCTGACAAGCAGGAAGAACTGATAAGAAAAGGAGACATGGGTTGCCCCATTTGTCCCTTTTCTTCTGTATCAGCCTTTTTAGTGTCATAGAGTTGGCGACCACAGAGGAATAACATGAGTCAGAACAGCCATGAGAAGGTTCCTTGGTCTTTTGTGTTTCTTGGAACGACATTGCCTTTTTTCTGTTTTGGAAGTAAGATCTGGTTCAAATGGGGAAGTGTGGCCTCTCAGGGCTGTCAGCGCTCCTCACCCCCATACCTATCACTCTGTAGTAGATGTGAACACGTTTACTTTGTCCTTGCTTTGAACCTTGCTGGACTCCTACACATCATGGGTCTATGGAATGCTGTGCTTACTGGGTCAGTAAATGCAATATGCAGATGGGGCGGTAGGGAATTGAGGCAGATGTGCATATTGTGCAAATTATTACATGTAGCATAATCTGGTTGGGGTATGCCTTAGAAAGTTTTATTTTTAACCCAGAAAGGCATAGGCTTTACTGTCTGAATGTTCTTTTCCAAGAAAGTAAATGCTAGTGTCAGAAAATGCATCTACTTGAAGAAACTCACATCACGCTGCATGAGGCTAAGTGAGAGAAACGTGTATATCAATTCGTCAGTGTCCTCTTAGGTGCAAAGAGCCTAAGGACAAATGTCATCTGACAGAGTATGTTGCTTATGATCCAGAACTCAAAAAAACCAACAATTCCCTATTGGAAAAATTTGCAGGAGCTTAAGCCATCTTTGTTATTCCATACAGTGAGTTCCCAAGGATCTTCTCTTGTGACCTGTCATCAATATATACCCTCAATACACACTGATGAGCTGAATTCATATATATATATATATATATATATATATATAAATGCCTCCCCTCTAATAACTGGGCTTGAATGTGTAAAGTCATCATGATAGGCTGTCCTGAATTCTTGAAATTCATTTTCAAATTCATTTTTCATTCTGTTTTAGTCTCAAAATATTCTTTCAAGCCAAATTTGTTCTTTAACTTTTAAAGCACATTAATTCTGGTGTGTAACATATTTCAATCTATCTGATGTATTATTCAAATAAATTATGTGAACAATTTCTTGGCTATAAGATTGTTGGAATATTTATCTTCCTGTTTTATTTCACTCTTGTAAAGACCTTACATTTTGCATGCTATAACAAAATGTTAAATTAAGTCAGAAATACACAATTCTTTTTTTTCAGGATAGAAATACTGTAGATAACCTGGCTTCTATTTCTTCACTAATATTTATCAATTCAGATGATTCGGATGAAATTATATAATACAGATACGTGCACGGCACACTGGGAGCCTATTTGTTACTTTATTTCTCGTGTGTTTTTAGAACTGACAGAACCTATTGCTCAATAAATATTTGTTAGGACAGATGATTCTATGAGTAACTTATGAGCATTCTAATGAAGATGTTGATCCACCTCATAATAGATAAAGGTAAAGAAACTTGACAAAACTAGGTTTCTCATTTTGGGTTACTAGCATTTTCAGTTACATATTAAGAAATGTTTAAAAAGGGATTAGATCAAGAATTTAGAGAAAAAAAGTAAGAAACTTCTCTGTAAAAGTGGTCACATGGGTGTTTTTCGAAGCTGAATCATGAAGTTATTGAGCACAGCCTTGATAGTCTACTAGTTCTGCCCTTACTCCTCAGGAAAACAAAATGTAGCTGGGCTCATGATGGCCCATATTAAATTTCCCAGACCCTCTTGAAGCTAGATGTGGCCATGTGACTGGATTTTGAGACCAATGAGATATGAGCAGAAGGGATGTGTGCAATTCAGATTGTGTTATTAAGGGTAGAAGAATAAAAATTAATCTTATACAAGTGCTTGTGATTTTGGATTTATAGTACATATGGCCGCATTTTTGTTCTAAGTAATGCAATACCCAAGATAGAATGTTTGGGGGGACAAAATATGTTAAGAATTCATTAATTTTCCAGTGAACCAAATTAATGTAAGATGGAAATAGTTGACATATATATATATATATATATATGCAGATATGTGTGTATGTACATGTTAGTTATAATAATTACAGATTTATCTTCCAAGTAATTTGCCTCAATTCTCTACTTGGTTTTGGAGCTCCGGTTTTCATCAAACACTTGCCTAGGCTGTCTCTGGCCTTTCAGGAGGCTTGAGTGCCGGTCAGGTGGTCCTGAAAAGCTTAGAGAATAAAGTTGATTTCCTGTAGGACATGGAAAGTCTTAAAGACATTGTTAAGAAAGGCAAGTTACAAAATAATGTATAAAGTATAAATTCAGTTGAATAACAAGTACAATGAATAAACTTATATGTAGCTTAGTATGTATATATGCAAATTCGTGTGTGTGTGTGTCCATGTGAATATATAAATTAATATAAAAGGCTTTTGAGGATATATGGAGAATTGTTTATAGGAGTTACCTCTGGAGAAGGGCAGGCATTTGGTTGGGAGGAAGGTGAAGGTGAAAAATTTTTCAGTCCCTATGCTTTTTTTTTTAATGCTGTATAAAGAATATGCATTCAGAAATTACTCATGGAGTTTATATATGTGTATGTGTAGTGAAATTGAAATATATTATCAAAATTAAATATATATAGTATATACTTATTAAATATTTATATATGGCAAAGTAAAAGCAAACTCAGGAAGGCTTAGTTTAGTTATGTTGCCTGGGGAAAGAGACTTTAGATTTTTTTATTTTATGATAAAATCATCCCTGGTTTGACTCCTGGTTCAGTAACTTGCTGGCAACAGCTAATGTGTGAGTTACATGCATTATTGAAAAGCATAGGTTATAATGTAACCTTGGAGAGTGGCTGTTAGTATGTAATATCACCAGACCATTAATGAATCATTTCCTGATGCATTAGAGGCACTCAATGGATGCTACTATTATTGAGATGATTCTTAAATGTGGAAAACTGGAATGAAATCTTTTTGATATATCATAGTTACAATTTCATTAAGCCAGGTAAAAATTATGATGAAGGAAAAGAGGAAGCTTGATAGGAAAAATGTAGGCAATGTTTGATTTTATTTTTTTAAACATTTTATTTATTTATTTGAGAGAGATCATGAATGGGGGGGGAGGGGCAGAGGCCAACTCCCCACTGAGCAGGGAGCCTGATGTGGGGCTCAATCCCAGGATCCCGGGATCGAGTCCTGCATCGGGCTCCCTGCTTGGCAGGGAGTCTGCTTCTCCCTCTGACCCTCCCCGCTCATGTGCTCTCTCTCTCTCTCATTCTCTCTCTCTCTCAAATAAATAAATAAAATCTTTAAAAAAATAAAGTATTTCAAAAATTATATAAAATTCCTAAAAACCTTATGTGTTCTAGTTATAATGTTATCAATCATAATTTTAAAATGTCTCATAAAAATATTGGTCAATTGCACTCTCGTGTGTGTGTGTGTGTAAATTCTCACAAGATCCTTAACCATGGCTATGTGTCTTTTGCCATTTACGGTTATTGTTTTACTCTGATGCTTTTGCAAACATGCTCCAGATAAAACGCTTCATCTTCGAACAGATTCATGGAAGAGAGCCTGACAAGTACTGTAAAACTGTAACAATGAACTGGGTAAGAATTTCTGAAACTCTAATGGAAAACTGATGGATTTATAAAGCTGTTAACCGAAGATGAAGCAAAACAAGAATTAACTACATAAGATGAATGAACTGATGAAAATATTACAATTTTTATGACTTCATTTAAAATATTGCTGGTTCTTCAGTGCTTTTCTTTCCAGCTTTAAAGTACAGCCTTTTTGATTCTCTTTTAAATTATCTGTAACTTCCTGTAATTCTGTAAAGTATCTTTGTAACCAAAGTTAAAGTATTTCTCTTTTTCTCCCTACCTGATCCTTCCAGAATTCAGAAACCCTTATTAAATATTCTTATTTTTCATGACAATATATGTATTTGCATAAATTTGGTAAGAATCTGTTTTCCTTGTAACAAGACACAATTGGACAAGTCCTTGGCTTGGATTCTTAGCCTCAAGAGGCTTTTGAAAGTCCCATCTGAGAGTCCTTATGAAAAGTTCCAGCAAAGCAGATTTAAAAGTACCTACATGATCAATCACTATTCTTGTTGTATTTATGTAAGTACTCAGGCCAAGTTTATTGAAACTAGACTTAATTTGCAAACAAATCAGTGTTACTATGGTTATCTTTGGTAGAAATGGGGATGATTATAAAGAGAAGAAAAATCATGTTTCAGCAATACTCCTTTGTAGATGTCAGATTCTAGGGTTGTTAATTGTCTGTGAGGTTTTGTTTCCTACCTGTAAACTGGACTGAATCCTAAATTCTTAGGATTTCCTCTAATATTTGCCTAGAACTCTCCAAACTAACATTTGCAATTTTCTCCCAGTCTTTGACTTGGAATTACTATAAAACTGTCATTTTCCTGAAGTCAGGCAAGGTAGAGCTAGACAGCCTGATAAAAAAAAAACTTTAGAGAAATTAGCAAACCAGCTTATGTGTGGACAATCTTCATGCCTGTTGCTATGTGGCCACTTAGTAAGATCACCAGAGACATTTATACCACGAACTAGGGAAATCTGTCCGATGGTCACTGTCTGCCCTCACTCCATCTGAAGATGCTTTGAAATTTTCTGACATCTAGAAGTTTTCTCAACCCGTTGCTGTCCAAACTCAAACAGAACTTTTAATTTGTTCAAACTATTTTTTGTTTTTCTTTTGTTTCCATAGAAATGCATCTCATTAAAGTACCTGATTGCTCACATTGTATAGAAGCCTAATCTAGGTGAAAGTGCATCCACAACACCAGCCTTTGAAATAAAATATCCTCATATTCATTCTGTCCCAAGTAATCATGGGGATATATGATTGCTAATATATCATGTTGTGCCAGTGTAAAGAACATTTAAAAATCATAATTCATTTGAGTTATTTGATTGTTTAAATCTCGGTTCCTGGGAATCTCTACTCTGGGGAATTTTTCAGTCCTTGGCTGTTGATCTTACAGTCATCAGATTGACCTCTCTGGTGTGTTGTATACTCTCGGGGGTTTAAATGCCTGTAGGCAGCCACTCACCCAACAAATGGTATCCATCAGGATTGAACAACTGGATGAAATCAACAATAACCACATAAATGATGAAGACGGTGACTACATGGCCCTCCGGCCTGATGACTCAATGAATGGAAACAGCGAATATGTGACTCTTCAGCCTGGCTACATCCATGGTGCTAACCGAGAATAACGATTCATGCTGTTCTGGTTGGTCATATTCTCAGCCTGCCAAAAGGGGAGAATCGTTAAAATAAAGACAAATAGAGACAACGTTGAAAATTCCCTGAGCAGAAAAACCAGTGTGGTCTCACAAACAAAGCTTAATTTAGCATATTTTCCAAGACTAACGTGACCTGGGCCATTTCTTGCCGATGCCTCTGAAAATCAAAAGCGAAACTTAAACTGCTTCTCAAGGCTGATATGAGGTAACCTCTGACCGATTCCTATCATTTAAGAAAATTCTAATTATTATAACCAATCGCTGTGAAGAATAAACAGTCACTGATTCCTCACTATGCAGGCTGCTTTATACCAAAATAGCCCCAAGCCTCATTCCACGTTTTGGCTTGAATGCTCCTCCTTTGCAAACTGTCTTTTTGGTGTGTGCACGATAAAATTTCACTAATTGCCACTTCGGTGCTTCATGGGTTTCACTTTGGCTGTTTCTGAACTTTTGACAAGTAGCACTTCTCCCAGTTACCCAATGGAAGTGGCCTCTGGAAGGGTGAGACCCCAGAGGAATTGCCAGTTGGAAGGTCTCTGTGCAGTCCTCACAGATGGGCGACAAGCCCGACCTTGAAAGGCAACTGGGGGGGGGGTGCACCTCCGTGTCTGCCACATTTTGGGGAGAACTTGAAAAAGTAATTTTAAAGCTCAACTGGAAGACTATGCAAACACGAAGAGCCAATGAATTTTGGAAAAAGGAGAATAATGTGAAGGGATTTGCTCTGTCAGGTATTAAAACATATTTTAAAAGCCTCAGTGATCCCTGGTAGTACTGTCATAGGGATAGATCGAAAGCTCAGTGACACAGATCTGAAGGCCAAAACAACGTCCTGCTCACCTAAATATTTAGTGCACGATTGTGGGACAGCAGTTTTGTTTTTTGAGATACTCGGAAGGTGAAGGCAATGATATAATTCGTGAATATCAGGGTATTGTCCTGTAGACTTGCTGATAATCGGGTTTCTAAAAAAAAAAAAAAAAAAAAAACTTGGATAATTTCATGCTGATAAAAATGTCCATAAATGGAAGCAATTAGGTTGTTGATGTAAGATCTTCTGGGATGAGGACATAAGCCCCAAATATGTAAGATATAAACCCCAAAACTTTAAGACTCATAACAAAGCTGGAGGTGGACTGTTCACTCTGCTATGACAAGCCTCTGTGTGGAGGGTCACCAGCAGCTTTGAGTCCAGTGTGAAAACCAAGCAAAAGCACCTAAATCTAGTGCACCTGCTCCTGTTCTGTGGATCTTTGCATTTATGGATATTTTGCTAATTAAATCATAATTATGGTACGTGTGAAGTTGAGTAAAAATGTGAGGCTTACTCTCTTCTGATTAATCTGTAATTCTCCTGAAACTCTGAAATGTTAAGGGACAAAATCAGTTGGGGGGGTTTAGATGTTCAGTAGATTTTTTTTTTTAATTTACTTAAAAATCATTATTTTTTTCCTGAGGGGTGCTTGGGTGGCTCAGTTGGTTGAGCATCCAACTCTTGGTTTCGGCTCAGGTCATGATCTCAAGGTGGTGGGATTGAGCCCTGACTCGGGCTCTGCCCTCAGTAGGGAATCTGCTTGAGAGTCTCTCTCTCTCTCTGCCCCTCCCCCTGCTTGCATGGTCTCTCTCTCTGTCTCTGAAGTAAATAAATAAATCTTTAAAAAAATTTTTTTGAAGGGGGGAACATAACAAAAAAGATCACTACCTGCATCCTATCCCAAATAAACTTTTTATAATAAAGTCTGTGAATCACAAAGAATAAAATGTACATATATGTTTATCTGACCCTGGTGATAAGGAAAGCCTTTATAAGCTTTAAGATATAGACAGAAACCATAAAATAAATGAATTATATATGTGATCATGCCCCCACACACATAGATTAAATCTTATATGCAAAAATCATACATGATTGCCCAATGGAAGTGGCCTCTCAGCAGAGTCTAAGACAGAGATCCACATGTGGGTAGTTTATTGGGAAATGTGATCACAGATAGCTTGAGTGACGGACAGAAGGAGGAATATAGGTCAGCAGAAACAGGCAATGCAGGGATACATAATCCAGTTTGCTACCCTCTGTGTGTTGGATTACTCGATCCCTAGAGATGTTCTGAGAAGACTCCAAATAACCACTTGAAGGGAAAAGGAAAAAGTTCCACTGCCCTCAAACCTCGTTCATCAAAGGTGGCAGTAACCAGAGAATATTGATCCCTCCACATTTTCAGTTTGCAAAAATGAGTACCAGAACATTCCTGGGGGTATGCTACTATGAGGTCAGAGAGAGCCCAGAGCAGGAAGCAAGAGGTTTGGGGCAAGGGCTTTCAGGTGAATGCTCTCAGGCTACACCCAAGGGAAGCTGAGTGTAGCCAGCAGGGAACTGGACTCTGCCATAGCGGCTGGAACAAGAGATGAGGCTGGAGCCCGAGGAGGCGCACAGGAATGCTCAGGACAACGAGCAAGGAAAACCATCAGCACGATTAAATGGCAAACAAAATCTGAAAAAATACTTTTTATTCATCATAAAGCATTAATAACTTCACAGGTGAACACCTCTTACAACTAAATAGAAAGAATAAAGTAAATACAATTTAAAGATGAAGAGGCAAGGTATAAAGGAAGAAAAAATCTGATGCCAAATATGAAAAATGGTCCCGTTTATTGACAGTTTTAGAGATGAAAATGTGATATTTAAGACAGATAATTTTCACGTATTAAATTGGTAATTCAGTAAAAAATTATTCTTCTCAGGTTTAGATTGGATCGAAAGAAATGGGCATTTTCACATATGGTTGATGATTATCCAATAGAATATTTTTGAAAAGCGACTTGGCATTATTCACCAAAGTGCTAAAATGAGCACATACAATAATCAAGGAATCATTCTTTTTATTATACTTTCAGAACTTAAGCTAAATAAAAACATGGAATAATTTGCAGAATAATTAAAAATGGCCAATTAATAAATGAAAAAAGCACCAAATGCAGTAATGAGCAAAGAAATGAAAACACGTAGTATTTCTTCCCCCATTAAATTTTAAAATATTCCTTATCAATTAAATATCTGGGATTTTAAAAATTGGCAATGCTAAAGGGTTTTAAAGGTGGAACTTCTGCACTGCAGGTAAGTTTGTACATGAAACTCTGAAAATAATTGGGCATCAGGTCCTGAACATCATGTAACCCATTTTAAGAAACAATAAGAAATACAAATATTTATGCACAGAGATGTTTGCCTCAGTGTATTGAAATTATCAAAGGATTAGAGACAACTAAAAATTGTCTGTTTAAAATACAACTACACGCATGAATGTTAAGGATGAAATACTAGAGTTTCCCGGTTAAGTCAGGAACAGTGTAAGATTGCTCATTGTTGCTGCTTTAAGCACTGGTGGAAAGTTTTAATCAGAAGGATAAATACCGATATATGATGGGAAGAAATATAAAATATCGCAAAGACAGGAACAAAGTTATCATGATTGTCAGACGATGTGATTACCAGGAAATACTGAGTCAATGAAAAAAGTATTACACAGTATTAGTACTGTGGTCAGTTACAGGATCAATGATCAAATTCTGCAGCTTTTCAATGAACATTTAGAAAATATGATGGAAGAAACTCATTTCAACTGCGGTCTAAAACATAAAATAGGATTATGACAACACTTACAAAACACACAGAAGAAAACCCCAAAACCTGACACGAGGACAGAAATAAAGAGAATACATGGGCAAAAACTTAAAAAATAAAGGAGGAGGTAGGAGGAAACTTCAGGAGGTGATGGAGAAGTTTACGGCCTTGACTGTAATGATAGTTTCACGGGGGTCAAGTTGTATATGTTACCTATGTACAGCTTTTTTTTTCATGTCAATCATACCTCAATAAAGTGGGTTTTTTTAAAGAAAATAATTTGTCTTTTTGAAGAAAAAGAACGCTGTTGGAATACCCTGACTCTGCCCTCCCTGCCCCTCTTCTGTCCCCAAGAGGAGAGCTATGATTTATGCAGCAAATGTTTCTTCCAAATCACTTCCACCTTGCCCCCCTCTTGGTCTCCTCTTCTCTCTCCAGTTCTCCGGTCCCCCTATTTCCCCCATTTCCCTGTCCTTTTCCATTTTTCCTCTTTAGTTTTTCTTTCTTTATGGGAGTCTGACCCACAGAGGTGATGGTTGAACCCTCAGTTTTGGCCCAGCCCTGTTTCCAAACCTGGCTTCTCTCCTCAGTCCTCCATTTGATTTGAGATGTGTTCACCCTATGCTAAATACTTCTGAATTTAAAATTCTTCTATAATCCCTCAGAGTTATCTATCTAGAACCCCAAGCCAGTCAGTGTCACTTTGCTCAAAATTTTTCTAGGGGTCCACACTGACTTTATTTTTTTTTTAAAGATTTTATTTATTTGACAGAGAGAGAGAGATCACAGAGGCAGAAGAAGAAGCAGATTCCTCAGTGAGCAGGGAGCCCCATGCAGGGCTCGACCCCAGGACCCTGAGATCGTGAAGGCAGAGGTTTAACCAACTAAGCCACCCAGGTGCCCCCACACTGACTTTAGAATAAGATTCAAACTCCCTAGGCTGACAAAATGTGGTTATTCATACTCTTGCAGTGCTTATTTCTCCTGCCTCTCTTCTAACTTGTCCGTGGGAGGCATTTCAAGCCATGCAAGACAGTTTTCGTTTCTAAAACATGCTGTGCTTTCTCTCACTGCCTGACCTTAGTGCACACATGATTTCTTTTGTCTAGAATACTGCATTTCACTTGCTTTTTCATTTGCCTGCTTCTATTTATCCTCAATACTTCACTCGGAATTCTACGTCCCCTGGGAATCTTCGTGGTCCTCGCCACTGGCTTTGAGCTCTACTTCTAGTCTGATTCTCTCCTCCCCTGACTTAGCTCCATACTGTAATTATCCGTTTGACTGTCTTTATCTTGTGCGGTGAGTTTAGGGGAGGTAGCTTCGTTCTATCACTGCAGGGCGAGCTACAGTCTCTCGTACATAATAAGCACTCGGTATGTGTTAGCTACAGTGGTAAATGAAGGGGAACAAAGAAAGCATATTAATCCCATGGGAGGGACAAAAACCTCATGCTTTTGGCATTGATAAGGAAAAATCAGTTTTTGGGTCGAACATGGGGAGGTTGGGCAATGAAGATGAGGATTTAAGATGTGAATTCTTGAAAGGCTGTAGGCCTTGTTTTGAATCATATGATGATTTCACTGGATCAAAGAGTGGTTTGGCAAGCAGTTGTTAAGGAACACTGAAGCTGTGCCAACATTTCTGAGCTGATCTACTCCAGAGTGAATAAATTTTAAGGAACTGTAATTATCGTGTGCATTAGCCACCTTTAGAATTGGAAAGGTAAAATAGCACTGAAACAGTGCTGTAAATGACAACATTTATGTGCTTAAGGGTTGTCTTTAAAGGCTCAGTCTTATGAAGATTTGATCTGCAGGGATGCAAGCCTTTCAAGTGCCTCAGCCTCCGACTTGCATGGTATTCGGAGACAGTCACCCTAGGGCGTGGCCGCGCACAGTTGTATTTTGTTTTGCTCAACTCCTGAGGCTAGCCAGACTCCTGGGACTACCAAGTATGGCAACAAACCCAGCAGGACATTTAGATGGTCACTGAACAGCCTGCGATGTCCTGGCAGGAGTGGACTTTCCCCGGTCTGTTTCAAGTTCTTCTTTGGCTGTTTGACAGAGGAGCCTTGTCTCCCCAAGCACTGTCAGGCCAACAGCCCCCAACTGCTATATAAACAGGCTGCAGAATGAGGCCTGAAGGCAATATAAACTGTTAGTTTACATAATAAAATTCTAAGCCATAGACATTTTAAGGATCCTCTCTGTCTTTCCTTGTTGAAAGCAATTTTAATCAATGCTTCTTAATCAGAGAATAATGGTTAAATTGTTTCCATGAGCTTTTTAATTGACTTAATCTTTTGCCAACCTTAAACCCAGGCTAAAGCCTTCAATAAAGATTGCAAAAGTACCAATTAAAGGTAAAAAGCAATGGCAAACAAAAAATTAATGGTCATAATGCAGGCATGGCTTTTCCATAAAGAAATTACTTCTTCTCTTCAAAATAAACTATTAAATCTTTTCTTTTCATATTATGTGTTCCAAACTATGCTTGATATCAATGTGAAATCAGAGTGATATAATAGATCCTTAAAGTACTAAAGGCATGGTTTATTTTTGTTGGAATTATATTTTAAGAGAGCAAACAGATAACACAAAATTCCACATGTAACTAAGTCAAGATAAAAGAACACTATCTCAAATGGGAATTTTCTCTTTGACCAATGAAAAGGAACTATCCTCTTATGGATAAAAAGTCTCCAGAATTAAAATGCAACTTGAAAAATATCAAAATATATAAAATAGCTTGGTATTTTGGAAATTGCCAGTGTTTATGAAGATGGTATGAATTCCAGGGTAGGAGGTTAGATGTGGGAAAA
The DNA here is from genome assembly GCF_002201575.2 of Neomonachus schauinslandi. Classification (NCBI taxonomy): domain Eukaryota; kingdom Metazoa; phylum Chordata; class Mammalia; order Carnivora; family Phocidae; genus Neomonachus; species Neomonachus schauinslandi. Next base: position 48,492,698 of record NC_058414.1, on the reverse strand, counting down.
TATACATTAAATACATAAAAATATACATGCATTTCTTTATATTTTTAAATTGATTTAATTTAGAATCCTGGCCCTCATGTTCCTTTCTCTCCTTCCCTTGTGCCTCATCAAGGGCTTTGTAGAATTTCCTCCATAAGGCCAAGGCACTCAGGAAGTTCCTCTAGGCACTGATCATCCGCAGTCATTCCTCACTGGCTACTACCAAGGTACCCATGTCCAGGCTAATGCTCCCTTCAGGTCCAGAGGCTCTGGAATTACATACCCTCCTGGAAACTCTAAAGAAGGTGGTTCTCATGCCTTTCTGAAGACTAACCACCTGTCCGGTAACACTGTCAGAGAGTAGAGCTTTTCTTCTGGTCTTTCGTGAAGCACACATACCCAACTCCACTCCTTCACTCCCAATTCTACCCCCTCCTCAACTGCCTGGATGAAGGAAAAGGGGAAAACAGGGACTAAATAATTGTTCAGAGCAAATATCCTGCCCCATGTATAAAGGAGATCATCTAAGAACAATCTAAATATTTCATCAGTAGAGAATTAATGGATAGTTTATGTCACATCCATTTAGCCCATCCAATGTTAGGGTTAAAAAGAAGGGAGCGAATCTGTATGCTCTGATATATGAAGATGTCCAATACAGGTCATTAGATATACAATGTAATTTGAGAAATGTATAGCATGGTCCAGTCCTTATGACAAAAGTTAAAAATATAGATTGCAAAAGTACATACATATGCATATACCTAAATGTGTTGTAAATGCAGACAATGTTGGAAAACATCACAAGAAACTTTTGACTGTGATTATTTCTGGGCAGTGGGGTTGGAGGAGAAATGGAAAGAGGTGGATTTTATCCTACCTGATGAACTACTGACATTTTTTTACAACATGCATGTGTCTTTTCAAAATTTTCTAACCCGTTTTTAAAAAGGTAGAAATTTGATGATGTGACTCTTTTCCATAATAGAATAATTTTTGTATTTGTTCAATACATCTTTCAATAAGGCTAAATATTACGAAGTAATCAGGTTAATTTTCTTGTTAATGGCATAAAAGCATTAGGAAGGTTACTTGTTCAGAAAATTTAAAAATGTAAAGCAGTATTCTCTTTCAAGTTTCATAAATTAAATAATATTCTGTGCTGAAATCTGCATATATTCTTTTCTCTACTTTAATACTTTATTATACTTTAAATAATTTTACTGATCTTAAATGCATTGCACTGTATATTAGCATTGGAAATGTAAATCCCATGATTTTACTGTGATTAAAATCAATGTCTTTATATTATTTTAAGTTGTAATACATAATTCTCAGTGACCCATCTCCCTCATGTTCAGAAAAGCTTCCTTTTCCCCCAATTGTCCTTTCCTTTGTTTCTTGTTATTTGTTAATTTAGTCTATATATTCAATAAAGGCTTCCAAGAACAGAATTTTGAATAATGAAAAGAAAATTTGCAGGAATGATTGGCATAAAGGCATTAAATCAAATGGTGAGCATGAAAAACTATGATAGAAGCATAAAATATGGGGCGCCTGGGTGGCTCAGTTGGTTAAGTGTCTACCTTCAGCTCAGGTCATGATCCCAGGGTTCTGGGATCCAGCCCCACATCGGGCTCCCTGCTCAGCGGGGAGCCTGCTTCTCCCTCTCCCTCTGCCCATCTGCTCTGCTTGTGCTCTCTCTCTCTTGCTCTATTTCAAATAAATAAATAAAATCTTTAAAAAAAAACATAAGTAAGGAATGGCAAGAAAGGAGAGTAGCTGGCTCATGAAAGTGTTTGTTCTGAAAGTAAAAGGATCAACTAACATTTTAATTTATTAATTGATTGATTTATTTGAGAGGAATCGAGAGAGAACATGAGCATGATGGGCGGTAAGGGGCAGAGGGAGAGGGAGAAGCAGACTCCCCGCTGAGCAGGGGGCCCTGACACAGGGGTCAATCCCAGGACCCCAGAATCATGACCCAAGCCAAAAGCAGACACCTAACCAACTGAGTCATCCAGGCACCCTATCGACTAACATTTTTATTTATTTTTTATTTATTTATTTATTTATGTTATGTTAATCACCATACATTACATCATTAGTTTTTGATATACTGTTCCATGATTCATTGTTTGCATATAACACCCAGTGCTCCATGCAGTACGTGTCTTCTTTAATACCCATCACCAGGCTAACCCATCCCCCCACCCCCTCCCCTCTAGAACCCTCACTTTGTTTCTCAGAATCCATAGTCTTTCATGGTTCGTCTCCCCCTTCAATTTCCCCCCCGTCATTCTTCCTTTCCTGCTATCTTCTTCTTCTTCTTCTTCTTTTTTTTAACATATAATATATTATTTGTTTCAGAGGTACAGGTCTGTGATTCAACAGTCTTACACAATTCACAGCGCTCACCATAATACATACCCCCCCAGTGTCTATCACCCAGCTACCCCATCCCTCCCACCCCCCAGCACTCCAGTAACCCTCAGTTTGTTTCCTGAGATTAAGAATTCCTCATATCAGTGAGGTCATATGATACATGTCTTTCTCTGATTGACTTATTTCGCTCAGCATAATACCCTCCACTTCCATCCATGTCGTTGCATATGGCAAGATTTCATTTCTTTTGATGGCTGCATAATATTTCATTGTATATATATACCACTTCTTCTTTATCTTGGCTCTTTCCACAGTTTGGCTATTGTGGACATTGCTACTATAAACATCGGGGTGCACGTACCCCTTCAGATCCTTACATTTGTATCTTTGGGGTAAATACCCGTAGTGCAGTTGTTGGGTCATAGGGTAGCTCTGTTTTCAACTTTTTGAGGAACCTCCCTACTGTTTTCCAGAGTGGCTGCACCAGTTTGCATTCCCACCAACAGTGTAGGAGGGTTCTCCTTTCTCTGTATCCCCGCCAACATCTGTTGTTTCCTGACTTAATTTTAGTCATTCTGACTGGTGTGAGGTGGTTATCTCATTGAGGTTTTGATTTGGATTTCTCTGATGCTGAGTGATGTTGAACACTTTTTCATGTGTCTGTTGGCCATTTGGATGTCTTCTTTGGAAAAATGTCTGTTCATGTCTTCTGCCCATTTCTTGGTTGGATCATTTGTTCTTTGGGTGTTGAGTTTGATCAGTTCTTTATAGATTTTGGATACTAGCCCTTTATCTGATATGTCATTTGCAAATATCTTCTCCCATTCTGTCGGTTGTCTTTGGTTTTGTTGACTGTTTCTTTTGCTGTGCAAAAGCTTTTTATCTTGATGAAGTCCCAATAGTTCATTTTTGCCCTTGCTTCCCTTGCCTAAATGAGATGTTCAGATATGCATTTTAAAAAGATCCTTTAAAAGATCCTTGGATCTTTTTGTGGAGAGTACATTTTAATGTGATAAGAATGGAAGACGAGAGATCAGTGAAGAAGTAGCCCAGACAAATAACGATGAAAGCTTGAACTAAGCCCAGTGACTATCTAGGCAGTGAAAAAGGGATATTGAGAGATGTTTATTATTTATGGTTTCACATAAAACATAAGGCTTACGTTTTATAAACTTGTAGAAATATATCTACACAGTAGTTCATACTACTTGGGAATTACTAAAATTAGGGTATTAGATTTAAAAAAAACCTAGGGGCAGGATTAGATGACAGTGGATATGTAAATGAAAGTCTTAGTGTTACCTGATAAAGGGTTTCTAAACCAAGTTCTATCATTATACTCTAAGAAAGCATCCTACTGAATTTGCTGTCAGTCCCCAGACAGATTTCTTGAGCTCTGATTCTAGTTGTCTTTTAGACGATTTCTCTCGGCTTCCCACCAGCACCCTAATGTCATCTTAACCCAGTCTAAACTCATTATTAAACTCTAAATTCTTCAATCCTGGTTCCCCTGACACCTCAGTCTTCCTGGTCACCCAGCTTTAAGACTTTGTTTTCACCTTTGTCTTCATTTCCAACCACCTGCAAACCTACCTCCTCAGTGTCTCTAACCTCTGTCCTAGCCTTTCCTCTTTCCTTCAAGTTTAGGATTTTATTATTTTTCACCTGAGTTCTTGAAATAATGTGCCCCCTTCCTGTGGGCCAGTGTAACTCCACCTAACCCATTTCCTACATTGCAGCTAGATTCAGTGTCCTGAAACGGTGTTGGTCTTGGCCTTCCCCTGCTTAAAATCTGTCAGGGCTAGTGGACATTTCAGTTAATGAGATCACTTGGGAAAACTCTTTGTTATTATTTACTAAAGTTGAATATACAACATCCTCAATCTCATCCATTTCACGACCAGATTTATATCTAACAAAATGTATATCTATAGATGCATCAAAAGACAGGTACAAGAATGTTTATAGCAGTTTTATTCTTAATAGTCACAAGCTAGAATCAATCCAGTCTAGACTGGATAAATAAATTGTGGATCTCTATGTGAGGCAATAGTATACAACAATGACAAAAGTCATTTTTATATCAAATTCTAAAACAGACAAAATTTATAACTGGTATCAGAAATCAGAACAGTCATTTATTTTAGTAAGGAGGAAGGACGTGGTTACTAGGAAAGGGGACAGGAGGGGGACTTCTGGGTACTGGAAATTTTTTGTCACTTTACCTGGGTAAGTGTTACATGGTGTTTTTATTTTATGAAAATAAATATAAACACACACATACACATCCTTCAATGGCTCTTCATTGTCTACCAAATTATATCCAAACCTCCAAACCTGCAAAGCAGGATTGTAGTCAATGACCTGCTCCAATCTCCCTTTCTAATCAACGTAGTCACGCTCGTTTTCCATGTTCCCTACCACATACCCTTGGTTCCAGCTACATGGTCGTGGCACGGACCCTACACCACAGCTTCCATCTGTACATAACTTAGAAGCAGATTACCTCATTAAAAATATCAGAATTGGAAAAAAATTAAAAATTAAATTAAAAACTACATCAAAATTGAAATCAGAAATTTCTGCAGCACCTTAATTTCCCAGAAAAGCCTGTAGTGGTGTTTGGCCAATTTCTCTACTATATTCTTTTTGTTCTCCAGTTTTCTGACATACCAGGGAGCTACAAACTATTAAGTCTCTGCTAGTGATGGAAGGACCTAACATATTTAGGCTTGGCCAGGAGGCCCGCTGGTACCTGAATAAGAGATTCCCCAGGAAAGAGTGAAGCCAGACTGTGTGTTGCCGGGGCTAGGAGCCTGACGTGGCTGTGGAATGATCCTGAGGTTGGTGGACAACAATCAAAAGCACAGTGATTAAAGTATTTTGCCTAAATCTGGGTTAACACTGATATCTGTGAGAATCAGATATGGCTGCCAAAATTTCTAGTGAGCAATGATTTCATTATAGGTAGTAATTGTCGTGTCCATCTCTGTGGAACAAAGCATTAATCAGTCACTGGAAGACACCAAGAATATCCAGGCCCTAGGGAGAAATAAATACAGGAAAAGAAAATGGGTTCAGGTTTTGGCCAACTGAGCTAAGGTTTACAGCCCAGCTGCCATCAGACTGTGCAGACTGGAAGAATCTGGAGCAGAGTCCTAGTTAAACAGATTAGGCAACTGTAATGGAGACTATGGCGACAGGGCACAGGTATATTCTAGAGCACTGCATCTCAAATGTTGGCGTGTACAACAGTGACTAGGAGAGTTTGTTAGAACACAGGTTCCTGGGTTCTACGCCAGAAGATTCTGACTCAGGGTCTGAGGTCAGGCCCAGAATTTGCATATCTAACAAGCTGCCAGGTAAAATATGGTTTTAGAACAACTATCAAGCTAGTGGAACAAAACTAATTCTAGCTCCCACTACTGGGGACAGGTTATTTAATACACTACCAACTTTGGTTACACTGAGTTTAGGGACTTGCGTGAGCAGAACGCACAGTTAGGACACTGGTTCCCACCGTGGGAGGTAGCAAAGGCCGGTGGAAAGGACAACTTACCACTCTCCCTAGTTTGTACAATCATATGGAAGCCCTGACTGTCTTCACCTGCTCCCTAGAGCTTGCATGGGAGGTTTTCCTTAATAATAGCTTGCTGGCATTTTTAGGAAGTTTACTGGAGAATTTGCCTAGACCAGTAGTTTATAACCCAGGCCTATTTTGCACACCAGGGGTACATTTGGCAATGTCTGAAGCTACTTCTGTTGTTCACAATTAGGTGAGGGAGGTGCAATTGGTGTCTGATGGATAGAGCCCAGGGATGCTGCTAAACACGCTACAATGTACAGGATAATTCCCATAACAAACAATTATCTGGCCCAATATGTCAATAGTGCCAAGATTGAGAACTCCATCTAGAAATACATCCACTGGAGTTGGAATTTCCACTTGGGTTTTATTTCAGGTGACACTGGGCATTATATCAATAAATGTTGTCTATGTTAGCGCAGCTTATAACAGCAACAAAAACACATTTAGTTTACAAATAAAACCAAAAAGCATTTAAACAAAATAAAAATAAAAAGACAACTAATAAAGGTGATGAGGGAGGAAGAAAATTGTACAGAAGGATCAGGTTAAGGGGAATTCCTTTAGTGGATTTCTAAACAGGAACTTTTGGGGAAAGGAAGACAGCAAGCTCCATTCAGCTTTGCAGACCCTGGCCTACCCTGTCGTTGACAAATACTGGGCTCAACACATAATGCTATGAAATGAATAAAAGATGTTAATCCATCCTCTTTTTAAAGACTTTTATGCTTGAGGATTCTATAGTAGTTTTCTTTTTCTTCTGAACTAATGATGGTCAATTACTTTGCGAGTTAACAAGCTCTATCTTATTAACTGGAACTCTCTGAACATAGTTTAAATCCACAGAGGACCAGATATAGGTCATTGTTGCATTCAATAAATAAAAACTTATTCTGGTTCTTCCCCTGTCAGAGATTAAAAAAACAGTTGGTCAGGCTAATTATTTTTAAGCAAAAAACATTTACACATTTTTTATTATTTACTTAATCAAGCTAAACAATCTCCTTCCTTTTAACTTTTGTTCTCCACCTTAAATTGAGTTAATTGTATTTGTTGGGGACTTCTCTAATCTTTCCAAACTCTTTTAAATTCAAAGACTCTCATGAGAAACAGTACTCTTAAACCATATTCAGTGACTATTTTTTCCACATTTCTTTTTTTTCTTTTTTTTTTTAAGATTTTTAAAATTTTATTTATTTGACAGAGAGAGAGAGAGACAGCTAGAGAGGGAACACAAGCAGGGGGAGTGGGAGAGGGAGAAGCAGGCTCCCGGCCGAGAAGGGAGCCCGATGCGGGACTTGATCCCAGGACCCTGGGATCATGACCCGAGCCGAAGGCAGACGCTTAACGACTGAGCCACCCAGGTGCCCCTTTTTTCCACATTTCTTCTGGGCCAGGTTTTGTGCTAGACATTTTCATGTTTTTTATTCCTGAGTGAGGTAGGTAAGTTTGGTCATGTTTCACACATGAAACAACCAACTTAGACAGTTTCATGAACTATAACCAAGTTCAAAGAGATTATAAAGAGCAGAAATAATATTCAAATTTAGATTTTCTGATTCTAATGCTAGGGCTCACATGATCAACAATACTATGTAGAACATCAAAATTACTTTCCAGCTTTTGCCCATCAGACCAATAGTAGTAATTCTATATTGTTATTTGATAGTTAATAACAGACTACATTGATGACTCAGCTGAGGACTGGAAAATAGGATTCAAAGCCCCAAGAACGGAAGTTGCCCAGTCACCACATTGAATGGTTTCACATCTAAAGCTTCCAAAGCTCTAACATTACTCACAAAATTAATAGTTTAATTACTATAGCTTCATTTTTAAACAGATAATATTGTATCATCTATGGATGTGTAACAAATTACCCCCAAACTTAGTTTAAACAACATTTATTATCTCATAGTTTCTGTGAATGCCTCTGGCTTAAAGACTTTCGTAACATCACAGGGCCTAAGCCAGGGCTGCAGCTTCACCCGAAAGACTGACTGTGAGATTTGCTTTCAAACTCACCCATGCGGTTGTTGATAGAATTCAGGTCCTCACGGTTTCTTTGGCTGAAGGCTTCATTCCCTTGTTGGTAAGAGACATCCATTCCTTGCCCCCTGTGCCAACTCTCCACAGGAAAGCTTACATCATGGTAGTTGGGTCCTAGCAGAGCAAGTGAGAGAGCTAGAGCCAGTAAGGAAGCCTAAAGTCACAGTCCTTTGGTAACCTAATCATAGAATTCACATCTCATTACTATATGATATTCATTAGCAGTTAGTCACTAGGTGCAATGCACACTCCGAGAGCAGGTTGCTTCAGGGGTGTAAATACCATAAATAGAAGATTATTAGGGGCCATCTTTATGATTGCCTAGCACAAATATTAACCAGTTTCTGAGTACGTGAAAGGATAGTTCTTTCTATTTTTCTTGAACAACTAATTTATCCACTTATTCAACACTATTCATAAGATAAGAATCATTCTTGTATCACCAGGCTTTCAAAGCCATCAGACAACTAGCCACTCTGACACAGTGGATGGGCTGATGACTCTAGACTTGAGGAGGTAGACAGCAAGGGAGTTTCCTTGGTTCTAGTTCTATCGAAAGTGAGATTTGAAGGAAAGACATATATTAGCCAATGAAGAAGGGAATGAGGAAAGTGTTAGAGAAAGATTTTCCAAGCAGAAGGAGAAACATGTACATACAGAGTTTTTGAGATGAAAAAGAACATAGTTTGTTCAGGGGAATACTTTCTTAATCAATTATATCAAATATTTCTACCCATAATCTTAGAGTTTGTGGTTATTCCTAATGAAATAGTTTTAAACTGGACAGAAGAACTGTTAAATATCAAATTTATGATTATTTCTATTTTATCAAAGTAGTTTTTTAATTTGGTCCCCAGGGATGTATTGGACCTAAGAGCTCAGAATGTTTCCTATCCACATGCACCAACTATATTACCCTCATCCCTAATTTGCTTCCACCTGAGGTATTATCAGGCAGAATACTAGGCTCAGATTTAACAATTATAAATAAATTCAGTCAAACTGATTAACCCACCACAATAAACTGCAAATTAAAGTATTTTCTCCTTCACACACACACACACACACACACACACACTAGTAATGGGGAAGAGAATAGATTACTTTGACCCTCTTACTTCCTCTAGGCATTAGGTCTACTGGTCAACGGTTAATATTACCATACTTCATGTAGTTAATATCAAGTACCCTGATAAGTAGTATAAAAACTTCTGTTAATATTTTAGAAGGCTGCCTGTTGTATAATCTCCATGTGCATGCAATAAACTGATATATTATTTTTCAGAAAGGATGTTAGAATAAATGACTACATATAACGTTAGGATAGGGATCTGACTGTTATTAAGCCATACACATTAAATTGAATTGTTTTACTTTAGTTTTTAAAATTTTGATTATGTAGAATTTTGAGTATACACAAGAGTAAACAATAGAATATCCACCATCCAGTCCTAACAACCATTAACCCTAACAACCACTGTTTTTTTTAATCTACTGGGAAAATGTGGAAAGTATTTAAATATTGTGTACAATGCATATGCTCTCTACAGTATTTTGTTTCAATTAAAAATTCAGCTGCAGAGACTCATACGTATGTGTGCAAAGTCTGGCCTTTTGCATATCAAACTTAATAACTACATTTTAAACCAGTCTTGCCTCACCCACACTTCTAACTAATCCCCTCCCAAATTATTTCTGAAGTTTATTCCAGACATCATATCATTTCATCGAAGAATATTTCAGTATCTACCTCTAAAAGACAAGTAGTTGACTTTAAATAACAAAACCATAATAATACTTTTCTTCTAAAAAACCCTCGTAATTTCTTAGTGTTATTAAATAGTCTTTTATTCTTAATTTTACCTTCCTTTTATAGTGAGATAGATGGATAGATAATCGGTAGTTCTCCACTAGGGTGCTTTTGGCCTGCAGGGGGATAGTTGGCAAAGGCTGGAGACATTTTTTTTGTTACAATGGAGGGGGTGGGACTATACTAATGGCCTCTAGAGGGTAGAAGCCAGGTGTGAGGCTAAACTCACAGAGCAGCACCCCACAACAAAGAATTATCTATTCCTCATTGTCAATAGTGCCACTTGGCAACATGGATAGGCAAGTAATAGGTAGGTAGAGAGAGAGATAAGTAGATAGATAAGATAGCTGTTAAAAGTTTATAAAGGATAGAGATACAAAATATCCATCTATGAGGTCATTTTTGTAACCACACAAAGGGCAAAAATAGATCTAAAACTGCAAAGAGGGTTCAGAGTGTGTAATTATTCCAGTCAAAATGTCCCATAAATCAGATGAAATTTCATGGGGTTTTTTTTGTTTTTTTTTTAAGGAATGGAGAATCGCAGTGTAAATGGCACATCTGTTGCAGGTGTGGATAAAGAAGTTCAGGAAAGTATTCATTTCTTATGTGGGCAGCGGAGTCAAAGGAAGCAATGAACAAAATGCTTAGTAAATACAGGTAGAACGTGTGTTATGCAGCACGTGCAAAACCTAGCAAAAATTATTTTGAATTTGCTAAGCCATAATCTGTCAGAAATGGCTTTTCTCATGCAAAATCATGCTATGAATGTTCATGATTGTGACATATTTTTCCAGATGAAAATTGATAGTAGCTACTTTAATGCAGAAAGAGCTATGCTCATTATTCTCCACACAGAACCCCTGGCAATAATTTACCTAGCAGAGCAGCAGCTCATGCAGATCAAAGCTGCATTATTTAAGTGTGTCCAGGGGGCAGATTTGAGCTCCGTGTGCCTTATACTTTAAAGGGAAAAAAATATATATTGGTTTGCTTCTTGAGAAACAAAATATGTTTAATAGGTGCTTCGTGCAAGTCCCACAAAACTCAAACGAATTCCTCCTATTATGTGGGACGAAACCGCTCCTACCCTCAATACTGTAAAATCTGAGGGGAGTACAGAACAACTGTGGGAATGTAAATCTCTTCAAATGAACAGCAGTGCATTCTCATTTAAATTAAACCCGAATGTGAACTAGATTCAGGAGAGGAAATGGCAGAGAGGGAGATACTCTGGAGTTGCTATAGAATGTGCCTGGCTGCTTTCGCTCCCAGAAACTGATGAAGACCAACTCTGAAATTTCAGGCAATTTGTATACCAAGCTCCTCCTTTTCTGTAGTCTTCTCTTCCATTGGTAAAATTCTTTTGCAGGGTCATGTAGGGATCCCACCCCTTCTCTGTGTTTTCACTCTGAAGCTCTATACAACTTTACACCTGAATGAATGCCAAACCTCACTGGATATATAAAGGGGACCTTGAGGAGGAATTTCACAGTTACAGTGCAGAAGAAGCAGAAGGAAAGGAATTAACCAGCTCTCCAGCCAAGCAAATCCTCTCCTCACCATGCTTCCTCCTGCCATTCATTTCTATCTCATTCCCCTTGCATGCATCCTAATGAAAAGCTGTTTGGCTTTTAAAAATGATGCCACAGAAATCCTTTATTCACATGTGGTTAAACCTGTTCCAGCTGGTTCCAACACCAGCAGCAACAGCACGATGAATCAAGCCAGAAATGGAGGCAGGCATTTCAGTAACACTGGACTGGATCGGAACAGTAAGTGCATTTTACTTGCCTGGATTTGGGTTTTTTTTTTCTTTTTATGGTAGCATTAGCTCACATTCCTATAGAATTGTTTCATTGCTAACTAACCTGAACCATGTATATTTTGCTAAACAATCTGGGAGTAATCTACTGCATGTGTGGATTGGCATTCTTCCCTACAAAGTTAATATAACTGAAACAGTGGTTTGATAATGCAGGCGTGGACTTAAGTTCTATCAAGCATCCAAAAAAGAAAATGTTTCTAGGAATTAAACTGTCGCTTTTTAAAAATCGTGCAAAATGAGAATTTTTTTTAAAAAAGTGTTGTTCTGGATAGTTGAAACTCAGGTTGGTTTCTGTGTATTTCAGGACATGTGCAATTGTGGTAAAGTGTATAAACATACCTAAGCAAAGTATGTATAGGAAATCACAGGTTTTCTGGAAAAAAAAAAATGGTTCACACAGATTTCTAAAATATGTCCACTGAAATAGTTGAGAGTTTTGATGATGATCAGTGTAAAAGAGAGATGTATCTAAAAATACTGGAGAATCCTATTTTTCCGCGATAATTTTTACTAACCAGTTCAAGATTTGGGTAATTGTGTATTTCTGTGAAAGACTGGGGAAACTTCTGTGACTTTAGTTTTAAAATAATAACAGGACAATACTATTTTGTACAGCAAGTATTTGTTTTCTCTTCTGTTTGCTCAACTGACACACTAATGAACCACTAGTTGGAGGGATTCAAATTTCTTCTCCTAACTTTTGCTTCACTTCTTTCCTTCAAGAAAAGTTCCCATGCTAACAATCAGGTTTTAAGAGAGACACAGAGAAACAGTGCGCAGGAAATCTGACCCACGTCTTTTGCTCCATCTCAACTCCATTCAACTGCTAAAAGTAGTTTTGACCTTGAAAAAGGCAAAGCAAATATGACTATTAATGTCTTCCTGAGAAAACCAAGGTGTTTTGACTTTCGTGAAGAGAGTTGCTTTTAGGTACACAGGAAGGATCTGCTTATTATTAGATTACCGAGCAATGGGGTGGGTATTCATTGTCAATGAGCTGTCACTGCAAAAAAGCCGAGTCCCTGTGTACACGGGGAACAAAAAGCTAGGCAAGTCAAAATCATCTCTGGCTGTTTCCAGGTGCATTCCTAAGGCAGATGTAGGAAGGGAAGCTGGAATCAGTCACACAGGCAGAGCACACTGACCAGCCAACCAGTTTGCTCTTTCATTTTACTCCCGCACTGTGTACGGATGTGTGTGTAGCTACATAAATTGTCTTACAACTACTGCATCCCTTTAGGCTACATCTCTCACCTCCGAAGTACTGAGGCAGAGAGACAAAGTACAACTCCTAAGTCAGTATCTCCTTCAAATTAGCTTTCAGTTTTCCACTTCAGGGCAAGGCCACTTCAATGATCCTTAGAGTTTTTATCTTCCGAATTTCGGCAGTCTATACTTATAAACATTCTTTATGGTTAACGAGCTTTGATTTCTTTTCAAGTTTATTATAGGCCATTCTCCTCAAGTTTTGATAACAAAGCAATGGAGAGGAAAACTCAAATATCTCAAGATTAATTTTTGCTTTAATTACATAAGGCACGTAACCAGAAACAGCCAATTAGAGAACATACTTACCAAATTCAAATAACTAAACAAAAAGTTTGCCATGACCAATGTTCAGGAAACGAACACACCATGGTTCCTTTTGCAGTTGTAAATCAGACATGTTAGGCATTTTTCTGCCATAAAATTCATGGAAATGTAGCCAAGTTGTTATGGCAACCATACGTTCCTGATTTGGGAGCTTTTATATTCTTCAAATTTTGAGTTGTAGTGACATTTTGCATTTCAAACATTTTAATATTTGTTTTTAAAAGATAGCTTGGGAATTTATGTTTAAAATGTAGTTATTAAGTTTGATATGCAAAATGTCAGACTTTGTACACATACGTATGTATGAGTCTCTGCAGCTGAATTTTTAATTGAAACAAAATATTGTAGAGAGCATATGCATTGTACACAATATTTAAATACTTTCCACATTTTCCCAGTAGATTAAAAAAAACTAATTAAAAGCACTTGCAAATATTAACTGATACGACCTGTGGAAAAAGAACATTATGCTCTTTTTTAGTTTACTGAAGAATGAATATTTTACACAAGCGTAAGAACTGCTTAACCCCTGCTGGGGAGTAAGTCTAAAAAAAATGGGATTTTCGAAAACTTTAGTAAGCAGTTAGCTAATGTTATCCATGAAAACAGAAATCAGGCCTCGTTTATTTTGTTTCAAAAGATGTATAGCCATGTAAACCGATAATTTTCATGAAAGTATCTCTATAATCATCCAGGCAGACTTTTGCGTTGTGAAAATAAAATAGGGGTTTGCTTTCTATTTAACAGTTTGCTATCATTTGGATACAATTTTTGTCATTGCAGATTACTTTTTTTTTTTTTTTTAAGTGTTCATTTGCTTCTTGTCTTCAATGTACATTCTTTTCTGTTTCCTGCAGCTCGAGTTCAAGTGGGTTGCCGGGAACTGCGTTCCACCAAATACATCTCTGATGGCCAGTGCACCAGCATCAGCCCTCTGAAAGAGCTGGTGTGTGCTGGCGAGTGCTTGCCCCTGCCCGTGCTCCCCAACTGGATTGGAGGAGGCTATGGAACAAAGTACTGGAGCAGGAGGAGCTCCCAGGAATGGAGGTGTGTCAATGACAAAACACGTACCCAGAGAATCCAGCTGCAGTGCCAAGATGGCAGCACGCGCACCTACAAAATCACAGTGGTCACCGCCTGCAAATGCAAGAGGTACACTCGGCAGCACAACGAGTCCAGTCACAACTTTGAGAGCATGTCGCCTGCCAAGCCAGCCCAGCACCACAGAGAGCGGAAAAGAGCCAGCAAATCCAGCAAGCACAGCCTGAGTTAGGACTCAGACTCTCCAAACCAGACTGACTCGTAACCATCTGCTTTACAGATTCGATTGCTTGGAAGACTCGAGCCTGCCATTGCTATTCTGTTACTTGAAAATATATGCTTTCTGCTTTGATCAAACCCACCAAGCTGTCCTAAGTATCAGGACCTTCTTTGGGAATAGCTTTTCCTTTTCCAGTTTTTCAAGATGTATGCATATCCAAGAGGGCGATTTGCATTTAAATCCCAGGCAACCTGTAGTTTTAATTCCCCATGGTTCTCGAAAGACTGGTGGTACTGTATACATCACTGAATCATTACTTTTTAAAACAGAAAAGGGCTTCTTGTTTACCCTCCACTCCCCAACCCATCCCCACAAAACCCCTTCAAAATTAAAAAGTTAAAAAAAAATAGTTGCCACGAATCTTCCCAGTAACACTTCAGAAAGGTGCTTTTTTTTTTTTTTTTTTTTTTTTTTTTTGGTAATCTTCATGGGAACAGTTTAGCAGCCATGAGTGATCTCCTTTGAAAGAGGGCAAGATATTGTGACATTTCACTTTAAAAATCAGCCCTGTAGCTTTTGACAGTCTCATAGTATGAAATTACACCCTGCATGCTGACCCTTGCTTAGAATGGAATGCCAGAAATGCATGGCAGCAGCTAATAAGTAAAACTGATGAACTATTTATTTGTCAATGTTATTATTTAATGAGCTTTCACATGTGATTTTTTTCAAAATGTTAATTTTTTATGTTTTGAAGCTTTTCCATGTACCTAAATATTTTCCTGTATGATTTGTGGTTGATCTAGAAATATGAGAATACATGTTGTAGATATGTAAAATAAATATTTTAGTCTCCTTATTACATATATGTGACATCATGAACTTTATCAATAGTATGGATCTTTTTAAATCAATAAGATGCTTTGTAAAGCTGAAATATGTAATACCTTTTTTGTTTAATCTGTGCAATCAGAAGGTGATTTAACCTTCAATTCCATCAGTTTCTTTTAACAAAAATAAACACCGCTAAAAGCCATTGTCCTTGCCTTTAACCTGTATGGAAAAGGTACATGTTTACAAAAATTAGAATATATGTAGCAGGGTAACTGATTTTTTTGATAAGTCACATTTCAGTTTTTTTTAAAAGATTTTATTTATTTATTTGAGAGAGAGAGAATGAGAGACAGAGAGCATGAGAGGGAGGAGGGTCAGAGGGAGAAGCAGACTCCCCGCCGAGCAGGGAGCCCGATGCGGGACTCGATCCCGGGACTCCAGGATCATGACCTGAGCCGAAGGCAGTCGCTTAACCACCTGAGCCACCCAGGCGCCCCACATTTCAGTTTTGACAGAAAGTTCTGCAGTAAGAGGGGAGAGAGAGGAAGAGAGACAATCTTTTCAGCAAAGGGATGATTTAAAAAGTTAGGTGGCAATCCAGCAGTGAGTTGTAATGAGAATATCATATTTATATACACCCATGATGCCAGGTCTGCTGCCCATTACAATCACCTGGAGGAGATAGTTTAAGACCCAAGGTCCAGGCTGTCATCCAAATTACGTCATAATTTCTGGTGGTAGAAATCAGATATCAGCAGTTTTTAAGGTTTTCCAGGTGATCCCAACATGCAGCTAAGTTTGAGAAAAGAATTGTGAAAAAATCACTATCGTATCTTGGGAGAATTTTGAATACTATTGCATGGCACCCCAAACAACAAATAAAACAAAAACAACAAAGAAAACAAAAACTAATTTTTCAATGTTTTCAAGTCTGGCAT
The DNA here is from genome assembly GCF_002201575.2 of Neomonachus schauinslandi. Lineage (NCBI taxonomy): Eukaryota > Metazoa > Chordata > Mammalia > Carnivora > Phocidae > Neomonachus > Neomonachus schauinslandi. The sequence goes on along the minus strand of NC_058414.1, from coordinate 48,476,435 downwards.
GTTATAATATTAAACAACATAATCAAGTCTTGAACCAGATTTTATATATATATGTACACACACATATACATATATTTATATGTATATATAAATGACTGATGTGCCAATTCAATCAAATGATTGATCCTATAACTCCAAATGAGAACCAAAGGGGCTTGGTTATGTACTGATAAGATCTTCTGGGTTTTCCCTTTTGGGTTCTGAGCATGAAGGAGTCCTTGGCACTCTTTTGTAGCAGGTTGTATTCTTTGTAATTACAAGTTTAAAAGTCACATGTATATTACACATGGCACAGTGAGTTAAATAAGAACATTAATATTGTCCCTTTCCTATGAGAGGTAGAAGAGTCTCAACATATATAAAGACAGAAGACATCTTTAGATTTTATAATAATGCTAACTGTTGTACCATTAGATAAAGTGACAATTAATAGTCCACTATCGATTTATCTTCCAGCCTTACTAGCTAGATCTTAAACTATATCATATTATATCATCATATTAATATTTGAGACATTCATGATAATATATCATAGGTTGAATATACCAAAAATATATTGTCCCATATGTCTATTTCTGTTGCTTATCATTGCTCCATATAGGATATTTAACATAATAGAAATTTAAGACACTTTAGTCATTTCTTCCATCTCAACTAGATAGCACCTTTAGTGGATGGCCTTAGAGTTAATCTTAAAAAATTGTGTTCCAAAATCTGAGGCATAAAAAGGACTTGACCTGACAATAGCTTTTCACAATCAAGACTATGTTGCTGCCCTTTCATAAGAAAACATCCAAACAAAAGTTTTGGTGATAATATGCTAAAATCATCATTGATTTAATTGCTAATCGTGAATTGGTAAATGAAAGTACTAGAAAAAATAAAATGGAATAAAAGAAGATTATAAGTAAGACTTCTGTAGTCTCTGCTAAGTCAAGAATTGGATCTATTTCTCATGGTCACATTCAATTTACTAATCTGTTTTGGGCCTTGTTACATTGATGATGCATTCATTGCATGGTATTTGACATCAAATGAGAGGAAAAGGTCAGCAATCAATAAGAAAGGCCTAGGATACAATCAGGCTTCGAGAGAAGTGCAAATTAAAAGTCAACAGAAAGAGTAGCTTTATAGTTATTATTTTAAAATGCTAAAAAGCACTTGCATCTGAATTGCTGATTATATTTCAGGGTTTTTTTTTTCCCTCTGGTTAACTCACATATTCCCATCTAATTAAACTCTGCATAATTGTCTTCTCACCTTAGTAACTATCATTTCAAAATGGTGAATTGTGATAATTTTAGCAGAGTCTGACCTCCAGTTCACATTCATAATATCTATTCATAAAGGATTTGTTACCAAATTTATTTTTGCCACTATGAATAAAGTACTTTTTCAAGAGGCTCAATAAATAGAAGATAGATATTAATATTGATATTTATACATGCATTAGAGGTGTAGATAGATGTCAATAACAAGAATGAAAGGAAAATTAATAGCACATATGCAAATAAATAATACATGTAGTGTGCTATACCCAAGTTAAACATGGACATACATAGAGCCTTTGGAAATATCTAGTTGCAAAAAAAAATTTTAACGACAAATCCTTTATATTTATTCATTTATGTTAATTACAAATAACTGCTAATTGATAATACTCTATCAACCATGTTTTATTGTGTATTTTTTGAAAAGCAATGAAAATTAAGTCACTTTCTTTTAAATTAAAAAAAAGACTGAATCTTAATCTACTCCAGCTCAACATCAAATTAGTAAGGTTTTACTAGGAGATCTTGTTGTATCATTCACTCTATCTGCTATTAGAATTATTATTTTCTAATCATGTAACCTGATATGTCTATTTAGCATGACATTTACTTTACTTTTTAAGATATTTTTATTGGATATAGAAATCTGAGTTCATCAATTTCCCCCCCCCAGCACTTTATTTATTTATTTGTTTGTTTATTTATTTATTTTTAAGTAGGGTCCACGCCCAGCACGGGACCCAATGTGGGGCTTGAACTCACAACTGTGTGATGGAGACCTGAGCTGAGTTTAGGAATCAGTCTGTCGCCTAACCAAGTGAGCCACCCAGGTGCCCCAATATTTACTTTAATAGGTACTGAACAGAATGGTTGTAATAGGCAGTTATGGTGGAAAGAATAATATTTAGTCAAGGCAAAACAAGGAAACTTCAAAACAGCTGAATAAAATTAATGTCTTCGAAAGTTTAGATTTAGTGTGTGAAATATCCTTTTTTTGCAATCACTGTGAAATTTAGGTATCAAAATCAAATTCATTATAGTTGGAATTAAAGCATTTGGATTTGATGTAACTCTTGAAAATGTTTTTTAGCACTGAAGTGGCAACTCACTGCATACCTTAAATTCAGCACTTGTATGCTTCCTCTAGTCATATAGTTCTAATAAAAAATGAAATGCATAGGAAATCTTTGATAAAATCCTGTAGACACCCAGAAGGAATTCAGTGGGAAAATGATTTAGGGCCCTCAGTGCTAGAGTGTGTTCTCTTGTTAGAATGTTTCCTTCCCTCAAGGGCAGACAGAGGTGACTTCCATCTTGGTCTTATTGGAACGTATTAGAATATAGCTCTGTGTTGAATTAAATGAGTCTAGATTTGTGAACTAAGTAGATGTTTGGCCAATATTGTTATATCCACAAAGAGAGACCTTTTAGAATAGATATCCCAAAAGACGTTCTCCTTGTCAGTGTCATTTTCAATTCCATTGGTTTATCCATTACTCCTGACTCATTAGCTAACATTGCATTTGGTGCCTTAGCTTGCATATTTTGCAAATTGTCTAGAAGAGCTACAGGGTAGCAACTACTACAGAAATCCCAATGGAAAGATGTTTTAGCTTCCAGGTTCAAGAACTGATTGAAATGAATGCCAAACCGACTGGATAATTATATCCAGTGCAAATTAGACTGGGTGATAGTTTATCATCTGCACTGGCAGACTTGCTGAAGGATTTATTTTCTTACAAATGAAGAATGAAACAGTTTGGGGAGGTTTATGCAGGAAACTAAATATTTTCCTTTGAATTTTATTAACTGCACACTAAGGATTACCTTGTATTATTGATTTCATTTTATAGTGGTGGGATTAGGCCCTTGAATCTGAGACAGGGTGTCTAAACTGAATGGCATTGTCAAGTGATACCAGTATGTTCAACCAAAATTCATTGTTACTAAAACTGGTCATGGGTTTGACAGGCATAAAGACATTTTACTATTAAAATATAAATATCAGGGTTTTTTTCAGTAGGAATAAAGGCCTTTTTGGGGGGTATTTGTTATTAAATTCACACAAATTTAAAAATCTTTTACATTACAATCTTGGTGAATTTTCACACAAAGTCATTTGAGTCCTTTTATTCATTGAGGTGTTAGCCTAAAGTTGGTATTGAAAGACAGACTAACACACAGAACCGAGTAGTTTAGTAACCAGGACTTTTTGGCAATCCATTACAATCTTTAATTAGCACTATATGTTAATACAGTTAACCCTTGAACAACATGGGTTGGAACTGTGCCGGTCCAGTAATACATGGATTTTTTTGGTATAGTATTGTAGATGTATTTTCTCTTACGATTTTCTTAATATTTTCTTTTCTCTATCTTGCTTTATTGTAAAAATACAGTATATAATACGTATAACAAACACAATGTTAATAAACTGTTTATTTTATCAGTAAGGCTTCTCATCAACAGCAGAGTATTAGTAGTTAAGTTTTTGGGAGACAAAAGCTATACATGAATTTTTTACTGCAAGATGTTGACACCCTTAACCCCCACATTATTCAAGGGTCAAATGTGGTTGACAATTTTTACTAACTGGAGGTTTCTATATATTTTTTTGCCTTGTTTCCTCTCTTACTTCTCATTTGTGTGTGTTTTTTATTAATTCCTCAAACTTATAGAGTTAAAAAAAATAACCAACTCTTTCTTGCTACATATTTCTTTATTGTACACCAAAGATAAAAATCACCAGATGCATTAATAATCTAATGAAAGGTTACCATTTTGCCTGTATGATACTATCTTTCCTAAGAATTGATTAATTTTGTCCAGTTTGTGTACTAATTAAGAAGAGTTTTACATTTAATCTGTGACAGTTTGACATTTTAAAAAAAGTAATAAACAATAAAGTTTTCAATTTAACTTATTTGCAATTCTTTAGTCATTTCATAGAAGGCATGCGAACTTGTTTTTTTTTAAGTTTTTACTTAAATTCCAGTTAGTTAACATACAGTGTAATATTAGTTTCATGTATACAATATAGGGATTCAATACTTCCATATGACACTGGGTGCTCATCACAACCAGTGCATAGCTTAATCCCCGTCATGTATTTAACGCATCCCTCCACCCACCACCATTCTAGTAGCCATCAGTTTGTTCTCTACCTGGGATACAGTTTAGACTATCTGCTGCTAATCAGTTGGGTGAAATTATACTTGTGTCTTAATGGTCCTCTGGCTCAACTACTTGATCAGTAAAATAAGGGAGGTGACCTAGATAATATTGAAAGTGCCTTCCAGCCCCAAACACTCATATTCTGTTAGCCCAAACAATTTGTCCATATTTTCAATCACACTGATGCCCACAAAGGCAGATTTGACTGGCCCTGATGCTATTCTCTGGTTCTGATGATATTTCCAGTTCACTCAATTGCGAAATTTCAGAATAAGATTTTGGTCAGACTTGTTATGGAATTGATATATTCCATCATAATCAATACCTTGTTAATGCAAGCAGTGTAAGATGAAACTAGAGACCCAGCTCCAGGAAGGCTGAGACTATAATCTGTTACTGGGCATTTTCTCCATTTTTGTCTAAACTTGAGTGAACCCCAGGGACATATTAAGGACCAGGGAAAAGATGAGGCAATTTTGTACAAAAGGTATTAACAATTTGCTCTTCAAAAAACACTATTGCTACTCTATTGCCTACTCATTTCTAGAGAAAATAATAAGAGGAAGTGGCTATAGCCTATATAGAGAATTGGGTTTTATTGTAGAATAATGACATTATGCTCTTGTTGACAGTTTCCATTTTGAAAACCTCAAATATGAATACATACTGTGATGTAAGTGGGATAGTGATATTTCTGGTCAAAATATTTTGTGATATTTGGAATTCATTCATTGATCTATTCATTCATTTAGTATTTGTTGAAAATCTAGTCATGTCTATTAGGTTCTCAGAACACATTGGGGGACAAATGGCAATTTAATTAAGAAAATAACAAATGCCCTACTGCAAAATGCAAAAGTAATTACATATAATCTCATTTTGAGCAAGATTCATAGGGCAACATTACTATGATCCTTTACCTAAATTGCACTATCTGGACTTAAAACAGGAAGAATATATTTAAGAAGAGAATGCTAACATTGTCATAAAAATTTGAGATAGACTATAGCAAACAGTAAAAGTATACTGGAAAACATTTTTTTTTCCTTATAATTGTTAGGTCTGTCAAAAAAGCTGAAGCTTTTATTTTTAAGCAAACATGATCTTAGCAGTAACTTTCTGAAAAGAACCTATCTTCTTATATAAAGTTATTATATATTTTATAGAGATTTTTCTCTTTAATTATTTAGATATTCTTATAAGTTGCTTTTTGTAGACCATCTTTTCTCTCAACACTGATATTAAATATAAAAATTCCTGTTTCCTAATAGTTTCCATACATTAAGTGGAGCCATTTTATTGCTAATCATAGCATGAGTAAAGGCAATAGCTACAGACAATTCTAGCAAACAAAATATTTAGATATTTGTTCATCTAGGGCACCAAATATTGCTTGTATCCAACATTTACATAGAAATTTTAAAATAATTGTAAACTTTAGAAATAATGTCATTGCAATCAGTTTGCTCAGGAGAGGAGTAGCATGATGATTGGCCTGGCCAAGTATGGTAAGCTCTCAGCAAAGCAATCTCCAAAAATATGGAGACTTTTATGGATTACAGCAGATTGCAGTGATATCATGCAACCCATACTCATACTGCATAACTTAAGCTGGTTTTCAGTCATTAAGATATGTTCAAGGGTAATAATATTTTAAGGACTTGAATTATATTTGTATAAATGTATGTTATATCCCCATTCCTCAATCCATATAATGGGGGGAAAAATCCAAGAGAATGCCTCTGGCAGATGTTGGAACTGGAACAAGGCTCTTTTTTGATCATTGTGTTCTGAGTTAAGACATTTATGATTCAGTAATATTATTAAGCTGAAACAGGTGTGCTTTCTGGACATTTTGGGTTAAGAATTTTTTATTGTGTTTTGTTGTCCCTTTTATTACCAGTAGTCATGATAAGTACGTTCAATGGGAAGATGACCACAATGCCAGAACAGCTGTATGTGGAGCTGAAATGAAGAGCTGGAAAATGCTGATGATAGGGGAAAAAGGCTTGTAAGGACATACAATCAACACCACAGCATAGCTTTGGAATGAGTTCTGAAAAGCCACAGTCTCTCAGGACTGCTGCCCAGAATAGGAACCTTCAGACCCTGTTCAATTTCAAGGCCATAAGAAGATCTGCCTCTCTCCTTCCCTGGTAAAAACAACAAACAAAGCAAATACAAACAAACAAAAATCCTCTCTCCAGCTCTTTTGTAACTACTGATACCCAATATTCTACATAGAAGATCATTTCCATTTTTTAACAGTTTTGGGTTTTTTTATACTTTTTAAAAATTTCAATTCAATTAGCCAACATATAGTACATCATTGTTTTTGATATAATGTTCAATGATTCATTAGTTGCGTATAACACCCAGTTGCTCATCACAGCACTCCATTTTTTAACATTTTTGATCCCTCTTGAATAAAAACATCTCTGGAAGAGAAAATATATTAAGGGAAGGTTTGCAAAGTCAATGCCTAGTAGGACCAGTAGGTTGGGAGTAAGACAAAGGAAAATGATGAGGATGTTAGAAAAAAGGCTCGCATAACAGAGTACTCTGAGATACAGTAGCAAAATACTACCAAAAGTACAAATGCTATATATGAACTTTCTTAATTTTTAAATACTAGCAGTAGACTTCAAAAAAAAAAAAAATCTCATACCTGCCAAACTATGCATACCAGTCTACCTGTTAGGTTTAAGTTTTTAACGCTGTTTAAGATCAGTTTAAGCTGGTCTGTGGGCCATATGGGGCTACTTAAAGGATCTCTCAGGAGTTAGGAGACTTGAATTCCAATCTGAAGTCTACTATTTCTGAACGGCTAAATTATATACTTCTTGAGATCTGAGTTGACATCTCTGTATTAGTTAGCGTCTCCAAAGAAAACAGACAGCCCACTCAGGGTAAGTTAAGGAGGATTTATTTATAAGGGGACTAATGATAAAAGTCTGGGTGGGATGTAAGGAAGGCACAAGGTATAGTGGAGGAGCTCAGAGCCAGCCACAGCAAAGCTGTCACAACCCCAGAGACCAAGAAGAGAGGGAAGGATGAGATTATTGGACTCTGGCAGGGGAGGGCACACATCGAGAGGAATAGGGGACTCTGGTCAATCTGAGGAGGTGGGCAAAGGATCCGGCAAATCTAGGGAGCCAGGGGAATAATGCCTTTGTCACTCTCCTTTCTCCTGCCTCTTTCTTTCTTTAAAAAACTTTATTTGACAGAGCGAGAGAGCACAAGCAGGGGGGACAGTAGAGGGAGAGGGAGAAGGAGGCTCCCCGCTGAGGAGGGAGATCGAGGACCCTGGGATCATGACCTGAGCCGAAGGCAGATGCTTAACCAACTGAGCCACTCAGGCACCCCTCTCCTTCCTCTTTCTAAGTGATCCTCTGCCAAGGCTGTCCACTGGCAGTCCTCATTGGAGGCCATGGGTTTGGGAATGGTGAATATAATTTGTATAGGTTAACCTTGGGGCAGAGGGCAGGGTGAGGGGCAGAGGGCAGGGTGCAGGGTAGAGGGGGGCTATGCAGAGCAAAACTTAAGCTGCCTGGGACAGTCACCTCAGGCATACTTTTTTTTTTTTTTAACAACGTCTGTAACAGCGTAGTACATTAAGCAGACACTGAAATGTTACAGTGTTATAGAATCTTTCTTTGTTGGGACATCTGGGTGGCTCATTCTAAGCATTGGACTCTTTTTTTTTTTTTTAAGATTTTATTTATTTATTTGACAGAGACAGAGATAGCGAGAGCAGGAACACAAGCAGCGGGAGTGGGACAGGGAGAAGCAGGCTTCCCCCCGAGGAGGGAGCCCGATGTGGGACTCGATCCCAGGACCCTGGGATCATGACCTGAGCCGAAGGCAGATGCTTAACGACTGAGCCACCCAGGCGCCCTAAGCATTGGACTCTTGATTTCAGCTCAGGCCATGATCTCAGGGCTGTGAGATCGAGCCCTACATAAGACTCTCTCTCTCTCTCTCTCTCTCCTTCTGCCCCTCCCCACCATCTCTCTCTTTCTCTCTCAAAAAAAAAAAAAAGAAGAAGAAGAAGAAGAATCTTTCTTTGTTTTTTCATTTCCAGAATGTAGATACTAAGATGCTCTCCAAGGTCCCTTCCACCATTAATCTTCCCATTTCATTATTTTATACTTGAGGTGAGAATCTGAAAGAGACATTTGGGAGAAATTCTGAGATTTTAGATGCCCTAGCTTAAGGTTAGATATCATATAATTCAAGAAGCCAATCAACCTAGTAAAGCCAAAAAGATACAAAATCTGAGATAGTTTTTTTGAGCAATATCTCATGTAGCACATGAAAAATTGGGGCATATTTACTGTAGACTCCTATAGCTTCTGAGACATTTTCATTTATTTACATTCTATGGATAGAGTTGGGGGGGGGTAGGAGTTAGGTGTTTGTTTTTGCTATTATCATTGTTACATATTTTAATAACAACCAAGTCATTAGGACATGCAGTCATAGGTGAATGATTAACTATAAACCAATTTCTATTTGAGTTTACTTCATGAAAGTCATTCAAGCTCTGAAATAGTATTAGTTGGAAAAAGAAGAAACCATCAATTCCAAAAATCCCTTACGAATTAACTGAGAATGACCCACCAAATATGATAATGCTCACCAAACGGCATTATCTAGAATACAGATATATACTATGTTAAGTCTGTTCCACAACCTTAGAAAATAAAGCTTTTGATTCTGGCAGTGTTTAAGCTAGGCAGCCATTGTGATCTATGATGAGAAGGAAACTTCAGAACTAAAACCATAAGATTGAAGGTCGATGGATTAAAAGGAGGTTGGCTACATTACTTCTGCATGATTTCAAAACGTGTAACTCTTATCCATTCACATTGTACTCTCCAGCACTCATCAGTGTAACCCATGAACTGCACAAAGTCATAGAAGGATATCATCATGGTTCCAAATGCAGCTAGTCTCTTCCTTTGGGACAGAGATGATCATATCACAGTTTCACAGAGTGGGACGGATCCAGGGAATGATGGCAGCAGAATGCCAAGACACTTTGAGTACACATCAAAGCCAATTTTGAAGCTCGGCTTAGGTGTGGAATGATGGGAAATGAAGCACTTGGCTTTCAGAATTTCAAAGACTCACTTTAAGAGGAAGCACTACATAGATAAAAGATGATGAGAAAGAATGAACAGCTGTGCCAGGCTTTGCTTAGTGGTTACACTGCCGAGCACAGCCTTCAGATGTACAAAGGATAAGAAGCAGTGCCAACTTTGCAATTGCTTCTTCACCTACATCTGAATGCATAGCAATAACATCTGTAACTGGAACGGTTCCCTGTTCTTCTTATTCCATTCCTTTACATTTGAAAGGCCATATGTTGGGTTTAATCCACTAATGATAATATTACTTGATCAAACAAAGGTTCTAGAATGTTAGGATCCTAGGAATGGGAATGCAAAGAAAAGATTCAATGGGGAATCCATTTAAACCACTTTTATTTTATGTGGTGTGTTGTTAGATAGTATTGCATTGTAGTTAAGAGTACAGGGACTGGAGCCATCATACCTGGGTATGAATCCAGGCCTTGCCCTTAATAGTTGACTATTTAAGCAATAGGTACTTTAATTTCCTCCTCTATAAAATGGGGTAATTAAATCTGCCTTAAACAAGTTCCTGAATTTAAGGGCTTACAGTGATAGTTGTTACTGCTAATATTATTATATTATTATTATTATGTTTCTTAGTTGACACCAGCTTGCTGAGTGGGGGAGAATGCAGACTTGGGTAGGGATTTCTTCTCTAAGCCCTTGATCCAGAAAGTAGACTAAGAGTAAGACAGGGGGAAACACGGGGAAAAAAGGAAGAGTTGGTAAGGTAGGAGAATGCAAGGTTGAGGACAGAAACATTTTTGGAAGATATTCTGGATTGAGCTTATTTAATTTTAAGTGAAAATGAAAAGCTCTGTCATTTTGATAGCTTTTAAAGAAGGAGTGTGTGTGCTCTCTGTCTCTTTTATTGTCAATGCCTTTATCCATTGCCTTTTTGAATCATCCTAGGTTTGCTTTTCTAGGCTATGTTGTCATTTCCCATTTATTTCATGTATTTTGTGACAGGAAAATTGGTGTAGGAAACATTTTCATGCATTTATGCTCCTTTTGCCCCTATACTTAATTCTGAAAATTATTGGATTTGCTTACTTTACCAATATGTCATCCAAGGCTCACACTTTCTCATTCATTTCCTCAACAACAGAGACAGTAGTTTTCCACTTCATTTCTGATTTTTTGCATTTCCAATGCAATATGTTAATCCAATTTTAAATGTTCAGACTATTGCTTTATTCTAACTTTTCTTTTTATAATTTATGTTAACTGATGACTTATAACTCTCTAATGTCATTCTCTAAATGTTTTGAGCATGGCTCCACAAGAAAAAAAAACACTTTGAGTACCTTAATCCAAGACACATTCACTTACTTACAAGTTATATAACCATATTAATGCATTATGTACATTATAAAACACAAATTTAAAAACAGTAATAGAATTAAATGAGTTAAAATGAATACAAATTATTTTTCCTGTAGCCCAATGGATGATTAAAACTTAATAATAATAATGACAAGAACGATAACATGTGAACTTGAAAATAGTAAATGTCATATAATTTTGGGAAAACTTGTGCAAGATTTTATACTGTTTAATTAAACTATACTTTTAAGTACTTCTTGCACATTTCTCAGTCCTCTTTTATAACCTTCTTAAAATGCTCTATGCTCTCAGTAACTGTGTTTTATGAATTATCATCTTCTTTGAGAACCTGATTAACCTTTCCCTTATTTACTAATTTCTTTGTCAAACATATTTTCTTCTAGATGCCAGGATAACTTTATGAGGAGAAACCCAGAAGATAATGACATAAATGGAAGTAAAACATTTAGCACCATTCTGAAAAGCAATGGCAAAATTCCAGGTTAATGTGCCTGCTGTATCTGGAAGTATATCTTATCCTTGGCCTCACAAGAAGATATTTAGAAGGTATCAATAGAGGCTTTGTTACTAAAGATTCTTTCAACATAGTTTACTGGCATTAAAAAAGTGATGAAATTTTTTTTATACCAGTATACCCTTAATGTGCTTGGCAAATTTGTTTTATCTTTCAGAAACATTACATTCCTAACTAATGTCTGTATTTAATATGGATATTAACTCTCCATTTGCGTCTTTTTTATATTAGAAAAGGAAGAAACACCAGAAACATTAGAATTTCCATTTCCATAGGTGAAAAAAATTAATTTTTTGAATTATTCTATACTAGAAATAAAGTATGACTTGGTCATTTTTTTTAAAGATTGTATTTATTTATTTGTCAGAGAGAGAGCACAAGCAGGGGGAGTGGCAGGCAGAGGGAGAAGCAGGCTCCCTGCCGAGCAAGGAGCCCGATGCGGGGCCCCACCCCAGGACCCTGGGATCATGACCCCAGCCGAAGGCAGACGCTTAACTGACTGAGCCACCCAGGTGCCCTGACTTGGTCATTTTTAAATAGTGGTTAGCTATTTATCACTTTTTTCTCTCCTGTTTGTATTTGCTTCCCATAGGTGAAACTACAAGTTACACACAAGTCATACCAGCTCTGATTAGTAAGCTATTTCAATTATCATTCAGCACATAAGCCTTGGATTAACAATCCAACTCTTTCGAAATGGGAAGAGAAATCATACTATTGAATGCCTATCTCATCTATTACAACCACATACTCAACTATCTAATTACACTAGGTTTTGTGTACATCATTTTTCCCCCTTCAATTAGATTGAAATTTCTTGGAGAGGTAAACCATGTTTTGTACCATCTGCTTAGCTCTTATGTAATAAGTTGGTAGGCTCCTGGTGAGGAAGAATTCCTCTTGTTTTTCCAAACCAAGGAATTCCTTAGTGGATGAGGGAGTTGGTGTTGACTGTTGCTGTGAGACAGGCAGAGCTGTCAAGACCCTGTTGACATAGCGAGATGGCCAGAAGTGCCACCTCTTCTTCTTCCCACCATGGGAAATATCTCTTAAACCATCGCAAGGAGGCATAGCTGTAATTCCACCCTCCTGCTGATGGTAGGTCTTGTACAATCCCTGATTCCTGGCTGGTTGGGATCCCACTGCAGCAGATGAATGCTACACAGATAGCTGTAAATTAATTCACAGAAAAACAAAAAGTGCTGGTGAGATTTGATGGAAGAGGTAGTTCAACACAAAGGTTGGATCCAGCCTCTGTCAAGGATTTATGGAAAGTCTATTTCATGTAGATGGTGTTTTCCCCAATGTTTCTTATTTCTTCCCAACTTTTTCCAGGCTCTTTATTTCAACTTGCAATTCCCTTCTATATTTCTTTTTTTTTTTAAAGATTTTATTTATTTATTTGACAGAGACAGAGATAGCGAGAGCAGGAACACAAGCAGAGGGAGTGGGAGAGGGAGAAGCAGGCTTCTCGCAGAGCGGGGAGCCTGATGTGGGGCTCGATCCCAGGACCCTGGGATCATGACCTGAGCCGAAGGCAGATGCTTAACGACTGAGCCACTCAGGCACCTCTCCCTTCTATATTTCTTGATTCTAGAGTTCAGTCCTTTTGAGAGGTGAAAGCAGAATCTCAAGCAGATTTTTGAAGCCCAGACAGATGACTAATTACAGTGTATACACTGCTCTTAACACAAAGATTCATTGTCTAATAAAACAGAAAAATCTTAGCAATGTGCATGAGACAAAGTAGGTTTTTGTGCAAGTCTAATAGATGCATGCTCTCTTTGATATGGTTTTCTATATCAACATAGGGTTAGTTGAGTCAGGCAGTAGTATTTTGATTTGTTCCTTCTTTCTTAGTCCTAAACTTCTTTTAAGGATGTTCATACAAAAATCTGTTTTCAAACCATATCCAAAAAGGTGTCAATATTGCCATATTCTTTTAACTCGATGAAACCTGGGAGAGCTTAGACAGCTCTTCACTTTAGCCCTTACTTTCTACAATTTGTTATTTCTTGAAACAGTTGTCTTTTTCTACTATAGATGAGATCTGAGATTTAATAGGCCTTAGCAATGGCCTACAGTGAGTAAGTGGTTTACTCTTACACAGGAGCTAGTCTGTTTCTGGAAAGACAAACATGACGCAGAAAATGTGTTAGTGATAAGATTAAATGGGTGGAAAAGATTCCAATCTGTAAGACATTATAAAAGTCATTTTTGGGCTGGTGCTATTCCCCGTGACCTCATTTCTCTGGTAGATCTAAGAAGAGTTGTTGATTTTTCAGGGTTTTATTTTTTTATTTTTATTTTTTTTACCTGTTGTTAGAACAGAATGTGATCTCTAAGCTCTTTATATGCTGAACTGTAGTCCTGTTTTTAAGACTCTCTCTAGTTATAACTTGGATAAGCCTCCAATTCGTCAGTAGGTTATACTGACGAATCGCCCTGGGTATGGCACCCTCCCCTTTTACCATCTTCTGGGAAACACAGTCATAATCAGTCTGTGCATACTTAATGATCCTGTGTCATTTAACCATGTCTTCAATGCCACTCCATTACAACAATCACAGAATTCCAGTGGCATAAATAATAAGCATTTATTTAGATCATTGTCTAAGGATTTTCTGGAGGTCAGTTGATCTAGATGGGGTTTGGATTAGCATGGTTAATATCAGCTGGACTCATGTCTGCATCTGGAGGACAACTGGAGTTCAGCTGATACAAACTAGACTCAGCTGGGGCAGTTGGGCTCTGTTCTTCATGTCTCTCAGCTTCCTGCAATGACCTGACCTGCTAGCTGGGTATCTCATGGAGAGACTTTTGGAGAGGCTCGAGAAAGCCTACTAGCACACGAGCTTTTTTTTTTTTTTTTTTTAAGATTTTATTTATTTATTTGATAGAGACACAGCGAGAGAGGGAACACAAGCAGGGGGAGCGGAAGAGGGAGAAGCAGTCATCCCACTGAGCAGGGAGCCTGATGCAGGGCTCGATCCCAGAACCCTGGGATCATGACCTGAGCCGAAGGCAGACACTTAACGTCTGAACCACCCAGGCGCCCCTCACAGGCGCTTTTTAAGCCTTTCATCACTCGTGTTCTCTGACCTTCTATTTTCTAAAGAAAGTCACATCACTAAATTTAAAGTCAAAGGGAGGGGAATTATACTGTTTCTTTACTGGAAGAAACTGCAGGTAACATGCCCAAGGGTTTGATACTCTAGAAGGGGTAAAGATTTAATGCAATTAGTAGAATATTCTACACATACCTTTATCCAAATCCAGTCTATGTCTCAGGCCTTGGAACTCTTAGACTCAACCTTTCTCAGTGTATTTATAGTTGTTGAGGAAGAGCATAGTAAATTTTGAACTGAATTTCTCTCAATTTTCATTGTATGTACTATAAAGTACCTATTCTTTAGATGAAAGACTGAAAACTTTATTACTCTTCAATATGATTTTGTTAGCTACATTTGATAAAAAGAAGTGAACAAATAAACAGTTCATCCAAAAAACCCACTGATCCTTAGAACTGATTTTGATCAGACTGTATAAAAAAGAGAGCAAATCTCATCCCAAAGAGAAAATTTTAGCAATTTTATACACTGACAAAAATGATTTGTTTTATTTAAGTAATGAAAAGGATGAAAGTGTTTTGGAGGGCAGTCACAATAAAAATATGAATTTTATACTAATGAAATAAAATCTCTAATCTGTTCTTGGTCAAACACATTTTATACAAATCAAATAATCATTTAACCCAAAGTTTTAAAGAAACAAAGCATATGTCCACTTATGAATCCCAAGAATACTGTCTTAATCTTAGGGCACCTAATTTGATTAATTTAGTTCTCTGTGTCTTCAGCTACATAAAGAGAAGCTGGAAAAGATGAGACTAAAATGCCCTCTCAAGTTAACATATCCATATTCTGTTATGTTGTTCAAGTGCTATCATTTATTCCATTGTATCTGCTATTTGTGCTTGAAAACAGCATTCAGTGAGGAGATCTTTTTGCAGGGGTGCCTTTTGGCAAAATTATGGAGCGGGCTGGAAACCAGTTTGGCTTCTTACAAACCTGAAACATGAATGAAAAGTTAATAGTTGTTTGGATACTTCTAGCACCTATTAATTGAATTTATTCAGCCAAAACTTCTTGAGTGCCTACTAGGTGCTCAGCACTATAACAGGTACAGGAGATACATTGAGGAACGCACCAGATAAGATTCCTCATTTGCATACTACTGGTAAAAGTGGAAATTGGCTTAACCATTTTGGAAAACTATGTGGCATATCTACTGAAATTGAACATATGCATACCCGATGGCTCAACAATTACAGTGCTTGGTATATATACCACAGAGATATGTACATGTGTTCGCCAAAAGATGTGTTTTTCCTGAACATATATTTATAGCAGTATTATTTGGAATAGTTCCAAGTAGGAATTACCCAAATGCAAATCAGCAGTAGAATGGATAAATTGTGGTGTCTTCATACAAGTAATAACATAGAGCAATAAGGGTGGTTTACAACTACACAAAACAATATGATTCTCATAAAAGTTATGTTGAACAAAAGAAGCCTGACACAAAATAGTACACACCATATAATTTTATTGTTATTAAGTCCAAGAAGAGGCAAAAGAAATCTTAGCTTTTAGAAGTCAGGAAATGCTTACCTTTGGAGTGTAACAGTTTAGAACATAGTACCGAGAGTCTTCTGGCGTGTTGCTCGTCTTCTGTTTTTTAATTTGGGTACTTGTTATACAGTTGTGTTCAATTTATGAAAGTTTCTTGACCGCTACACTAAGGATATGTGTACTTTCCTTCATGAATATTATAATTTGATTAAAAAATTTTTCCCTCCCTAAGAAAAATGATCATGGGTAGTTTATAGTTTAGAGTGGCAATTAAGAAATAAAAAAATAGATAAATGGCAGTAAGTGCAGGGAAGGAAGTGAAGAGAGTGTAGCAAATCTTAATCAGGTATTTACAACAGGAAAAGCACACAAAACAAAACAAAACAAAGCAGCTGATCCTTTGTTTTGTTGATGGTCCTTTGTTTGACAATGGAAGTCAATATAAACAGAACATCTGGATATTCAAAACTGCCATTTGCCTTCCAGTACTGAGAGTACTCATTAAAAGGGAGGTGTCCCATCTCTAGTGGAAGATGTTGTAGACTGGTCAGTTGATTGTTGTGATTGTTCGGTAATGTGTAATTACGCAATGCTCCTTGCATATTCTTGCTTTAAGATCTCTAATTATTTTGTCCAACATGCCTATGGCTGCACTTCCCCATTCTGCTAGCATCTGTTCTCTTTTATATCTCCCCTGTCCCAGAGGGGGTGCTGTCAGCATTTGAGGACTTATAATGGGATGGGTGACATTAAGAACATATGGGAAGCTCGTACTTTGGCTTCATTGTAAACAAATGTAATTTAGACCTATTAATTAATTAATTTTTGCTAGCTGAGATCTAGATATTGCACAAATCTTTTTTTTTCCCAATCTTCAAAAGAATTTTTTTTCTTGGTTATATTCTTAGGCATCTGCAAAATCTATTGCATATATTTAATAATGAGAGTAGCATCTGTCACTTAAAAAAATAGCTCCACTGTATTGTAGTAAATGAACATTTATAGATTAAACTCTAAATTAAGTTCTATTTGAGCCCAATTTAGTCATCTGCCCAAAAGAAGTTTAATTATGCCAACTGACCTGTGAAAATCCCTGGCATCCTAGGATAAGAACATGAGTCAATAACTAAGCCTTCATCATCACTTTTTCTCATAATTAATGTGTGAGCAGAAAAATCTCTTTTTAATAATTATAACAATTTAAAAAAAAACACAAAATCTGTTTAAAACATGCTGTTAATATGTAACAGGCTAAGCAATGTCTAAGAAATGTAATCCTGATTAGAAAAAGATTCATTTCCACTTACTCTATGCTACCAAATTTCTTGGCTTGGTCACCAGACCCCTACATGTTGCTTGGTGTCAGTTTACATTATCTGCATGAGAATCAACTGATCTTGACAAATTGAATTCTCCAGACTGGTAAGGAGACAGCAGTTTAAAGTCCTCTTTGAAAAGAACTATTTCAGGTCAACTTTTGGATATAACTACAGGATCTAATTGTCTAGTTCTTTTTATCCAGGACTTTGCCTCTCCTCTCACTCCTTGCCTTTTGGTCAATCCATTCCTTATTAATGGACTCACCAAGTGGTGGGCAGGCTGAGAAAAGAGAAAGGAATTTAATTGGTTGATTGAGTAACTGTACACAACTCTGAGCCTCTTAGAATTCTCATAGAGAATATTTGTAGAGATGATGTTCAACAGTTTCAAAAGAGTGTTATTTAGCAAAGTGAAAAATATATCTGAATTTTGAGTCTTAAAGCACATTTAAACAGTACTGAAATGAGATATTTTCTAATCTTCAAGTTCATGATTCCATTTTCAAAGTAAAATAATGATATCTTGAATGGTTGAACCTTAAAATTCGTTTTATAACCTCTTTGGTTTGTGTGTAAAATAATGTCTTGGGTTATATATCTGGAAAAAGGTGTAATTGGTCCAAAGAAAGGTATATCCTTAAGAATGGATGTTCAAACAGTGATTTTTTTTTTCTTCTTTTCCTCAAACATGAAATTATGGTCCTTAAAAAAACAGAAGCTTAGATAGAACTGGGTATTAACTGAAAGGATGCCCATGATTTATGTACATTTAAAACAAATATGCATTCACATAAATGCAGGAGAGTAATTGAAATGTAATTTCAATATGGAGAGGGAGTTTAAAACACTGGAAAAGAATTCAGCACAAACTAGTTGTTGTTGTTTTTTGGTTTTTTTTTCCCCAATCTTTTCTATAAAGACAGAAATTGGAGGAAACTTTTACTGAACTAAATCAAATTAATGGTTTGGTAAATACTTCAAATTTTTAATTGAGTACACATATTCTTCATTTCCCTGAGGTGTTTAATTCATCATCCAACAAGTGTATTTACTGAGCACCTGGATATATCAGGCATTTCTCTGGCCCTGGAATTGCTGTGGAGATACAGATATATTCTCTATCCACAGAGATTTCATTATGGGACAAGATGACAAAGGAGCACCATTATGGAACAAACTCAAAGGATCATGAACAGAGAATAGAGCACAAAAATTGCCTTGCTGATTAACTGCCAAACTACCAACACTTCTGTGGGTGGCAGGTTGATTGCCTAGGCAGGTATATATCAAGCATTCTCTTCATTACATGCTTTGCCTTTTTACTGATAAAAAGTGCTTGGGGGGGACACAAGTTGATACTGGTTGGAACCCCTCAAACACCACAACCTTTTTGTTCAAAGGCACAGGCAGGCTTGAAAACAGAAGGCCACCATTCTTTAACCTCACCACCCTCCAGCCCCCCACCCCTGGCTTTTTTTTTTTTTTTTAAGAATTCATTATGGGGAAAACATTGTGTTAGATCCTGAAGGGAATGCGACAAAAGCACAAGGCAGGGAGGAACCTTTCCTTCCTGTTGAGTAGAAGTCAGCAGAAGATGATAGAACCACAAAAATAGTCACCAATGTTAGCATAGAGTTTTCTTTAGAGCTGATGACAAAATTTCATTTGACTCACATAAATTTTGTTCTGAAAACTACCCTATGAGGTAAGGCAGGAAAATGATATTATTATAGCTCATTTATGAAGGAAGAAACTGAGCTCAGCAAAAATGAATGACTTTTTCAAAAATCAAAGAGCCAGGGTTGGAGCAAGACTTAACTTGTTTCTTCTTATTTACGACCATTTATGTTTCAAACCACATCTAGCTCTTTCCCATAAGAATGTTAATGATGTATAGACCCTCATTCATTCATTTATTCATCTATTTATTGAACATATTCTATTTGTGAGCCACCGTAAGAAGTCTCGGGGGATACAAAAATGAGCTATTGTTTGCTCTCAAGGTGTTCCCACACATTTGAATAGCACTTTATCTCTTACAAAACTCTTCATAAAAAGGATACAGTCATCACTTCATCCTCTGTAGTATATCATTATTAGTTATATTTTGCACATAGAGGAATTTAGTAACTCACCTAAAGTCATAAAGAAGGTAGGGGCCCAGGAAGATCCAGTCATTACTTAAGTGCTAAAATGAGTACAGAACTATCGAACACTGGCTCTAAATTTTGTTGGACATGTATCTCTATCACTAAAAAAATTTTGAGCATGACTAGCAAGATACACGTAACACATTTTTAGCTAGTATACATCTGCTGCTATACTAATGTTAACACATTGCAAAACTCACAAAAAAATAAAATTTCAAAAAGATGAAAATGAAAGCAAATGCAAATAGAAGCTTTAATATTTACTTTCTGTTCCCTAATGGATGATCTTGCACACCTTTGAGGGTATACATACCTTCCTTTAGAGATCACTATTATAATAAACAAGTATTAAAAGGAGGCAGTCAACATGGGTGAGTGGTACAGTGGGGGTGGTATTGCATTGAGTCCTGGGCATCTTTTAAACTATGAGTGAATAATCAGCAATCTAAAAAAACCTTGATCTTCAGACTCTGGTCATAAATGCTTCCATCAAACACTAGAGAGATGCAAGTTTTTTATGTTCACTTCTCCTAGTTTTTGTCTCAGTTGTGCTTTTCAGCTTTTTGACAACATGACAACAAAAGACTTCGAATGCTAATGATTATAAGCAAGAAAATTTTGAATAAATGGATGTCTGTCCCAGAAGCACAAAAAGGAGAAATACTTAGATTTTATTCCATTCATGTGACAAAACTTAATTAAAAGGGGAATCTTTGAACCAGCAACATTTTATTTTAATGCCCAAATAGCTATTAATATAATTTGTGCTGTTGTAATAACTACACCACTTTATGGAAACATTTAGCTATCATTCATGAAGAAGAGATCACTTTCTCTCCCACAACAAACTCCTTAGTGGAGCTCCATTTTAATTACTTTTTAATAATTTGAACAAACTCTTCCTTCACAGAAAACAATTTTCCACTTCAAACTGAGGGTAAAGTTCAATTTTTTAGATGTTATCTCAATGAATAGTTTTTACCAGGGAAAAATAAGCAAATTTTAATTCATCCTTTCTTTGAGGGATCTAAAACATGCAATTGAGGCGTATAAAATCAATTTTGTAAAATCCCAAACCTAATATACACACACAAAACCCCTCACAGTCTTCTAAAATTAGTTAACAACAAGCAATGGAATAATAAATGAAAGTTTTTGTCTGTACCGTTGCATTACCCAACTTGAGGAGTCAAAGTTTGCAGCATATTTTCTAGGCCTGGTGTCTCCTGGAATTTTGCAACACGGTGGCTTTGGTCCCTGGGTATTATGCTAGGACAAGCTAGGAAATGAAAGTATTGTTTTTGTAAAGGGTAGTGATGTCTCTGTGTTATACCAGGGATCTTTGAAAAAAATTGAACATGTTTAAAACTTTTAAAAAACTTGTTTTCAAAATCAACAACAAAGGCCATTAAAAATTGAGTCACTGTGAAATTTGGGGGAATATTTCATCATGAACGTGGAGTTCAATTTCAATTTACTCATATTATACTTCTATTCAAAACAAGTTGTGGTGGCTTATGTCAGACAATTTTTGAAATGAAAATTTAGAAATAATAGAAAATGTTGAAGTCAGGTAAGAAAGTGGGGAAGTAATAATGTTTGGAGAAAAAAAATTTAATTCGTGTTCTAGAATGATGATGTAAGAGCCATCATTCATGATGAAAAGAAATCTTGATTTCTAAGGCATCTTATAGTTTTCAATGCCTTCTTCGCTTCTAGGCTTAAAAACTTAGCTCATCTCATTTTTATGAGTGTGTGCTGTAGGTCCCGGTGAGCAATATCTGAAGAATAGTTTATTGTAAAATTTGGTCAAGATTGGCAGTGAAGAACTGAACGTCACTATGAAGAGTACTGAGAACAAACTGAAAACCTTGACCTCTCCTTTGGAGGTCAGCATAGTTTATATAGCCCTGGCATCCCAGGGCTTTTGTCAAGTCACTTATTTCAGGCTCCCCATCAGCAAAAAGTAACAACGATCAACCTCCATTTCACACACACAGTTGTGAGACCTGAAAGAATTATTGATATAAACACATAAGACTGTTCTTTGCATGCAATACACATAATTAACTATAATTACTCAACAAGTTCATGGAACCACAGAGAAAAAGTGAACCTGTCCCTTGATTCAGTGCTCAATCCATCATGCAAACCAGTTAGATTTTCCACCTTTGTGTATAATCTAGTAGAGTGATTTCCAATAGAGGTGCTCATCAGAATTAGAACTTCCAAGCTGTCCCCTCAGAATCTGATTCAGCATTCGCACCTGTAAAAGCCCTACAGATGATTTTGATGTGTAGCCTGTCTGAGAACTACTCATCTATATTATGTGCCAAGAAGGACGTGGACCTTCTTTTAACCTCCCAAGTTTCTAGCTCATCATTTGCCTTTGCCTTAGCTGCTGTTATTACTATGGGGGTCTCTGTTTCCACCTGCATTCGGATAAGAAGTTTGAACATACAGGCCAAAGTCAAAGTCATCCTCCCTCTCCCACACCATCTGATTTTCCCCATCTGTTGACAGTTTCTTCCACTGTTTCCTGGCCTGACACATTTACTCATAAACTTGTCACTTACTCTTCAGAAAATTGGGGCCTGGGGACAGTGCTCTCAGAACTGCTTACTCTAGCTCTAGTCCTAAAATATGAAGAAGCAATTCACAGTTCAAATGTAGAATACATGATTTGAAAAGAGAGGTCTAATTCAGAAAAACAAGGTAGTTGAAACGGGATCCCCCGTCCATATGAAAGAAATTAGGCAAGTGCATTATTTTTCTCCAAGTGTTACCACCAGGGTGTTGTTTATAAAAAATTGAGAACCAGGGAGTCATTCCACTGAATCAAGTTTGTGCATCTGTAATAGATATTCGATGCTTTGGCTCCTTTTCCAAGATAGTGTAGGTTTAATGTTCAGAAATTCCTGGTTGGCTGAGTCTCTAACTAGCTGAAGAAAATAAAAACCTGTATCATTTTGTAGAAATGGCTCTTCTTTTTTTAGAATAAATGGCCACAACAAATTGTAACAGAGCTTACAGTTTTCAGTTTGGGAGTAAAGGAAGTCGCTTTCCAAATTGTTCATAGACTTTCAAAGAATTGTGTTTGTCATCTCTGTTATTGCAAGTACTTCCTCATATTTTTAGTTTTATTGAATTCTAAATTAAGAACACCATTAACACCATTTGAAATAGTTTTAACCGATTAAAGTTGAATTTAGCACTTGTGATTAGAATTTAAAAAGTGAAAGAAAATACAAATATGAAAAACTGTCACCACCACTGTTTTGCCATCTAATAAAGGGCTAGCTAACACAGTATGGCTCTGAGGAGAGCTCCTCTTATGAGAGAGACCAAAAGTTGTCAGATCTTGGAAATCAGTTTTTGGACTATCCACTTGGTATGTGTAACAATAGGGCCTTCATTCAGTAGCAGAAAAATTTCTTTGGTACATACTCACTTAGCTAATATTTTAGCCCTAGTTTTGGCTTTTACAATGGTAAAGAGGATGGTTTCAGACAGTTATTGATAGCTTATAGTACAATCTGTAGAAACAAATTCCAAAGAGTGGATAGGGCCGTTCAGGTCACCATGCATTTCTTTGACCTCTTTCTCTCTTAGAAATTACCCTTTGAATCCTCTGCCCTACTGTGGCCAGGAATCTACGGAATCTATAAATTTGAGTAGACGTTGCCCTGATCTGAAGACATGAATCCCCAAAATGGGTGACTGCTGCCTGTAGAAGTTTGTTTGCAAAGATGGTCATTACTAATTCCTCCATTCCCCGTGTGTGCTATTCTTTGCTTCAAGGTGTGGAGCCATTTCCCCTCTTCTTGAATTTAGGCTGGTCTTGTGACTTCCTTTGACCAATAGAATGAGAAAGAAGTATTGTTCTGCCAGTCCTGGGCATAGAATCTACGAGGCCTAGTGCAATCTACCTTTGATTTCACAGAACCCATCTGCTATGTAAAGAAGGCCAGGGCATCCTGTTGGAGAAAGATCATGTGAAGAGAACTGAGATGCCCCAGCCAATAGCCTAGCACCAAGGCCCCAAACCTATGAATGAGTCCATCTTGGATCCCTCTCCAGCCTTGGGTGAACTTCCCCAGTCAACCCCAAAGGAAAGAGAGATGAGCTGTCTTCATTCAACCCAAGCCAAATTCCTGACCTGAAGAATTGAGAACAATAGAATAGTATTACTTTAAGACACTAAGTTTTGGAATGGTTTGTTGTAAAGCAATAGACAACTGGAAAAAAAGTTCTAAAATAATATGCTTCTTGTTCTTCAGAACTTAATCTGATTTAGCAATTACATAGCACACTTTTTTTTGACCATCCATTCAAGATAAAAACTAGTAAGTGGATCATTTTTAAGATTAGACTGTTACTGGCCTCATGTATAAGGTATCTTTCTTGAGTTCTTGCTATTATTTCCAGGCCTTGGAAGTTTCCTGATTTAAAATATCATGTTTTTATTTTTTTCTATTTTATTATATTTGTTTTAAGATTTATTTTTCTATGAGAGGGAGGCAGAGAGAGCACACACATGCACATGAGCAGAAGAGGGGCAGAGGGATAGAATTTTTAAACAGACTCCCTGCTGAGCATGGTACCCAACATGGGGCTCCATCCCCCGACCCATGAGATCATGACTTTAGCTGAAACCAAGGGCTGGATGCTTCATGGACTGAGCCACCCCAGTACCCCAAAATATCATGTTTTTATATTATATTCTGATATTTACTAAAATGGAAATGTCTCAACTTTTATTAGTTGTCATTTCCTAAAATGAATAAGATGGTTAGATGGTTTCATCACTTTGAGATCCAGGTTTACTTGGGTAGAAGGGCCTTAGTTCATAATTCAATCAATCCTGGATCTTAGCAGCAACAGCTAGTGGGTATAGGAAGTAAATTAAGGCTAGGTTATAGAACATCCCAAGGAAACCCAGGCATCAGAATTCATAGACCTGACACTGTGGTGGCAACTGATTTTATGTGATTGACTTTTTTTTTGAAGATTTTTATTTATTTATTTGAGAGAGAGAATGAGAGAGAGCACATGAGAAGGGGGAGGGTCAGAGGGAGAAGCAGACTCCCTGCCGAGCAGGGAGTCCGATGCGGGACTTGATCCTGGGACTCCAGGATCATGACCTGAGCCGAAGGCAGTCGCCCAACCAACTGAGCCACCCAGGCGCCCCTATGTGATTGATTTTTTCAGACAAGTTATCCAGCCAGTTAATTGGAAATCAGCCTTCTGGTGACTCAAGACTTTCCAGTCAAACCTGGGTCCTGTTCCACCTTATGCCAAAGAGATGGGGAATTCTAAGGAGGAGGAAGGTTGCCAGAAGGTGGGTACTCCCCATGAACAGTAAGGCAGTTCTTCTAGACAATGAAACAAATTCAAAATGGAACCCTTCCACAGGATGGGGCTGCTTGTCCTGGTCAGGACTGGCAGGGTTGAGTACACAGGTGAAAGTACAGATGAACTACTGGTCAGTGAGATACCTAGTTCAGGAGATAGTGGGGAGAAGGGGAAAAGGACCAGGAAGGCAAGATGCCAGGTGGGCCAAAGACAAACATACAGAAATGTGAACATGTGCCCAGGACCAGTGTTGGTTAGTTTTGTGCATATTTTTGTTATTGTACTGTAGCATTTAATAATAATCATGGATTTTTATAAAGTTAGGAGAGACTAATTGCTAAGGAAAGATTTGGCAAAAGGGAAATGTTTTTCTTTTTAATCTTTTGTCAAGGTCTTGAGGTCTTTTAAGGAACAAATGATAGGAGAGGTAGAAGAAATATGAAATTGGGGTGAGGAGGGTGAGTGCAAACTTAAAATTGAAAAAATTTTTTCCATTTGGGAATAGTTTTAAGCTTTAGAATATTTCTGAAGACTAAGTGAAAATTGGTCTTCATGCATTTAGGTTTATATCCACTGGTACATTTAACATTCTTTCATTTATTCATTCATTCTTTCACTTCTGTCTTAAACCAATTAGCAGTAGCCATGGTCACAAATGGAAATATTTAATTTTTCTATTCAAATTATTTCTATTCATATACAGCATAAACAACAGAGTGACCTAATTTCTCCCTCTTTGCGATCTGCCACAAGTTACTTCTACATGAAACATTCTCTCTGTCACCACTTAGTGCTTCTTGTCTAAGCCTGTCTAGTTTATTGTTCTAACTAGAATTTCCAACATCCATCCAAACTCTGTGTCCTTCTTGTCCTTCTTCCCCCACTCTGCTTCTTCTTCCCTTCTTCTTTTTCTTCTTTTTCCTCTTTTATCCTTCTTCTCCTCCTCCACCTCCTCCTCTTCCTCTCTGTCACTAGCCCAGTAAGTA
Organism: Neomonachus schauinslandi; assembly: GCF_002201575.2. Classification (NCBI taxonomy): domain Eukaryota; kingdom Metazoa; phylum Chordata; class Mammalia; order Carnivora; family Phocidae; genus Neomonachus; species Neomonachus schauinslandi. The sequence goes on along the minus strand of NC_058414.1, from coordinate 48,450,547 downwards.
CCCCATGCTAGAGAACAATGAAGCAGCACTTTTTAATTTTATTTTTTTACAAAAATTAGAAGCTTGTTTATATCCTCATATCCTTTGGATGACACTGAAGAGACTGTATTACCAACGTCTCAGTCTTCAATCTCTCCCTTAACCCTGCTATCCCACTGGCCTCTCTGTACCTTTACCTGACCATAGTCTCTTTTGACCTGCTTAAGATCAAGATTTGGTATCCTCATGGTTAAGGGATTATTAGGCAATGATGTCTCACATTCAGACTCTATAAACAGCTCACCTCCTATCCTTATTCTTTGCTTTTGCAGGGTGGTGGTGGTTGTGGTCATAATGCCATGTCCAAATGTCCACATTCTTCTTTTCTTATTTCTCAGAAGACAGTAATGAGTGAATTTTCTGGAAGCATTAAGGCCTGTTTTTAAAAATTATTTTAGGGAAGCCTGGGTGGCTCAGTCAGTTAAGCGTCTGCCTTCGACTCAGGTAATGATCCCAGGGTCCTGGGATCGAGTCCCATGGCTCCTTGCTCAGTGGGGAGCCTGCTTCTCCCTCTGCCTGCCGCTCCCCCTGCTTGTGCTCGCTCTCTGACAAATAAATAAAATCCAAAAACAAAACAAAACAAAAACTATTTTAATAATGAGTTGCAGTTAAAATGTATAGGAATAGCTGCTATCAATATCTTCCCTTGCACAAAAGCAAATCTTCCTTTACTAGCTTTTGCTCTTCTTTGATCATTCTGATTATTCTTCCTTTCCACAGATGATGAAAAATAGTCACCACCAATACTAGACTAGTCATTTGTTTTCTAAACAAACTTTTCAAAGATATTACCCCTCCCACATTCCTTATGCACAGAGATCATTCCCCTCTTTTAGTTTCTGGAGTTATGTGGCATCCAACAATAGAATTGTACCCTTTAGTTCTGTGCCCAGAAGCAGAATTCCAGGCAACAATTTCAATTCTGTTTAAGTTGTGGTCAAAGATATGGCCTTTGGTGGCTCTCAGAAGTGATTTGTTTTTAAATGACAGTTCTGTAGAAATACTAGGGAGATAATTCAGTTCTCCATTTCTTTAATATCATTTTTTTCCCCTAGCAGTTAAATATTTTTCCCTTGTGTTTTCCTCCTTATAAATCAACAAGGAAATAAAACATAACTGTTTTAATAGATTTCTTATGCAAGTTTTATATGGCGTATTTAATGTATTACATGTCTTTGCTTTAGGTCTTGAAATTAAATGCATTGAATATAAAGTGAATTGGGTGTAATTTTTTTAATTCAGTGTTTTATTTATTTATTTATTTTTAAAGATTTTATTTATTGAAAGAGCATGCATGCGCACAAGGGGGGAGGGGCAGAGGGAGAGGGACAAGCAGACTCCCTGCTGAGCAGGGAGCCTGACCTGGGGCTCCACTCAGGGCTCCATCCCAGGATCCTAAGATCATGACTTGAGCCAAAGTCAGATGCTTAACAAACTGAGCGAGGCACCCCTTAACTGGTGTTTATTTAAGTCTGGTCAACACTTACATAGTATCACCTAAGGAAGCATTTAAAAAAAGCAGATTTCTGGGCCTACTCTAGATCGACTGAATCAAAATTTCTGTCAGAGGGTGCCAATAATACATTTTCTAAGATTATTATATAATATATAATAAGTAAATGATATTATATAAAATACATAAGAAATACTATATATATTAACAATTGTCCTCAAATGATTCTTATGACAAGTTAAACTTTGGTAACATTAATGATATTAATGATATCAAGTTTATCATTCAGTCCTAAGGCTATTTATCATTGTTTCCTTTTTTAGCTATAATAGGAAAAACAAAGTAGACAGTTGAGACCGTTGATAATTTACTTTGTAATACATATTGAGAAAATGAAAGATGGTAACCTTGTTGTCATGTGGTGTTTAGTTTGAATTATCCACAGAAAGATCTCATTGTGGAGCATCATTTTTCTTATGTATAAAAATGAGTTAAAGGTCAGAGGTTAATAGACTATAGCATTTACATAAAACACAATGGCAAAACAGGAATTAGGATTCATAGACTGACAGTAATACTGGGACTGGCCCATGGTAGAACAATAATATATTCTGTTTGGCCCCTATTTCAGCAGAGTTAAAAGGTAAACCGTTAAGCTGTTCATTAGCATTTGTGAGCAACACCCCAACTAACCTCTAGAAATGCTATCAAAACACTAAGTGTGGTTGGGGAGGGGAATGACTGGCAGTGATAATTATACTTAGATTAACACTAAAAAAATAAACTCAACCTAATCTAAAATTCAGTAATAATAATAATAAGGTCCCCAAGATAATCTTCCAGGGTCCTCTGCCATAGAAACAAACAACAAAGGGGCGTTATTTAGGCCTTTCAGATATAAAGATGAGAGCCACTTTCATCTGATGGCCACTTCTATATGCATTAAAAAAATAAAGACATGTTAAAGTGAGTTTATAAAATTGTGGTATACACTTAACAAAGCTATGCTTTGACTATTCACTGTACAATAAAACGCGTTTTATTATTCACAGGATAAAGTGTATTTTATTTTATTTTATTTTATTTTAAAGATTTTATTTATTTATTTGAGAGAGAGAGTGAGAGAGAGAAAGAGCACAAGAGGGGGGAGCGGGAGAGGGAGAAGCAGACTCCCTGCCGAGCAGGGAGCCCGATGCGGGACTCGATCCTGGGACTCCAGGATCATGACCTGAGCCGAAGGCAGTCGCTTAACCAACTGAGCCACCCAGGCGCCCAGGATAAAGTGTATTTTAAAAATCATAGTGCACTGAGAGTGTAGTTATGGGACATAAAGTCAAATGGACAGTGTTTTCTTTCTTCAGTCATATCACTATATTTCTAACTATGTATAACTCCATTTGGAGATTATAGTCAGTCAACCTGTAAGTTTGAAAGTTTTCCTGAGCATGAAACTGTATTAGTTTCCTGTGTTTGTTGTAACAAATCACAAATAGAGTGGCTTAAAACAAACAAGTTTATTATCTAAGTGTTGTAGATGTGAGCAATCTCAAAATGGGGGGGGGCAGGGCTACGTTTTTCTGGAATTTCTAGTTGAAGAATTTGGTTCCTTGCTCTATGCAGCTTCTAGAAGCTCCTGGAATCCTTGACTCATAGCTTTGTATCACTGTGACCTACAATTCAATCCTGACACTTGTTTCTCTGATTCCGACCGCTCTCTTATAAGGACACTTGCGATTCTATTGGACACACCTGTATCATCCAGGCTACCCTCCCCAACTGAAGGGCTTTAATTTAATCACAGCTGCAATGTTCCTTTTATAAGGTCAGGTAAAATATTCACAGGTTTCAGGGATTAGAACATGGGCAACATTGGGAGACCATTATTTTATCTACCACAGAAGCTCAGACCAAAAACCACTCCAAGAACTTTCCCCTTTGTGTGCTCTGCATTGTGATACAGTTGGGGTTTATTTTTTCTAAACTTATCAATTGATACTGCAGAGTGGTTATTACCAATGGGTCACAGAGGATCTCACTTTCCAAGGTAGGCACTTTTAGCTACTTGTTGCAGAGAAGATAATTTTTTTTTAAATTTTTTTATTTATTTGCGAGAGAGAGAATGAGAGACAGAAAGCATGAGAGGGGAGTGGGTCAGAGGGAGAAGCAGACTCCCTGCTGAGCAGGGAGCCCGATGTGGGACTCGATCCCGGGACTCCAGGATCATGACCTGAGCCGAAGGCAGTCGCTTAACCAACTGAGCCACCCAGGCGCCCGAGAAGATTATTTCATAATGTGGCTGATACAACTTGTTATAAAACTACATGGAAACTATATTTTTTACCCAAAGTATGCATAATAAGGAACTAATTATTTATATCTATAGAAAAAGATACAGAAAAAATGTTGCTTCTCATACTGTGATAGACAAATGAAGTCTGTCCTTTACTTTCAATATGAGTCTGTTAAATATTGTTAACATACAGTATAAAAGATCTAAGATTCATAGTGAACAGAGCAAAATTAATATATTTGCTCTAAAACAAAACTAAATCAATAAAACATGATTCTTGCTAAAATTTGTCAAGATTTAATTATTTATAATACATAGCAATTAATATAAGACTTTTATTACTATGCTTTTTTTGCTGAAGATTAAGAAAATGAAAACTAGGGATGCCTGGGTGTCTCATTTGGTTAGGTGTCTGCCTTCGGCTCAGGTCATAATCCCAGGGTCCTGGGATAGAGCCCCACATCGGGCTCCCTGCTCAGCGGGAAGTTTGCTTCTCCCTCTCTCCCTCTGTGATTTCTCTCTCTCTGCCTCCCTCTCTCTTTTTTTTTTTTCTCTGTCTCTCTCTTAAATAAATCTTAAAAAAAGTGAAAAATAGCTTTAACTCCACTGTTAGATTAAAAAGGGAAACTAAGATTAATATTAATAGATTTGCATTTCTGCTTCTGTATAGATTCCTTTATTCATTTACCCATTCAGTCAGTCAACAGGTATTGTCTAGTACAGGCCAGACACAGGTGTGGTGGCGCTACCAAGTCAAGTGCATTATGATGCTTATTTTTCAGCTAAGAGTCAGCGATATGACAAACTGCAATTATAATGGAGCTTAACACTAATTATAATAAAAGTACTTTTTTGTTACTTTTGTATTGAAAGTACTTCTATATTGAAACTTGTGTACTGAAAATATAAGTGTATTGAATGTATTAAAAGCATGTTCAGTCACTGATAAATAAAAGAAACATTTTAGTTTGGTTATCTTTAATCTAAATTGGGAAAAATGGGTAAAAATACTGGGTTGGAATATTATAACCTGATAATATTTTCAGCGCTTAAAAGATTCCTCTTTTTTTAAATCAATCTCAAATTAACTTTATAGGTGAAGATTAAATTAGCAAATATTAATAAATATACTTTAATTATGATAAACCGACTCCATCGGTTCATTCAATACATACTTATTAAACTTCTTTCATATTTCAGGAGCTGGGCACAAAACCCAAAAGGAAAAGTAAGGATCCTACTCTCATGGAGTTTACATTCCAGGGACCTAATACAATGGGCTCTGACATTCCTAATACAATGGGCTCTTGACTACATTTTTGACTTGACTACATTTTTCTGGTAAACACGACCAGCAAGGACAGCACTAAATAAGGGCATATATGCTCCAGGCCTGGAATTCTTCAACTCGGGCTGTACTTCTGTGCAAGGGCCTAAAGGCAGATCTGCCATTTGTGCAATTTTACACAAGTTATTTATTATTTACACAAGTTATTTATTATTATTACAACCTTTCTTGTTTCTCTGTAAAAACCGAACCAAACCAAAACAAACAAAACCCCAATAACAGTTGGGATCTCCTGGAGATTAAATGAGCTAATGTGTGTCGCTTGTTCAGCAATTATTAGTACTATTGCTTTGACTCTCTGGGCCCAAAATGAGCCCGCTCATTAGAATGCGCTGGGGATCTTTAAAAACATTCTAAAACTCCGGCCACACAGCAGACTAATTAAATCCCAATCACTGGAGGGTGGGACACAGGTGTCAGCACTTTCTGACCTCCCCAGGTAGTTCCCATTTGCAGACAAATTTGAGATCCGCGGCAGTTTTGTTTATATATCTGGTTCATAGTAACATTTGCCCATCCATCTGTCTTTTCTGAGGTGGAACCAGAAGGTGGAAACTTTAAGCCTCACGAGCTTAAAGGTAGAAATCGAGGTGCACGTTTCTCTGTCCCATCCTGTGACTTGAATCCAAATGTCTTTAAGGGGAGAGGGACTGGAGGGCGTCCCGACCGCTACAGCCTCCGCACAGCTGTTAAGTTTAATGGGACCCGTAGATATGCACGGAGGGCTGACGCTTCCACCTGAGGCGACTGCGGGGCCCGCCAGCGCAGCCAGGAGGCGCGGAACTCAGGCCTGCCGGGGGCGCTGGGCTCGGTGTAGGTGTAGAGGCCGAGGACGCGACGAGAAGCAGCTCGGCGGCTGGAGCGTCCCCTGGGGACACGCCGCGGCCTGGCCCTCGCTGCTCCAGTGGGCGCCGTCCGCCCTCACCCGCCCTTCCTCCTTTCCCCCCTACCCCAGCCGAGGCCCCGAGCAGCCGCGGGGCGCTTGGGCCCAGGGCGAGCCAGGCCGGCCGCGCCGCCCACCGCCATGGAGCCCAGGCCCGCCGCACCGGGGCCTTGTCCCGGCGACTCGCGCGGCGCGGAGCAAGCGGCCGCGGCCTCTTCGCTGAACCCGGCCGGGGCCGACAGCCGGCCCCGGCGCCGCGCTCCCGCCGTGGCTGCTGTGTTGCCGGCGGGGGGGAGTGGGGAGAGGATGGGCGTCCCCACCCCGAAGCAGTTCTGTCCCATCCTGGAGAGGCCGCTCATCAGCTACACCCTGCAGGCCTTGGAGAGGTAATGCGGCGCCAGGCGCGCCCCGGGTCCCCGGCCCGGCCTCCCGCTCCCTCCCGGCCCGCCTAGGGCAGCTCGCGACACCTGCCCCTGGTGGTGCTTTCGCGCTGGCGCCTTCTCTCGGCGGACTGCGGGGCCGACCCGACCCGCTCAGTCCCCGCCGCCGACTCGGGCTCTGTCCTCGCTTGCAGTTTAGAGATGGGCGGCTCTGCTCCTCTGCAGACCGGCATGCAAGCGGGGGTTGCCCCACAGAGCCCTTTCTGTGCCCAGGCCGTCGGGCGGTGGCCGGGGGGCGGGGGGGGGGGGAGCTCGGCTCGTGGAGTTGGACTAAGGAAGGAAAGCATGGGTTGGGACTAAGAGACATTTAGTCTTAACAGTGGCCCCAGTGTGGCCTAACGACAAGCAAGCCTTTTCAGGAGTCTCTTCTGTCTCTGCCTTTTTCTCAGTCTCTTATTTGCACTCTCCGTGCATGCGTGAATTGGAGTTTTACTTGTGCATCTGACTATACGAACCTTGGTTCGCTTTATCCATTCATTTATAAACACTAGTGAAGTAAGTATCTCTTATGACCCTGTGTTGATTAAGAGGTGCTGAAAGTGTACCGAGGGGCAGAATTTAATTCAAGCTTTTCAACGTGGATATGGATTTAAGGGGGCGAGATTCTGAAGCTAAGTCCAATTTGTGCTTTAGCCTGTTATAAAATGCACTGACTTGTAGGGGATATGGAGAGGGAATGGGGGTGGGAGGACTAGGGGAGCCTTAGTGAGGTGAAAAGGGGGTGTGCTATTTATCTTGCTTTAGAGGGCCAGTAATATGAGCGTGGGGTGAGGCTGGAGGGGTAGAAATAGGGCAAGTTGCAAAGGTCCTTAGACGTGTTGCGAAGGTGTTGAAACGTCTTGAAGCCAGGGTGGTCTTGTGATAGGATGTTAAACCTTGACATGAGCCCTTTGTATCTCGAGAGATGACCTCTTTTAGCATAGCCTTTGCAGGTGGCTTTGATGAAGACTAAGCTAATGAGTTGCTACTAATCAAAGGACAGTAGCCTATTATCCAGAAAAGATCTTCTCCCTGCCCCACGATGCTGCACACACGACAGAAGCCAAAGGGCCCAAGTTGCTTTGTGTATGGTTATCTTCCTAAATGTTGGCATTTGGAAAACGGAAGCATGAAGAGCCCTAATCACCCTTGATTCAAGTAATCAGGCTGGTGGTTCCATATGAAACTCAAACACTGAAACAGTTCCAGGTGCTTCCCCTATTCTGTAGTCTACCTTTTATCTGGGTATGCATCATTTAACTACAGTATTGGATGCTAGACCTTATGACAACATAGCTCATTATGTAGGTAGTATTACAGGAACAATGGATTTTGGCCAGCAGAATCTAACTGCTTAATTATCAGATGTAGCAGAATACAGTGTTTTTTACATTTAATTTTCCTTCCTGTGAAGGAAATTCGGATTATTAGCATGTTTCATCTTCTGAGGGAGCCTGAGATAGGTGGTTACTGGAAAAATCTTTTAAAGTAAAAGAATGTTCTGGGAAGACCTTGTTTATGGAAAAGGGGGAATATGTGTTTTCTTTTGATAACAGCAGTGATAAAATTCTAATAGTAACTACTTAAATCTCCATTTTGAAATACTCTGGGGCTCATTTTTGTCACTGTTAAAATGCCTGAATAACGTAAAGGTTGCTTATATTTGGGGTGTGTTTCAGGAAATCCTTGGAAACCTTGCATTACAGGGGTTTAGGTATGGGTGCTTCTGAGCCATTTCCTAAAGGAAGGGCATTCTCTTGACTGCTAATAGGCTTCCTAGAGCATGGTGCTCAAAAGCCTAGGTTATTTCTTCCCCCTCCCCCCGAATTATTCAGGTTCAAATAAGGAAAGGAAATGGAAGCATAAAGTGTGTTGTAAAATTCTTACCTTTTGTTCTTTGGTGAAATTATGCATGCTTACCATTTACTAAGGGGAAGCACAGCTCTCAGTATCCCAAATCAGAAAAGCTGTAATTGGGTGTCACCACAGTCTGTCATCTGGTTTATTTTAGGACAGTGTTCGCTCTCCTTGACCTCTGGGAGCTGTGAATATGGATAGTGTAGAATTTGATTTCAAAGCTCCTTTGTCCCTCATAAGTTAGGATTTTCCTTTCTCAAACTTTTGCCATCTCACAGAGAAGTTGCTGTGAGTAATCTTTACTTCTTAATCTTGACTAAGAAGGATAATCAAGAAAAAATGACCCTTACGGTGTGATCTGTCTTCTGGAATTTTGAGCCAATTTAAAACTACAGTGTACAAGAGCTTTCACCTCTGAAGTTTGGTCCACATTTTTTTAAGATTTTATTTATTTGACAGAGAGACAGTGAGAGAGGGAACACAAACAGGGGGAGTGGGAGAGGGAGAAGCAGCCTCCTCACTGAGCAGGGAGCCCGATGCGGGGCTTGATCCCAGGACCCTGAGATCATGACCTGAACCTAAGGCAGACGCTTAACGACTGAGCCACCCAGGCGCCCCATTGGTCCACAATTCTTAAATTGGGGTTAGGGAAATGTAAAGAAATGTAGCTAGTTTTGGTTTGAGTTAAACACATGTTTAAATGGCATTATTTCCAGTCTTGCATTTACCCACCCAAAGAGACTAGAAATAGTATAGCCACATAAGGGAAAACGAATGTAAGAGGTGCTGGAGTAGATAAAAGATGATGACAAAATGTTGGAAGAACAGCATGGTAATCAATCAGACTTAACGGTCCTAGGGAAGTGGGAACAGCTGCGAAGAAGCATTTTGGTTGAAGTCCCAGGCCCTTGGAAAGGTTCAGGAATTAGAGCTACAGGATACTTCGGAAGGTGGGGTAGACAGCTGAAAAACAAAAAAAAACCAAACCAAAAAAAAAAAAAAACCCAAAAAAACAAAAAACCAAAACCCAACTGGTTGAAACCTTCAAAAGAAACCTTTAAACTCCTAGATTGCTGTCAGAATGCTGGAGGCTTATTCTCTGACTCAGCGCAGCCAATGGCTGAGTAAGGAGTTCCATGGCCATGGAGGAATTAAGAGCAAGACTGCTGTGTGAAATGATGAGATCCTTAGCCTCTAAGGTAAACTCAAGGGAGTGTCTTCTCAAACAACATGGTATATATTAAAGCACCTGTTCTTCAATCACTGAAAAGAACTTTTTTTTTGCCCTCATTATACTAGCAAGGAACTGAGGTCAAGGGTCCTAGTCCCTTATGTAACTATTGATTTATAACCAGAGTTTCTAAAAGAATTACTGCTTTAAGAAAACTATGTTAATCTGTTTTATTGATTGTTTTGTGTTTGTCTTAAGGAAACTGATTTTTGTGGTTGAGTTGGGTTGCTTTCTTGCCACTTGGAAAATCAGTGGAAGTCCTGTTTTAGTAACTTTGACTCCATGGTATGAGTGTGAGTATGAGTGCGTGTGTGTGTGTGTGTGTGTGTGTGTGTGTGCGCGTGTGCGTTGTTTAGGTAAATAGCAGTAATGTGGTTACTGGATCATAGTGTAGTTCTATTTTTACTTTTTTGAGGAACCTTCATTCTGTTTTCCACAGTGTCTGCTCCAGTTTGCATTCCCACCAACAGTGCCTGAGACTTCCTTTTTCTCTACATCCTTATCAATACTTGATGTTTCTGGTGTTACTAATTTTAGCCTTTCTGACAGGTGTGAGGTGGTATCTTGTGGCTTTGATTTGCATTTCCCAGATGATGAGTAATGGTGAGCATCTTTTCATGTGTCTCTTGGACATCTGTTATGTCTTCCTTGGAGAACTGTGTGTTCATGTCTTTGCATTTTTTAATTGGATTGTTTTCGGGGTGTTGAATTTTGTTTTTTTATATATTTTGGACATTATCAGATATGTCCTTTGCAAATATCTTCTTCCATTCTGTAGGTTGACCTTTAGGAGGGGGAGGGGCAGAAGGAGAGGGAGGGAGGGAGAGAATATTAAGCAGGCTCTACATCCAGCCCAGAGTCCAACTCGGGGCTCCATGCCAGGACCCTAAGATTATGACCTGAGCTCAAATCAAGAGGTGGACTGTTAACTGACTGAGACACCCAGGTGCCCCTTAACTTTTAGTTTTGTTGATTGTTTGCTTCACTGTGCAGAAACTTTTTATTTTGATGTAGTCCCTCAACTCAGGAGACGTTAAGTACAAAAATGTTGCTATGGCCAGTGTCGGATTACTGCCTATATTCTGTCAAGGATTTACATGGTTTCAGGTCTCACAACTGAGTTAATTTTTGAGTATGGTGAAAGAAAGTGGTCCAGTTTCATTCTTCAGCATGTGGCTTTCCAATTTTCCTAACCTCATTTATTGAAGAAACTGTCTTTTGCCCATTGTATATTCATTCCTCCTTTGACAAGATTAATTGACCATGTAATTGCGCATTTCTTTTTGTTTTTTTTTGTTGTATTTTATTGATCTCTGTGTATTTTTATACTGCTACCATACTGTTTTATTTTTTTAAATTTTATTTTTCTTAAGTAATTTCTACACCTAACATGGGGCTTACACTTATAACCCCAAGATCAAGAGTCACATGCTCTACCAATTGAGCCAGCCAGGTACCCCCATACTCTCTTAATTACTACCACTTTGTAATATAACTTGAAGTCAGGAATTGTGATTCCTCCAGTTTTGTTTTTCAAGATCGCTTTGGCTATTTGGGGTCTTTTTTGATTCCATACAAATGGGAGGATTGTTCTAGGTCTGTGAAAGATGCTGTTGGTATTTTAATAGGGATTGCATTAGATCTGTAGATAGCTTTGGGTAATAGAGACATTTTAACAATATTTCTTCTTCCAGTCCATGAACACAGAGTGTCTTTCCATTTCTTTGTGTCATCTTGAATTTCTTTCATCAGTGTTTTTTCAGAGTACAGGTCTTTCACCTCTTTGAATAAGTTTATTCCTAGATACAATGCTGTGGCTAGGACTTGCAGTACTGTGTTGAATAAAAGAGGTGAGCGAGGACATCCTTGTCTTGTTCCTGATGTTAGGGGAAAAGCTCTCCATTTGGCACTGTTGAGTATATTCACTGTGGGTTTTTAATACAAGGCCTTTATTATGTTGAGGTATGTTCCCCCTAGACCTTCTTGGCATAGAGTTTTTATTATGAATGCTTGTTGTACTTTGTTAAATGCTTTTTCTGCATCTATTGAAATGATCATACAGTTTTTATACTTTCTCTTGTCGATGTGACCTATCCTGTTGATGGGTGAATATTGAAGCACTCTTGCATCCCAGGCATAAATCTCACTTGAAAGTGGTGTATGATTTTTTAAAATATATTGTTAGACTTGGTTTGCTAATATTTTGAGGATTTTTGCATCTGTATTTTTTTTTAAAGATTTTATTTATTTATTCATGAGAGACAGAGAGAGAGAGAGAGAGAGAGAGAGTGTGTCAGAGGGAGAAGCAGGCTCCCAAGGAGCAGGAAGCCCGATGCGGGACTCGATCCCAGGACCCTGGGATCATGACCTGAGCCGAAGGCAGACGCTTAACCATCTGAGCCACCCAGGCACCCTTTGCATCTGTATTTATGAGAGATACTGGCCTGTACTTTTTTGTGGTGTCTATATCTGGTTTTTGTATGAGGGGGATAATGGCCTCATAGAATGAATTTGGAAGTTTTCCTTCCTCTTGTATTTTTTTTTTGAAATAGCTTGAGAAGAATAGGTATTCTTTAAATGTTTAGTAGAATTTGTGTGTGAAGCCATCTGGTTCTGGACTTTCATTTGGCAGTTTTTTGATAACTGATTGAATTTCATTGCTGGTGATTGGTCTATTCAAAATTTCTATTTCTGCTTTAGTTTTGGGAGGTTATAGGTTTCTAGGAATTGATCCATTTGTTCTAGGTTGTTCAATTTGTTAGCATATCAGTTTTCATACTCTTTTAAAATTACTTTATTTCTGTGGTGTTGGCTATTTCTCCTTTTTCATTAGTGATTTTGTTATTTGGGTCGCTTTTTTTTTTTTTTTTTTAATATCTTCAATGAGTCTTGCTGAAGGTTTATTTTGTTGATGTATAATTTTTTTTGCCAAAGAACCAGCTCCTGGTTTCATTGATCCATTTTTTGTTTGTTTGTTTGTTTTAGTTTCTATAGTATTTATTTCCTTTTGCTGGATTTAGGTTTTGTTCTTCTTCTAGCTCCTTTAGGTGTAAGGTTAGGTTTTTTGAGATTTCTCTTGATTCTTGAGGTAGGCCTGTATTGCTATAACCTTCCCTGTTAGAACAGTTTTTGTTGCATACCAAAGATTTTGGACCATTGTGTTTTCATTTTCATTTATTGCTATGTATTTTTAAATTTCTTCTTTTATTTCCTGGTTGACCTATTCATTGTTTTTGTAGCATGTTATTTAACCTCCAGGTGTTAGTGGTCTTTCCAGATTTTTCTCTCGTGGTTGTTTACCAGTTCCATAGTATTGTCAGAAAAGATGCATAGTATAACTTCAGTCTTTTTGTGTTTGTTGAGGCTTGTTTTAGAGCCTAATATGTGATCTATTCTGGAGAATGTTCCATGTGCTCTTGAAAAGATTGTATATTCTGTTTTAGGATGGAATGTTCTGAATATGTCTGTTAAATTCATCTGGTGCAATGGGTCACTGAAAGCCACTCGTTTCCTTGTCAAGTTTCTGTTTGGATGATCTGCCCATTGATGTCAGTGAGATGTTAAAGTCCCCTAGTACTATCGATTATTTCCTTTATGTTCATAAAGTCACTGTATGCCTTTTGTTTGGAGCATTTAGTCTATCCACATTCAAAGTAATTACTGATAGATATGTATGTATTGCCATTTTGTTACTTGTTTTGTAGTTGTTTCTATAGATTTTCTCTGATCCTTCTGTCTTTCATGGTTTGCTGGCTTTCTTTGGTGATATATTTGGATCCCTTTCTCTTTTTTCTTTGCATATGTATTGCTTGTTTCTGACTTGTGGTTACCATTAGGTGTGTGTATAACATCTGAGTATAGCAGTCTATATGAAGTTGATGGTCACCTAAGTTTAAATCCATTCTTTACTCCTCCTATGTTTTAGTTGTATAAGGTCCTATTTTACATCCTTTTTTTTTCATTAATGCAGTGTTTAATTTATACACTCATGAGTTAAGTAAAATACATCAGACAACAAATTTTGAAATTTTAAAATTGCCACTGAAGAGAGAAGAGAGGAGAGCTGATACTTTTGAAGGCCCATTAACATGCCAAGGGAGAGGCTTTTGCTAACAGGATCTCCTACACTGCTTACAAGTCTATCAAGCAGCTGCTGTTTTCCAGAGGAGGGGCGGGAGGCCGGGAGAAGGCAGTTGACTTTGGCCAAGCGGTACTAACTAATTCTTTTCAGTGCGCTAAAAGTTAAGAACACTGAATTTTAATCTCAATCTGCGAACAAATCACCATGGAATGTTTAGACAACTTTATGACATTACAAAATCTGAATGCTTTGGTGAGGGACCTTACTGCATTTCTAAGGCCGTTATAGACAATCTTGGTATTTGGTTGGGGCTTAGAGTTCCTAAAAAAAAAAAAAAACCCCCCCCCCCCCCCCCCCGCCCCACCAACCTTTTTGTTTTTTGTTTGGTGAGGGAGGTGGGGGAGTAAGATGTTGTTAATATGCAAATCTTAAAAAAGCAATGGGCATAACTAGTTAAGCATACTTTTATTGGCAAGGGAAGACTTTTTAAGTGTTTTTCTGTACTGGGTACATTTTTCTCCCCCCCCCCCCCCCCCCCAGATTTTCAATTTCTTCGGGAGTGAGCTTTTTTTTTTAAACTAACATATAATGCATTATTTGTTTCAGGGGTACAGGTCTGTGATTCATCAGTCTTAAACAATACACCGTGCTCACCACAACGCATACCCTCCCCAATGTCCATCACCCAGCCACCCCATTCCCCTCCCCCCCAAGAAATCCTGTTTGTTTCCTGAGATCATAAGTCTCTCATGGTTTGTCTCCTTCTGCATCCTTTTATTTTATGAATCCTTTTTTTTTTTAAACAGTAAAAGTTATTTTTATTGCTTTTTTGTTTACTTTTCATACTCTGACTTAGTCTTCCTTTTCACCTGGGGTCCCTTTTAATATTTCTTGTACAGATGGTTTAGTGGTCATGAACTCCTCTAGTTTTTATCTGAGAAACTCTTTATCTTTTGTTCTGAATGATAGCCTCCCTGGATAGAGGATTCTTGGTTGCTGATTTTTCCCTTCCCACACTTTGAATATATCCTGTCACTTTCTTCTGGCCTAGAAAATTCTGCTGAAAAATCCCCTGATAGCATTATGGGTTTTCCCTTGAATGTAACTTTCTTCCTTAGCTGCTTGAAAATTTTTTGCCTTTCACTACTTTTTGTACACCCAGTACTTCTTAAAATCTTTTAAATTACATTTAATTACTATATGTCTTGATGTGGACCTATTTAGGTTGAATTTTTTTGGGTGGGGGGCAGGGATCTCTGTGCCTCCTGGATCTGGATAGGTTTCTTTCTTCAGGTAAGGTAAGTTTTCAGCTATTATTTCTTGAAATAAATTTTCTGCCCCCTTACCTATCATCTGAGATCCCTATAATGCAGATGTTATTATGCTTGGTGTCACGGAGACTATTCTCAATTTGCATAATTCTCTTTCCTCAGATTGGTTATTTATGTTCCATTACTATTCTAGGTTGTTAAATTGTTTCTCTGCTTCATCCAGCCTGCTATTTTTTCCATCAAGTGTATTTTTAATTTCACTTAATTTTTTTTTGTTTTGTTTTTTTTTTTTTTTTTCTCTCTGTTAATGGTCTCACTGATGTCCTCCACTACTCTCTCAAGCCCAGTGGGTATTTTTATGATCATTACTTTAAATTCTCTATCAGTCATACTACTTAAATTGGTTTTGGTTTGGTCTCTTGCTATGGCTTGGTCCTGTTGTTTCATTTGGGAAATGTTGCTTTGTCTCCTCATTTTGTCTGACTTTTTGTGTTTTTCTATGTTAGGAAAGTTAGTTACTTCTCTTGCTCCTAACCATAATAACCTTATTAAGAAGTCTTATAGTGCCCTGCAGTGCAGTGTCCCCTATGCCCCAGGTCCTGGGGCTTCAGGGACTGTCACCTATGTGTGTCGTGTGTGCTCTGCTATTGAATCTAAGCCTCTTTTCCCTTTACTTGTCTGCAGAGGCCCTCTCTGCCTGTTGTGGGCAGCAAGGTGTGTAGTGGTTTGCTTGTGAATGGAGACTTGCCCCTGCAGGAACTGAGGTGCTGTAAAAGTGCAGGTTAAGGGATGGGGTGTTGACAAGGTTTGCACTGGTCTTCTGGGGGAGGGGCCACCACAGGGGGACTGACATAAGAGTTACTGGAAAGGGGTGGGTCCACTGAAATGTGTTGGGCTGGTATGACGTGGTGGGGCTTTGTGTAAGCAAGGTAGGTTAGGAGTGTCAGCTCTAAGCTGGTCCTCACAGGTGGCTGTTGTTCATGCTGTGGGATAGGGGAGGGAAATGGTACCTGCCAGCTCCTTTGTTCCTGGAGGGGTCTCCTAGTGGTACCTGTCTCTTTAGCCTGTGCTCTGAGAAGAGCAAACCACTCTCCCTCCAGTTTGCCCCCAGTATTTTTCAAACTGCTGGTTCTACAGTGTATCTGCATGAGGTGTTGGTCCTGCTGTCTCTAAGGGCAGGGACTCTACTTCCTAAAGTCTTCTGGCCTCTCCCAGAGTGGAGCCTTGGGATTTTTAAAAATTCCAGGCTTTAAGTCTGGCTGGTTTTAAGAACTCAGGAAAGTTGGCTTATTTCACATTCAGAGGCAAATAGTAAAGAGATTTGTTCTCCCAGTGCATGGGCTGGGGATGAAAATCTGTTTTCTGCCCTTCTCAGTGCCACCAGCTCCCTCCCCACCATGGGCGACAAGGTCCCTTTTGCTCTTAGACTGTGTCTTGGCCCTTCTTACCTTCACTGTGGCCTCTTCCCTACCTTTAGCTGTGGAGTTTGTTCTTCCAGCCTTCCAGTTGCTTCATGGGTTATTTACACTGGTCGGGTTGTTATCTAGTTGTATTGGTGGGATGAGGTGAACTTAGGGTTCTCCTACTCCACCATCTTCCCAGCTGGTAGGTATATACGTGTAAGTTGATGAACTCAAGGCTTATTAGATTTTCTGACTTACTGGATTGTCTCTAATTTTTGCTTTCTTGTGTACTTGTTCTATCTTACTCTTTCTGAATACCCCTGCAAATTTTATTTAAACAAAATAGAGAAATACATAAATGTTAATTTAAATGAGCAATGTTGAATGCTGGAGTTGAGCTGAAAGTTGGAATGGAGTAGGGAAGACAGGAGAAATCTGTAGACAGGATTGACAGGTTTTGATGACTAATTGGATTAAGGGTTCAGAAAGAAAAAGGCACTTAGATAGTTGTAGTTGAATAAATATGTTCAAATACATGAATTTGACATTAAAAAAATTATCTTAATGCTTCATTAAGGGTCAAATCTGAGTGAAGGGAAGCAAGCAATAGGCCTATATTTATTAAAAATACAATAGGACTGTGTTTTGTGTAGGTCAGATGACTAGATGTTTTTGTTAAATTCCCAGTGGGAAGGCCCCCATGGGGCTCCTTCAAGAAGAGATTAAGACTGGTAGGTTGGGCTTGACAACTGGGATCCTTCATGGGCCATGATAAGGAGACCTGACCTTGTGAGGGCATTTGGGAACCAGGCCCTTCATATCAACTCAATACTTAGTTGCTAAAATATGAGGGTGGGTATGGAGGGATGTAAATCTACCAATTATGGCCACAGTACAATCCACGGGCCTAGTCTCTATGAAGACTGTCATGGCAGTCAGCCACCGTTGCCACTGTCCCTTGGGGCCAAACTCCCGCAACCTGGTAAGAGCCCTTTAGAGGGTTTAGTAGGACCTGATTTTCCATCCGTGTATTTAAAAAGCATTTGTTTAAATCTTTTTTTCAACTGATCATATTAAACTGCCCAAGCTGAATACTCGAAGTGATTTTTTTTAACATTGTGGAAGAAAATATGAGAAACGAAATTTTTCCTCAAAATGTCTATAGGTGTAATGGAGCTTGAGGTTAGACTTGTAAGTGCCCATGGCATGTGCTAGGAAGTAAATAAGAGAACTTGATAAAACCCGGCTATGGGAGTTCAGTGTGGACTTGCCTTCAGCTAAGGAGGTCAACCAGATTCATTTATTCAGCAAATATTTGTTCAACAGGCACTGCGTGAGGTCGTTAAGGTTTTTCTCAGTCCCATGATCCTACATTATTAAACTTTAATACTGTAAAAGGCTCTTAATTCTGTAACTAGAGAAGAATGTGAATAAATTCTTTGAAATATAAACAGTACTTAAAAAGGCTTGCAAGTGCTGGGAGTATGCTTGGTTGGCTGAACAAAATAGCATAACAATGTCCTCTCTTAAGAGTGGTCTAAAACCATGTCTTCTAAAAATTTTTTATTGTGACTTATTTTTTTTATTTTTATTTTTTAAGATTTTATTTATTTGACACAGAGAGCACAAGTAGGTAGAGAGGCAGGCAGAGGGGGAGAAGCAGACTCCCTGCTGAGCAGGGAGCCCGATGTGGGACTCCAACCCAGGACACTAGGATCATGACCTGAGCCAAAGGCAGACACTTAGCCAACTGAGCCACACAGGCGCCCCTATTGTGACTTGTTTAAAAGAAGATTTTGCATGATGATTCCATTAAACATGTATTTAAATACACACGTGCACATATTTGAAAGAATTCAAGAAGACCCATCCTTACTTTTGCTATGCATTCTAACTTTACTGTTCTGTTAATTTCTAGTTCATTTATCCAAAAATGTTAATCTAAACTCACTAAATTGGCACACTCATAGGCCTTGATCTATAGTTTGAGAAAGATGAGTTTAAAACACTTTGCTATTTAGAGTCTCCTACAACTTTTGGAAAGAGTCAAAGGCCATGGGTATATCTAATTATTTACATTTATTTTGACTAGCTTTGTTTGGAATTTAATTTTATAGCTCTTTGAAGGCATTCTAATAACATTGGGATTTATCTTTGGGAGTTGATTAATTCATTGACTCATTGTGCAGATATTGGAATGACTAGTCTAGCAATGTCTTTCTCCCTCTTATTCGATGTTAAGATAATTGAAAGTACTTCTTGTGAAAAATAGCAATATGAGGTCTTTAAAAGTTGCTTTTAAGCTATTTTTCTGGTAAAATTCACTATGGAAAGAGATGAAGAGCTTAGAGTACAAGTTAAGCTCTTGACTATAGAACAGCCTTGCCTACTGATTTACTTGAGCATGTACTTAAAGTTTCTTTAAAAAAAACCAAAAACCTTAGTGTGATGTCATATTAATAAGCTGAAATATGTTTGATCACTGTTAATAATTCTTTAAACTCAGGTGAATCATAGACCATTATGTCAAATATGTTAAAGGAATCCATGGACTGAGAAAAGACTTAAACACTTAAACTAATGATTTATTCCTTTCTAATTAAGTCTTCTCTATTCATGGATTCATTTAGCAGATATTAACATATGGTCTGTGAGGTCAGGAATTCTGCCAGTCTTGGTTTATTATTATATCACAATGGTCTAGTATACTGCCTGGCAAATGTTAGATGTTTATTTTTGCTTGAATTACAGGAAATTTCAAGAAACTTGACATTTTGACCACAAATGCAACAATATTATATGGTTCATCACTAATAAGATGAATGAAGTGCTGGAGACACAGTGGATGTGGACATGCTCTTCTTGCTCCTGGATTTTACCACATCCTTCTCAGAAACTATTAGCACATTTGCAGAGCTTAACTGTGTGCTCCAAAATCAGACTTGGGTCCACCCAGGTCCCTTCATTTCCTAAGCGTGAGATTATGGGCAGGTCACTGCTTCTGTGTCATCTATAAAGTGGTGATAATAGTGACTTATCGCAATCTGATAGATTTTGCAGGCTGGTACTCTACACAGTATGCGTCACCTCGCAAACCATCAATCTTCATTGCTGTTAATATTACTAATACTACTTGGTTTGGAATGTGCCAAGCTCTGAGGTGTAGACTTTGCTTTCTGTGAGTTGGCAGCTTGGTGAGGGAGATAGAAAAGGCAAACTGTAGGGTCTGATGCTAAGTGTCTCTGACAGTAAGAGTACTCTGGAAGTGGAGAGCAGGGATGCTGCCCCCAGAATGACTAGTAAAGCTTCCTGGGGGAAGCCAATCTGAACCCACAGCTGAGCAAGTGGCACTGAGCCTCCTACTTCCCTCCCAACCCAGGATGGGTGGTAGGTGTGCTGGGAAGTGGAGGAGGTAGCATAAGCAAAGACCTGGGTGTGCGAGAAAATGCCCTCCGAGTAAGAGGGGCATGAGAGAGATGAAGTGGGGTAGTAATGAGTGGGCTGAGTTCAAATCTTAAAGGGCCCAGCTCAAGAACCAGCAGGGGGTGACTTTAGGTTTGCAGGTGAGAAAAACCCTCCAGAAGTGGTAAGAATGGGTTGTGTTGGGATAAGATGAGGAGACCAGCTAAGAGGATAGTGCAATAATGGGGAGATGAGTGCCTTGATCATAGGGGTGTCAGTGAAGACAGAACTTTGGGAAGCTTCATATTTAGGGGACACAAACTGTCACTTGTCACTTGCAGGGGGGCTTTGAGTACAGTATAAATTCTAAACTGTTAAGTATGCTGTGATTAGTTAAGTTTATAGTGAAAGGAATGGGGGATGGATGGACTGTAAACCAAAGAGCAATGCACACTGAATCTTCCAGTAAGTAAAGTTTTTATTGCTTGCACATAATAATACATATGCCACTCTCTGGTATTCTGTGAATATTACTGCATTGTCTTAGTTTACTTGTGATTGAAATTCCCCCCAGTGTCTAACAAAACATGAGTAATCCTGGCCTTAGAGCAGCTAAAGTTCTAGAAATGAAGGTAAGGAGTCACATGACTCAAAACACAACCACATCGCATAGGGAAAGTTATACTCATTACTGAATTTTTGTAGCTAACTAGGTTAATGAAGAGCTTCTTGCATTTTCATAACCCTGAGACAACACTGTGTTGTCAGATGTTACACTGTTTCTGGTAGATAAGACTGACCATGGTCATTTACTAAACAAATTAGTGTTTATTAGGTACTAGGTGAAAAGCAGTGGGTGAAAAGATGTTGTCCCTGCTATCATGGAACCTACCTTGTAGAAGATGGAAGGTCTTCTTTTGATGACGAATGGTAAAACTATTTCAAG
Organism: Neomonachus schauinslandi; assembly: GCF_002201575.2. Classification (NCBI taxonomy): domain Eukaryota; kingdom Metazoa; phylum Chordata; class Mammalia; order Carnivora; family Phocidae; genus Neomonachus; species Neomonachus schauinslandi. The sequence continues at coordinate 48,429,924 of NC_058414.1, read as the reverse complement.
TATGTTGTAGTGTAAGATGGTAGTGTAGGAAAACGAAGTATGATGTATATATCCTATCGTAATTGTTTCCCCGTTTAAGAGATAGTAGAGGAGAAGGACTCTAGGAGTTTAGAACATGACTAAGGCTCAAACTATAGTAAATGTTCATCTAGGTTAGCTATTTTATATTCTGTCATAATTGATTTATTTTGCCAATCTTACTAGGTTATTACCTCGAATTTTTCTCTCAAATGCCATCTACAAGCTTAGTTGGGTAGCCAGGCTACAATCACTGCATTGCCCAGAATGCAGCAGCCACCGCCTCCTATCTGGTCTATCTGCATCCTTTGTCTCTACTAAATTTCTTCTCTACCTTGCAGCAAGACTAAAATTGAGGCTCCTAAATTAGTTTCCTATTGCTGCTGTTTAAAAGAAAAAAAAAAGGTCCATGAACTGAGTAGCTTAAAGCAACATGAATTGATTAAACTGGGAGTCAGAAGTTTGATATAGGTTTCACTGGGCTAAAATATAAAGGTGTTTGCAGTGCTACGTTCATTCTGGAAGCTCCAGGGACAATTTACTTGCCATTTTCTAGTTTCTGGAGGTCGTTCACGATCCTGGACTTGTGGTCCTCTATCACATTGAGCACTGATTCTGTTAACTCTTCTCCTGTTTTAACTCCTCTGCCTCTTGTTCATGTGTAAGAGCTCCTGTGATTATATTAGACCTACCCAGATAGTCCAGAATGATTCATCTCAAGATCCTTAATCACTTCTGTGAAGTTCATCCTGTGTGTATGGTTATATCTTCACAGGTTTGGGGAATTAGGAGGTGGTCCTCTCTTAGGGGCCTTTTTGTCCTAAAACAATTTGGGTAGGTGAGCATTTTTTTTTTAATAGGTGTAAATGTCCTCTCCTGCGTACAGGTTTTTTATGGCTTTCTCTTATAACATTAAAACCCATAATACGGTCTGAGAGGTTCCCATGGCCTAGCCCAGTCTGGCTCTTGCCTGGACCTTCAGCCTTTTTATAGGTTCTTCTCCCCTTTGCTTACAGGATTTAACTGCAGTGGTTTCCTGGCCCTAAGGACCTTGCCATGGCCCTTGCTTACACCAGCCCTTCGTACTCCTTTGCCTTTTTCCCCCTGCCGCCACTCACCATCTGGATCCTACAGCAAATTCTGCTTCCTTAGGGAGTATCATCTTGGCCATCCCTGTGCTGGTCACATAGTCCATTTGCTTGCAATGCTGGAGCCTGGCTTTCTTCATAGCACTTGATCACAGCTTGTATTTATTCTTTGGTGTTCTTTGATCTGTAAGCCTTGTGAAGGCAGTGTTTATTTTCATTGTGTACTCAATGCTGATCATTGATTCAGTGTACAATAAATACTTATTAAAGGAATAGACTTAAAATGAAAAGACAGTGTGCCTATAAAGTAGCTCTTAGTGTTGTACATCTGTGTATTATTGTTGTAGCCACAGGTAGAATGGGGTTTTGAACTATGGAAAGGGTTGATTGAATAACAGAAGATCGGAGTTTAATAATTGAGTAAATCAACTGAATGTTCATATAAACGAAGTTAATTTCACTAAGTAATTTTCAGACCTTTCCATCTCTGTAAAAATGTGCATAAGACTTGAACTATCTAACATGAACATGTAGTATCTCACAGGCTAAGTGTTCTTAAAAAGATTTTTTTTTTGAAGTCTTATTAAATTTTAAAGTGACCTTTATTCAGAGTTGATAGCATGGGTCAGAAGCAGTTGGCCTGGTCTGGGCCTGTTGGCTGTGGAACATAGAGTTTAATGACATTAAGCTCTGTTAGCCCTGGTGTTCAAGAGAAGTCTGCCAAGATGTAATGCATTTGCCGCTCAGGGCTGTGGACAGTGCAGAACGATAGGTCGGGAAGTCTTGAGGAAAATGTTGTACAACAGAAAAATTGCTCAATCCTTTGTATGACTCAATAGGTTAATTCTTTAATTTTATATTTTGAGTCTCACTTATATTTATACAATCTTAGTTTCCCTATTTAAGCTATAACGTTTCACCTTGATGTAGGCAAAGTTTGTGTTAGATAAGTGATGCAGCTTTTTTTTTTTTTTTTTTAGCAATTCAGTGGACTTGAGAGAAAGACAAAACTTTTGGTATTCGAAACTGCTTTGAATTGTTCCTATTCTATTGAACAAAATACTTGGAAAGAATCAATTTAAAGGCCTATTACTGCATTCTTTTTTCTTAATTTACTGATAGTCTAAATCAAACTTAGGAATCTCTATCTATTGTATAATATCTATATAGATGAAATGTTTTATAGTCCATAGTGAAATTGTTATTAAGTGGAGTATGAAATACTGATGATACTTTACTAGACCTGATAGAATGCATTAAACTGATTTACTTTCAGTTTTCAATATCCCTAAGAAGTTACAGTAGTACTTACTAATTCAGTTTGTTACTAGCTTAACTTGTATAAGGCCCAGTTTATGTTAAACGTATGCACACTTTTCTTTCAGAGTATGTTGGATAAAGGACATTGTTGTAGCAGTAACTGGAGAGAACATGGAAGCAATGAAGCGTATTATTCAGAAGTACCAGCATCAGCGAATCTCCCTGGTTGAAGCTGGAGTGACCCGCCACAGGTCAATTTTCAATGGACTAAAAGCCCTGGCAGAGGACCAGCCTGACTCTAAACTCTGTAAGCCAGAAGTTGTGATAATCCATGATGCTGTGAGACCATTTGTCGAGGAAGATGTCCTCCTTAAAGTTGTCACAGCTGCTAAGGAACATGGGGTAAGTGGTTAAATTTCCGAAAATGGTTAAAAGACACAAATGTTATAGCAAATGTTAACTTGCTGGATTTTGATGAAATCATATTTAAATGTCCATTTTTTCTTTTGTTTTTATTAATTTTTATTAATTTTTTAATTAACATATAATGTATTTGTTTCAGGGGTACAGGTCTGTGATTCATCAGTCTTACACAATTCACAGCGCTCACCATAGCACATACTCTCCCCAATGTGTATCACCCAGCCACCCCGTCCCTCCCACCCCCCACCACTCCAGCAACCCTCAGTTTGTTTCCTGAGATTAAGAGTCTCTTAGGGTTTGTCTCCCTTTCTGGTTTCATCTTGTTTCCTTTTTTCCTCTCTTCCCCTATGATCCTCTGCCTTGTTTCTCAAATTCCACGTATCAGTGAGATCATATGATAATTGTCTTTCTATGATTGACTTATTTTGCTTGGCATAATACCCTCTAATTCCACGTCATTGCAAATGGCAAGATTTCATTTTTTGATGGCTGCATAATATTCCATTATATATATATATATATATACCGCATCTTCTTTATCCATTCATCTGTTGATGGTAAATGTCTGTTTGACTTAAAGACATAATGCTAAATTTTTTTTAGGAAGCTTGAAGTATTCTATCATGAGACTGTACTAGAGTTTATCTTTTCTTATAGTCCTTCATAACATGAGCTTTTTGGAGAATGTAATACTGTCTTAAGAGTATGGCTCTGCATGTACACTGAAGAAATGAGAAGCGTTGTGTACTTAACTGAAAATACCTAAGAAAACTCAAGTCTAGGATACACATAATAATAAAAAGTCTGGCTCATCACACCCAAATTGCATTTTGACTTTTTGGGAGTGGTTTACTTTCCAGCACAAATAGCTGAACAGGATTTTCACGCCATTTAAAATAGTTTTAAGATGACGCTGAATTCTGCGTTCTAATTCACCAGAAGAACACAGGATAGCAAAAGTCCTATTATAATCTATAGAACATCTTTGTTTGGTTCTTGTATTACTAGATAAAATCCTAAAAATAAGTTAAGAGGTTTATAGTCTAAATTTGAGACGAAGTGAAAGTTGCTGTACACACTCGGGTAAAGCATGATAGCAATAGGCTGTGGAATGGGACATGTGTAGGCCCAGTTCTCAGGCTTTCTAATTAGTGGTGTACGTGCAACTTGAGCAACCTCTTCAGGTCCCTTTGCCTTGTAAAAATACTGTTGCTAATCCCTGTGGGTTTTTTTAGGGTTGGAAATTAGGTAACTACTCAGTAGAGGGCTAAGTACTTAAAAGGTATTAAGATAAATTACAACATCTAGGATTGTAGACAAATGGAAGGAGTCCTCTAAGCCTTCTCTGCCGTGTAGGTGGTGAGTTAAAAAATACCCATCTGGAATGTTGAAAAAGAAAAGCAAAGCTGGTGGCATCACAATTCCGGACTTCAAGTTCTATTACAAAGCTGTAATCATCAAGACAGTTTGGTAACTGGCACAAAAACAGACACATAGATCAATGGAACAGAATAGAGAGCCCAGAAATGGATCCTCAACTCTATGGTCAACTTATCTTTGACAAAGCAGGAAACAATGTCCAATGGAAAAAAGGCAGTCTCTTTAACAATTAGTGTTGGGAAAATTGAACAGCCACATTCAGAAGAATGAAACTGGACCATTTCCTTACACCACACACAAAAATAGACTCAAGATGGTTGAAAGACCTAAATGTAAGACAGGAGTCCATCAAAATTCTAAAGGAGAACACAGGCAGCAACGTCTTCCTAGAAACATCGCCAAAGGCAAGGGAAGCAAGGGCATAAATGAATTGGGACTTCATCAAGATAAGAAGTTTTTGCACAGCAAAAGAAAGTCAACAAAACCAAAATACAGCCGACAGAATGTGGGAAGATATTTGCAAATGACATACCAGATAAAGGGCTAGTATCCAAAATCTATAAAGAACTGATCAAACTCAACACCCAAAGAACAAATGATCCAATCAAGAAATGGGCAGAAGACATGAACAGACATTTTTCCAAAGAAGACATCCAAATGGCCAACAGACACATGAAAAAGTGCTCAACATCGCTCGGCATCAGGGAAATCCAAATCAAAACCTCAATGAGATAACCACCTCACACCAGTCAGAATGGCTAAAATTAACAAGTCAGGAAATGTCAGATGTTGGCGAGGATGCGGTAAAAGGGGAACCCTCCTACACTGTTGGTGGGAATGCAAGCTGGTGCAGCCACTCTGGAAAACAGTATGGAGGTCCCTCAAAAAGTTGAAAATAGAGCTACCATATGATCCAGCAATTGCACTACTGGGTATTTACCCCAAAGATACAAATGTAAGGATCCGAAGGGGTACGTGCACCCCGATGTTTATAGCAGCAATGTCCACAACAGCCAAACTATGGAGGGAGCCAAGATGTCCATCGACAGATGAATGGATAAAGAAGAAATGGTGTATATATATACAATGGAATATTATGCAGCCATCAAAAGGAATGAAATCTTGCCATTTGCAATGACGTGGATGGAAGTGGAGGGTATTATGCTGAGTAAAATAAGTCAATCAGAGAAAGACCTGTATCATATGACCTCACTGATATGAGGAATTCTTAATCTCAGGAAGCAAACTGAGGGTTGCTTTAGTGGTGGGGGGTGGGAGGGATGGGTAGCTGGGTGATGGACATTGGGGAGGGTATGTGCTATGTTGAGCACAGTGAGTTGTGTAAGGCTGTTGAATCACAGACCTGTACCTCTGAAACAAATAATATATATTAAAAAAAAAAAAAAGATAGTAGGAAGGGAAAAATGAAGGGGGCGGAAATCAGGGGGGGAGATGAACCATGAGAAACTATGGACTCTGAGAAACAAACTGAGGGTTCTAGAGGTGAGGGGGGTGGGTGATGGGTTAGCCCAGTGATGGGTATTAAGGAGGGCATGTATTGCATGGAGCACTGGGTGTTATATGAAAACAATGAATCATGGAACACTACATCAAAAACTGATGTATGGTGATTAACATAACAATTAAAAAGATGCCAGATTTGATAATAAAATATTTCTAAGTTAACCATAAAAAAAAAAAAAACCTATAGAAAAAGATAATGTGTGATTTCTCTTTAGTTACCTATATACAACTGCAGTCTCTTTCTCAGGAAATTGTTTCTAATGTTACCTCTTCCCCCCGACAGCATGAATTCCTTTGAAACCTGTGTAAGAATTCCATAAATCAAAGAAAACCTTTTTCTTCAATGTAATTTAAAGGTACCTTGATGGAGTGAAAATTGTGATAGAGGTATGTTAGCTGACCTCAAAGCTTGATCACGACTCCCCTACTTCTCTGATCCCTTCCTGTTCTGCAGGCTCCTCAGCTTTGCTAGAGGCAATATGATCAGTTAGAAGTGCCCTGAGGAGGAATGAAGAAACACAGGATTTAGAATTTTAAGGAATTAGGGTGAAACTTGACAAATTTGAGTAAGTTCCTAGGGAGGACTAGATAGTTGGGGCAGATAATTAAAAATTTATAGTACCTGGTGAGTATAATTAGAGGTCTTTGCCTATATTACCTTTTGGAAAACTATCAATCAAGCTCACTATAGAAATTACGCATTTGGAATTTTTGGTCCGTTATTCTTTTTGAGATCTTATTTCTAAGATTGTCAGTAAAGTGATACTTTTGGTAGTGGGTCTGAAACTGAGAGGACTCTCCTGCTGCAGTTACAAGCCCAGATACCCTAGTTTAACTGGTGACTTAATGAAACATTAACAGATATAGCAGTTACTGACTTTGTTGCAGATTTGTTGGAATTCCTGGACTATCTTTAAGGTTAATCAGAATAACTTATGTATTATGTACATGATTAAATCATACATGATATTTTAATGAAATCGCTGAAACTTGGCATTCAGAAGCTAGTTGTAAGTGGCATCTTCACAATTTATTTTGAAGCTTCAGAAACCTGGTGTCTGCTAGAAATGATGTCTTGTTTTGATGGTGTTAGGGACTAATTTTCAAGAAAGTAGAGAATGAGTTTCATACAGGTATGTGAAATTCTTCACATGCTCATGTTATTAATGAAAGAACCAGGCACAGGTTAGAATCCAGAGAAGCACACATTTTCATGAAATAAAGCAATACTGAAATGGACTCACATAGGCAAAACTGTCTTCCCCCCCGCCCCCCACCATGTGAGGGGTGTCAAACCTCCACTGGGCAGAGTGGATTTGCATCTTGATAGGCATGTATGATTTTGCATTGCTGTCAGTTACCTGTAACTTGGTGAAAGTTGTAAAAGAACTCAGAGGCCATGGAAGGTTTCATTCAGCTAATCTAGAAGGGTTGTCTCTAAACAATACATAGTCTTACACTGAAGACATTCAGTATCTCTTGGTTCTCCTAAACTATAAAGGTTAGGATAGTGACCTAACAACCTTAGGTAATCCAGGTACTACTTCCTGCCAACACTCTCACACTGTTCTAAATTCTAATTGTAAAAACATAAGTGGAATTGAGACTTGGCGTGGTAGTTGAAGTTCTTGTGTTGGTGGAAAGGAATGACACCTTCTTACCCTCTAGGCATTAAATTGCCCAAGACTGGTCTGAATTGGATAACATCCCAATGCAAGAAAATGGTGAGCTTAGTCAGAGACACTAAACCACTTGGTTTCCATGACTTCTTTTGAACTAATGCTCCTTTGTTCTCGTAAATTGCGTTGTATAGATTCTTAACGGATTCTCTTTTCTCTTAGCTCTTAACTTTCAAGCTGTACCCAAAGGTCCCTTGCAGATTAAATCCTTTCCTGCATAAGGTAGACACTGAGACAGCCCCTTGGAGAGCATACATGTTAAAGGGAACTGTGAAATTTTAACTTCTTGGTTTAAAAACCATTTTCAAATTGAAGATAGATTACTTCAAAATACTAAGATGTCCCAAATTAAGGCTGATAATTGAGTTATCTGCATAGAGGAACTCAGAACTATCACCAGGACCCAGGTTATCTTATCTCTATAAGCTTCATTTCTGGGTTCCATGGAGGGGAGAAGACTCCAATAGAGCTAGCAGGTAAACCCTTTCAGGGTTAATTCTGCTTTTCACTTGATGATCATTTGCCTAGGGTATACATTTCTAAGTTTATAACTATTTTTTCTTTCCCAGTACTTTGAAAATATATCATTGTGTCCTGGCTTTAATTCTGCTTGTGAGAAGTTTGTTGACCAGTATAATAGTATCCCTTGAAAGTCTAATTGTATCCCTTGAAAGTTATCTGCCTTTTCTGTCAGGCTGATTTTATTTTTATTTATTTTATTCGAGTTTTTAAATTCCAGTTAATGTACAGTGTAATAATAGTTTTAGGTGTAGAATTTAGTGATTCATCACTTACATATAACACCTGGTGTTCATCCTAACAAGTGCCCTCCTTAATCCCCATCACCCACTTATTTCCCCTGCCCAACCCTCATTCAGTAACCCAAAATTTATTCTCTATAGTTAAGAGGCTTTCCTGGCTTGTCTCTTCCCCTCCCCCACATATGTTCACTTGTTTTGTTTCTTAAATTCCACATATGAGTGAAATCCTGTGGTATTTCTTTCTCTGATTGACTTATTTCACTCCATATAATACTGTCTACCTCGATCCATGTCCTTGCAAATGGCAAGATGTTTTTTTTTTTTTTTTTTTTTTTTTTGGTTGAGTTATACTCCATTGCACATATATTCCACATCTTCTTGATCCATTCATCAAGAGATGGACATTTGGGCTCTCTCCATAGTTTGGCTATTGATAATGCTGCTGTGAACATCAGGATGCATGTGTCCCTTCAAATCTGTGTTTTTGTATTCTTTGGGTAAATAGTAGTGGGAAAGCTGAATCTTAGGGTAGTTCTATTTTTAACTTTTTTCAGGAAACTCCATACTGTTTTTCAGAGTGGTTGTACCAGTTGGCATTCCTACCAACAGTGTAAGAGGTATCCCCATTTCTCGGTATCCTCGCCAACACCTGTTGTTTCTTGTGTTGTTAATTTTAGCCATTCTGGCAGGTGTGAGGTGATATCTCATTGTAGTTTTGATTTGCATTTCCCTAATCATGAGTGATGTCAAGCATCTTTCACATGTCTGTTAGCCATCTGTATGTCGTCTTTGGACAATGTCTGTCCAAACTCTTTATCTCTCCTTCTAGTACGAATGATAGGTTTGCTGGATAGAGTAGTTCTTGGCTGCAGATTTTTCCCATTCAGCACATTGAAGATACCATGCCACTCTCTTCTGGCTTGCCAAGTTTCTGTGTGGAGATCTGTGGCTAGCCTTACAGGCCTTCCCTTGTAAGTTAGGGACTTAGTTACTGCTCCTGAGAGTAATGGCTTTATGAAGAAGAGGTCATATAGTTCTCAGGGCCTGGTGTTTCAGCGGGTGTCTCTGCTGTGTACTCTGCACTCTGCCCTCTGCTGCTGAGTTTTGGCTGCTCTGTCCTCTGGTCAGTCATCTATAGAAGCTCTTCTTGCCTGTAGTGGGCAGTGTTTGGACCTTGGCCAGAGTGTGGCAAGTTTAAACTAGATGTGCTCTGGTCTGCTTGTTAAATGAGACCTGATACTACTACCACTAGAACTGAAGCCTTGCAGAACCCTATGGTTGGAAGACGTGATGTATGTGGGGGTTCCTGCTGGTATTTGGGGGAAGGGGCCCACTGTATTGGGCTATAGGCACACTTGCCTGAGAAAAGCAGTAGCAGCAGAGCACTGGGGGTAGGACTTGGTTTAAGCAGGTTAGGCAGCCAGTGTTGGAGCTAGGCTGTTTACTGAAGCTGCTTTCTGCTGAGGGATTAAGGAAGGAAATGGTGCCAGTCAGCTCCTTTGTTCCCGGAGAGGGGTCTCTGTGCTTGCTGCTCTCAGGGAAGCACCCCCAGAAGAGTGCATAATTTCCCTATGTACATCCCAGGCATTTTTCAGATTGCTGTTTTCATGCAGTCTGTCTCCAGGTTGCTTGCCTGCCTGGAGCAGTGCAATACACTTTGGGCTCTATCCCAGCTAAACCTGCTGACTTTTAAAACTCCAAATTTTAATGATGTGCTATGGCAGAGGGGGTGGGCTTTGCTGGTCTTCTGGGGGGAGGGTCTCACCACACTGGGATGGATGCAGGTTTTACCTAGAAGGGCAGTCACACCAGAGTGAGGGGGCTTGCAATTTGCAGCAAAGTAGGCTAAATAGCCAGTGTCTGGGTTAGCTGCCCTCGGCTGGTGTCTCTGCACCCATGCAGAGGGGTGGAGGAGGGGAATGGTGCCCACTGGCTCCTTTGTCCCCAGAGAGGCATTGCTGCAAACTCCACGTCTCACAAATGCTAGAAGAGCAAACAGTCTCTCCCTTTGTGCCTTAAGTGACCTTCCAATCATGCCCCGGGTGGTTAGCCTGCTTTCTTTCCCGGAGCAGGGCAGTGCCCTAAGGCTCTGTTCCAGCATGACCTCTAAAAACTCCAGTCTTTGAGCCCTGCTGGTAGTAAAAACTCAGGACCATCAGCCTCCATAGTTTTCCCAGCCAGTGGCTTTGGGGAAGTGGTCTCCTCCTGAGACCCCCTCTGCACTCCTGTGTCTCTCTGAGCTCTCTCTGACCAGGGCTCCCTCACCTCCACGGTACTTGCAGTGCATTTCTTCCCCAAACTACATCTCTGCACTTTGTACTTTCCTCCATGTGGCTCTTCTCTCCCTCTAGTTGTGCAGTTCTGTCAGAACTCAGGTCAATTTCTTGGGTATTTAGAATGATTGGATAATTACCTCGTTACTTTAGAGGGACAAGGCAAGTCTAGGTCCTCCTACTCCATCACTATCTTAGCTATGGAGGGTCCATCAGGTTTTTAAAGTCCTTTATTTTTTGCAGGTAATGTGCACTCTCTGTAATAGGTGACTAGATAAGAATTTTTTTTGTCCCTTGCCTTGTATTTATTCATGAGTTTTGATTTACATCTTACCCATTTCTAGAAACTTCTATACCATTATCCTTTAAATATTGACCTTCCTCCATTTCCCACCCTACGGCTTTATCTCTTTTACTTCTGCCTCACTGTATGTATGGTAAACCTTAACCTGTCCTCTTACTACCTTTTTTTTTCCATGTGTGCGTGTGCATGCGTGTGTAGGAGGGTGGTGTCTTCTGGGAAAATTCAGTTCTCATTTTTTCAGCCCTTATGTAATTTCTTGTTGAAGTGTTCTTCCAATTAAAATTTTAATTTCTAGAAGTTTGATTCAGTCCTTTTCAAATGTCATTGGGCTCCTTTTTCTTATGATTTTATATTCTATTTTTCAGTATTTAAATATGAATATTTAATACACTGTAGCTAATGTAATTCTTTGTAGTTCTTCATTACTTCACTTGTGATTTGTTTACTCTTCTGTTGAGTAAACTGTATTGTAGGCCCATGTTTGGCAAGACATTATAAGTAGGAGTCCTTTGGGCATGGGATGAGGATATGTTTCTGGAACAGATTTGTGTTGGTTCTGCTGGGGATCCTGAGGGCTTTACCATTTTGGGATCTCTTTATGTTAATTTTTGGCTTGAGGTTTTATGCATCTTATGGTAATGTTAAGCCAAAATCTGAACTTAAATCAAGGTGATAGTTAAGACTTCTCAGGGGAGATTCCCCTCCCCGTCAGAATCCAAACCAGGACAGCAAACAATTCTGTGCAGTCCTACCACACTGGATACTATACTGTAGGTGGTCTACCTTTTAAATGGTTACATGGATCTTTATGTGAGGACCACAGTTCTTCCTGACCAAGTAGCATAGGCTCAAAATGTCATTCCTCAATCCTTTTCATTTGTTTAAAACCTCTTATTAACACAAAACATCTCTGCTGTTTTCCTTGGGTTCTGGCTCTGATGTTAGTCCTAGGGAGTTACCTAGAGAGTCCTAGTTTAAAAAAAAAACAAAAAAACTTAAAAAAAAATTTTAAAAGTCACGCTGGGGGGAGAAAAGCTGTTAATAACATATCTTCTGAATTTTTTAAATAGCAAGAGGTTTTGCAAGATAATTTGTTAGCCATACTGCTGAAAGTACAAGAGTTTTACTAAATATAAATTACTTGTATATTTCTGCATATTTCCAGAGATGAAAAGCAATAACAAGGACATTGTTCTAAGAGAGATGTTGGCAAGGGTAAAATAACTTGGAACACAGAAATGACAGAGAATCATTTTAGGACTTCTAAGCTAGCTCTTATATTCACAAAACTGCCAGTAATAACATGAATTTGAAAATAACAGTGCATCAGGAAAGCAGCCTCCTCGAGATGTGCTCCCGAGGGAAGATACTTCCTTAATTACTTGCACGAATTTAAGCCCTCTGTTCTTGCATCTCTAATCATGTTTTATCCTCTCCTTAATCAACTTCTGACAATAACCATCAGATTTATTGCTCCTGCTTTTGCACTTTCAGTTTACTCATCAGTGCACAGCAATCTGGCTTTTTTCTCCTCTCACTCCTCTGTCCAAGTGCACCTGTAACATCTCAATTCCTAAATTAGATGTGCATTTTTAGTCTGTTGTAAAATAAAGAAGCTGACTGGCTTTTATATTTGGCTCCTTGAAGGGAGAATGGAAATATTTGGGATTTTCCAAGTACTAGGATGGTCTTTGTGGGTGTGCTTTTCTTTTATGAGCCCCTTGGATCTCCCCTGAGCTTATGCTAATGAGATCACTCAGGATGGAGGCTGGTCGCCAGAAATACTATTGGTGTCTAATAATGGTGATTGGAGAGTTGAGGCTTTGAATCAGCCCCACCTCTGGGGGAGAGGAATAGGGCTGGAGACTGAATTCAACCACATGGTCGGTGATTCAATGGCTCATAATGCCAAAGTGATATCCCAGTAAAAACCCTGGGTGCTGAAGCTCAGGGAAGCTAACTGGTTGAACGGTGGTGTGCAGATAGCATGGCACTTGCTTATTCCATGCGGAGAGGGCACCAGGGAAGCTGTGTTGTGCACTCTCCCAGACCCTGCCCTGTGTCTCTCTTCATTTATCTGCTCTGATAAAATATCCTTGGTCATAAATGTGTAATCTGAAGTAGTCATAATCATTTTCCTGAGTTCCAGGAGTTTTGGTGAACTTCACTGGGGGCTGTGAGAACCTCGTGCACTTGGAGCCGGTTGGTCAGGATTATATGTGATGTGAGGACCTCACTTGTGCCTGGTGTCTACAGTAATGGCAGTCTGGTTGTGAACTGTGGAGATTGTGCTAACTCCAGTTGACTGACATTAGAAATGAATTGTATTCTAACATACCAATGTATACCCAGTGGCTGAGTTAAGTTTGACCGTGTTAACCAGATCTTCCTTCTGCAGCTCTACCTTGTCTTCTGTGACTATAGTATTTACCTTTTTTTTTTTTTTTGACCTCTCTTTTCAGATCCATCTTCCATACTCTAAACATTCCCTTTAACTTCTATTATAACTTAACAAAGTATTTCTGAGCAATGAAAATCATGCTCATGTTACTTAACTGAAAAAATGACCTACAGTAAAATTCACTTTAGGGAAGGTACATAGTCTGAGTGTTTGTATCTATAGATGATTGTAATCACAGCAAAACTTTCTAACACTCCAAAGAGTTGCCTTCTGGTGCTGCTTGGTACTCAGACCCTTGCTCTCTTCCTAATCCCTGTCAACTATTGATGTGTTCTCTGTCCCTGTGTTTTTGTCTCTTCCAGAGTACTGTATAAAAAAAATCCTACAGGGACACCTGGGTGGCTCAGTCGGTTAAGCGTCTGCCTTCGGCTCAGGTCATGATCCCAGGGTCCTGGGATCGAGTCCCACATCGGGCTCCCCGCTCAGTGGGAGCCTGCTTCTCTCTCTCCTCCCTGCTCATGCTCTCTTCTCACTATCTCTGTCTGTCTCTCTCTCAAATAAATAAATAAAATCTAAAAAAAAAAAAAATCCTACAACATGTAACTCTGGGAGATGATTATTCTACTTGGTACAAAGCATTTCCATGTAACCATTTTACCACTTGAGATGTTCTCTCCAAAATTTCTGTCATGCTACACCTTCTTTGTTATAATTCCAGACATTGTATGTTCAACTTCCAGCTGAACAGAACCACTGAAATTTGCCTTTTTCAGCATGTCTGAATTCATTAATACTCCCTGATCTCTTTCCTTGAATTAGCTTCTGGAGACAAGGGGGGAACCATTGATTTCCTGCCCAACCACCTCCCACCCCCCACCCCCCCGCCACCAAGAGGAAATAACCTAAGACTTGAAGCTTAGAAAGATGACTGTCTTCCTGGTTTTATATGTGGAGTCCAGGAGGAGGTTGAGGGAACTGAAATTAGTTTGGGATCTACAGTATTGATCCAGCTGAGTGGTGAAGGTCTCTTTAAGCCAATTAAAATAGAGAAAGAAGTAGAGGTTGGGAAAAAAAGAATGTTAAGGGACTTGGATTGGCTGGACCTGATTGGATGATGTGAGGTAATAAGACACGAGTACTTTTCTATGCTTCAGTTTTTCTTTGCCATTCCCTGCCAGTAGATCTGATCTTCTCTTGTGCTAAAATCCCTGTGCTCCTGCACTCTCTGCATCCTTCCGAGGTTGTGTGAGATTAGTTGAGACACTGAATTGCTTGCCTAAACTAGGCAGACCTACCGATGGATATAGTACTTAAAGAGTTTATTTAAAAAAAAATTATTTTTTAAATATTTATTTGAGAGAGCACGCACAAGCTCAAGGAGCAGGGGGCAGGTGCAGAGGGAGAGGGAGAAGCCGACTCCCTGCTGAGCCCAGAGCCTGATGTGGGGCTCGATCCCAGGACCCTGAGATCATGACAGATGCCTAATTGACTGAGCCACCAAGGTGCCCCTAATTAAAGATTTTCAACTGCTTGTGATCTTATCAACACTTGACCAAGGTACATCTTACTGCTTATCTCATAAGAGTCCCCTACACTTAATATATTGGGTGGTTTTTCCAGTATTAAGGCAAAAGGGATTTTTGTAGACTTCCAGGCCTTAGTTTTTTTCTGTATCTGAATGTGGAAGTGGCACAGGCTTCCTCAACCTTGGCACAATTGACATTTTGGGTAAGATGCTTTCTGTTGGGGGACTATCCCATGTCCTGTAGGATGGTTAGTTTTTAGTTAGAAAATCTGAGTACTTTTCTGAAGAGAAGCATTGTAATTAATAACCAGAAACTCTGACATGGGGGTGTATGAGTGTGTGGGCAATATTTGTGTTTTATAGTAGGGCTATACTTGGTAATGATTAAAGAACACTTCAGAAGTAAAAGTTAATATGTGTGCATCAGGAAGAATATACTCTTTGACTACCCAGTATTAGAAATTTATTCAAAGTATTGTGGGCTTATTTTAAAAGAGCTGAAAAATGACTTGGCAGATGATGATATTTTCCAAACAAAGAATCTTAAGTAGAATTGACCATACCGTTATTGGCTAACGGTAACTTGTACTGGCTTTCTATTGGTTAGTTTTGATCATGATCAAGTGCATTGAAGCTCAGAGTTCAGTATTAGATGGGGGTCAGGTAATAAGTGCTCCTGGGCCATTGGATTCTGTATCTTACTGGAGGGAAAGAAACATTGGTATTAAGTCCTACACCTAAAGAAGCAATTTGATTTGTGAGAAAGCAGTGAATTCTGATGATCTAGTGGGAAAGTTGAGGCATATTTTGACACAAGTTGAAGTGCCCAGGGCAGGTGGTGAATTATTCCCTGACTACTAGGGAATGAGGTAAAACTTGATCTGTTCCTGATGTTGAAAAAGCTGCGTGAAAAGCTTTTGTTTTGCTTATCTAAAACTACTACCCCTGTATATTCTATGTATTACTCTCAAATGTAGTTGGAGAAGGGGGGGCAGAACCATGATATGTCTAGGAATTAAAATGTAATAAAGCTTATTAAACATTGAGAACATCCATGAAGAATACTTCAGATCATTTTAGATTTAAGTTAAATGGTACTACTTTAATTTTCACGACTTAAAGTTGAGTATATCAAATGGGGACCTTATTCTTGCTACATATACTGTTTTTTAGGGGCCCTTGGAGTGATAGAGCAATTTGGATAGGTTTTTATAAAATACTTGCATTTCTGTATTGAATATTTTTTATGGAAGGAGATTTGAGGTATTCTTCTTTCGAAATATGAAATATTCAAAATCTCATAATGGCCGATGATTACCTTTAGAGATGTGATTGTGTAAACGTGTATTAAGTAGTCTTAGACTAAAGACAACTCAGGTAAATGAAATTGTAATTATATAGTCAGGATTTCTATAGTGCATTGTCATAATTAGCTTGAATGCCGACATGTGAGCAGGAGTGCATGTCAGCACCTGCTCTGTGTATGGAGAAGTATTGTTCAAATGTGCTTTTAAAAATAAACAGAAGAGGTGGGGTTCATTTTTCCACATTGTATGATTTGTATCTCTGATGATTTCCATGCATTAACGTGTGGAAATACTTTCATAGATGAGCTTGAGAGGCAGGTAATCACTGTGGTGCTGAGCTGTTAAGCTTCCATTCGGGGCTTATTAGGCTAATTCCAAATGAGACAGTATATCTGACAACTCAGAATTGTGCTTAATGTAACTACTACTAGAGATGGCTGTATTGTAGAGGCAACTAAATGACTCTGTCCATACTTGGGTCTTAATTTTGGTGCTTTATATTTCAGAAAAGATCGATATAACTGATGATTTAGGTTTCTGAAAAAAAGTCTCTTATGCCTGCCAATTTAAGCATCTTTATTCTAGATCTGTTTAAAGCAGATAGTTGAGTGAGTAGTAGTTGGAGGAAAAACAGGGTTGGCCAGAGAATGATTTTTTTTTTTTTTTTGACATGTGATTCTTTTCATGGGCATTTTGTTGAGTAAGCGAGTTAGTCACCTTGTGCTTTTTAAATTTTATTTTTATTTATTTTTGTTTTTTTACTATGTTATGTTAATCGCCATACATTACATCATTAGTTTTTGATGTACTGTTCCATGATTCACTGTTTGCATATAACACCCATTGCTCCATGCTTTAAGTGGTTTTCCTATTGCACTACTTGTTAGCTGATCTCTAGGCCTCCATTAAACCAGAACCTTACAAAGTCTGGAATATACCAGTCCTACCCTAGTAGCATCACAAATGTGGATGGTTTTCTTCTCTTGAGAAGTTTTTATTGGTCAAAGTGAGAGTCCATAAATACACTTTTAGAAATTAAAAAAGGGGAACCTGAAAAGCGCTTTGGACACCTCCAGATCTACCACCTGAACATTACAGTTGCTTTAAAACTATATCCCTGCCTCGATCCTATTTATTTCCCCCACGTGGATAAACATCCTGAAATTTGTTTTTATTCGTGTCCCCCCCATTTTGTAGCATGTATTCCTAAAGGACATACTAGGTTTCTATGCTTTTTTTATACCCCTGTAAAAAAAATTATTTGTACGATTCAACTTCTGTTTTGCTTTTATTTTGACAGCACTTCAAAAAAAAAAATACATTTAGGGACATATATTCATGTGAATCTTTGTAGCTATCATGTGTTCATGATCACTGCTTTTTATCACCATTCATCTATTTGTAGTTGGTGAACATGTTTTCTTTAATTTTTGCCAGTGCAAGCATTGCTAGCATGAACATTACTATTAATGTTTTAAGTACATGAGCAAGGATTTCACTAGAGTCGAGATAAATGCATATTACCATTTTGATCAGATGATGCTAAATTAATTTCCAAATGTGTACAAATTCTACTCAATAGGGTATAACAGGAGTTTGAGTTAGAGCCATGTCCTTTCCAATTCATACTGTTAGATTGACTTTTTCCTAATCCAGTTAGTGGAAAATGCTTTCTCTTTGTGGTTTAATTTAGTCTTTTGTTAATAGGTTGGGCAATTCTTCAAGTACTTAAAGATTTATATGTTCTCATTGAATTGCCCATGAAAGTCTTTTGCCCCTATTTTTCTAATTTAAATTTTAGTTTCATATTGGTATTTTTCAAGTAAAAACTGATTTCTAGGAATTACTTAAATACTGTACACACAAATACTTTGCTAGTTATATGCCCCGTAATAATTTTCTAGCAGTTTATTTTAATGTAGTGAAAAATACTAATGTCTTCATTTACGGTCTTTGTTTTCTGTATGAGGTCTGAGGGAGGAAGCCTGGGTTCCTTGGTTTCAGATCGCAGCAGTGAAAACATTGAAATGTATGCTGACGTGGGGTAGTTTGAAGGTAATGGGGCTTGCTGATGGATTCGATTTGGAATATGAGAGGAGAGAAATCCATGATCAAGGTTTTGACAAGAATAACCAGAGGAATAGAGTTGACCTTTATGAAAATGGGAAGTGTATGGAGGAGCAGGTTTGGAATATGTGGTATGTGTGAAATCAAAACTGATCTCAGTATGTTATAGTTGAGGCGTATCTCTTGATTGGAGAAGTTTTAAATAGGGTATTTGGGTATGAAAGTCCAGAATTGAAGGGAACATTCTAGGATAGCCGGATAGATTGGGAAGTTCTCATATAGACAGTATGTGAAGTGTTGTAACTTGATGAGGTCACTTAAAGAATGAGGGTAGCTAGAGAACTTTGAGGTCCCAGCTTGGGAACATTTGACCATTTAGAATGAGGTTTTAGAGCATGAGAGTGAGGTGGTTGTTTGAAAATTGTTTCTGAAAGCCACATGAGCAAATGCTCTTGAGAAAACAGAGCTCTCCATTAGATTTGGCCGTGTGGGGGTCATGGGTGATATTGCTAAATATGTTTTTGTGGATGTGGGGAGACATAATCCTCATTAAAGTAGATTGCAAAGAACATGGGAAGAGGCAGACATTGGAGATATTAAGTAGTATGGATAGTTCTTCAACAGACTTTGTCTGAAACTGACTAGGAGAAATTTGGTCCTAGTTGGAAGATAGGTGTGATCAAAGGAGGAATGGCTTGACTTGAGATGTCACAGAATGCCTGGACACTAATGAAGATAGTTGAGTAAAGGAATAAAAATTGATGGGGCAGGATAGGAGGAGGACTGTTGCTGTAGAGAAAGACTTGAGAGGGAATGGGGGCCAGTGAGTAGGTAGAGATGCTGACTTTTGCATAGGAGCTTGGGAATTTTTATAGTTCTCGGAATAAATTTTTAACTTTTTTGTTACACGTTAAGTGTTTTCTTTCTGACGCTATTGTAAATGAATTTTTTCTTTTTGAATGGTACATTGCTAGTACAGAGATAGAAGTGATTTTGTTGTTGTTTTTGTTGGTCTTGTCCTGTGCCTTCTTGCCAAATGTCTTTATTCCTAGTTTTTTAAAGGGAATTCATCAGGATTTTCTATAAAATATTATCTGCAAATACAGATAGTTTAACTCCTTTTGGATGCCTTCTATTTTTTCTTGACTAATTATCCTGACTAGAACTTCCAGTACAATGTTTAATAGAAGTGGTGACAGTGGATATATTTTTGTTCTTGATATGAAAGCAAAAATAGAGAGTATTTATCAAATATGATGTTACCTGTGGGTTTTTCATAGTTGCCCTTTATTGGCTAGAGCGAGTTCTGTTCCTAATTTGGTTGAATGCTTTTTTCATGAAGGAGCATTGCATTTTGTCAGATGCTATTTCTGCATTTGTTTGAGTGTTTCTGGATTTTTTTGCCCTTTAATGTGAGAAATGACAATGATTTTTGGGGTATGTTGAATCAATTTTGCATTCATGGGATAAATCCCACTTGGTTATGGTATGTAACACTTATTGCCAAATTTGGTTTGTTAGTATTTTGTTGAAGATTTATGCATCTGTATTCATCAGGGGTTTTGGTCTGTAGTTGTACTTTTTTGTGATGCCTTTGTCTGGTTTTGGCAGTACTCATCTTACCGAGTGGGTTAGGAAGCATTCTCTCCTATATTACTTCTTGGGATAATGTGAAGAATTGGTATTGAAGATTTTTCTTTTCTTTCTTTTTTTTTTTTTTTGGTATAACCAGTGAAGCTGCCTGGATTTTCTTCGTGCGAAATAAAAATTTCTAATTCTGTTTTCGTACTTGTTATAGGTCTATTCAAATTGTCTATTACTGAATCAGTTTTTATAGTTAATGCCTTTCTAGGAAACAGAAATTTCATGTAATTTGCTGAAAATTCCTTATTTCTGGGAGGTTGGTAGAAACACCACTTTGATTCCTGATTTCACTAATTAGAATCTCCTCCCCCACTTGGTTCAAACAGTTGAAGTTTGTCAATCCTGTTAATTCTTCAAAGAACTGAGTTTGGATATTGATTTTTCCCCTCTTTTTATACTCTCTAGTTAATTTATCCTAATCTCTATTTACTACTTACACTTGATTTAATTTGAGGGTGTTCTGTTGTTATAATTGGTGTTGTTTTTCCAAAAATCTTAAGATAGGAGTGTAAGTCTTAAGGTAGAAGGTTTTGGCCTTGAGAATGTCTTTATACATAGACATGCACAGCTATAAATTTCCCTCTTACAACTGCTTCAGCTGCATGCTGTGTTTCATATTGTATCTTTTCATCTCAGTATCTTCTGTTTCTCTAATTTCTTCTTGGGTTCATTATTAGTATGTACACCTTCCACAGTTTTGAAATTCTCACATGTAAGTTTTTTGACAGATTTTTTTGAGGTATAATTGATATACAACATAAGTTTCAGTTGTACAACATAATGTTTTTACATTTGTTTACATTGTGAAATGATCACCAAAATAAGTTAACATCTGTCACCAGACATAGTTACAGAATCCTTTCCTTAGGATTTTTAAGATCTCTAAGCAACTTGATACTGTGGAGTATTAATTATAGCCCATGCTGTACATTACATCTCCAGGACTTAATTTGTCACTGGAAGTTTTACCTTTTGAATGTTCTCATCCATTTTGCCCACCTCTGTCCCCCGACTTCTGGCCACCAATCTGTTGTATCTTTTAGCCTTTACATATATAGGTGAGATCATAAGGTATTTGTCTTTCTCTGACTTGCTTCACTTAGCACATTGCCCTTGAAGTCCATCCATATTGTTGTTGAAAATACTTACTTTGTTGAAGCAACTTCATTATGGCTGAAAAATACTTCCTTGTGGATATATGTAGCACATGTTCTTTTTATCCATTCATTGGTTGGTAGACCTTTAGTATCAGTTCTAGATGGTGATAGTCTCCCTCCCATTTCCTCAGGACTTACTGTTACTGTTGTATGTGACTTGGCTGGTCTATTTCAGTAAAGTCTTGTTTTCCCCTACCCAGTGAAGTCTCTAAAATCACTCTACAGAGGGTGCAGTCTTGGGCATGAATGTAGCCAGCCTGGAATGAAAGTAGTTTAGTAGGGTTCCTTTTGCCTTTTGTTGTTAATCTCTTACTGTCTCTGATACCACACTAAACTGATAAACTCTATTCGTTGCCTGCAATTGCTTGCTTGCTTGCTTTCTCTCTGTCTCTTTCTCTCTCTCTCTCTGTTTCTTTCTTTTTCTTTCTTTCTTTCTGTCTGTCTCTGTCTGTCTCTCTTTCTCTTTCTTCTTTCTCTTTTTCTCTTTCTTTCTCTTTCTCTTTTTCTCTCTCTTTCTCTTTCTCTCTCTCGCTCTTGCTCTTTAGCTCTTTCTTTCTTTCTCTCTTTCTTACAATGCCTGAGCTACAAAAGGCTCTATAATCTGATTCAATTTAACTTTGGCTCCATGGCAAAGGTAGTTTTTGAGGTCAGTATTGGAAGTTTGCTCTGATTCCAGGGGGGCTGTTGCTACTTGTCTCTCTCTCTGTGGTTATCTCTGGTAAACTTGCTTACCAATAGTTGAGCTTTATGCTGTCTTGTAGCTACCACCTTCCTCTTAATTGCTTAGCACGGTAGTCTCCATTTCTTTTGCAAGTGCACTTAGGTTTAAACTTGGTCACAGTCAGTTATACAAGGTGAGTTCCCTTTGGGAGAACTTGATAGTTCTGTTCTTACAGCCTGTCTCTCTCCCTGTAAAAAATCACCACACTGTTACTCAGTGAGGCATAATACCTTGTTTTTCTAAGTGACACTTCTACTTCATGAGCAGAGTGGTCCATGGAGATATTTGAAGACTCTTACCTTTTTGTTATGCTTCTCCTGGTGTGAAACCTCTGCCCTGTGTGAGATTGGGGGTTAAGGGTGTTCAGGGCCCAGTATACATTCTGTGTTTACTGTGCCTGGGGTAGATATTCCACTTGGTAGTGAAGGCTATGTAGTGGGAAGGGAGTCTCCAATCTCTTGTCCACAGTAGGCTTTAATTTAGCCTCTGTGACCTTGGGCTGAGTAGGATGGGAAATGCTAGCCCTCTGTCCTTTGAACTGGGAGATAGGGGGAGAGGAAAGCCCCATCTTTTCAGCCATACCTCCTCTGAGTGGAACTTCAGTCACACTGAGCTGCGTGGATGATTAAGGAAGAAATAGATCATGACTTGAGTACCTCAAGCTCTGTTTTTACCAAGTTTTAGTTGATACTCTTAAAAAATGTTTCATCTGGTGCATGCCCTTCAAGGATTTTAAATGGTTGTTGTAAAATATTTTTCACTAGTTCTTTTGCTGGAGAGAAAGTCTGCTAAAGTCCTCATGCTGACACTTTGTGACTCATTCTCTTTTTAATATATTTGCTTCATGGCCTGGTATAGAATTCCAGCATTACCTATACATAGTTGCAGTATAAATAGAACTTTTCCCTTAAAAAGCTCTCTCTATATATGTATGCATGCAAATCTGTTTCTTTTGTATTCTTTTTTTTTTTTTTTTTAAAGATTTTATTTATTTATTTGACAGAGAGAGACACAGTGAGAGAGGAGCACAGGCAGGGGGAGTGGAGGGGAGAGAGGCAGGCTTCCCGCCGAGCGGAGAGCCCGATGCGGGGCTCGATCCCAGAACGCTGGGATCATGACCTGAGCCGAAGGCAGGCGCTTAATGACTGAGCCACCCAGGCGCCCCTCTTTTGTATTCTTTTATTGATAGGTGTCAGGCTTGACCAATTGGGTTTTCTTCTTATTTATCTTTCACCTACATGGACATCACTCCCTCCGTATCAGCCCTGGCGGTCTCCTCATTTTTGCTTTTATTTCTGGGCTCCAAACTTCTACTTGAGTCACTGGAAATGGTGACAGTTTATAAACTGTCTACTTGGCTCACATATTAGCTTTGATTTTCAGCCAGTCTCTGGGATTTTATAAGCTAGTTTATAGGCTATCTATCTTGCACAGATACTGTTCTTCTCAAGATCAAATTGGCTGGCTCATCAGTTTGATGTGCTGTAATATCTATGTGTTTGTTACGTGGACGAAAAGAACTTATGGAGGAGGTTTGGTTAATGGCCGACCACAGGAGAACTGTATTTTAAAGCCACTTCTCCAAAAGAGTTGTCTGGTAATGACTTTCAAGTCTACAATGAAACACTATTAAAGATAAAGGGGATAAATTGTCAGGTATGAAGGTACCTTTGTGTAATGTTGAGATGCATCTATAGGGGCGACAGCTTTTATCAGAGCAATTAAAATCAATGGCTACTTTACCTGAGGGAATGTTGCTCTAAGATGGTTTGGAGGGAATGGTTGTTCACAGGAATTAGAGTGAGACATAAATTCATTGTTACTTAGGCTCAGTTTCATTTTGGGGATCTTTGGGAATAGATCTGTTGCCTTAATTATCTGTGTTGAAAGTAAAACTTTTGAAGGCACACTAATAAATATTGATGTGTACCATGTCCATTTTTTCCACAGTAACTCTTCTTTCACCCTTTCACCTTCTTGGAATACCCCTTGGATCTTAGCATTCTGATCTAGTATTAGATTTCAGTGGCCAGTGAGCAAAAGAATTTGTGAACCTATAATGGAAAAAAGAATCCCTGTCTCTTTCATGGAACTGTAATATTGAGAAAGAGGGTTTTTGATAGGGAAATACTGCTTTAAGAACCAAATCAGCACTTGTTCAAATATTTTCTTGAGGTTACTTGTTAAAGCTAGGAATACAATCTCCCCAAAATGCGAGAGGTCAGAGTTTAACTTTGAAATAGGTTCTAGGTGAAATAAATGTTAACTGGATATCTGTTTGTTCTTTAGGCAGCAGGAGCAATTCGACCTCTTGTATCTACTGTAATCAGTCCATCTGCTGATGGTTGCCTAGACCATTCACTAGAACGTGCCAGACACAGAGCAAGTGAAATGCCACAGGCTTTTCTATTTGATGTGATCTATGAAGCCTATCAGCAGGTAAGCATCCTGATTTCTGAAAATGGCTATGTTGGAGGTCCACAAGAATACTCCTCTTTTTGGAGATATGCTGGAAGATTCCACGTATAGTTAGACTCAAGTTAAAATTGCTAACAGTGAAGTAGAGCGGATTCACAGCTGAGTCATAGGATAAACACATGCAGAGTTTGGGAGGATCCATGTGTATTCTTGCTTAGGTTCATATCTTCCCCTGAGGGGTCACACAAAGCATCATCTTCTCCCCCACCCACCAGCAATGAAAATTTAGCAACATGTGGGTGATGGTTGTCTTCAGGGAAGCCCATTAGAGTCTGGTGTTCAAGGTGTTTATTGGGGTTGGTCACATAGGCATCCCCTGCCTCAGCATGTACAAAAGCTTCAGATTCCCAGAAGGAAAGCAGGTGTCTAACATGAGCAATGTTGTTTATGCAAATAGTATGAGCATAGTTGAACCACACTTAATAACTGTTCACTGAGAAAACTACAAGAGCCACTTCCCCATATCCAGGTGGAAGGGTAGTCTTTCTAACCATTTAAGGCCTGTATGGTAAGTTTCTTGCACAGCTGTAGATAACTTTATCATTTGAATTCACAAACTAACTTCTTCTAAAATCTCACATAATCGATTTGTGTTTAGAAATTTTTCTTTGTTTTTATGTTCTGAAAATGCTTTGGGACCTTTTGCTGACATTTATTGCAAATTTATGGATTAAATAGTTATTGATTATTAGGTATTTTGCTTATCAGAAACTTCCCAATGAAATAAGTTAGAACTAACTCACTGTTTGGTGGATGTTAAACAATCAGTGAAGAGTTTGGAATAGATGGACTTTTAAGAAAATGAAAGTAGTGGTAATAGGAATATTGACATTTATAATACAAAAATGCCTCTTACCTTGGATAGAAGGTGGTCACATACATAATAAATTGTAGGTGTAGAATTTAGTGATTCATCACTTACATACATAGAATACCTGGTGTTCATCACAGCAAGTGCCCTCCTTAACACCCATCACCTGTTTAACAACCCCCTCCAACTCCCCTCCCATAACCCTCAGTTTATTCTCCATAGTTACGAGTCTGTTTCTTGGTTTGCCTCTTTTTGTCCCCCTTATGTTCATTTGTTTCTTAAATTCCACCTATGAGTAAAATCATGGTATTTGTATTTCTCTGACTTATTTTACTTAGCATAATACTCTCTAGCTCCATCCATGTCTTTGCAAATGGCAAGATTTCATTCTTTTTAATGGGTAATATTCCATTGTGTATATATACTACGTCTTCTTTATCAGTTGGACATTTGGGCTCTTGGCATAATTTGGCTATTGTAAATAATGCTGCTATAAACAGGGTGCATATATCCCTCTGAATTAGTATTTTTGTATTCTTTGGGTAAATATTTGGATAAATACCAGTACAAATGCTGGATCATAGGGTACTTCTGTTAACATTTGAGGAGTCTCCATACTCTTTTCCAGAGTGGCTGCACCAGTTTGCATTCCTATCAACAGGGTAAGAGGGTTCCCCTTTCTCCACATCTTTGCTAACACCTGTTGTTTGCTGTGTTAATTTTAGCCATTCTGACAGGTGTGAGGTGAAGTCTCATGGTAGTTTTGATTTGCATTTCCCTGATGATGAGTGATGTTGAGCATCTTCTCATGTGTCTGTTAGCCCTATGTCTTCTTTGCAGCAATGTCTACTGATGTCTTTTGCCCATTTTTAAACTGGATTATTATTATTTTTTTTGCATGTTGAGTTTGATAAGTTCTTAATAGATCTTGGATGCTTACCCTTAATCAGATATGTCATTTGCAAATACCGTCTCCCATTCCATAGGTTGACTTTCAGTTTTGTTGATGGTTTCCTTTGCAGTGCAGAAGATTTTTATTTTGAAGTCCCAATGGCTTACTTTTGCTTTTATTTTTCTTGCCTCAGGAGACCTATCTAGTAAGAAATTGCTATGGTTCAGGTCAGAGAGGTTACTGCCTGTGTTCTCTGGGATTTTGATGGTTTCCTAGCTCACATTTAGGTCTTTCATCCATTTTGAATTTATTTTAGTGTATGGTGTAAGAAAGTGGTGCAGTTTCATCCTTTTGCATCTTGCTGTCCAGGTTTCCTGACACCATTTGTTTAAGAGCTTATCTTTTTTCTCCATTGGATATTCTTTCCTGCTTTGTTGAAGATTAATTGCCCATATAGTTGCAAGTTCACTTCTGAGTTTTCTATTATGTTGCATTGATCTATGTGTCTGTTTCTGTGCCAGTACCATGCTGTCTCAATCACTACAGCTTTGTAATACAACTTGAAGTCTGGAATTGTGATGCCTCTACCTTTGCTTTTCTTTTTCAAGATTGCTTTGACTATTGGGGATCTTTTGTGGTTCCATACAAATTTTAAGACTGTTGCTTCTAGCTCTGAAAAATGCTGGTGATACTATGATAGGGATTGCATTAAAGGTATAGATTGCTTTGGGTAATGTGGACATTTTTAACAATGTTTGTTTTCCCAGTACATGAGCATGGAATGTCTTTCCGTTTTTTGACTTGCTTTCATCAGTGTTTTATAGTTTAAGAGTACAGATCTTTTATCTTTTGGTTAGCTTTATTCCTACGTATCTTACAGTTTTTGGTGTAATTGTAAATGGGATCGGTTCCTTGGTTTCTCTTTCTGCTACGTCATTATTGGTGTATAGAAACGCAATAGATTTTTGTACATTGATTTTTGTATCCTGTGACTATAATGAATTTGTGTATCAGGTCTAGCAGTTTTTTGGTAGAGTCTTTTGGGTTTTCCATACAGAGTATCATGTCATCTGCAAAGAGTGAAAATTTGACTTCTTCTTTGTTGGTTTGGATGCCTTTTATTTCTTTTTGTTATCTGATTTCTGAGGCTAGGACTTCTGGAATTATGTTAAATAACTGTAGTGAGAGTAGACATTCCTGTCTTGTTCCTGACCATAGAGGAAAAGCTCTGTTTTTCCCCAGTGAGGATGATAGTACCTGTGGGTTTTTCATATATGGTCTTTATGATATTGAGGTATGTTCCCTCTAACCCTCCTTTGTTGAGGGTTTTTATCATGAATGAATGTTGTACATTGTCAAATGCTTTTTGTACATCTACTGAGAGGATCATATGGTTCTTAGCCTTTTATTAATGTGGTGGATCACATTGACTGCTTTTTGAGTATTGAACCACTGTTGTAACCCAGGAATAAGTCCCACTTGCTTGTGGTGCATGATCCTTTTAATGTACTGTTGGATTTGATTTGCTAGTATTTTGACAATTGTTTCATCCATGTTCATTAGTGATATTGGCCTGTAGTTCTTTTTTAGTGGAGTCTCTGGTTTTGGAATGAGGGTAATGCTGGCCTCATAGAATGAGTTTGGAAGTCTTCCTTCCATTTCTGTTTTTTTTTTTTTTTTTTTTTTAATTTTTTGTTTTTTTTCTTTTTTTTTTTTTTTTTTTGTTGTTTTTTTTTCTTTTTTTTTTTTTTTTTTTTTTTTTTTTTAAATGTTTGGTAGAATTCCCCAGGGAAGCCATCTGGCCATGGACTTTTGTTTGTTGGAAGATTTTTGATTACTGATTCAATTTCTTTGCTGGTTCATGTTTTCTATTTCTTCTTGCTTCAGTTTTGGTTGGTTGTTTCTAGGAATTTACCCATTTCTTCCAGATTGTCCAATTTGCTGGGATATAATTTTCATACTACTATAATTGTTTATATTTCTGGGGTGTTGGTTGTTATCTATCCTCTCTCATTTGTGGTTTTATTTGTGTTCTTTCTCTTTCCTTTTTGATAAGTCTGGCTAGGGTTTTATCAATTTTACTACTTTTTTTCAAAGAAGCAGCACCTGGATTCATTGTTCTATTTTTTTTAATTTTCTATATCAATAATTTCTGCTCTAATCTTTATTATTTCCCCCTTCTTCTGGCTTCAGGCTTTGTTCTTTTTCTTGCTCCTTCAGTTGTAAAGTTAGGTGGTTTGAGATCTTTCTTGTTGAGGTAGGCTTGTATTGCTGTATACTTCCCTCTTAGGATTGCTTTTGCTGTATCCCAAACGATTTGGACTGTTGTGTTTTAATATTCATTTGTTTCTGTTTTTTGTTGTTTGTTGTGTATTCTTCAATTTCCTGGTTAACCCATTCATTCTTTGGTAGCATATTGTTTAACCTGCATGTATTTGTATTCTTTCCAAATTTTTCCTAGTGTTTGACTTCAAGTTTCATAGCATTTAGGTTAGAAAAGATGCATGGTATGGTCTTAATCTTTTTGTACTTTATGGGGTCTGATTTGTGACCTAGTAGGTGATCTGTTCTGGTAGAACGTCCCATGTACACCTGAAAAGAATGTGTATTCTGGTGCTTTAGGATGAAATGTTCTAAATATATTAAGTGCAACTGGTCCAGTGTATCATTCAAACTTATTGTATCTTTGTAGATTTTCTGATTAGATGATCTGTCCATTGATGTGAGATGTTTAAGTCTCTTAGGATTATTGTATTATTAATGAGTTCCTTTATGTTTGTTACTGTTTTATATATTTGGGTGCTTGCTTGTTGGGGGCATAAATACTTAAAATTGTTAGATCTTCTTGTTGGATAGTCCCCTTTATTATGATACAATGTCTGTCTTCATCTTTTGTTACATTCTTTGGTTTAAAATCTAGTTTATCTGATATAAATATGGCTACTCTGGCTTTCTTTTGACATCCATTAGCATGATAAATTGTTCTCCATCCCCTCACTCTCATTCTGCATGTATCTTCAGGTCTAAAATGTGGGTCTTTGGTAGGCAGCATATAGATGGGGCTTTTTTTTTTTTTTTTAATTCATTCTGATACCATCTGTCTTTTCATTGGGAGTGTTTAATCTATTTACATTAAGAAAAATTGATAGGTATTTAGTGCCATTTAATACTTATTTTGTCATTGTTTCTGGAGATTTTCTGTTTCTTTCTATTCTTTGTCACTTTTGGTCTTTGTTTCCCACTCAGAGTCCCCTTTAGTACTTCTTGCAGGGCTGGTTTAGTGTTCCTGAACTCCTTTAGTTTTTGTTTGTCTGGGAAAGTCTTTATCTTGCCTTGTATTCTGAATGTAACTTTGCCAGATAGAGTATTCTTGGCTGTGGGTTTTTCCCATTCAGCGTGTTGAATATAGTGTGTCACTCCCTTCTGGTTTGCCAAGTTTCTGTGTAGAGATCTGCTGGGTAGCCTTATGGGTCTTCCCTTGTAAGTTAGGGACTTCTTTTGTCGTGTTCCTTTTAGGATTTTTTCTTTAGCACTATATTTTGCAAATTTAACCATATGTCTTGGTGTTGGCCTGCTTTTGTTGATTTTGATGGGAATTTTCTGTGTCCCCTGGTTTGGGTTGTCTGTTTCCTGCCCCAGATTAGGGATGTTTTCAGGTATTATTTCCTCAAATCTGCTCCCTTTATCCTCTCTTCTTCTTCTGGGACTACTATGATAGGAATGTTAATCTGTTTGATGGAGTCACTGAGTTCCCTAAGTCTACTCTCGTGATCCATAGTTAGTCTTTTTTGTTTAGCTTCATTATTTTCCATTATTCTGCCTTCTCTATCACTTTTTCCTCTGCTTCTTCCATTCTTGTGCTTGTTATATCCACTATGTTGTGAATCTGTTACTGCTTTTTTCATTTCTGACTGGTTGTTTTTTAACTCAATTTCTGTGAAGAAGGTTCTCCCTGATGCCTTACATGTTTTTCTTAAGCCTGGCAAGTATCCTTATGACCGTTGATTTAAATTCACCAGGCGTATTACTTGGATCTGTTTGATTAGGTCTCTGGCTGTGACTTTTCCTTCTTCATTCTTTTGGGATAGATTCCTTGATCTTGGCACTTCTTCTAAGTCTCGGTCATCTTCTCTGTGTTAAAAAAGCCGTTATATTTCCGGCTCCTGAGAGTAATAGCTTTCTGTAGAAGAGGTCATATAGTGTCCAGGGCCTGTTGCTTTAGGGAGTGTCCCTGGTGTGTGCCACATGCCCTCTGCTATTGTGCTTTGCTGCTCTATCCTTTAGGCCACTTGTCTGCAGAGGCTCTCCTTGCCTGTAGTGGGCAGTGTTTGATCTTGGTGTGAATGTGGTGTTTTTTAACTAGGTGTGCTCTGGTCTGTTTGTTAAATGAGACCTGATGGTGCTTCCACTAGGCTTGAAGCTTTACAGAACTCTGTGGTCAGAAGACATGGTGTATGCGGGGTTTCTGCTGATCTTCAGAGGAAGGGGCCTTCTGCACTTGGACTCAGTCATACTTCTTTGAGAAAAGTAGAACAGTAGAGTATTTTTCCTGTAAGTTCTTAAGAAAATTAAACATAAATGCACACCAGGACTCTTAAATACCTGAAATAATTTGCTCTTGGGTTTATATAATCAGTATACATGTTTTGATTTTCACAAGATTATAAAGCAATACTGAACACTTGGGAAGAAAGTGAAAGTTAAAAAAAAAAAAAAAAGGGCCATGCTTAAAGTTATAAAACAAACCCTCCCGCCCCCCTGACAAAAACCCAAACCCATCCTTACCGAAGAGTGGCTTCCTGATTTTGATCAAAATGAGTAGGTTTTAGGGGCACCTGGGTGGCTCAGTCGTTAAGCGTCTGCCTTCGGCTCAGATCATGATCCCAGGGTCCTGGGATCGAGCCCCGCATCGGGCTCCCTGCTCAGCTGGGAGTCTGCTTCTCCCTCTCCCCCTCCCCCTGCTTGTGTTCCCTCTTTCTCTGTGTCTCTCTCTGTCAAATAAATTAAAAAAAAATGAGTAGGTTTTAACATGAGATAACTACATTGAAAGCAAAAACCTACCAGTTAGAATTCCTATTAAACAGACTAAAAATGTTGAATTGTTTTTCAGCTTCTGACATTTGTGGAAATGCATTAGTAAACATTGAATATATATTTGGTGCTGGAATACATTAGTGACTAAACAGACTATCTTTTATGAAGGTTTTATTTTCAAACATAACTTATTAAAGCTGAAATAAATTGTCAAAATTATTTCTCAGCATTTTTTTTTTTTTTTTTTTTTTTTTGAAGAGAGTCCTTCCCCATGTATATTCTTGGCTCTTTTTTCAAAAATTGACCACCTGTACCTGGGTTTATTTTTAGGCTCTCTATGTATATGTGTCTGCTTTTATGCCAGTACCATACTGCTTTGATTACTACAGCTTTGTAATACAGTTTTAAATCAGGAAGTGTATTACCTATGGCTTTGTTCTTAACATTGTTTGGGCTGTTCCAAGTCTTTTGTGGTTCTGTGCAGATTTCAGGATTGTTCTATTTCTATTAAAAATGCTGTTGGAATTCTGCTAATCTACAGACTCAATGTAATCCTTTAGGTTGTATACATATTTTGACAATAATCCTACTAATCTATGAACACAGAATATTTGAACATTTGTTTTCAGATTCTTTCATCAATATCTTAAAGTTTTTGGTGTACAAAGGTTTTACCTTTTATTTCAATTTATTTCTGAGAACTTTATATTTGATATTGTAAATATTTTATTTTTTATTTTTATTAAGATTTCATTTATTTATTTGACAGAGAGAGAGAGATAGCAAGAGCAGGAACATAAGCAGGGGGAGTGGGAGAGGGAGAAGCAGGCTTCCTGCCAAGCAGGGAGCTCGATGTGGGGCTTGATCCCAGGACCCTGGGATCACAACCTGAGCCAAAGGCAGATGCTTAATGACTGAGTCACCCAGGCACCCATTGTTTTTTTTTAAATTGAGATAATTTCTAATAGTATAAAGGAAAAACTGTGTGATTTTTGTATCTATAGCTTCAGTGAATTTGTTTACTCACATAGTTTTTTCAGAGTCTCAGGTTTCTTTATATAATACCTGCAGAGAGTAACAGTTTTACTTCTCAGTTTGGATGCCCTATTTCTCTGGCCTAACACTTGGCTATGACTTCCAATACTACATTGAGTGGAAGTGGCAAGATTATGGGTATCCTTGTTTTGTTCCTCAATTTGGGAGAAAGCTTTCAAATCATGACAGAGTAATGTTGTTAGCTGTGGGCTGGTCATATATTGGCTTACATTATGTTGAGATATGTTCCCTCTGTACCTACTTAGAGAGTTTTTAATCATGAAAGGATGTTCAATTTTGTCAAATGCTTTTTCTGTATCTATTGAGGATCATTTTTTTTATCCTTAATTTTCTTAATGTGTTATACAACACTGTTGCTCCCCCCTCCCCATACATTGAACCATTCTTGCCTTTATGGGATAAATCTCACTCGATCATGGTGTATGATACTTTAATGTATTGTTGAATTTGGTTTGCTAATACTTGGAGGATTTTTGCATTTGTGTTTGTAATGGATATTGGTGTGTAATTCTAGAGTTCTTGTTTAGTTTTGATGTGAAGGTAATGCTGGCCTTACAAAATAAGATTGGAGGTCTTCCCTCCTGTTTTTTAGAGTTTGAGGAGGATTGGCATTAATCATTAAAGTATTAAGTAAAATTATCCACTGAAGCCATCAGGTTCTGGACTTGGGTTTGTGATCTTTTTGATTACTGACGGATTCTCCTTACTGGTCATCATTCTGTTAAGATTTTCCATTTCTGATTCAGTCATGGGTAAATTCCTAGAAATATACAACCTACCATTTCTTTTAGGTTGTACCATTTATTGGCATATAATTGTTCAGGGCAATGATCTTTGGTAGTTTTGTTATCACTCACAGTATTAGGTATTTTGCTTACAATTGAGACTTCTCTTTTCTTGGTAAAGGAAAGTTTACTTTTCCATGTAACTAGGTGTTTACTCTTGGTAAAGGTTTGTCTATTCTACTTATTTTTTTCAAAAAACCAGCTCTTGCATTGATCTTTTTCTATTGTCTGTATACCCTATTTCACGTAATTCTACTCTGATCTTATTCCTTTAAACCTTGAGCAACTGTTTCTCTATTTCCTTGAGGTGTAAAGTTAAGTAATTGTTCTTGTTTCCTTTTTAAAAAAACTTTATTTTTTCTTCTTGTTTTTTAATGTAGGGACTTATCACTATAAACTTTCCTCTTAGGACTGGTTTGGCTATATCCTCTAAGTTGTGGTATGTAAAAAATTGCTGGATTTGCTATGGCCCTTTGGGACTGATGAATGTGTGCCCTGTTGGCTATCAGAGCTCCTAGGTATTTTGGGGTCCCATCTGAAGAAGCAGCTGCAAAATTTTGGGCACCTAAATATGTGTACAAGCTTCTTCCAGGGAGATACTGGTGACTATTTTATCGTCGAAGCAGTCTAGAGGGTGGGAATGAGGGAAATGTCTACTGGCTTCCCAGTCTACAGAGAAGAGTAGGCAGCTTCTAAGTGTGCTATATTAGAAGCCAGATCCTCCTTAGGCATAGCCTGTGAAGTTTGCAGTTAATTCCTCTCTTCCATCTTCCTTGAAATGAGTCCTTTTCTTTCTGTTTTGTTTGATCCCTACAGGGATAGCTGCAGTTGGTGCTTACATGTACATGCCTGTTGAAAAAACTGCTGTTCAATTTGCTGTAATGTAGTGTTCTGGGTCTTGTGACTACAAGCTTAATAGATGTTCAGAGTTTGATGTCTCAGGATCCTGTATGTCAGATGGGGGTCTTAAAGATTTGTGATACAAACTCTTTGATCATTAGGGAGAAGTTGTGAGTTGGGAGTGTCCTCCTGATTGTATGATGCTGTGCTGGGTTGACCGTAGTTTAGGATTAGTTTCCAACTTCTCTGACTCTTTTGATGTAGGCATTTTTCTCACTTGACAAGTGTGTAGAAGTCACTTAGCTGGGTTCTATTAGATAGTTTTCAAACTAAATTGCGTCTGGTGTGGCTGTGCATTTGGTACATCTGTGGGAGGAGGGAAATTCAGGAGCCTATGTTGCTGTCCTGTTTGACTCCCTCTGTGAGGATTGCATTCTAATGGGGGAGAGTCTGATCTTTCTGCCTTCCTCTTAAAAGACTCTCAGTGTCAGGCCCACCAGGGTAATCCATGACAGTCTCCCCATCTCACAATCATTAATTGGATCATACCTGCAAAGGCCCTTTGACATAACAGTTAATGTACTCAGATTCTGGGAAATAGGACACCGACATATTGGAGGGGCCTTACTCTACCACAGGAGATAAGGAGGAATTAGCTAAGAGGATACAAGAGAGGTTGGCCATAGGGTAATGTAACAGAAGCCTAGAGAGAAACATGTTTCAAAATTGAGCATTTGTAGTAATTGCTGCATATTGGTTTAAAAAATAGAAATGATCATAAGCCTTGGCAGTGTGAGCTGACCACTGTTGGGGGACCATGGTCAATATGGAAACCTGTGTGGATTTGATTTACTAAAGAAAAGGAGGGCCTCCCTTTGGAGAAGCTTCCATGAATATTGAGCAGAGAAACAGATGGGGTGGCTGAAGGAGGTGACAGCTTAATTAAAATGGATGATGTAACATACTGATATTCTGATGGAATGATTTAGTAGAGGGGAGCAAAAAGTGATGCTATATTGAGAGGTGATAGGGTATAGCGTATTAATGGTTTTGGAATTGATTTTTGAGCAGGATAATGGATAAGTCATCCACACAGATAGGAAGGAATAGTAAGTATGTGTGTAAAGTTGTAAATAGATTTGGTGAGAGGCTGTGAAGTTTGTCTACTCTTTGTTTTTTATTGCCCTACTGATACAGGGAGTGAATCATCAGCTAATAGGGAGGTGGGTGACATGTGAGGGCTTGAGGAAAGAGAAGGTTGGGAATGGTAATTACTTGCTTTTACTCTCTTCTATTTAGCCTAAAATACAAAAAATTAGCCCAAAGGAAAAAAAATCTGTTTTCCAGGGCTATTTATGGGCCTTTCTGGAATAATGACTAAAAACTTGGCTTAAAAGAAAAAAACAAAGAAGACCTTTTTTATCCAGGGTTTAATTTGTCTGTGTGGAAGTCCTGTAGCGAATGCATAGTATTACCCATTTATGGGGAGTTGAGCAAAAATTGGGCTGTTATTAAGGTCATAAAAAATTCAAATATGTAGAAGAAAATCTCTTAATAGGATATAAAAAGAGGGAAGATAGGAAGGTTGAGGTTATAGATGACTTTCTTTATTAAATGGTACTAAGAGGTCGTAGGTGTCCAGATGACATTGCGTATGTCTACCTGCTGGCCTGTTACTTTCCCCGCCATTTCTGCTGTCTGCTCTCCTTCCTTCTCTCATTTGAGTTTCCTCCTTTCTGGAACTTGACTTTCTTCTGCCTTGCTACACGTCCTTCAGATAATGCCTACATTACCACTTAGACAATCCTTTTCTGTCCCCCTCCATTCCCCTACCTACAACTAGATTAGGCCAACTCCCTACAGGTTTCCTAGTGCCCTATTGTTTGGTTTTTCCTGCCCAGCACCAAAATTAAAATGGGAAAAATTACCTTGGAATTGGTGTATAAAACGTCTAACTCCCCTGCTAGACTGAGTCCTGGGAAGTTACTGAGTTAATAGCAACCTGCCTGGTACATTAGTCCCAAGTAAGTATTTTTTGAACAAAAAGGATATCCAAGAGTGTATGTGCATATAAATATACAAAAAAAAGCCTATGTACTGGTTCTTCTAGGCCACTTTGTCTAGGTATGAACAATGTTCCCATTGTTGATTTACGTCCCTGTGCAAATGTGACCACCTAAGAAGCCTTCACTGATAATCTTAAGTAAAATAACCTTCTCTATCATATCCCTCGATTCTGTTTTAGTTTTCCTTATCAGATACCACTATTTTACATAGTTGTATTTTTGGTAAGTACTTGTGGCTTCCTGATGATGGTATGTCAGTTCCAGGAGTTCACGGTCTTTGTCTTGTAGCACCTGGAAGACTTCATGGCTTGCACTAGATTCTTAATACTGTCCAATGAAAGAATTTCATACACATACCTATGTAGATACCTAATACTAGGTATGTTGATACTAATGTAAATTATGAGTTGAGCATGGGGATAATATATATGTACGTATTTGTATGTTTATAAATGCTTCCTGAAACCTTTAAGAAATTCATTTGAAAATATGAGAAATATGGGTGAATATTTGTCTAAAGTTGGTGATTGGCAATATTTTTGT
Organism: Neomonachus schauinslandi; assembly: GCF_002201575.2. NCBI lineage: Eukaryota > Metazoa > Chordata > Mammalia > Carnivora > Phocidae > Neomonachus > Neomonachus schauinslandi. The sequence continues at coordinate 48,393,887 of NC_058414.1, read as the reverse complement.
AAATATGAGCTTCTCATGCTGTGTTTCTAGAAATCAAATAGCAGACATTTGTTAGGAACTTTAAAGGTCACCTAAAGTTGTGTTTTTGGAAACTATAGTGGAGCATGAAAATGCTCATGATTGGATATTGATGGGATAGGGTATAAAATTGTATTGACTACATATGGTACATATTTATACTTACGTCTAAATGTAGGTGCCTGTCAGTATGTAAAATTAAAAAACTAGTTGTACATATGAATACTGAAATGTGTGTGTCTGGACTGATAATAACTTACAGCTCATTAAGTGAGAAGTGTGAGAGAGTTAAGATAAATATTTGTATATTTGATTTTTACTTTTCCATGTAACCAGGTGTTTACTCTTGGTTCTTAAGTTCCTAAAATCTATTTCTTAGGAGTATTTAATGACAAATTAGGGAGTTGCTAAAGGAAAAAAACTGGTAACTTGAACAAAGAAATTCAGTAGTAAATGATGCTGTCTCTAGGAATATGATGAAAATTTCAGATTGGTCCAGAGAATTCTTACTAGGTAATATGAAATATTTTTCTGCAGCTTTATGAAATAGATTTTCCTACTAAGGAGCTTTTCAAACTGCATAAATCCATTTCTTGAGAAATGGTGTAGATCATATTCTGAAATGATACACAAACTATATTTTAAAATCTCTTTACAGACCTGGCCTTATTCCTAACAGTCCAGCTTTCATGTTTTCAGAGAATTTTATTTTATTTTGAGAGAATTTTAGAAGGTAATTTGTTTTCATGAATACGTACATACAGGAAGTACACAGAGGACTCAACCAGTGACAGGTGTTCTCTGTGGTAATATGTACTTTTTGCATCCTAGATTTTACTGTGGAGACAGTTAATATTCAAATATTCTTATAATGGAGATTGAAAATCTATATTATATTAAAAAGTGCTTGTTTATTGTGAAAGGGTAAAAATGCCTTTAAGGAAAAAATCAAACCCTCAATAGGAAAAAAAAAAAAAAAAAAACCCTCTCACTTATGTCTTTAAGTACAGGAATATAATGACCATAAAATTAAGGGAATAGAACAGGAATTTCCTGTTGTAATACATATCCTGTACACACACCAAATGCAAAAGAATAAGAGCTGTATCTTATACTAAGTGCTAATGAATGTGGGCTTTAAATGCTGACTTGACAAGAAACTTACCAAGAAGACAGAATTAAGAGTGTCTTTTCTTCATATCCACAAGCACTGGAATTTTCACAAGTTTTACTGCTATTTTTAGAGTTGCCCATTTGTTATCCCTTATCTCTAGTGTGGTAAAGGAGGGGGCCCTTGATGGATGTTGACTTGGTCCTGGATTGAAGTAAGAGGTGGTCAGGAAGAGCCTCAGAATGAAGAGTCTCTGAAGAAACCTCACGTTACAAGGGGTTTTGAAAGGAAAAGTAGGAAGGGATAAGAGAATGGCATAAATTGTTTAACAAATGGAAAACTGAGGAAGGGATAGAAATTAAAAGATCCTAAAGGGGAAGAGTGTGTGAAAGACTAAAGAAAATAGGAAGAAACGTGAGTTGGAAGGAAAGGATCTAAAGATGAAGCTTGTGGAGTTGGAAGGAGCTGACTTGTTCCCTGAGAATAGCTGCTGACCATCAGTTTGCCTCATGAGTGTTCACTGTAAACCACAGTAGCAAGTTGCACCTCTCCATTACTAGTAAAACCATGATCTGTGCAGTATTTATAGTGCTCAAGATAATTCTGCTGTGTTGGGAGAGTTACCAAACACTTTCCAAAGTTCTGCTTCTCCCCATTTGTTTAATTTCTCCTGATTTGTTTATTTCTCTCCTTCCCACTTCTATTTTTTTCTTCTACCATTTCTTCTAGGTAGGCTCATATATGCCTTGTCATCTTTCTGGTCCCATTTTGGGTAGCTTCTAAAGTGTTGGAAAAAGTATTGTGACCTTCTCTGGGACCTCTTTTGAGAAGAATAATCTCCTACATCCAGAAAATAATTTCTTAGATGTTAGCCGGCAACTAATTTTTCTCCCTTCCTTTTTATATATGGAGACCAGTGTATAAATGACAGCTACATGAACTTGCTTTTTTCCTTTATCTTCTTTGATTTAAAACTGCTGCATCAAATTTTAACTGGTAAATATCTTGCTTTAGCTCTTACTATCTTAAATGTCGACCTTGGGGGTAAGGGGGGAATCTCATGACAGTTTGTCTCCTGCTGTCCTTGCCCACCTTTATTAATGTTTCACATCAGTAAGCACCCCCAAATGATCTTTATAACCTGCCAGTCTGTCCATGTTGGTCCACAGCTTGAGGACTTGATGTGGCCCTCGATGGCCACAGCATAAAGTACCAGCTCCTACCCACAAGATGATCTAACAATTGTAAATAGCTATGCCCCTAACACAGGAGCAGCCAATTATATAAGCCAATTAATAACAAAAGCAAAGAAACACATTGACAACGATACAATAATAGTAGGGGACTTTAACACCCCCCTCACTGAAATGGACAGATCATCTAAGCAAAAGATCAACAAGGAAATAAAGACTTTAAATGACACACTGGACCAAATGGACGTCACAGATATATTCAGAACATTCCATCCCAAAGCAACAGAATACACATTCTTCTCTAGTGCCCATGGAACATTCTCCTGAATAGATCACATCCTAGGTCACAAATCAGGTCTCCGCTGGTACCAAAAGATTGGGATCATTCCCTGCGTATTTTCAGACCACAATGCTTTGAAACTAGAACTCAATCACAAGAGGAAAGTCTGAAAGAACTAAAACACATGGAGGCTAAAGAGCATCCTACTAAAGAATGAATGGGTCAACCAGGAAATTAAAGAAGAATTTAAAAAATTCATGGAAACAAATGAAAAGGAAAACACAACTGTTCAGAATCTTTGGGTTGCAGCAAAGGCTGTCCTAAGAGGAAAGTATATAGCGATACAAGCCTTTCTCAAGAAACAAGAAAGGTCTCAATACACAACCTAACCCTACACCTAAAGGAGCTGGAGAAAGAACAGCAAATAAAGCCTAAACCCAGCAGGAGAAGAGAAATAATAAAGATCAGAGTAGAAATCAATGAAATAGAAACCAAAAGAACAGTAGAACAGATCAACGAAACTAGGAGCTGGTTCTTTGAAAGAATTAACAAGATTGATAAACCCCTGGCCAGACTTATCAAAAAGAAAAGAGAAATGACCCACATCAACAAAATCATGAATGAAAGAGGAGAGATCACAACCAACACCAAAGAAATACAAACAATTATAAGAACATATTATGAGCAACTCTATGCCAGCAAATTAGATAACCTGGAAGAAATGGATGCATTCCTAGAGATGTATCAACTACCAAAACTGAACTAGGACGAAATTGAAAACCTGAACAGACCTATAACCACTAAGGAAATTGAAGCAGTCATCAAAAATCTCCCAACAAACAAAAGCCCAGGGCCAGATGGCTTCCCAGGTGAATTCTACCAAACATTTCAAGAAGAATTAATACCTATTCTTCTGAAACTGTTCCAAAAAATAGAAATGGAAGGAAAACTTCCAAACTCATTTTTTGAGGCCACCATTACCTTGATCCCCAAACCAGACAAAGACCCCATCAAAAAGGAGAATTACAGACCAATACCCTTGATGAACATGGATGCAAAAATTCTCACCAAAAAGTTGAAAAATAGAGCTACCATACGATACAGCAATTGCACTACGGGGTATTTACCCCAAAGATACAAATGTAGGGACCTGAAAGGGTACGTGCACCCCGATTTTTATAGCAGCAATGTCCACAATAGCCAAACTATGGAGGGAGCCAAGATGTCTAGCCAATAGGATCCAACAGTACATTAAAAGGATTATTCACCACGACCAAGTGGGATTTATTTCTGGCCTGCAAGGTTGGTTCAACATCCGCAAATCAATCAATGTGATACAATACATTAATAAAAGAAAGAACAAGAGCCATATGATCCTCTCAATAGATTGAGAAAAAGCATTTGACAAAGTACAGCATCCTTTCTTGATCAAAATTCTTCAGAGTATAGGGATAGAGGATACATACCTCAATATCATAAAAGCCACCTATGAAAAACCCACAGTGAATATCATTCTCAATGGGGAAAAACTGAGAGCTTTCCCCCTAAGGTCAGGAATACAGTGGGGATGTCCACTATCACCACTGCTATTCACCATAATACTAGAAGTCCTAGCCACAGCAATCAGACAACAAAAAGAAATAAAAGGCATCCAAATTGGCAAAGAAGAAGTCAAACTCTCACTCTTTGCAGATGATATGATACTTTATGTGGAAAACCCAAAAGACTCCACCCCAAAACTGCTAGAACTCATACAGGAATTCAGTAAAGTGGCAGGTTATAAAATCAGTGCATAGAAATTAGTGGCATTCCTATACACCAACAACAAGACAGAAGAAAGAGAAATTAAGGAGTCGATCCCATTTACAATTGCACCCAAAACCATAAGATACCTAGGAATAAATCTAACCAAAGAGGCAAAGAACCTGTACTCAGAAAACTCTAAAATACTCGTGAAAGAAATTGAGGAAGACACAAAGAAATGGAAAAACGTTCCATGCTCGTGGATTGGAAGAACAAATATTGTGAAGATGTCAATGCTACCTAGAGCAATCTACACATTTAATGCAATACCCATCAAAATACCATCCACTTTTTTCAAAGACATGGAACAAATAATCCTAAAATTTGTATGGAACCAGAAAAGACCCCGCATAGCCAGAGGAATGTTGAAAAAGAAAAGCAAAGCTGGTGGCATCATATTTCTGGACTTAAAGCTCTGTTAAAAGCTGTCATCATCAAGACAGTATAGTACTGGCACAAAAACAGACACATAGATCAATGGAACAGAATAGAGAGCTCAGAAATGGACCCTCAACTCTATGGACAACTAATCTTTGACAAAGCAGGAAAGAATGTCCAATGGAAAAAAGATAGTCTCTTCAACAAATGGTGTTGGGAAAATTGGACAGCCACATGCAGAAGAATGAAACTGGACCATTTCCTTACACCACACACAAAAAGAGACTCCAAATGGTTGAAAGACCTCAATGTGAGACAGGAGTCCATCAAAATCCTAAAGGAGAACACAGGCAGCAACCTCTTTGACCTCAGCCGCAGGAACTTCTTCCTAGAAACATCTCCAAAGGCAAGGGAAGCAAGGGCAAAAATGAACTATTGGGACTTTATCAAGATAAGCTTTTGCACAGCAGAAGAAACAGTCAACAAAACCAAAAGACAACCAACAGAATGTGGGAAGATATTTGCAAATGACATATCAGATAAAGGGCTAGTATCCAAAATCTATAAAGAACTGATCAAACTCAACACCCAAAGAACAAATGATCCAATCAAGAAATGGGCAGAAGACATGAACAGACATTTTTCCAAAGAAGACCTCCAAATGGCCAACAGACACATGAAAAAGTGCTCAACATCGCTTGGCATCAGGGAAATCCAAATCAAAACCTCAATGAGATACCACTTTACCCCAGTCAGAATGGCTAAAATTAACAAGTCAGGAAATGACAGATGTTGGCGGGGATGCAGAGAAAGGGGAACCCTCCTATACTGTTTGTGTGAGTGCAAGCTGGTGCAGCCACTCTGGAAAACAGGATGAAGGTTCCTCAAAAAGTTGAAAATAGAGCTACCCTATGACCCAGCAATTGCACTACTGGGTATTTACCCCAAAGATACAAATGTAGGGATCTGAAGGGGTATGTGCACCCCGATGTTTATAGCAGCAATATCCACAACAGCCAAACTATGGAGGGAGCCAAGAGGTCCATTGACAGATGAATGGATAAAGAAGAAGTGGTATATATATACAATGGAATACTATGCAGCCATCAAAAGGAATGAAATCTTGCCATTTGCAGCGACATGGATGCAACTGGAGGGTATTATGCTGAGTGAAATAAGTCAATCAGAGAAAGACAGGTATCATATGATCTCACTGATATGAGGAATTCTTAATCTCCGGAAACAAACTGAGGGTTGCTGGAGTAGTGGCGGGTGGGAGGCATGGGGTGGCTGGATGATAGACCTGGGGGAGGTATGTGCTATGGTGAGCACTGTGAATTGTGTAAGACTGTTGAATCACAGACCTGTACCTCTGAAACAAATAATACATTATATGTTAAAAAAAAAAAGGGAAAAATGAAGGAGGGGAAATCAGAGGGAGACAAACCATGAGAGACTATGGACTCAGAAACAAACTGAGGGTTCTAGAGGGGAGGGCGGTGGGGGGATGGGTTAGCTTGGTGATGGGTATTAAAGAGGGCATGTATTGAATGGAGCACTGGGTGTTACATGAAAACAATGAATCATGGAACACTACATCATGATGTAATGAATGGCAATTAACATAACATAATAAGAAAAAAAAAATACCAGCTCCTTAGGGCCTGAAATTATCTTTTATTGCTCAAAACTGCAGTCTGTGGGCATCATGACTTGTTCCTACTATATATGTACCTTTTATCCTACCATCTCTATTTTTGTTATAAGCTTTCCACCTTTCATTAAACAGGGAGAACACTTCTACTTTGGGCTTCACCACCATCTCCTCCTCATTTAGTGAACTCCGGAATTCCTGATAATTTTCTCACGTACTAAAACCTTTAAAATCTGTTCCTTTGCACCCCAACATGTCTTAATATTGAAAATGGTACTAAACATGTATTGAGAGACCCATTAAAGCACAAACTTTTTTTTGAATGTTTCAAATTTTTATTTAAATTTTAGTTAACAAATAGTGTAGTATTAGTTTCATGAGTAGAATTCAGTGGTTCAGCTAAAGTACAAACTTCTTCATTCCATCTTTTTTGTTTGGTTTTGGACCTTAGATCTGTAGAACTGAGTTCATGATCTGTTTTGGTTTACTGTTGGCTACTATTGTTTATCTGTGCTAGCCGCCGTTTTAGATTTTAGATTTTAAACTACTTTTTCTTTCCTTAACATCTTAAGATTCCATAAGAACTTCTGTTTAATGTTTTTCTTTTTAATAACTTTGTTAGATAGATTCTTAAAATGTATCCTGCTTTCAAAATTGACCTAAAAGATTGACTTTTATTCAGCATTTAGGAAATCACTCATGTTGAAGAATCTAAAACTTTTTTGATTACTTGGTAACTTTCTTTTTTTTTTTTTTTTTTTAAGATTTTATTTATTCATTTGAGAGAGAATGAGATAGAGCATGAGAGGGGGGAGGGTCAGAGGAAGAAGCAGACTCCCGAGCAGGGAGCCCGATGCGGGACTCGATCCTGGGACTCCAGGATCATGACCTGAGCCGAGGGCAGTCGCTTAACCAACTGAGCCACCCAGGCGCCCTACTTGGTAACTTTCAATCATGCACAAACCACATTTTATCTATTGCTATCTTCCAGGAGTGGACCCCTCCATTGCTTTCAATCAAATATGCAGAAATGAATGTTCTTCTCTGTCACTTTATGGCCCCAAGTTTTCTTTGGGGTATGTATCAAGAAGTACAGTTGGGAGGTCACAGGATAAATACCTTCTTAATTTCAGTAACCTATTACCAGATTGCTCTCCAGAATAGCTGTGCCCGTTTAAGAACCCATGAAGTGGGAGGACAGGATTCTAATTTTAGCCACAAGTTCTATAGTTAAAACATTTTGTAACTTTCTAATTATTCTCCATCTGATAAGTATTTATCTCTGTTGCATTTTGGCTTTGTTTGATTTCAAGGGAAGATGAACTTTTCTACATACTACATTTCTGTACGTTATAAATAACATCGTTTATGTAAAACACTTTAGAAGACTTCACATACAAATTTAAAACCAGAGTTCAATGACATTGTCTTTTAAGTGCAATCTACCAAAAGGGCCTGTGAGAAAACTTAACACCCAGTAGCAAATAAAAATTAGAAAATATAAAAGATGGATTATATATATTAGCTGTAATAAACTAAGAAATCACTTATAGGGAATACACAATATAGAACGAAGTAAAAATCCTTCAAAGAACGTAAAAGATCTAAATAAGCCATATAATGTTCATGAGTGAAACAACCCACTGTTTAAAGACATCAACTTGGTCTTTAAATTGAAAAATAGCTTCCAAGCATTGCAATGAAAACTTCCAATCAGTGGAAACTTAAGGTTTCAAAGTTATATAAAATAAAGGTCAATAAATAGATCATCAGTCCCATCCTATGCCCTCCCTCAGATTCTCTTGGTCTCCCATGCCTAGGCCACCAAACTAACCAAACATATATAGACCCACATGGCCCTATAGCTAAGGCCATAAGCCAGAATCTGATTTCTCCTTATAGCTACCTCTGGACAAAGTTAAGTCATAATGGATCTGGCTTCCCCTGGGACTGAATGAATGAGCTAGGTGGTAAAAGACAATGTCATTGAACTCTGGTTTTAAATTTATATGTGAAGTCTTCTAAAGTGTTTTACGTAAACGATGTTATTTGTAAATAATGACAAATATGTCTTTATCCTTCAAATATGTATTTTGTCGTCACTTTTGCCAGGACCACTGGTATTATGTTGTAGAAGAGAAAAGAAAATGGGGTTATTTTTTTTCTCAATTCTGTCGTTAAACAGACTTCATCTAATTTCTTAAAATCTTTGCTCTAAGGTTTTGGTTTGAAAGTCTTTAATTTCTCTTTTCCAAGAAGGTTTATTTCTTTAAAAATTTCACAAGACAGCATTACACTTTCTGAGAAACTGTTTTTCTGTATCTTGTAAGATCATTTTGTGACTTCTCTGTCTTGCTGATAGTGAATTCATGTGATAGACTTACTGATGTTGAGCTATCTTTGTGATTCTGGGATGAACAATCCTTAATAGTATTTTTTATACTATAGGACTTAGCTACTTGGTATTTCATGTGGGATTTTTTTCTGTTTATAAGCGAAATTGTCTTATGTTCTTGTGCTGTCCTTACTTGATTTTCATAGCAACACTGTATTTCATGAGGTAGGTCATTTTTCCTCATTTATTCTCTGGAAAAATTTTTATAAGAAACAAATTTAATCTTCAAATTCTGATAGAAGTTCCTGGTAAAATTGCCGAAGCTTGAAGATTGTTTTAGGGGGTGATAAGGTTAGGAGAATGGCTTTTTGGTGGTTATTCAATTAACATTATCATTTCTGTAATGATTATTACCTAGGCTTTCTCCTTTGAGCCCATTTTGACACATTTATTTTTAGAAATTGATCTGTTTTATTGATATCATCACCTGTTGGCATAATTAAAAGCCTATAGGAGACCATTTGTTTACAAAGTACATATTTTCTTTAGATACCTGTCTATTCAAGTCCTATGCCCTTTAAAAAAAACTGGGCTGGTTTTTTTTCATTGTTCTCAGTTTTTAATATACTCTGGATATTTACTCCTTACCAGATAACTTGCAAATATTTTCTCCTCTCTCATGGATTGCCTTTTCACTTTGATCGTGTCTTCTAATAAATAAGCTTAATTTTAATACAGCCTAGCTTACCTATTCCTAATTTTATTGCCTATGCTTTTGGCATTAAATCCAATAAAATCCCTGCCAAACTGAATGTCATAAAGCTTTCCTCTTAGAGTTTTATAATTTTTATTCTTATAGGTAGGTCTTTGTTTCATTTTGAGTTTTGTATATGGTGTTAAATAAAACCCAACTTGATTCTTTTGCATCTGGATATCCAGTTTTCCCAGTGCCATTTGTAAAAAGGTTGTCCTTTCCCATTGAATGGTTTTTACGCCCTTGTAAAAAAATTAATTTTATGTAAGCAGGGGTTTATTTCTGGGCACTCTGTTGTATTCAGTTGGTCTATATGCCTTTATGCTAGGACCATACTTATTTGATCACTGTAGTTTTACAGTAAGTTTTGAAATAAAGAAGTATGAGACGTCCAACTTTTTTTAAAGACTCTGTTGGCTACTTAGAGTAATAAAGCACTCTCTAATATTACAGACATTAACCATTTCTCCTTTATTCTTCTGTCTTCATTATGAAGCACAGTGCCTCAAACCTAGTAGGTATTCGATACATATTAATGGGAGAATGTAAAAAATTAGAGGATTTCTTGATAGTATAAGATTTGGCATGCTCTTAAAGAAAAATGAAATTCTTTTCCTTATATACTCTGGAGTAGAAAACGACTTACTGTGAAAACTTTACAGAGGAATACTAGCAAATTCTTTTCTTACTCTTAGTTTAGTTCACACTTATTTTTTAAGAATCATGTCTTAATATATGAACTTCTATTTTTACTGGTGTTGTATAGCTGCAAAAACAGTATAGATGCAATCTAATTGCAGGTGTCCATGAAAATAAAAGATGAGGCAAACAGTGGACACTGAATCAGACTGGATAGAGTATGTTAGTACGTTGTTTCTGTTCATCCAGGTATGGGTTCATACAGACTCAAATACTGAAGTAAATTGCAATCACATTAAGTCCTTCAACCTTTTATGTTACCTTGTGTGGTGGAGGCATTAGCGTCCAGGTGGTAGCTTAGCAGTTGATGGCCAAAATAAAACCGACTTCTTAGGAAGATCTAAGAACTTTGAGTCCTATTTGAAGCTTGTTAACTTCAGAAAAACTGGAGATGATGGATAAAGAACGGTGAGCTGTTTTGAGGATACATTTCTAATGAAGGAACATGGATTTTAAAACCTTAAAATTATATTCACATCTTTTTCATATACTAGGTGTATTTTGTTAAGCAGATGGATGACTTAATAAATTCATTTTTGTGTGTATCTGAATTACATATTCATCTCTGGTAGGTATCCGTATGCTAGTTTGGTTAAATTGGGAACTCTTATTGATTTACTTGGTTAGATTCATCAAAGGAGCAAGAGTGAGATTTGGAAAACCAAGGTGAAACAGAAGCCATTTTTCTTGTAAGGTCTTTGTGCTGTCAGACTAGGTGACTGACAGACAAATTGTGTCTGGTGGGTTCCAACCTGTCCTTCCCATCTCATTCCACCATGTAGCTCCTCCTCATGATGGCTAGCCATCAGTGCTGTTTACCATCATCAGTCTTGGTTCAGCAGATTCACTGAGGTGGTAGCTACACTTGAGCGCCTGTTGTTCACAGACCTCTCCATGACTTCTCCTCAAAGTCCCCCTTTGGTGTCCAGGGAGGTTTGGCTTGTCAGATTGACTACTTGATGACGACTCCTCTTTTCCTTCTCCCCATCCTTTAGTCTGCGCCTTCCACAGCAATTCTGACAGCTTTGTAAGGTCTGATTCCTATGTGACAAGGGATTAGATCACTTACAGTACCCCTGCTCACCAGAGTAATAAATCCTCTAATTCAAATGTGGAGTTGTGTCCACACTTTATCTGTCTTTCTGAGGTACAGCCAACTCTTACTGAGTGGTGAGCACTGCTAAATTTTCTTACCTTGTTGACATAGGAATACATTTTTAGAAGACACATAAGTCTTTCATAAAAATATTCTGTGGTGTTTGGTGTCAGAGTTACTGATTTTGTAATACAGCTTTCTTATTGTTTCACAAAGTATTGCCACAAGAAGTAGAAGGAAAGTTTTGCTTTCAGGTGGTTCTCACAGGGTTGTGGTTTATTAGTCTGCTGCCTAGAACTTTGAAGTCCTATATAACGACATTAAAAAGATTACTAACTACGTAATATTGAAGTTGGCATGTTTAGAAACAACCTTTGTTATGGAGAATACTCCTGTTCTGAGTGAGTTTTGTGTAATCCATCCCTTCGAACTACGTGCCCTTTATCATGTACTTAAACTTTATAGATTTTAACACATAAAAATAGCGACACATGATTTTGAAGTTTGTTTCATTTTATGGACATGTTTTTTGGACTTTAACATCTTGAGAGTATTTCAAATTATGAGCTAAGAATGTGACTTCGGCATTATCTGGCCAGTTTGAGGAGGCCATTTCATATGTGTTTGAGTAAACTCAGGTTTTTGTTTTTGTGGTTTTTTTTTTTTTTATTAGTAGAAATCTTTTTTTCCCTGAGAATATCTTGGGTAAGGGTTTGTTAGCGAAACTTAATGTGTACCCTTGAATGCCAAAATGGCCATACGTTTCATAAACCTCACAGTAGATAGTCTGAAACATTAAAAGAGTGGTATTTCTCTGCTCAAAGTATTCTCTAGATTCAACATCATATCATTATCCAGAGCTTTTGACTTATATTAATGCCAGAATAGTTCAAATGGTCAGCCCTCACGTACATAAAAAAATAAAAGCTATGCTGCCTATATGTAATAAGAGACACAAAGAGAGATGATATATTTGTGTTATGTGTACCCATATGATAGATACCCTTGTATGAAGGCAGTCATTAGTTACTAAAAGTAGGCAGGAAATGAAAGAGATTCAGCCCTTGAAAGGACTCAACCATGGGTAAGATCCACATTTTCATAGGGTGCCACTTAATTTATTGTCTGCCAGCTCTAAATGTACTTTTTACTGTCTTGCTATGTCCCATGGACATCCTTCTTTGCCAAGAACATTTTAGTTTCCTCAGTGGAGGGTGCTGAAGGGACCCTGGGGGGGAAGGCGTTTCTCTTCCTGGTTCTGGTACGCTTGCGTTCCTGCCTGTTCCACAGCTGCCATCAGCATGCGTGTGGGCAGCACTGAGTGGTATTGATTCTCTAGCAAGTTTCTGATGGTAGTTGTGGTCCTCCATTCCATGCCTGCCAGCTTTTGTTTGCTGACACCCTAGGGAGGTTTTCCCTTTGTCCAGTCCCAGTGTGTGGTTTTGTGCCTGGCAGCCTTACTTCCCTGGCCCAGCAGTAGACTCCAGCTTGGTGGTCCCCATGTGCAGTGTCCTGTTGATCAGCCTAAGGTCCCTGGCCATCTAGTTTTAGCCCATGGTTTCTGAGCCCAGCCTTGGCTTACTGATGGTGCACTGTCTCTGGCCCAGGTCAGGTTGCTAAACTTCTTGACCATCCAGTGGGCTGCAGCCAGATGTTTTTAAATGAGGTTTGAATTTCAGCCTTGGAGACTGGGGGCCCCTTTCTATGTTTTTTCCTTCCTTGGGTTTATTTCCTGAGATTTTTAAAAGAGTTTTATTCATTGTTAGTAAACTATCGTATACAGTTAATAATACTTTATATTAAACCTTTCTTGTTCAAATTATGTGTAGTGTACAAGTCCTTATTGAAGAGTGAATGATACAGTTTTTGTTGTTGTCCCTGAGGCCACGTCTCCGTCCCTGTAGTGTCAAGGAAGAAAGCTAAAACTTTTGTCCTGAGAAGCTAGAGCTTGAACATGGGGCTCCCAGGGCATTTGAGAATTGAGGGAGTTTAGAATGGCCACAGAGGAGGGGGCGGGACCATATGTGCATATGACAGCTTAAAGCCTTTGCTGACTCCAGAACTCTGTATGCATGGGACAGTATTCCAAGGGACCCGGGGCCCGGGGCGGTGTGTGGGGGGGGGAATCAACTGCAAGACTGAAAGATGACCAGACACTTAAGCAGGTGCTCACCCCAGAGGAGACAGAGTTGGAGCTTGCAGTCCTGCCATGTTAAAGAGAGTTAGTCAATACCTTTGGATTTCTATTAATACTCCAGAGGGACCACATCATAGGAGTAGAGACCCTTACCAGGCACCAATCACCACCCTTCAGAGGAAGAGGAAACAATATACAGTCTGTAACACATGTCTACAGTGCCCACTCTATAGTTCAAAATTACTCTATGTTCAAAAAAAAAAAAAGTAAAGGTGATTAATATTAAGAGAATCTGTCAATTAGGAAAAGACCGACATATTGGAAACAGTAGTATAGGATTTCAAAATAATGTTGAAAAAAAAAATGTTGAATCTACAAGAAAACCTTGACATAATGCATGAGATCTGATGAATTTCAAGACAAATAGAGAAAGTGTAAAAGAGAATACAGTGAAAACTGAGGACTGAAAAAACATCCAGGATAAAATTAGATTGAAATCTATTGGCTGTGGTCAACAGTGAGCTTGAGAATAGACTGTGTTCTATGATATCGGGTTGAAAGCTGCCACTCTTGTTATGGCCTGGGCACAGACCTGGAACCTAGCACTTCTATTTTACTCTGTAACTCAGAGCAGTTAGAAGCCAGGCAATATATTTAAGGAGAGGCAAAACAGACCTCCCTCCCCCGAGAATTTGTGGCTGTTAATCTATCACAATCATCCTGTTCTAAGAATAAGAAGTGGGGAAGACAGTGGAGTTTCTGCTAGTTTTAACAACTTAAGCATTGTCTAGTCAGTTGCTATACTCCTTGGAGTCTTTGTATTCTTGTCCATGAAAGGGGAAAATATAGTCTGGGCTGGGTTGAGAAGTAAACGTCTGGAAGTAGTATACAGTTAATGAAAGCTACGTATTAAGTGCAGTTCCATTGTTCGTTGGTTCGATTGCTTCAGTCCCTAAAGTTCACTTAATTACATAAGCTTTTTTCATTGTTCCATAATTTTGAGATAGATTTGGAAGTAATGTAAAGTTTTTTCTGTGAAACTTTTTTTCTTGTTCCAATTATATTTTAATATTGAAAATAGATAAAGGTATAGAAGTTGTTGAGCCAGCCTTTACAACTGGGGTCAGAAATTTTGATCTAAGACTATATATTATGTAATATAATCATAATAGAGGCAGTAGTAGTGCCTTGAGGCCATAAGTGAACACAAATCTTTGTACTGTACCACTAAATGAACTTGGACCTCGAGCCAGGTACCTACTCAAGCCACTCTTCCGGTGGGTATTCTCTTTGCTGGGCTTGCCTGCCCTGCCACTCTGGCATCCTAATACACCTTTTTTATTCACGCCTATTTACCCAGTGTTGGAAGGAGTCATAAACAATGATGACATCGGGAGTCGAAAATGCCCTACTTGTATTTCTATGTCCGTGAATAATAACGGGCATACTTTTTAGTTTTTCTGGGCCTAATAATTCAAATATTAAGGATTTGGACTAGATGATGTCTAAAATTTTTTTGGCTCTGATTTTGCAGTTCAGAAACTGTTAAAGGACTGGGGATGGCAATGATTACCTATTAAGAAAAACTAAGTAGAGGTTGAAAAGATACCCAGTGGTCATTTGGTTGGTGACATAAGCCTAAGCTAGTATAAAGTATTGATACAGCCCAAACACACTGAGCTGATGGAATGATGCAGTCAAAGTATACGAGAAGTCATAGTAGTGAAGACATTTGCCAGGTGAATCATGACAAGGATATTCCAAATTGTTAGAGAATAAACAGTTGCTTTAAAATAGATTTCCCACTTTATTGAGACCATTAATTTCAAAAGATTTATTTCAGTGACAGAAATACTGGTCTCAGTTAATAAAGCTCTAGTAATAACTGATATTTTAGCTTACTGAATTAAAACAGATTTAGCCACATATTTCTATTCAGTGTTAGATTTCTTAAAACAGCAATAAAATATTAAAATACATTATTAATTGAACAAAAGAAGTAAATCCCTATTGCTTGTTTTAGAGCCACTTGCCCTTTTCTTTGGACTGCAGTTCTCATTTTTGTCTGTAGTGTCTAAGCTTCTGTTTTTCTGCAGCATGCATTTTCATTTGTTCTTTACTGCTCGATTAGTTGGGAGTTTGTATAGAGTGGGGATTGACCAAGGAGAAGTGTACATGTGTTTTTAAGATTATTAGAGACAGTCACTTGAAACTGACTGAAAATGTCCTCTTCTGCCTCACCCTACAATACACTTAATCTGTTAAATTAACATGGCATTACCCATTCATACAGAAGGAAAGGGAAACTGCTAGTTCAGAGTACACACTTTATGGAAGGCAGAATAAATAGTATGTGATATAGTCCTATTTTCTAATTAAGTTAGGGTACTTGCACAGGGTCGAAATATGTTAAATGGCAAACACAAGATCCAAATTGTGGCATCATTACAATACTGGTTAGGTTTCCTGAAATTGATAATTACAACAATGTCATGCTTTATTCTAATACATCCTGTTTATAAAAAGTATAATTACTTGTACAAATATCTTTTCAATAAGATTAGCAACACAGGGGGCGCCTGGGTGGCTCAGTTGGTTAAGCGACTGCTTTCGGCTCAGGTCATGATCCTGGAGTCCCTGGATCGAGTCCCGCATCGGGCTCCCTGCTCGGCAGGGAGCCTGCTTCTCCCTCTGACCCTCCCCCCTCTCATGTGCTCTCTCTCTCTCTCTCATTCTCTCTGTCTCAAATAAATAAATAAAATCTTAAAAAAAAAAAAAAGATTAGCAACACAGAATGAAAAGACTGGAGTATTTCCTTAGCGAGTTAGTTGGAAGTATATTCAGCAGTTCGGTTTTTATTAGCATATTGTCTGTCTTTTTATCTCTGGTTTTCATCTTTTTGGTTTAACTTAGTGGGTTTGTCCTGATGTTGAGTGTGTTTTAGATATACATGCCTTAGGGGAATAAGTGTATTTGAAATGGAAGAAAATAGGATGACTAACTCCATTATTTTCTGATAGAGTTCAGTGAAGGAGGTTCAGGAAACACCCTATTTGTGTTTAATGATACTAAATTCCTTTCTTGGGAACACACCTTTTTCTTAACCATAGTAGTCTGCAGGGTAATGAGAAAAATGCAAGGAATAAATGTTTTATCATCTAATTCTAAGAATAACTAAAACTTCTAAGATGCTTTGGTCAGGCTTTTTTCTTTTTCCTTAAGGTAATCAGAAGTTTTTTTTATAGGTTAAAAAATGTCCAAAGCCTTCCTTAATCTGATGAAGATAGGTTACACCATTGGTGCAGTCTGTGTGTTCCCTACCACAAAATATTAAATGGTATTAAGAGTATAAGGAAGTTATATTTTTTTCCCTTTCATTAGAAGTAGCCTAGTCTACTTACTGCATACCTGATTTTGATGGATTTTGGCATGCATAAATGCCCTTTGTTTTCAACCCTATTCCAAATCATGTCACATCATGTCCTGGTGGTCTATAAAGCAGTATAATACTATGTGAAAAAAACCAAAATGTGGCACTCAATATACAGTTCAGTAAATTTTACTTTTTATATTCACCATGTTTATTCATTCAGGTGAAATAATTTATTAACTTTTATTTCTAAAAGGAACATCTTTCCTTGCATAATTTTTCAAGAGGATTTGTAACTATCAAATTGTGTAATTAAAATGTCCTCTTATTTTCCATAAGACATTGTAAAAATTTAATTTACTAAAGAAAAATTTATTCTCATCCAGTGTAAATGATAAACAGTGTAATTATATTACCGCCCCCACCCCCCCCGTGTAGCTGCTTGTGTCTTGACTCAATTTTCTGGAAGATAGAACAGTGATATCATTTAAAGTGGTGTTAAGTTTGCGCCCAGGTAAAGTAAATCCTGACAGAGCAGGAACAAAAACAAATCAGGAGACCCCAATTAAGTTCTCAGTTTCTCTTCTGAAATTGACATCATAAATGCTAGACTAGAAACAGGATAAGGATATATTTGTTAATGCTGTTGTTAATACACTGAAGCCAACTATGAGAAGGGGGACTATCATAGTAATAAAAATCCACAAACTTTGAAATTATGCTGTTGGGGTTTGAATATGAGTTCTTACTCCATCAATCTGTTTCCTTACCTCATTTTCTTAATGGTTAAATAGATACTACTTTAAGCCCTATCTCAAAGGGAACTTGGGATGAGCTAGCCCATGTGAAATTTTCTAGTACAGTACTTCATATTAGAAGTGATTGCTGTTGTGAGGTGTAGAGATTCCCAAAACTCCTAGCATGAAACAACAATCAATTATTCTTGCTTGCCTGTCTGCAGATTGGCTGGGTGTTGGTTGATCTAGGCTGGGCTTGACTGGGTTGTTGTTGTCATGTCTGGTGTTTTATATGTGGTTCCCTGCTTGAGGGCGGTACTCAGGTTTGCTCTATGTGTGTTTCTTGAGCCCAGGCTGAAGGGGCAGCAGCTACCTTGGAGAACTTCTTAGAGCAATGGCAGAAATTAGAAGAGAAGTGGAAAGATGTGATTCTTCAAAAGCAATAGGCATGCGTCTATCAGAGTGGCACTTCCACTCCCATTCCATTGGACAAGGGAAGCCATGTGACCAGTCCCCACAGGAGTGCAGTGGGCAGGTACACTTCACACTTCAGATGGTTACAAAGGCATGTGTATATCATTCTACTACAAGGACATGAAAAAATTAAGACCACTACTTACATCTTCATTAGTAACAAATACTAGGTGTTGCTTCTGCTTTTCTTTGGAAAGTTATTTTTAACTTCTTTACTTTTTCTTCTTACCATGAACTTTTTGGCTTGAACAAAATAGGTACTGAACCTGTAACATTCTTGTGGTATTAGCAGCTTTACAAGTCTGACTAGTCACATATATTTTTTTCTGCTAACACAAGTGCTTTTTCTCATACTCTGGCCTAATTTCATCCTTTAGATCACAGCTTAAAAATCAACTCCTTATGAAGCCTTCCTATGTTTTCTTCTTATTTTCTGATTCCCTTTTTAATTTCCTTTGTAGTACTTATTTGATCTGTAATAATTTGGTTTGTGTACTTGTTTGTTACCTTTATTCCCTGAAAATATGTAGTTCATGAAGTCAGGGACTTTGTCCTGTTCATTGTGTTTGCTTCAGAGACCTTGGTTGGTTTTGATAACTGACTGTTAGGGCCACTTTTCACTTCCTGTGCTTTAAATTCTTCCTTTAACATTTCAAATTCACCAATGAATAGTGAGCCTCCAAAACCTTACGCTCCCATACTTGACCCCAAAACATCAGAACCATTGACCTCTGCATGCGTGCTTTCTACCTGTGACCTTGCTATGTAGCCCTGGGTGTGCTGTATCATTTCCAAGTCTTGTAAGTGATAAACTTTTACCTACCCCCCCCCGCCACCCCAAGTTTCCTGATGGCTGTTGCTGAAGGGTGTCTTGGAATCCTAGTAAGAACTGCCAGAGTTGGTCTGGTCATAACATTGGTTTGGAGTTAGGAGATGCCTGTGGGAGGCTTCCTGGGGCCCATGTGAGTGCCCGTGGACATTTGTAGCTGATAGCATTCCTATCAGTAGGTGGAGACTGGCATAAAAGAGTAAGAAGAATAAAATTGGAAAAAGGATAGAACAAGTTTATTTTTAGTTGAAATAAATTATCATTACTCTGTCTCATGTTGGTATGGCAGTTTACTAGAAGAGTTTATTAAACAACACATTAGAACACTTAAATTATACAATGGATTTTGAAGAAGCATTTTTAGAGGGAAGTGAATTTAGCAATACTTTAACAAAACCTTTATATCTTGATGCAGAGGATTCAAGGAAATGCTTAGGGTTCTGGAAGGAAATAATCTAAGTAAATGCTGTCTCCAGAAGCAGTTTGCTTATACTATTAGAAAGTAGATTTCTGATATATAAAATGGGCTAATTCTACATGTTTTATAAATCTCAAAGGGCTGAGAATGACATTATAGTTCCCAAACTGGTGACCATGAGAGTTGAGTGCTGTCTACAAATGTGTGGGTCTCTCCTATATTTTCTTATAATTGAATTCTTTTTTTAGCATTAAAAAAAAAAAGCAAAAACAGGTCTTTTAACAACAAAAGTTTCAGCAACACTGGGTTCTCTGTACTCTTTTGTGCTATATTGTCATACAAATGACATCTTCATACACTGTATACCTTCAATACTCATTGATAATTACTGCTCTTTCTAAATCAGATAAAAGGGTACAATATAGTTGTCTGTTGTATTAAGTTCTGTATGTAGTTACTTTTACTGGTTGCTGTCTGTTACTTCACTTTAGCCTCGAAGACTCGCTTTGGTGTTTCTTCTAGACCATGGTGGCTGGTAAACATTCTATTGCTGTTTGCTTACATGGAATGTTGTACTTCATTTATGAAGGGTTATTTTGTTGGATATAAAATTCTTTTTTTTTTTTTTTAATATTTTATTTATTTATTCATGACAGAGAGAGAGAGAGAGGCAGAGGGAGAAGCAGGCTCCCAAGGAGCAGGGAGCCCGATATGGGACTCGATCCCAGGACCCTGGGATCATGACCTGAGCCGAAGGCAGACGCTTAACCATCTGAGCCACCCAGGCGCCCTGGATATAAAATTCTTGGTTGACAGTCGCTTTTTCTTTTAGTGCTTAGAATTTGTTCTGCCACTGCTTAAGGGAGTTCATCAGACATGGTTTCCTTTGGTTCATGAAACATGTTTAAAATAACTTGAGTCTTTACCTAGTATGTCAGAAGTCTAGTCTTAGGACAGTTGTATGATTTTTTTCTTTATGTATGCTCTTGTTTCTTGGCATATCTGCTAATTTTTGTTGAAAACTAGCCATTTTTAGTAATATGGCAATTTTGGAAATCCGAACCCATCCCCCTAGAGTTTGCTTTTGAAAATACTTGATTCTACTATTGATTTGTTAAATGACTTAACCTGAATTATGTAGTATGTATATTCTTCTCTACTATGTCATATGTAGCCAGTGAAGTCTCTGCTCACTCGGATAGTTCAGTGGTCACTTAATGAGAAGAGATTTCCTTAAGTATCCGGAATAAACCATGTTTCCTGCTTTGCCTAGTGTCTCTGTGTGTAGGGGCACACTTGCTGTGCTCAGGGAAGCAGTTCACAACTCTGGCTTGGTTCTCACTTTCTGCTTGTGAAGCACTAGATGAGTCAGAAGAGCGAGCATAGGACCTTCTCATGTCTTTCGTGGGCATGTGGGCATCCCTATACATGTTCATGGTCTTTACTAGATACCTAGGAATAGCATTTGAGCTTTTCAAAGCCTTGTATGGATATCTCACTCTTCAGCTTTTCCTTTTAATGGTTCAGGTTAGCTTATTGTTTGCCTCAGTTGTTCCCACCACATGAGGCAGCTGCTGTAATAAGCAATTACTGTTGATACTTTTTAGTACATTCCCAGGGAAACATTCACTGGAAGTCTCTGACTTAAGTCAAATAAAAACAAACCTTGGAACTTAGGTTTTTCATGTAGCTTGTAGACAGGTGAAGGGGTAAAACTCTTGTAGCTACCTGGGGATTAGAATTTGGAGAAGCTCCAGTTTTGTTCTGCCTTATCCAGTGGCTGCTAGGCTTCTGTTTTTCACTGTGGATGTAGGGTATTGGTTTTCAAGATGACAATCATGGTCCAGGAGAGACTGTTGGCGGGGGGTGGGGGGTCTTGGGGAGAACAGGGTAAGTTAAAATGGCACAATATTCACTTTTTTTTTCTTTACCAAGATTCAGCATTAGCTACTGGAACAAACATTCCATAGACTGTCACATGGCTTTGATTAATTTCCAGAGTTCTGAAAAAGTTAATTTTCATAATATCTGTCAATGTTCTTGTTGCTTTTATGGAAAAAAGAATTACAGAGCCCTCAACAAGTAACTATATTTACTTGATTTAGTGCCCTCAATAAATAACAATATTACTTGATTGTTTACATGACTGTTGTCTCAGATGTCTGAGTTTAGGAGTGTCAAGTCAAATATGCAAGAGCCAAATATGCCAATGTTGATTATTGACCATATACTATTTACTTGCCATATCCATCATGTTACTTATAACTATATTTTGATACTAAATACACATCATTTAAATGTCTTTTCCTTTAAGTTGGAACTATATTTCTCTAAAATGTACATTTGTGCTTGTTTTTGGCTTTTAATTACCATTAAGTACATATGATTTGCCTGATTCAAGGGGGTGGGGACTTTGAGTGTATTCTGTAGAAAAAGAGTGAGTGAAAATGCTGAACTTGGAAGGTTTAAATCATGATTGTCTAACCTGTGTTCCATGGAATATTCTTTAAGATAAGTTCTTAGGAAAAGGCTTCATGGTAAAATATATTTGGGAGGTAATAGACATAATATCACCCACTTGAATATTTAAAATGGATATTAGTAACCAAAGACTGACACGAAGTTGCTCAAGTTTAAGGTAGCATTTCCTAAACTTAATTGCATAAGGAGCATTTTCTGCTAGCAATACCCTAAGAAATAAGTACATTTCTGCACAAGAAACCAGTACACCTCTAGACAATTTTATTCACTTACCTTATATTTCAAATAAAGTTACAGGGAAGATATGCATAGGTGATTAGTGGTGACAAGTTGAGATAAAAGCAATCTTACATACTTTGCTGGAGAATAGAAATGTACTTAGTTATGCTAAGCTGTTTCATTAACCATACTTTTTATATAATGAGGAGTTAATAAATTGACAAAATTAAATTTTTATTTGTGCTATAGATCTTTAAGAATACAGTGAATTAGTTCTTAATGCTTTGCACAGTTCCAGACATACGGCAATTTTTATTTTATTTATTTATTTATTTATTTATTTTAAAGATTTTATTTATTTATTTGAGAGAGAGAATGAGAGACAGAGCACGAGAGGGAAGAGGGTCAGAGGGAGAAGCAGACCCCCCGCTGAGCAGGGAGCCCGATGTGGGACTCGATCCCGGGACTCCACAATCATGACCTGAGCCGAAGGCAGTCGCTTAACCAACTGAGCCACCCAGGCGCCCCAACATATGGCAATTTTTAATGTGTGTATGTGTAATGATTTAGTGCATTTTATTGTCTTTAAGATAATATGATTTCATAGAACTTATCACTTGGAAGAAAGAAAGCTACAGGAAACTGAAATAGAATTTTGAGCTCCTGATTTTTGGGGATGGACCATTTCTAGGTTTGTAAATTCAAGGAAAGCTATTGAAACCCTTTGAAACAGGCAAGAACATTTTCTGGTCTAATCTGTTTGAAAATGCCACAGTTTAATGCAGTATCCCTTATACTTGTGGCTTATATCATGGTTTCTAGATACTTGACCTTTATATGTCTTTTGTGATTGTAACCAAATGGGAATTAAATTTTATTTAGACCTTTGTTTTTAATAACTGAAGAGATTCTTTTAGAAAAATACGTAATTTTAGGCTCAATCTGACTATAAAATCCCTGGCTTTTGTCTTTGTGCATGCATACATGTGTGTGGGATTTTCAATAGGTTTGCATTCTATGCAGTTTACAAATGAGAAGACTAGGCACAGCGTGAAGCAGTACCTCTAAGGAGTTAATTTTCCACTTATGTGTAATACCTTCAAATTGAAGTAAATGTATTGTCTTTTTCAATCAAATATTACTTGTGTATATACAGTCTGAGGATCTGATGATATTCTGAAAGCAGTTTTAGATTAAAAAGCAGGTAGAATGCATGAATTTTTATTTATTTTATTTAAAGATTTTATTTATTTATTTGACCGAGGGAGATACAGCAAGAGAGGGAACACAAGCGGGGGGAGTGGGAGAGGGAGAAGCAGGCTTCCCGCAGAGCAGGGAGCCCGATGTGGGGCTCAATCCCAGGACCCTGGGATCATGACCTGAGCTGAAGGCAGATGCTTAACTACTGAGCCACCCAGGCGCCCCTAGAATGCATGAATTTTTAAAGAATATCAACCCTTCTCAAAGTCATCCAAAAAATAGAAAAAAGAAATCTTCCAAACACATTTATGAAGTCAGAATTACCCTGACAGGGAAACCAGACAAAGATGCCACAAGAAAATAAAATTATAGGCCAGTATCTCTGATGAACATAATGCAAAAATCCTAAACAAAATATTAGCAAACTGAATGCAACAACACATTGAAAGGACCACAGTCATGGGGGATTTATTCCAGTGATGGAAGAATGGGTCACCATCTATGAATGACTCCATGTGATATAATCACATTAACAAAATGAAGTATAAAAATCATGATCAACCTCTATTTTTGATAAGTCAAGAAAGTAGAGGACTTATAGAGGAGATGTATTTCAACATAATAAAGGTCATAGATGACAGGCCCACATAAACCCCTCATACTCAGTGATGAAAAGCTGAAAGCCTTTCCTCTAAGATCAGAAACAAGACAAGGATGCTCACTATCCCCACTTGTATGCAACATGGTTTTGGAAGTTCTAGCAAGAGCAATTAGGCAAAAAAAAAAAGGGGGGGAGTAGTGACATCCAATTGGAAAGGAAGAAAATTACTCAGTATTTGTAGATCATGTGGTATAGGTAATAAACCTTAAAGAGTCCACCAAAAACTATTAGAATGAATAAATTCAATAGTTACATAATATAAAATCAAAACACAGAAACTTGTTTCTATACACTAATAACTAACAGAAAAATCTACACACTAAAAACTAACAATTGCATCAAAAAGAATAAAATATGTAGGAACAATTTAACCAATGAGGTGAAAGACTTACATATTGAAAACTAGGATACTGGGGCGCCTGGGTGGCTCAGTTGGTTGGGCGACTGCCTTCGGCTCAGGTCATGATCGTGGAGTCCCGGGATCGAGTCCCGCATCGGGCTCCCTGCTCAGCGGGGAGTCTGCCTCTCCCTCTGACCCTCCTCCCTCTCATGCTCTCTGTCTCTCATTCTCTCTCAAATAAATAAATAAAAATCTTTAAAAAAAAAAAAAAAAAACCTAGGATACTAAGAAAAGAGATTGAAAACATAAATACATGGAAAGATTTTTCTGCTGATGGATTAGAAGAATCAGTGCTTTTAGTATGAACATTCTAAGTAATCTGCAGATTCTGTGCAATTCCTATCAAGGTTCCAATGGCATTTTTCACAGAAATAGAAAAAATCATCCTAAAATTTGTAGAGAATCACAAAAGATCATGAATAGCCAAAGAGGTATTGAGAAAGAACAAATGTGGAGACATTATGCTTTTTGATTGCAAACTACATTAACAAGCTATAGTAACTAAAACACTATGTTATCAGCATAAACACATAGTATCAATGGAACAGAGAACCCAGAAATACAAACATGCATATGGCTACCTAGTGTCACCAATACCATTTATTGGAAAGACTGTCCTTTTCCCTTATGTGCCTGACTTGTCATAAAGTGGCCATATGCATGAGGAGAAAACTTGACCACTATCTTGTACCATACACAAAATGGACTAAACACTTGAGCATAGGATCTGAAACCATAAAACTCCAAGCCAGTCTAGGCAGTAGGCTCCTTGATGTTGATCTTGGCAATGACTTTTTTGAATCTGACCCCAAAAACAAGAACAGACACAGAAGTGAGACTATATTAAACTGAAAAGCTTCTATACCCTGAGGGGGAAAAAACAAAATCAAAATACAGCCTACCGAATGGGAGGATGTATTTACAATTCATGTGTCTGGTAATATCAAAATTTATATCAAAAATATACAAAGGACCCCTAAAATTCAATAGAAAAGTATCTAAAAAATGGGCAATCTGAATACATTTTTCAAGAAGACCTGCAGGTGGCCCACAGGTACATGAAAAGATGCTCAACATCTCTAATCAGGGAAATGCAAATCAGAACCACAGTGAGCTACCGCTTCACACCAGTCGGAAAGAGCCAAGAAATAACAAATGTGGGCAAGGATGTGGAGAAAACGGAATCCTCCTGCACTGTTGATGGAATGTAAATTGGTGCAGCCACACTGGAAAACCATATAGAGGTTGCTCAATTAAAGAAATACCATGATTCAGCACTTCCGCTTCTGGGTATTTATCACACGCACAGGAAAACCTTCAAAAAGATATCTGCACTCCTGCGTTCATTGCAGCCTTATTTATGATAGCCAATATATGGAAACAACCAAAGTGCCTATAGATGGTGAATAAAGAAAATCTCCTATGTGGAGTCTTAAAAACAAAACTCAAGTTCATGGTTACAGAGAAGAGATGGGTGGTTGCCAGAGGTAGGAGGTGAGGAGTGGGTGGGAGAAATGAGTGAAGGGGGTCAAAAGGTTAAAAAAAAAAAAAAAAAAAAACCCACAAAACCTAACAACCAAATTACTGTTCACTCTCTCAAAACATAGCAGGGAGGATTTCATCAACAAAATATAGGTAGAGAGTTACATATTTATGATTTTAAAAACAAACCAGCAACTTAAGAATTGCCTGCAAGACTATTACTACTTAATCTAGGTGTAGTGCTTTAGTGCTTTTCACAGAATTTGAAGCAAGACTGGTCGTACTCTGAATGTAGTCTATTTAGATTGTTCTGCATTTAACTGGAGTATTGGCACAATGAAATATACAGGATATATAAATCCTTCAGTTAAAAGTTAAGGCAGGGTTCTAGAATCTCTCAAGAGACTGAATAAAGTTAAAAAAGGGGGGGCATTAAAAAAAACCCTCAAAATATCCTGGATGAATTGGAAGATGTTTTCTCCCACTAAGGGTTCTATGGTGAGAGTGGTTAATTACTGTCTAACATGAAATACATACATGGCTTTTAAAAATAGATGAGTGACATTAGAACAAGAAGCCTCTTTGAACTTTATGGAGAACTGAGAAGAGACTAACATTATGCAGAGTGTGTCTTAGCCTGAGGCAAAAGCAATGCACGGTGGTGAATATGGCCTGGCATTTTGAGTTAGTGATGGGACACTCCCTGTCAGCTGTGTTGAATTTCCAGTTCCGTGTAAAGTCAGGCAGAATGAGTGTAGGTTGCACGTTGCACTTCTATTACTGAGCCAAGGAGCTTCCCCTTCCTCTTTCGTGCATATATTGATAAATTATATGTAGATAAGGATACATACCTAATGATATAAATATACTGACATAAAAAATTCAAGATGAAAAACACTGTTTACCTTAAGGAACATTTTGAATGAAATGAATATATGAAAGAAAGAAATCATTTTACCCTGGGGAGAGCACATACTTATCTCCAGTAGCTATTGCCTTGCAGTTACCTTTTTTTTTTTTTTTTTTTGCACTCAGAACCACAGTATTCAAGGTGCTTGTTACTTGACACCGTTGAGTCCTGGCCACCTTCCCTTGTTTTTCCCCAAGGCTGTGATCTATTTGAAGATAATCAATGTCACCTGGAGTGAATTGGAGACCTCTCCACTATGGGAAATGGGGAAGGAAAACTATTTCTTTCAGGTGGATGATTGAAAGGATGCTATGAAATATTTCTACTCTTTCAGGAAAAATGGGACTAAGTTAAAACATGAAAATGAACTGGAAGGTCTTATGCCAGGCACTTATTTTCACTTTAACCTAGAAAGACATCAAGATTCAAACTCCTATTTTTCTTTGACATTTCAGCAAGGCATCCAGAAATGGTACTGGCCGGGGGGTGGGGGTGGGAGGGGGGATAAAATGGCTTTTTTTGTGATTTGGTAGTTTTCAGGCACTAGATAAAATTGGTCCAATTTAGACTTACATCAGGAAGGATGTTTTACATCTTTTTGCTGTGCATTTGAGTGATCAAGAGATAGTTTGTAGTCTCTAGTGTTACCACTCTGAAATCTTTCACAAACTCACTTTGTGGGGAAAAAACCCACACAACAAACTCCACAAGATTGGGAAAGAACTCTTCAGGTATGTTTTGAATTTCTCTCTCTCTCCTAACCTCAAAACATAACATGCAAAATTAATGAAATAGATTTAACACAGGTTAGTCACTTTTTTCCAGGAATTTTGCTTCAGCTTTTCTGTGGTCCCAAGTTAAGATAATTTTAGCTCATAATGGACTTGATGAGTCTTAAATCTTCTCATATGAGGATTCCCTAGAGAAACTTTTAAGAGATTTCTTTCTTTAGCCTCTACATATGTTTCCTCCTACTCTTGATATTTTCACAATGAAAACTAATCGGCTGGGTTTGTTTTGTTTTGTTTTGTTTTTTGTATTTAATTTAGGCCTGTGTCTGTTAGATGTCTGTTTAATATGAAAATCCTCTGGGGGAAAGAATGTGCTTTTGCTTACATTGAATAGCAGGGAATAACTGTCAACACTCAGGGAATAATAATTATTAATCAAGGAGGGAATGCAATTCCTTCAGAGGACTGAGACCTGGGGGAGGGTAGGAGTCCTATACTTTGTTCTTAGTGCTGTCACTGGACTTTGTTTTTCCTCTAGTTTTTCTTAATATATATTCTAATCTTTGTTATGAAAATATTGTTAGGCCATGTTTTTTTTTTTTTTTTTTTTTTAAAGATTTTATTTATTTGAGAGAGAGAGAGCACATGAGAGGGGGGAGGGTCAGAGGGAGAAGTAGACACCCCGCTGAGCGGGGAGCCCGATGCGGGACTCGATCCCGGGACTCCAGGATCATGACCTGAGCCGAAGGCAGTCGCTGAACCAACTGAGCCACCCAGGCGCCCCTGTTTTTTTGAGCATAAAGACTAAATTTCTGTTTTTGGACAGACTATCATTTCTTTTTATGTTGCCAAGTCCACTATATTTTACCAACATGTTACTTTAAAAGGAGTAAGTACTATTCCTTGTGATGTTGGTTGTATAGTAGATGTGTTCTACTGTATATGTTTATTTACAGTTAAAAATGAAATCCTATGAGCCTCAGATAATGTAAGGTACTCTAGAACCATTAAACATGGTAGAAGATGCTATCAGTGTTCATGCTGAAGTTAAGCTGAGACTGCAGGTTTCACGTGTATTGTGAAAGAAGTACCAGGGTGTGCTCTTGCAGAGTTTCAGTCTGATACTCATCATTTTGGTTTGGAAAAGGTTTTTGGATAATTGGCCATATTTGCAAATCATCATCAGTGATGTTCTCGTGGTTACACAGTCCCCAGTTCTGCCGGAGAATTTTGAGGTAATTACATCTAATAATAATTCTTACTGTTGCTCTAATTTTCCAATGTCCAGGGAACCTCCCTATCTCTTATGTTTGCAGAGAAGAGAGACTTAAAGTTTTTGAAGAAAGACCTGTCAGTTTCTGGAAAAATAAAGTTGGTAACAGTAACTGGCAAGTTGTTGAGACCTTTGTTAGAGCCAGAGTTTTGTTGCTTTATGATAAATCCATTTTTTTTGTGTGTGTGTGCTATTCCTCTGCTTAATTTATGATTTCTGTTGCCTGTAACTTGAGCTTTACTTGCCATAGCTCTTCAGCCTTAAGAAGAACATGTGCCATTGTAGGTTTGGTTTCCTTACCCAACTTGCAGATTATTTTATTATGTTGTAGTTCAAATTTCTTGCAGATGGAATGTGATTTACTTTGCTTTATTTATTCACCCAGGTCATAAGCCATGGATCATCTGATAGATTGGCTACTCTGGGGATAGGTCCGCACCAATAGACTGAACAGCGGAATGGGGTTGGGGACGGAAGAAATGACAGGAAATGAAACAAGGTTGATGCTGCTTTAGCTAGGACTGTGGATTAGGCATTTCCTTTAAAAAAAGGGTAAGGCAGGGTAAGCACCCAATATATGTACTATATTCAAAACAAGTTCAAGTATACAGTGTGGCATCTGATGATGTCCTAATCATGGGAATAAAAACAGGCAGATTGAGGCAAATACTGAAAACCTTACATTGTTGTAGGCATTTCCACTACGGAGATAAAAATGAGGCCAACATCAGAATTGTTTTTTGACAACTCAGTTGTTATATAGTGGACAGATTACACAAGGAAGATGAGGTTAGAGATTGTGTAATGGAGAGTGCACTAGAGGCAAGGGCCTAAGCACATCAAAGGCCCGTGTGATGGCCTGGAGCCTTTGCTGCTTGCCAGTGGCATGCTCTGCCGATCCATGATGCAATCCTCAGAACATGCAGGGAATGCGCAGAAAGTGATCTACCTACTGGGCTGTGTGTTTACTCCCTTGTTTGATACCGGTTGATAACAAACAAAATCTCAACTCCTTGCAGGCTAAGGGGATTTTTAAAAAATTCCTTAGAATAGGATGTTATCTATTAGAGAAGAAATAGTGCAATTGAGGTGTCCTAGATGATCTTCTGGTGTGCCCAGGTGATCCTGCTATAATAATTTTTTTCCAGTCTGTAGCTGTCTGTGCTATGAAGTTCGTCCTGCCCAGGGTCCACACTGGAGCTCTCTGTGGGTGAGGGACAGGTATGCAGGTCTTAGTTCATTCTCTGCTCAGCAAGGCTTTTGTGGAGATGTGTGTTAATATGCATGTTTGATATAATACTTTCCTTAGGATGTATTACATATATTTGATAGACTGATTTAAAGACAAAAAGGTGTTTGTTTTTATCATCCAGCTTATGAGGTGTAACATTGCCAGGATATTATTTGGTATCTTCAGTGTGCTCTTTTTTATTTGCATCCCTGTCCTGATTGTGTTCCCTTCCCTGCTATTATTGTGTTTAATTTTGTGTTAATAATTTTCTTGCCTTCCTCTATAGTCTTAACATATAAGTAGAGTGTCCAAAAATTGCTTGGTTTTGGATATTTTTATAAAGAGAGTCATCAGACTTGTAATATTTCTCTGTGACTTTTTGTACAACGTCTTTGAGACCCCTGTTGCATATATTTGTGGTTTCTTACTTAGAGTTGCTTAATATACATAGACTATTCATCGAAGTCTTCCTAGTTGTTGGTAAATTTGTAACTTTTTCAGTAACTTAGTTTGCCATTGCTGTATCACTGGTGTGTAATAAAATATCTACAAACGTGGTGGTTCGACGTTAATCAATTTACGCTCATGTATCTGTGGGCTAGCAGAGGTTCTGATCTTGGACTTGGCTAGATAGCTCTGTTTTGGGGTAGCTCTGCCTCACATTGCAGGTGTACATAGGCTGGACAATTTCCCATTCTTCACCCTTCTTTGACTAGCAGTTTATCCAGGAATGTTCTTTTATGGAGGTGGCAGAGGTATAAGAGAGGGGAAACATGCAAGGTTTCTTAAAGCTTAGATTTGCAACCGGGACACTGTCACTTCTGCCTCCTATTGGATAATGCAAATCATATGGCCAAACTTGCAGTGAATTCATTTTCTCCATTCTCAGGCTTTGGCCATCATGGACCTGTTTTCTGTCTCTATAGTTCTTTGCCTTCTAGAATGTTATACAAATGGAATCATAGATGTATAGCCTTTTGTGTCTGGCTTATTACAATAAAGCATAATTTTGAGAGTCATGCTGTTGTACAGAGCAGTCTTTTTATTGATGAAGAGCTTTTGGGGGGTTAGGTTAGTATTCACCTTAGTGGCCTACTGTTGAGGAAGCTAATTCCCACTCTAAGTTATGACTTGTATCATGATAGAGATCTGAAAGAACAGTTCATAAAAAAAGAAGCTGCAGAGTTTCATAGATAATGTGTCAGTTAAGAGTTAGTGCTGAGGGAACTACACTGAAAAGTGAAAGACTTGTAAAGATGTTAAACCATCATGGGAAATGTGAGAAAACTAGAGACAAGGCTGGAGATGCTAAATTATTACAAGGAGTGGACCAGAAGGAGGCTACTGTACAAGTTGTGTAGAAGGTGGGTTAATTTTAAAACTGTACTTCCAGTCAGTAAAGGACTTCAGGTAATGTCTAATTTAAGTTTAAAGCAGATTGTTAAAGTTTTAACTGCTTGCACTGAACTCCGGTTCTGCAACTTACACAATGAGTCAATTAAAAGAAAATAATCTCTTGACATGATAGATGGTTCTCTTCAGTTATCCCAGCTTATAAACATACCTTTGATATGCGTGGGACCTCCTTGTGTTAAAATTGCCTGTGTGATTTTCCGCAGCCTTTCTGCTCCTTCTCAGTGCCTATAGTATTTAATGCCTGGTAAATTTTCCTTAAGTATTTGCTTAGTAAGTGTATAGATGTTCTTCAACTTTTCTGATCATTCCTTTTCATGTTTTTCCCTGTGAAAGTTTCGTATATGTATTTACAACTTCTTAGGAGGATTTTTACTAGATACCCTACAGCTAACTTACATCTAACTGATGCCATTAGCTTAACCAATAGACCTACTCTTTTTTCCACATCTTTCAGCTTGGGTAACAATGTCACCAATCCTGTAGCTACTGGAGTAACTTGTTGCTTTGGATTCTCCCTTCTCTCTGTTTCCTGGACTTATTTCAGATAATGATGATCTTTTTGCATTCTGGAAGTGGCCTTGTAACAGTTTTCTTTGCATAAATTTAAAGCTGTCTTGTGTCTGGGGTTGGATAGTGATGAAGGGTTTCCATTTTTCCCTTAGTTTATAATGGGATTAGATAATGCATGTGTAATTTGTCCAGTTCATGTGTTTCTGGGCAGTATTCTAATCTTAATTTTATCGCTAACCTTTGATCAGTGTACTTTTCCAAAGATGGTCCATAAGAGAGAGGAATAGAATATCCCAGTGAAAGTTTTTAATAGTGCTTGACAATATTTGATTGTGAATGTCAACAGAGTGACTAAAAATACGGTTTTAGAGTTCCTGGTGAAATTCATTTTCCCATGTTAACTTTTCTCCCAATTTATCTGAACGCCAAAACGGAAATAACATCTTCTAGGTAGTGGTCAACTGATACATATGGATGGTATTTGTCTCTAAGTTCACAATGAATTTCCTTTGGGTAAGGTTGGCAAAAATGTAATAAACTGGACAGTTTTATTTTTTAGTTGATAGGTACTTGAAAACCTCTTAGGAGTATAACTATGTAAACTCATTTAAAAACTTGCACACAAAGAAATCCTGTCCTTAGCCAGGTCGTTTGTGCTTTGTTTCCTGAAGCATGAGAGTTGTTTCTGTATTAGCAGCCTCATATGGGCTTAGTCTGAAATTGCTTATTTATTCATAAAATGATCTGATAAATTGTAAGAACCAAGCTTCTTGGATAACTGTCTCTCATGCAATTCTAGAATGCATTGCATAATTCAAACAATGTAAATGTATGCAAGATGCTTAAAGTTTGATTTTCAGATGATAAATGGAATGCAGGTGTTCATTGTTTACCTAATTGTAAGATAGGCTATTTTGTTTCTACTTGAAACATTCTGAGCATGGATCTGTAACTGCAGAGTGAGAATCCTGTGCAAGCATGCCTTTGATTTAGTTTTTCTCTAATGTATATATTGTTCTTTGTTGGGCAAACTTCCCAGGCTCTCTTGCAAAAATAATACTGTGAATGATGTTAAAGCTGGATGGATAGATAGGTAATTGGATTATTTGTAGCTATGGACCATGACACAATTACCATAAAACAATGGATCCAAACTTCGATGCGTGTTATAGAAGTTCAAACTTGTGGAATCCTTTCCCAGAAAATAACCACATTATACACAGGATATTTTATTCAGAGGTTTTTCAGTCCCTCTGAGGCCTGTTCATTTATCTCATGTTAACAACTTTGCTACATTCTCATATACTGTTTATGGGAATATAAATTGAAACCACCTTTATGGAAAACAATTTGAAATTAAAATGCACATACTTCAGCTTCTGGGTAAAGATAACTGACTGAACACTTAGATAATTTTGATCATTCCTGAAACCTAATTTAAAGCTACTAGAAAGCCAGGGTGCCTGGTGGCTCAGCCATTTAAGTGTCTGCCTTCGGCTCAGGTCATGATCTCAGGGTCCTGGGATGGAGCCCAGTGTCAGGCTCCCTGCTCTGCTTCTCCCTCTCCCTCTGCCCACGCCTCCTCCCCCCCTCCCCCCCGCTCACATTCACTCACTCTCTCACAAAATCTTTGAAATAAAAAAACAGAAAGTGATTAAAAACATAGACCCACAGAATAAGGAGAATAAGAGGGGACAATGGTAAACCATTAGCTAGAAAGTAGGTGAATAACTGGCACATTAGATCTGAGAAAGCTCAATTAGAAGAGTGGTAGGGAAAGCTAGGAATTGGAATTATCTACAGTAGAGTTCCCCAAAAGTTGAGGGTCTGGTAGCACCTTTAGAACTGAGTGAAGGGGGGGATATGGAGGGTTCACTGAAAACTAAGAAGCAGTCTGGGGGTGAAGTATTCCCTGTGTCTGGGGAAAATTTTGGGTACAGTTGATGGAATGAGTGCCTTGCCTAAAATAGTGACCCACAGACCTTGTGCTTACTATTGGCTGAATGGGGAAGGCCATGGCCTCTTATCCCACTCAGCAGCTGGTATCTTGGTGGCTTTGCCTTTCCCTCTTGGCTGAAAACCGGAAGAGTTTTGTTTGGAGAATCTGTCCAGTCTAAAAATAAAGACCTAAAACACTAACTTCAGAGGTTCCCCTGTAAGCATCTTAACCCGGTCACACTACAGTAAAGCTTACTGTTCACAAACTCCAACTCTGCCCTCATTGGTTAATATCTCTTGAATCTTCCCCTCTTAAATAAGGGCTGACAAGTATTACTGGACCATCTAAAGAATGTACTTACTGTGGAAGATAGAGACTGAAACAGGAAAGAGTAACATGGAGGATGCAGCAAATAGGCTGGGAAAGAAAGGTTTTAAAAGTTAAAGTCATTACAAAGATCAAGTTATTCCAAACAGGAAACAAGTTCACAATGCTTTAAAAAAATAAACATTTAGAGAATAAAAGATCCGGGATAAAAAGCAAATCTGAGAAACTCTTTCCCAAAGGACAGGAGGAGGAAATACAGGAAAGGAGAGAAAATTAGAAGTGCAATCAAAGAGAACCAATAACAAATCAATAACAAAATTTGTCAAAAAAGAGAAAATAAAGGGGAGGAAATGCCAAAGAAATGAGGCAGTAAAAAGCAATTTAAAAACTTAAAGTCTTAGGTACCCTTTCTCAGAAAGCTATTAGAGGATTGTTCCATAAAAATGAGGTAGTCATTCAAGAAAGATTACATGGGATACAGAAGAGAAGAGATAGATGACAGCAGAGAGATGTAGATTATCCCCACAATGATGGTATAGGGAGATTTTAGAATGATAACTGTGTGACTGGCAGAGGACAACCAGTCCATGTTGAGAAAGCTCAGAAGACTCCAAGGGTGATTACTTCAGCAATACAAAATTGGTGAAGTGACTTGTGTCTAAACATCTGGAGAGTAGAACTAAACAAATACCTAAGTGTTAGCTGTTGAATGAATCCTAAGTATATAGAAAACTGAACACTTAGTTTAGAAGGTAAGTTCTAATTCCAGGGAAGACAAAGGCTTGTGAAAGAAAGGAATTCTAATCTATGACTTAGCTGGGAGGAATGTTTACATAGTGATGTAAACACTCAGTACTGATTTAACCAAAATTATGACATTGAAGGGATGGGGAATAGTAAGTATTAGTGTGTGTTGTGGTGAGGTTGGGAGGAAAGGGGACAAAATTAATTCTTCAATAGATAGCCAATTCAGAAGATAAAGAGGCAGTATCATGAGTATGTTCAGAGATACGTTGTGATAAGTAGGTTAGTTGACCCCAGTTTTTCGGTCCTCTGACACTATTCTACTCACGTGCCCTTGCCATGGCCTCTTGGTGAGTGAAGTATATTTCCCTGGTTGGTCATTCTGGATTGGGCCTCCTACTTGCTTTGGGATTTTTAGCAGACATGATTAGGCAGAGGCTTAAATGTGACTTGCTGTTGGGCTGTGGTTCCAGTATTGCCATTAAGAAGGCATAAACTGGTTGGTTGCAGCCCCTCCAGTTTGTCTTGCAGAGGGTGACCAGTAGGTCAGAGCTGCTACAGCCAAGTCCCAACACTGCAGCTAGAAGCACAATTGTCTCAGCCAACCCGCAGCTTTGGTGAGTGAGATGGAAGCTTATGACTATATGCCACCAAGATCTTATATTTGTTCTCCTGCAATTGTTGACTGTTACACATGGAAACGAATAATAAATTAATCACTTGAAAGAAGGAGAAATAATTGCATCTGGGGAAGACAAATTACAGTGAAGGGGGTGAGGTAAACTATTTTGTAACAAATCCTATGGGGATATTTGGTTCTTCAAACTATGTACGCTTAAAACTGATAAAAATATGAATTGAAAATTAAGGGAATAAAACAACAGGATTGATTGGTAGTTGGAGTTCATAAAGGAGATCTAGTAGATAGGTAATAGATGGAGGCTGCTAGGATGCTAATAATAAATTTTTAATGCCTTTGATTGTAGTTTCTTGATTTTTTTTTTTAAGGGCAGTCTAAGAAAATGGAGGTTTTCCTACCAAGATCAAGTGGTAGTTTTATAGTGTTGGGTGCCTCAATGAGTTAAAAGGGCAAGTTTAATGTGAGAAGAGAGTAAGAGAAATGATAGATTGGAGGTCCTGGCCAGATACTTGAGTTGTGGAAATTAAAAATGTCAGAGGAGCCACAGATAGAGGTTAACTCAAGTTGACAGGTGGCTGCCAAAGGGGAGGATAGGTATGGGGGACTGGCAGAATGGGTGAAGGGGAATGGAAGGCACATGCTCCTAGCTACAGAATGTGTAAGTCACTAGGATGAAAGGTGACAGCTTAGGGAATATAGTCAGTGGTATTGTAGTAGTGTCCTATGGTGACAGATGGGAGCTACACTTGTGATGAGCAGAGCATCATCTATAGACTTGTTGAATCACTGTTGTGTACCCGAAAGTAATGGAACATTTTGTGTCTGCTGTACTTGAATTAAAAAAGAAAAAACAAAAACGATCAAAATAACGGTTAAGTAAGGGAAAAGAAAAAAAAAAGAAAAGCAGCTTTGCAGTGTTGGATCGGTAGGGGGAGCGGAGAGCAGACTTCAGGTTAGTTACCGTCGCACCCCGGCAGGAGCCGCGGCCACCCAGCAGCTGGCCCGGTCACCGTCACTGCGACCCTGGGCAGCGAGGCCGGGACCCACCAGCCGCCGCCGCCACCGCCCCTGATCGGCGCTGCGCACATGAAGACTGGGAGGATCGACAGCGGCGCCTGGCGCCAGGGACAACAAAGTAATCCCAACGAAGGTTTGGGGAACAGTAAAATGGTTCAGTGTAAGAAACGGATATGGTTTCATCAGGAGTGACACCAGTGAAGAGGTGTTTGTACACCAGACTGCCATAAAGAAGAACCCGGGAAGTCCCTTCGCAGTGTAGGAGATGGAGAGACGGAGTTTGATGATGATCAAGGAGAAAGGGGTGCAGAGGCGGCCAATGGGACAGGCTGTGTTGGAGCTTCAGTGCAAGGCAGTAAATATGCAGCAGACCGGAACCATTATAGACTCTATGCACGTGGCAGTGGTTGTCTACACAGTTACCAGCAGAATTACCAGAAGAGTGAAAGCCGCGGGGAGAACGAGGGATAGGAGAGTGCTCCCAAAGGCGGGGGGGTGGAGGAGGCGGGGGCCCCCCACAGGTCAGGCTGTACCAGCGGTTCCCACCTTCCTACAGGCAGAGACCCTCTGGGCGCCCAGCCCCCTGTATTCCGGCCCTGCTGTGCAGGGAGAAGTGGTGGAAGGTGCAGACAACCAGGGTGCAGGAGAACAAGATTGACCAGTGCCACAGAATGTGTGTCGAGGTTATGGACCACGATTCTGCAGGGGGCCTTCTTGCCAAGCACAGCCTAGAGAGGACAGCAATGAAGAACATAAGGCAAATGGAGGAGATGAGACCCACCGTCAGTAGCCACCTCAGCCTCCGTACTGCCCTAACTTCAATTACTGATGCCGAGGCCCAGAAAACCCTAAACCACAAGATGGCAAAGAGACAATCTTTTAGAAATGAACAAAAGATTGGAGCTGAAGACCTAAGTCCTTGCTGTTTGCCCATTGACCAGATAAATGGAACTGTCTGCGTTATCTATGCAGCATGGGGTTTTTATCATTTTTACCTAAAGACATCTCTTTTTGGTAATGACAAATGTTTTTCTCAAAAATGCCTTGTTTTTCTCAATACCTCTTTAAAGGTTTTTAAGTAGTTTCATATCTGATCAAGTTAAGATTTTTAAGAACCTCATTTTTAATTTGTAATAAAAGATTATAGCTTTTTTTTTTTTAAAGTCAAACGGCAAGCACCTGTTAATAAAGGTCTTCAGTAATTGTCAAAAAACCCAAGTTTCTAGGATTGATTACACTGAGTAGTTGTTCAGGTGAAGATAAAAGGTCAAAGAAGCTTCTAGAGGATTTGAAAGTTTTTGTGTATAAACTTGGAATTCAGCCAGTGTAATGTCATTAACTGGAATAAAAAGGAAGACTGATTGGTGTGCCTAAAACTGCAGAGCCCATGAGGTTGTGAGAGATGATAGTACTATGAAGATTAGAAGATTTTGCCAGATGGCATAAATTCTGGAAGGATAGGACTTTTTCCTGGAAGAACAGTGGGGATCTGGAATGTTAACCCTGACTTCAAGCCCTGTTACTAAGTGGTGGTTGGGAAAGGTAATAGATTCCACTTGCGAATGTTGTCAAGCAATTGGTATACCTTCCGATCTAGGAGGTGAAGAACCTGTTATGTAATGTGTATTGCAGCATAACAGAATGTTATAGTAGAAAGGGTAGGGAAGGAGGTTAACTTTGGGGTGAAGATCCATGAGGAAGGACTAAAAAGTGTGGGAGGTTTAGTACTTTGGTATTAGTCATAAAACTTTATTACTACACGCAGTAAAAAAACAGTAAAGAAATATATACATAACAAAAACCTTCAACTATGTGTAATTTACAGAGTACCTTAAAATGGGTAGAGACTATCCATTACTCTAATGGTCACAATTGATAATTCATAATAGTTATACACACTTTTCTTATTTTCTCTTTATTCTTACTATTACAATCCTAATTTTTCTCAGTTTTCTTTTTTTTTTTAAATTTTATTTATTTATTTGAGAGAGAGAGAGAGAAACAGCTTGAGAGGGTCAGAGGGAGAAGCAGGCTCCCCACTGAGCAGGGAGCCCGATGCGGGACTCAATCCCGGGACTCCAGGATCATGACCTGAGCTGAAGGCAGTCACTTAACCGACTGAGCCACCCAGGCGCCCTTTTCTCAGTTTTCTTGATGAAAACTGGATGTAAGGGAAAGCAGAAGGGAAAGATTAGTACACATGGTCAGAGCTACTCCAATATTGGTACAAAGGAGATAGAACTTTACATAAACATTAGATGTTATCAAAAAGCTTCTGGCTACTTACTAAATCCTAATTTGTATAGTTAACTATCTAAATTCATAACCAATATCCAGACTTTATCAAGGAATAGCCATAAACTAGACACTGAACCAGACACCTCATGGTCTGTTCCTTTTAATAATTCTCATTCTCCATTTCTCAAAATGGAACAAACTGAGGAACAGACTACTTAAATATCTTCTCCGCAACTTGCATGTGGAAAGATCACAGAAGGGATCCAACTGACTCGATTTGACTTCAGTGTTTATGCTCTTAAACCGTTGGTAAAGGACCTCAAATTCATGAGAATATACATATACTTGCATCAATTCAGCAAACCCATTTAAGGACTTGTTATAAATTTTAATATACAGCTTGCAAATTTCAAATTTTTAAAACAAATTAAAAATACATTTACTATGATGACAGAGTTCATATTTTGTAATACAGTGATAACAGTTTATGTGTATTTTCAACTTTGATGTTCAGATTTTTAAATTAAAATTTTAAATAAATTTTCTGCAACATAATTATCACTAGAATATCAGATTGATTTGTTGAAAGTATTAAATACATGTGTTTTGAAACAAAATCCTGAACTTGGAAGCATTCATTTCTTGGGAATTCTGGTGTTGCATATAACATTACATTATATAAATGTTATATGAATTTTTTTCAGTGGGATACACAAGGACAGTGTACATGTACCAAGGGTAAAAAGAGAACCTGCGTGTCAACTCTGTCCCTTTTTCTTCCTTCTTAGAGGCAATTTTTCCTGGGACCTTCCAAAGAGATTCTGTTCATTCTTAAACTATGTGCATTTCTTTACATTTGTAGGTACCCCTCCTGAGGAGACCCAGTGCCTTCTTTTACTTGGTTTCTCATTGTGCCGTGTGCATAGCAATCATCTTGAGACTCGACTTGACTACCGTGTTAGGATATCCTGCTTTCTATATCCTAGGTCTTTAGTTGACCCATTATGCCCCCCAGTTTTGTGGAGCATCATGTCCTGAGAAAGAGTGCATGGGGGAACTTCAGCTTTCTTATGCCTGTGAAGAACTTAGAAACTGTCACTCCTTTCTAAGAACAACTAAAAAGTTGAGCAAACTGAAAAAATCAGCAACTCTTTTTAGATCCATCAGAAGTTAGGCCATAGGGCAAACTGCTGTCCTCACAGACACAAGTAAAAATAAAATACTTTGAACTAAACACAAATGAAGACACTTACTTTGAAATACAGCAGAAGCAGTCCTTAAAGGGAAATGCATAGTGTTGAATGTACATAGTAGGAATGAAACAGCATCTAACTGATAATCTAAAATTCCATGTTTGGGAATCAGAAAACGTAAATAAATTCCAAAGTAAGCAGAGAAACATGGTAAAAACTGGAGCAGAAATGAATGAAATGGAAAACTAAGACAAAAGTCAAACCCAAATGCTGGTTTTTTGAAAAGATTAATGGAGTAACTATACCACACAAAGAAGAGAATACTCAAATTACTAACCCAGACAGGGAATAGGGAACATCTTTATAGAACCGATAGAAATTAAAAGGATAAAAGGAATAAGATGAACAACTCTGTCCTCAAAGTTGATAACCTAGATGAAATGGAATGATTACGTGAGAGAGACAATCTGCCACAACTCACATGAGAATAGACAAACTGAGTAGGCTTATGTCTATTAAAGAAATAAAATCGGGGCACCTGGGTGGCTCAGTCAGTTAAGTGTCTGCCTTCGGCTCAGGTCATGATCCCAGGGTCCTGGGATTGAGCCCCACGTCAGGCTCCCTGCTCATCAGGAGCCTGCTTCTCCCTCTCCTCCCTGCTTGTGCTCTATCTATATCTGTCACTCTCAAATAAAATCTTTAAAAAATAAGTAGAATCAATGATTTTCTAAAATAGCCTGAAGTCCAGATGCATTCGTTTGTAAAATCGAACAGATGTTTAAAGAAGAAATTATTGAAGTTCTCTATATTTGCCCATAGAAGACAGAAGCAGAGGGAGGGATGGCTAACTCATTCTGATGCTAGCCTAATAGGCAAAGCAGACAAAGATGGATAAGAAAACAACAGACCACTGTCATGAACATAAATGAAAAAATCAACAAATATTAGCAAGTAGAATCTAATAATGTATGTAAAGAATTAAAGACTTTAGCCAAGTGGGATTTATCCCAGGTATTCAAGGCTAGTTCATCTTTAAAATATCAACTACAGTACATCACATCCACAGGCTGAAGAAGAAAAAAAATATCTCAATACATGCAAGGAAAGTATTTGGCAAAATCCAGCAGCTATTCATGGTAAAATCTTAGCAAACTAGAATAGAGGGAGTACTTCCTCAATTTGATGAAGATTAGGCACAAAAAATCTACAGCTAACATCATACTTTTTTCTTTTTTAAATAGTATTTTAGAGTGTGAACACAAGTGGGGTGAGAGGCAGAGGGAGATAAGCAGACTTCCTACTAAGTGTGGAGCCCAGTGTGGGTCTCCATCCCAGGACCCCGACATCATGAGCTTAGCTGAAATCAAGAGTCAGACACTCAACAGACTGAGCCACCCAGGCGTCCCTGCTAACATCATAGTTAATGATAAACTGAAAGCTTTCTCACTAAGATCAGCAACAAGGCAAAAATGTACTCTCACCATTCCTTTTTAACACTGTACTGGAATTCTTAGTTAAGAAAAGGAAGTAAGTACTCTGGGAGAGGCAAAATAAAACTCTCTTTGCAGATGACATAATTGTCTCTGAAGAAGATCTAGAAGAATTAAACTAGAAGTAAGTGTAGAGAAGTTGCATAATTGAAGGTTAATAAACAACAGTCTACCGTTTTCTTATATAATAGCAATGAGCAGGTGGAACTTGAAATTAAACTCATCTTTTACATTTAGTGCCCCCAAAATAAAATACTTACAAATCTGCCCAACTATCTATTAGATCCATAGAAGGAAAACTACAAAACTCTAAGCAAAACTGAAGAATTGAAAAATTGAGATCTATTTTGTGTTTATGAATAGGTAGACTTAATATTACCAAGATGTCAGTTCTTCCAATGTGGTCTATAAAATCAAAGCAATCCCAATGAAAAACCCAGCAAGTTTTTTGTAGGTGTAAACTGATTTTAGAGTTTATATATTGGAAAAGATGCAGATCAGCCAATGCAATATTGAAGAAGGATAAAGTTGGAGGACTGACACTATTCAACTTCACAACTTACTGTAAAGCTACAGTAATCAAGACTGTCTAGTAGGTGGAAAAATAGACAAATCAATCAGTGGAATAGAGTATAGAACCCAGAAATAGACTGTGTAAATGACAGATTTTTGTCAAAAGAGCAAAGGAAATACAATGGAACAAAGATCGTCTTTTCAATAAATAACAGTTGCAACAAGTAAACATTCACATGAAGAAAATGAATCCGGACACAATTTACACCCTTCACAAAAACTCAGAAGGGATCATAGACTTTAATGTAAAGCAAAAAACCACAAGACTCCTAGGAGAGAGGAGAAAAGTTAGTTGACCTTGGGTATGGTTATACTTTTTAGATAAAACACCAAAGGTGTGATCTACAAAAGAATTGATAAGCTGGACTTCATTAAAATTAAAAACTTGGGCTCTGCCAAGGTCACCCTAAAAAAATGACAAGACAAGGTAAAAGGTGGGAGAATATACCTGTAAAAGACACATGTGATAAAGGACTCTTATCCAAAACATACAAAAACTATTAAAACTCAACAATAAGAAAAAAAAAAAAACCTCTGTAAAAGGGTAAAAAACCTCAATAGGTAGCTCAACAAAGAAGATATACGCATGGCAAATAAGCATAAAAAGATGTTCTGCAC
Organism: Neomonachus schauinslandi; assembly: GCF_002201575.2. Classification (NCBI taxonomy): domain Eukaryota; kingdom Metazoa; phylum Chordata; class Mammalia; order Carnivora; family Phocidae; genus Neomonachus; species Neomonachus schauinslandi. The sequence goes on along the minus strand of NC_058414.1, from coordinate 48,351,308 downwards.
CCCATGTCATTAGGTAAATGCAAATTAAAGCAATGAGCTATCACAACTCATTTATTCAAATGGCCAAAATTTAGAATGCCAACACCTAATGCTTGTGAGGATATGGAGTAACAGGAATTCTCATTCATTGCTAGTGATAGTGCAAGACAGCATGTTCCCTTGGGAAGACCATTTGACAGTTTTCTTATAAAACTAAACATATTCCTATCATATGATCCAGTAATTGTACTTCTTTGTATTTACTCAAATGAATTGAAATCTTATGTTTACATAAAAACCTACATGTGAGTGGTTATACCAACTTTTTTCATAATTGCCAAAACTTGGGAGCAACCAAGGTATTCCTTGGTAGGTGAATGCATATGTAAATTGGTACATCCAGCAAATGGAATATTATCCAGGGCAAAAAAAATGATCTACGAAGACATGAAAGACATAGAGGAAACTGAAATGCATGTTGTTATGTGGGAAAAAAGTCAGTCTAAACGGGCTACATACTGTAAGAGTACAAGTACATGATTTCTGAGAAAGGCAAAACTATGGAAGCAGGAAAAACTTCGATGGTTGGAGGCAAGGAGTAGAATGAATAGGAGTTGTAGAGAATTTTTAATGCAGTGAAAGTACTATTTAGGATACCAAAACAATAAATATACACTCTTATACATTTGTGCCAATACTTATAAAATGTAAAAACACTGAGGGAATCCTAGTGTAAACTCTGGACTTGGGGTGATAATGATGTGTTGGTGTAGGCTCATCGATTTTAACAAATGTACCACTCTGGTGTAGAATTTTGGTAGTCGGGGGAGCTGTGAGTAGATGGGGATAGAGGACATGTGGAAAATACCTGTACTTTCTGTTCAACTTTGCTAGGAACCTAAAATTGCTCTAAAAAGACAAAGCCTATGAAACTTGGAATGAAAAAGACTGCATGGGAACTAAAATTCTGTTGAGACCTTCAGTGTTTGTAGAAATCCATATTCTATCCTCCTGTCATAAATAAGTTTTCTTGAAGTACAGTTTTATATTGACAATCATTATCCTCAAAATTATGGAGAAACTGTTCCTTTGTTTTTCTAATTTTCATTGTTGCTATTAGGTCTCAACCAATTTGGGTTCCTGCTATTTAAGAGACCTTTTGCTGTTGCTGTTAATTGGGTTTGGTGTATTTCATTCATTAGCTTCTACATGCTGTGAGGCTTTTTAATTTGGAAACTCATGTTCTTCACTATTGTAATTTTGTTTTTAAATACTTGTCTCTTTCTCCAACTCTTTTTGTTCTTTCCTTCTGGTTTTTCTTTTTTCTTTTTCCCCCCTTTTTTTTTTTTTTTTTAACATATTGGACTTTGTGGACACTTTTTTTTTTCCCCTGTATTTTCTCCCCTTTTAAATAACCTATTTTATGAGTATAAGCACTTTCTCACTTATCATACTGAAGTCTGTTTTTTTTTTAATTTATTTTATTTTATTTTTTTTTATTCTTATGTTAATCCCCATACATTACATCATTAGTTTTAGATGAAGTGTTCCATGATTCATTGTTTGTGCATAACACCCAGTGCTCCATGCAGAACGTGCCCTCCTCAGTACCCACCACCAGGCTAACCCATCCTCCCACCCCCCTCCCCTCTAGAACCCTGTTTGTTTTTCAGAGTCCATCGTCTCTCATGGTTCGTCTACCCCTCCGATTTCCCCCGCTTCATTCTTCCCCTCCCGCTACCTTCTTCTTTTTTTTTTTTTCTTAACATATATTGCATTATTTGTTTCAGAGGTACAGATCTGAGATTCAACAGTCTTGCAAAATTCACAGCGCTTACCAGAGCACATACCCTCCCCAGTGTCTATCACCCAGTCACCCCATCCTTCCCACCCCACCCCCCACTCCAGCAACCCTCAGTTTGTTTCCTGAGATTAAGAATTCCTCATATCAGTGAGATCATATGATACATGTCTTTCTCTGACTTATTTCACTCAATATAATACCCTCCAGTTCTATCCACGTCGTTGCAAATGGCAAGATCTCATTCCTTTTGATGGCTGCATAATATTCCATTGTATATATATACCACATCTTCTTTATCCATTCATCTGTTGATGGACATCTTGGCTCTTTCCACAGTTTGGCTATTGTGGACATTGCTGCTATAAACATCGGGGTTCACGTACCCCTTCGGATCCCTACTTTTGTATCTTTGGGGTAAATACCCAGTAGTGCAATTGCTGGATCATAGGGTAGCTCTATTTTCAACTTTTTGAGGAACCTCCATACAGTTTTCCAGAGTGGCTGCACCAGCTTGCATTCCCACCAACAGTGTAGGAGGGTTCCCCTTTCTCCGCATCCCCGCCAACATCTGTCATTTCCTGACTTGTTAATTTTAGCCATTCTGACAGGTGTGAGGTGGTATCTCATTGAGGTTTTGATTTGGATTTCCCTGATGCCGAGCGATATTGAGCACTTTTTCATGTGTCTGTTGGCACATGATGTCTTCTTTGGAAAAATGTCTGTTCATGTCTTCTGCCCATTTCTTGATTGGATTCTTTGTTCTTTGGGTGTTGAGTTTGATGAGTTCTTTATAGATTTTGGATACTAGCCCTTTATCTGATATGTCATTTGCAAATATCTTCTCCCATTCTGTTGGTTGTCTTTTGGTTTTGTTGACTGTTTCCTTTGCTTTGCAAAAGCTTTTTATCTTGATGAAGTCCCAATAGTTCATTTTTGCCCTTGCCTCCCTTGCCTTTGGCGATGTTTCTAGGAAGAAGTTGCTTCGGCTGAGGTCAAAGAGGTTGCTGCCTGTGTTCTCCTTTAGGATTTCGATGGACTCCTGTCTCACATTGAGGTCTTTCAACCATTTGGAGTCTATTTTTGTGTGTGGTGTAAGGAAATGGTCCAGTTTCATTCTTCTGCATGTGGCTATCCAATTTTCCCAACACCATTTGTTGAAGAGACTGTCTTTGTTCCATTGGACATTCTTTCCTGCTTTGTCAAAGATGAGTTGACCATAGAGTTGAGGGTCCATTTCTGGGCTCTCTATTCTGTCCCATTGATCTATGTGTCTGTTTTTGTGCCAGTACCATGCTGTATTGATGATGACAGCTTTGTAATAGAGCTGGAAGTCTGGAATTGTGATGCCGCCGGCTTTGCTTTTCTTTTTCAACATTCCTCTGGCTATGCGGGGTCTTTTCTGGTTCCATACAAATTTTAGGATTATTTGTTCCATTTCTTTGAAAAAAGTGGATGGTATTTTGATGGGGATTGCATTGAATGTGTAGATTGCTCTAGGTAGCATTGACATCTTCACAATATTTGTTCTTCCAATCCATGAGCATGGAATGTTTTTCCATTTCTTTGTGTCTTCCTCAATTTCTTTCATGAGTATTTTATAGTTTTCTGAGTACAGATCCTTTGTCTCTTTGGTTAGATTTATTCCTAGGTATCTTATGGTTTTGGGTGCAATTGTAAATGGGATCGACTCCTTAATTTCTCTTTCTTCTGTCTTGTTGTTGGTGTATAGGAATGCCACTGACTTCTGTGCATTGATTTTATATCCTGCCACTTTACTGAATTCCTGTATGAGTTCTAGCAGTTTTGGGGTGGAGTCTTTTGGGTTTTCCACATAAAGTATCATATCATCTGCAAAGAGTGAGAGTTTGACTTCTTCCTTGCCAATTTGGATGCCTTTGATTTCTTTTTGTTGTCTGATTGCTGTGGCTAGGACTTCCAATACTATGTTGAATAGCAGTGGTGATAGTGGACATCCCTGCCGCGTTCCTGACCTTAGGGGGAAAGCTCTCAGTTTTTCCCCATTGAGAATGATATTCGCTGTAGGTTTTTCATAGATGGCTTTTATGATATTGAGGTATGTACCCTCTATGCCTATACTCTGAAGAGTTTTGATCAAGAAAGGATGCTGTACTTTGTCAAAAGCTTTTTCTGCATCTATTGAGAGGATCATATGATTCTTGTTCTTTCTTTTGTTAATGTATTGTATCAC